>NC_090929.1:118079914-118687414 GCF_040938575.1 Ambystoma mexicanum
CAAAGAGATCGCATTTTGCTCTGAGCAGCTTCTGCTTCATCGTTTTCGCTGTCTGCGCAGGAGCAAGGGGGACATCCTATACAAATGTACTCGGTGTTTGCACTAGTGCGAGCAAAGGGCATGCACTTGTGAACGAGAACACAAAAAGTCCCAGACGTAAAGAACGCTACAATGGCAAAAATGCACAGAGCAATGCTTGATGATTGTAATCCAGTTCTCTTCCTGAGGTCCCAAGCAATAGCTCAATGATGGCACCCAATGAGGCAGAATATGCAGTTGCTTGAGGTCATAAGCAGAAGGATGTGGCCAGAGGTGTCGCTAGGGGAGGCCTGTGGGGTGGGAAGGGTTATAGTCCCGGGTCTTTTGGTTGTGGCCATGAATGGAAGCTCCCGGGCTATAACCAAAAGGCTAGCTAGCTCGGAGTCCCGACATTAGCATAACCCCAGATCTTATCCAGACCTAGCAACACCCCTGGATGTGGCCTAGCAGTTCAGGGTGGGCCAGTATTAATTTGCGTATGTATTTCCACCTCTGTAATGACACAGATCGTTGAAAATTGGTATAATGCACAGCTGCCCTTACCAGTGGTAATAATTAATTCAGTAGTGATGTGATATTCCTCCGTCCCAACTCATTCCCGTAACCATGTCGTAAAGGTTCTGCACTCTCTCCATTTTGTCAGGGTAAAGGATGACGGGTCCTGATAAATGCTAACCTTGGAGCCTACGAAGTTCAGGTCAGGCGTACTTCCTGGCCCTGCTCAGTATGTTTGTGTCTATAGTAATGACACCTGTGCAGGAATTAACTAGGTCCCCCAGGTGGGCCTCCAGCTCAGTGAATTCTGTTGAACTAAAGTCCTTTTCTCCCTTCCCATCTTTCTCATAGAGGTTCTTTAATATTAACCTGACCTGACCTTCTATTCCAGGCATTGGTGGCCTTCCCCTTCAGACTCCTAGTATACGAATGTTAGACCTTTGCTCTCTGTATTCCAGGTCATCTATATGTAGAGACAGATTGTATTTTTGGACATCCAGATCATTTATCTTTGCTTCAAGTCTCATTGCCATCACACCTGCCTCCATTTGGTTATTTTCCAATGCCTTCATTCTCTCCTCCGTTTTATCCACTCAACCTTTTAGCTTGGTCAGGGAAGTTTGGCTGTCTCCTCCCATGGATCTGATTTTCTCAAGGATCATGTTAATGTCCTCTCTGGTCGTGAGTGCCTACGCTGGTGGTTGTTGCGGTGTCTCCTTGGTCTCAGCATCCATGTTACCTCCCTCTGTCGTCTCTCTTCTGAATCTTTGAAGGCTTGCCACAGATTGACTATTATTCATTGAGTGCGGGATCAACCTATGTTGTCAAATCTCGGGTGCACATCTGCCCCCTCTGTTCTCAAGAAGGGCAGTGAGGTCCAGCTCAACCAATTCACATATATTGTGGGTGCAGTGAATCCTCCACTAGGCCAGGGCAGGTTGGTATGGGTGTTCCAAACCGCCTCTTGTATGCTAGTAATCAGTGGCAGACGTTTATATAGATCTGGTTTGCCTCATTTTCACCCCACTCCATGGAGAAGGGTCAGGTGTGCCGCACAGTGGCCGCCCACAGAACGGTGTGCTGGAGCTTTCCTCCCCCCTCCGTGGAGCTTTCTCTACCATGAGGCTCTTACCAGCATGTGGATCACAACCGCAGCGTTTCCGTTGCAAGCCTCCCTCAAACGTTTCTTCCAATGGGCGGTGGGTAGGATGGACAGTCCTTTGACTGCAGTCGGTTATAGTATTGAATCAAAAGGGTCGAATGACAAAAGGGTCGAGTCAATTCGACTGAAAAAAAGGATCGAAATCCCCCTCCCCCACCCACCCCCAAAACCCTTGTTTTTGGTGTAAAAACACCTTTTTTAAGCTAAACTAGAGCAACAAAAAAAAAGTATACATTTAAAAAAAAAATTCGATCCTTTTGTTTTCCGTCGAATGCACTCACCTTTGGCATTCGATCCTTTTGTTTTCGAAACTTTAACTGGACACCACTGCAGTCTCCACCGTAATCTCCTCAAGAGGGTGTTTCAATCCATTCGGCCTCTCCCACTGTCTCGTACCATGTGCAGCCTCGCAGACGCCGCCCTTTCTCGCGTCCAGGGGCCTGCTCCTCTCGGACAAAGGTTTTCCCTCAAGTCTCTTCCTTTCTTTCCAGCGTGGTGGTCCCGAAACCGCACCGCTCCTTTCCTGGCTTCACAGGACGTATGGGGATTCACTTATTACCCAGCCATTTCTTCGGATTCAGGAGCGTGTGAAGGAGCACGATGCTCAGGAGGCCATCTCGCCTGCGCCCCCCTGGTGGTCTCCTTCATTTCCAATTTTACTGCTTTGGAAAAGTGCACCTGAACTGGTGTTTTTTTTTTTTTTCTTTCCAGCCCCAGTGCGGTCCCGAAGCACAGTTTGGGAAACATGATCTAACTGACTCAATTACTTTAAGAATGGCATAGGACATGTTAATATTGAATTTCTCAAATAAGTGAACAGAAACACTTAATTGCCGTTTACTTGGGATGCCTAGTCTCGATTCAGCCATCTATTGGATGGCCAGACTTCAAGATAAACACACTTGGCCGGTTGTAGGTGAGGTAATCCTTAAGTGCAGAACCATCAACGCTTGAGCACCCCAAGAGGTAAAAAAAAAAGCATTTTAGCTCAACGAAAATGGCAGATTGGGGATGCATCTTGCACCCTGGAAGCACGACAATCTGGTTCTGTAAAAGCAGATGGTTGCAGTAATTCAGTGCCACATCCCATTGTACTTTGTTTTAGTTCTCGCCTCCTCTGCAGTGTTTCCTGGAGGCCCTACTCTGTCCACATTCTCTTTCAGATTAATCCTTCTCTGGATTTTCTGCTGCTCATCTCCGCAGATCCCACTGTGCATTTCACTGTTACTTAGTCCATCTTCAGACAGGATTTACTCAAACTGAAGTTTTATCCCACTTGGGGAGAGAAGGATAGCTCAGGCGCAATGTGTTTGTCTTGGAAGCAAGCAGGGGGCAGTCATAGGCAGGCTCCCCAGTCTCTGATAGGCTCCCCGTCTCAAACAACCCTAGTCCGAGAGACCAAGGGGGGGATAAACCTCCCCCGCCCCAAGCGTGCCCCAACCCGGGTTGGATGGAGCACAAAGCTCCCTCCAAACAGCCCCAATTCTGCACAGAAAATGCTGCTTGTCCCTTTAAGCGAAAAACAATACAGCGCCTCAGTGTCTGTAACCGGCAGCTCCATTATAGGCTCTCTCCCAGAGCCTCCATTCACTCAAAAATATGGTCTCAGAAGGAAGACCAGAGCATGCAGATATGATGGACTAGAAGATCAAAGCTGTGCAGGTGAATCGGTGTAACCAAGCATGAAAGCAGACACGTTTTGCATCAATTCACTGGTGTGTGTTTCAGAGGCTTTTCTGAATGAAATGGCACACACCAGCCCCAGAAACCTTATAAGCTTAATACAGGACCACCAGGGGAACATCCGATTATCATTTGAAATTGGTGGATAGTTCGTCCCCAAAACCCAAACTAGACCCAGCTAATCAGAGCCCTTGCGTTATTCGGACCCACAGGTGCAGGCTGTCACACTAAACACCACCCAGGTGGACGAGCAAAAGACTGATTACATAAAGTCAGCCCAACCAGCCAAGGTCTGTCCCAAGGAGGCCTTATCCCACTCATGGAGCCCGCAAATGAGCAGAGCTAGAGTATGTAGACATAGAAGGAGATAATGGTTGTGCAGTAAGGCTGTGGAAGCGTTGAGTCTGGATGAAGCCTTTGTTGTGGAGAGAGATTCTAGTGTGGAGGATATAGCCCACTGGAGGGGAAGGAATGGGATATCCCTTTTTGAAGAGGAAAGATTAGGATATCCTCTTGGAAAAGAAGGCTTGAGATATTAAGTTGGAGCAGAAGCTGGAAAATTATCGAGGCGAGCAAGGAAGAGATTCAGACTTGAAGAATTGGTTATATATTGATTGAGAAAAGGAGGGGCTGTTGCTTGTTGAACTAGGAGGGCCGTGTTCCTTTGCTGAGCGATGGGGGGCAATGCCATTTGCTGATCGAGGGGGGCACTGTTGTTTTGAGAAGGAAAGTGGAGGGAATACCCGCTGCGTAGGGGTAAGAAGATCCCGTTTGAGGGATTTACCAACTTGGAGAAGAGATATATTTGTGAGGAAAGGGAAAGGTTTCATTTTGAAGAGGAAGGAGGAGTAAACTATTGGTATGGAATTTTGGGTTGAGGATGACTGCCAAGGTGGAGAGAGGTGTTGTAAATTGAAGGGGAATTATTGGCAAGAGTTGTTGTAAGAAGGTGGAATACCATCATGGAAGAGAAAAGGGGATTGATTGGTAGAGAGAGATGGAGCATGATCACTCCAGGATGGAGGGAGTAGCAGAAGCCGATGACTTGGAGAACTAGGAAGAATCAAAAGGATCCGTTTGGCCCAGGAGAGATCATGGAGGTTGTGGGGTATGCAGCAGAAGTGTTCCTGGAGGCAGCAGTCAGGAGAATCCCAAATAATACCGGACTAGGAGTTTTTTGGTCCATTGCGGGAGGGGATGGGGGGATCTGCAGCTCAAGGAAAGCGGCAGAGTCGCAGATTACGTTCCTACTGGTCCTTGGAGGGGGAGAGAGTTTCTGTATGAAGAGTCATGACTTGGTTCACACTTCTGTGTTCTTGGGATGACATGCAGACATTTGTTTTTGCACTGGCTGTCTCATTTGAGTTGCTTTGAACTTTGGGACACTACACACTTCTTTCTGGATTTCCTTCGGAGAAAGAGTGCACGTTCCTATTTCCTTGAACCCACTGTTGAGAACATCACTGGCTCCTCCCTCATATTATCCTGACACATTATCTTTTGAGTCGTTCAATAAAAACCCTTGGAACATACGTTGTCCTGGTCTTGATTATAGAGCTGACTGACTTGGCACATGGCTTGCTTCTAGCAGAGGTGGCAGGTGAGGTTCTGTGCCCCAGGTTCCTTCCTGTTAGAGTTTTGCTAGTTGAAGTGCTGTATTTGATGCCTCGTACACTCGGCCCTTGTTGGAATCTTTGGTAATAACATACCAGGTAAATCCCACAACCTTCCTTCGCTTTCTTGTGGGCCCCCGGTGCCCCTCTGCATTCACCTCAGTGATTCGCCCAGGATATAAGTGATCACTGAGCATCGGGAAATTGTGAATCTGAAATGATCGAATCCAAAATCCTGCTGCACAGTGATCGCATGTATCACTTTCTGCCATCCCACATCCCGCTACCACACTCTCACTTACCTTTTTTGGCTGCAGACACAGCAGTGTGGCGCCTACACTCCTGTACCCCTGCAGTGTCAGTTTCTGCCCACTAACGTGTGTCATAGCTGACACTGCAGGGTCCCTTTTTCCTTCTTTTTCCAATAGCATGGAAGCGGGGGTACACCTGAAACCCCCAAAGCCCATAATGCCAAACAAGGGCAGCCGGGGACACCCCTGCAACCCCCGCTTCCCATGTTCGTGTTATGGGTCTTGATTTTATTTTTTTTCACAAGCCGAATGTGCATTAATTGCACATTTTCCTTTTTTTTTTTTTACAGTATTTCGGGGGGAATACCATTTGCACAAGCCCCCTGCTCCTTTGCCCTGCTGCTGGCCCCAGGAAAGCAGCCTGGCATGCGTTGCGTGCCAGTGAAGCTAGAAAGTGGTCTCTTGCTCACTTGTGGGGGTCTTGGGTTATTTACTGGTTGTGCTCTTGCGTATTTCTATATTTTTGTCCTTCCTGTAGTTATTTAGGCAAGGTCCTTTGTGTATTTAACAATTGTGTATTTGACCAGATGTGTCCTTTGTATATTTTGCCGGTGTGACCCACATTACATTTTGCATCTGGGGTTCTTCTATTATTCTCTCCATGTTGCACTTCTGCACTTCCCCCATGTGTGAACCGTGCGTAATTATTTAGCTGTGAGGCTCATGAAGCCATCCATCTGAAAATCGAATGGCATTCATAAGGAAACCCCTCGTGTATTCTCCAAACTCTGGTTCTATTGTATCCCATGCATAACATGAGGCATAACGCTCCCATAGACTCTTGTCTAATTTCTCAGTAGGCAGGTCTTGCTTATTCTTGGTGTTGGTCTTTATGCAGTACTTGTGCAGTTGTTGGGTTGTGCTATGGCCCTGTGCAATACTCCAGGTATAACCCTTGTGTCATTTTGCAGAAGTGTCCCTCCCTCCCTCCCTCCCTCCCTCCCTCCCTCCCTCACTCCCTCCCTCCTGTCATTTCTCAGGCGTGTGTGTCTTCTATACTTCTAAGATCTGGCAACACTGTGGCCTCTAGTGTAAATGTCCAGGTGTGACCCTTGTGTAATACTGCAGGTGTATCTTCCGTCTTCTTCCCAGGTGTGACCCAGATCTCATTCTGTGTCCCCGCTTTACAGCGTTCTGTGAGTTCCCACTTGTGGCCGAGCGTCGTCATTGACTGTCATTGACTGTCATTGACTGTCATTGGTGCTGCAGCTTAAGGCCTGCATGTGCACAGGAATGCTGGCTCCTGCGTGCTCGTGAATGTCTGCAATAGATTCCTCCACAGGAACGATGCCTGTGTTATTGGCCGGGCCTCTAATCAACTCTTGTGTTTCCATTGCAGATGATCGGGTCGACCTGCGCGCCTGCCTTATCTGCGGGGACCGGGCCACGGGTCTCCACTATGGAATCATCTCTTGCGAAGGCTGCAAGGGGTTCTTCAAGCGCAGCATTTGCAACAAACGCATTTACCGATGCAGCCGGGACAAGAACTGCGTCATGTCGCGCAAGCAGCGGAACCGATGTCAGTACTGCCGGCTCCTCAAGTGCCTGCAGATGGGGATGAACCGGAAAGGTAAGGGCGTGCCAGTGCTCTGTTCTTAGATGGAAGTGTGCCACTTGATTGGGTTTGGACGTCTGCCTTTCCGTTTCCTGGAAGAGAGAACCTATGATTGTGAGCGTTCACTAACTATAGCCTGCGTTTCTGGGTGAGCTAAGCAGATCACCTCACCTGAGCACTTTCCTCTGCAGCAGCGGCTCACCCAGAGCGAGGCATCTTGAGTAAGACAGATGGAGGATGTGCTTGGACATTTAAGCTAGCGCGACCGAGCCTGGCTCGCGAACTGGACAGTGGATGCTCTGTGTAGTGGGGGCAAGCCCTGAGGGTGATATCCAATTGCTGCGACTGTGGCCAGCAGATCAGATCGCTTGATCAACCGCTGAGAGAGGCAGCTGGGTGAGGCACCATGCAACCTCAAATCAAGAGGCCCCAATTCTGGCACTTTATTCTAGCAATCGCATCATAGTAATACATAAGCTAATACTTAGAAAGTAAAATCATCAAAGTCTGAGAAAATAATAATGCTTAAAATTCAGGACAGCGTCTCCCATAATGACCCCCAACAGTAGTTTCTCACGGAACATTGTTGCAACTAATGGAGCTCGAATGTTCTCCTAAACGGTCTCCGTCTATGGGTGGTTTTAGCTCCTACGTAACATGAGAGCGAGCTTAACATACTACAGGGGCGCTGAATTGGGGAATGTGGCAGCTCCAGAAGAAAGTGCCCGCTCTAGGTTCATGCTGTTATTTTACACCCAATGTCCACACATTGAATAATCCACAATGAACAGTGTAAATATTGAATTGTAAGTGTGGTTTAGCTTAATTAATCAAAACCACATTATGTGAAACTTAATTTACTGAAGTTCTGCTCTGCAGCTGTTCTTGCACTGCTACTCGAAAAAGAAAAAAGATTTGTGAAATGTGTCGGTGCTTCATCTGGTACCTGCAAGCGCTAAACATCCTCTGCTGTCCTGTCCTTTACAAATTGCTTCATCCTTGGGGGCTGAAGAGAACCTGAATAATGTGTTTGCTACATAAAGGTATCGGGACAAAACTCCACTACAACGTTAATTAATTTGAAACTAAAACAGGTATTTTTAGTGGAATAAAATCTCAGAAAATTAGAAGATTGAACTGTTCCAGAAAACCCTAGCGTCGATCTAGAACCAAGCGCGCTGAACTAGAAGATTAAATGGATCAATAGCGTGCACCCAGGTGTGGGCTTCTCAACAGTGACACCCCAACTGTTGAGGAGTGTCTCGACATTGCTTACGTTTTCAAATGCGTCAATGCTTGGCGACACAAAGGGCACACTTATCCCACCCTCTGTTGTGTCTCCCTCATTGGCCTTAGTTTGTTTCTTTCTGTTGCAAGCTTCTTTGCTGTCATGGAACTCCCGGTTCCTTGAATGGATTTTAATCACTTCATTGTCCAAGACATCTATATCGACTTAATGACAAAAGGAAATCGTTTGTGTTAAGGAGCTTTTTCAGAATCTACTGTAGTGAGGGGTTGTGGGGGAGGGGGGTGTGATGAGCAAGCTTAAAGGGGAAAACCGTTCTAGAACAAACTCTTTGGTAGTTCAGCTGAGCACTTAGGAGGGGGCAGGCTTTGTGTGAAGCAGTTAGAAAGAGCAAAGTCTCTTAATTGTATTGTAGTAAGCCGTTTATATAGCACCCTTTCCCATTTGAATGGCCTCAAAGCGCTTTGTGGTAGAAACGCCGTCGGGGACCAAAGTCTAGGTATGGGAAAGTTCTCAGAGGAGGCTCAAGATGTGTGTGTGCATTTGCCCAAATATTAGGACTTGGGAGGGTTGGCTAGGCTCCAGTAAGCAACCCATGAGGTCAGGCATGTGGACGGGTGCTGAGGGAGGTCACGTCACGACAGAGCGCTAGTGCAAGAGACTCGATATATGACCAGCTAGAATGAAATGTGTTGTAGGTTCTCACTGTATTCTAATGGCAGAGGTGTTGATGCAAGTCTGGTGTTACAGCGCGAAGCTGTTTTGCGACCACCTAGTCTGAATTTGTCGTAGACGTAGCTGCATTCTGATGTGTGGATGGATAGCCATGCCTGCGGCAGGTGTGCTCCGAACTGGTGTGTTTATACATACCTTAAGCTCAGATGGAGCTTATCTTTGATGTCGCTGTGCCATCCGATCTTCTGTGGGAAGAAAAAGCCAGCTACCTTTGCAGACTTTTCTAGGCACTATGGACAGGCTACCCTCAAGTCTACCAAGTGCAAAAGACTGGCTATGCTAGAACATTTTTTAGGCGGCACAGGCAGGCTGCCATGGCAACTAGGATAATGGGATTCTCTAAGCGCAATAGGCAGGTTTCCTTTATAGACTTAATACATATCTTCCAGGTTTTACACGCTCTAACCAAAGGAGTCTACAAAGTGTGATATCAAGGACTCCTGCATATATCTTCTGTGCATTACAATGGCTGACCTAAGCAGTTATAAGGACAATGGACGGTTGCCAAAATATATCTACGAGCGTCATGGGTGGGCTAAACATTAGAAGGTGTAAATGCTCCAAGTAGAAACACATGTGTTAACCTGCATGTGCTTTCTTCTAGTTTCAACGCCAGGCTACCCGCATATCTAGGTGAGACCCCATGGCTGTCTGTGCAGGTATTGTAAGCATATAGGTGTAATAATATCAAGAAACTGTCTGGTACAGTGCCAAGGCCCCAGAGTGGATGCATCTTATCCTGACCGATCTTTAAGCACTGCAGGGGCAATCCTGATGGATCTTCTTGGTGCAATTAACAGTCTGTCCTCAAAGGACTTCAGTTGCACTGGGCCTGTTCTCCCTATGATCTTCAGAGTGCTGGGGATATTACCAAACGTCTGTTTAAATGGAAAGGATAGCGAGAGGGTACTACCCCATTACTACTCTCCTAATTTCATTGGTAACATACAAGCGACAATCAGACTGTCCGGTGTTGTATTCTGGTAACCCGAGCACACCAGTCCGCGTGAAGGATGCGAGTAATCTGGTGTTGAGCTAGCAGGGTGGGCCGCCGCAACAACGGCCGGCATCCGCCTGTGGCTTTTTGTAAGAGAGGTTATGTAAGGCAGGCCGCTGTGACAACAGCCGGCAAACACGACTTGCTGGTGTTTCAATGAGAGTGAGACTGGTCCTTGTGAATGAGGCTATGGTGATGGAATTGAGGTGGGGAAGATGATTTCAGGATATAGTTGGGAATAGCCTAGTTTTGTGGGCCATTCTGAATGAAAGGTGGTTATCAGTGTGGCAGATTTGGAGAGGAAGTGAGTTCCAGGTGGCAGGGGCTTGGATGGAGAAAGAGGGTCCTTCCAATCTGGTGGATTTGTAATGGGAGATGACGAGGAGAAGAGCAGAGCCAGAGCTGAGGTTCCTGGTAGGTTGATAGCGTATGGGTTTATCCTGGAGGAATGTGGGTCTGGTGTTGTGGAGAGCACAGTGAGTGATGCACGTGGCTTTAAAGGTAGTCCATCGACCAATAGGGACCAGTGTAGGGCTAATATGTTCTCCATGTGAGATGCCATTGAGCAGATGGGCAGCAGCGTTTTGGATTCTTTGGTGTTGCCTGGGGCACTTAGATAAAGCCAGTTTGCATGATCTATGCGGGAGAGGATGATGGCAAAGTTAACGGCAACATTTTCTGCCACATCTATTGGACAATTGGATATTTCCGTCATGTCCAGATGAATTGGGTTTTTGCTTCCCCCTGCAAGGCCTGTTGAACTGCTGGTTGTAGCTCAGCTGGAATGCCTTTTTCCAGAGCCTCCATACAAAGGTCCACACCGGGTAAGTATAAAGTTATAGTATTTATTAGACACAGGCAATAATAAAATTACCACACTACTTATGTAAAGCCACTGTTAAAATACACCAGTTTGGTAACGCCAAAATAGCTTACCTTCCACTTTATAATACAAAAGTTTAAGCAATACACACTCTGTGGTTAAAGCAGTGAAAGAGATAAGGTTAAGGACATTTTCACAAGCCTTAGGCAGGCTAAAAATAATTTTTATTTTTTTAAAACTATTTTTATTAACTTTTCAACAACAATCAATTCAAACATAAAACAAACTTGGCAGCATATGTTATACAATTCACGTAGCTCCTGTCATATTTGGCCATAGCTGCTAACTACCCTTTACCCCCCCCCCTCCACTTGAGCCTATTCCATTTCGCCATCTGCCATATCCTCTAGAGATGTTCCCACTTCCACGTCTTGGGAGGTGTCATCCCCACTTGAACTTGCCTGGGTGGACCCGATAATGTAGCCTCTAAGTGCCTCCAGGCCATCAATGTGTCTGCCTCTTCTCCCCCCCCCAACCCTCCTCCCCCCAAACCCCTCTATTGGCTGCCTCAGTCCACACTGGCAGGCTAGAAATAGTTAAACAATACTCGACTGGCCCTCACAAAAATCTTAAGTCACAATTGATCTTTATTACCTCCCAACTCATCCAGTAACCCACCTAATTTAGCAGAATGTCATCTTTGGACTCTGATCCTTTTTCAGAACCTTCCATGTGAATCAATATTGAAGATTGTAGTAAAATTGAAACGGGCCACATCTATTGCTTTCTGCAGATTCAATTCCCTGATCACCATTCAAACATCTGAATCGGAGGAAAGTAGTTGCTATGGATCTGGGCAACTCATTGTAAAGCTGTCCGACACCTTTTTGTTTTATAGCCGATTTTGTTCTTGCTGCGGTGCGGGAAGCTCGCATCCTTCTCCCTCTACACCTACTTCATCATCCTCTCCTGTGTTCGTGCTTGCAATGCACTGCACTTCTGGTGGTGTGAACAGCTCTAAAGTTTTACCTCACGAATATGTCGTTAACCTAACCATATTCACTTTTGCTCCATTGCGTTTTCCTAGTGCAGACCTAAAAGTTTTAACGTCATCCGGAGTATGCATTTGGATTGTCAATTGACAATTTGAAAATCTATTTGTTGGGTGGAAATTAGCATTCCCTCCAGCTTAATTCAAGAGTTTATTGCTACAGTCTACTTCCAAACCGAGCAATTTGAATTGTGACTCGGGAGGGCTGAAAGCATTTGGATCTCCAGATATATTGAAGAATGTTAAATACTACACCACCCCTATTCGGCTTAATCCTGGCTTGATCTAGTTCTATTGTGCTTCTGGGTTTGAAAGGCATTGGGTGGGGAGGAAAGGGTTGAGTGGAGGGGCAGTAATTATTGTTTTAGAAAAGTGTTTTCAGAAATACAGGTACTTTAGAAAATTATAACTAAAACCTAAAATACCAATACCTCAAATACCATTAAACGACAAATGGAAAGAATGCAAGACAATTGAAACAAAGAAAGTTTGACTTGTTATTGCAAACTGCAGAGTTTCCTTCTTTATCGTGGGTACCGACCAAGCTCCTTCAATGTCTTGGCCGGTGAGACAACACCGCAGGATCAGTGCCCTGCTGCAGAGCTCTACGCGCAACATGCAAAGTCACCTGTTCTATTGGCGGCAGACCAACTCATGCAATGACTATCATTTAGTGTGCAATCAGATATTACAGTGCTTGCAACATCATGGGCGATTTATACACAGCTGTATAAAAGTAATATGATTGTTGGTTGTTTCTAATTCCTGATCATGTAGCTTTCATTTTTTTAAATGCTCAAATCTCAGAAAATAAAAACATGAATATTCGTTTGACTTTTGTAGTTTGTCTGGGGTCACAGCTGGGATTTCAGTTTTACTGCATTATTCTTAACCCATTGCTTAACCATGCATTGGGTATCTTGATTAGTGTCTGTGCACTCTCTATTAATTGGGAACCATCAATTGTCTGGTATACATAATCTATTGTGATCTGTGGAAGTAGGATTCCATCCTTTATGTGAGGGACTAGACTGAACCGTGAGCAAACCAGTTCATCCCTCGTACGTTAGATGTATATTGAGCACTGGAAGTTCCCATGGACGAGCATCATCCGTGGCAGATGATATACCACGCTGTCATTCAAGTGGGCGGGTCATTGCTGCACACTGGGCAGGCGGCCACCCTTACCATTTCAACACCATCGTTTTTTTTTTTAAACAGTGAAAGCTGAAAAGAAATACAAGATTTCAGGGTTCGAAATTAAGATGTGATAAGCAGGATCTAAAAGCAGCTCCTAGGTATCCAGCATTAACCAGTGACCAGGAGCTACCACTGTAGATGGCGTTCTTCAAATCTGATGTGATGAGCAGGATCTAAAAGCAGCTCCTAGGTATCCAGCAACCACTGACCAGGAGCTACCACTGTAGATGGCGTTCTGCAAATCTGATGTGATAAGCAGGATCTAAAAGCAGCTCCTGGGTATCCAGCATTCACCAGGAGCTACCACTGTAGATGGCGTTCTGCAAATCTGATGTGATAAGCAGGATCTAAAAGCAGCTCCTGGGTATCCAGCATTGACCAGTGACCAGGGGCTATCACTGGAGAAGCAGGAGCTAAAAGCAGCTCCTAGGTATCCAGCAACCACTGACCAGGAGCTACCACTGTAGATGGCGTTCTGCAAATCTGATATGATGAGCAGGATCTAAAAGCAGCTCCTAGGTATCCAGCAACCAGTGACCAGGAGCTACCACTGTAGATGGCGTTCTGCAAATCTGATGTGATAAGCAGGATCTAAAAGCCGCTCCTGGGTATCCAGCATTGACCAGTGACCAGGAGCTATATCTGGAGAAGCAGGAGCTAAAAGCAGCTCCTAGGTATCCAGCAACCAGTGACCAGGAGCTACCACTGTAGATGGCGTTCTGCAAATCTGATGTGATGAGCAGGAGCTAAAAGCAGCTCCTAGGTCTCCAGCAACCAGTGACCAGGAGCTACCACTGTAGATGGTGTTCTGCAAATCTGATGTGATAAGCAGGATCTAAAAGCAGCTCCTGTGTATCCAGCATTGACCAGTGACCAGGAGCTATCACTAGAGAAGCAGGACCTAAAAGCAGCTCCTAGGTATCCAGCAACCACTGACCAGGAGCTACCACTGTAGATGGCGTTCTGCAAATCTGATGTGATGAGCAGGATCTAAAAGCAGCTCCTAGGTATCCAGCAACCAGCAACCAGTGACCAGGAGCTACCACTGTAGATGGCGTTCTGCAAATCTGATGTAATAAGCAGGATCTAAAAGCAGCTCCTAGGTATCCAGCATTAACCAGTGACCAGGAGCTACCACTGTAGATGGTGTCCTTCAAATCTGATGTGATAAGCAGGATCTAAAAGCAGCCCCTAGGTATCCAGCATTAACCAGTGACCAGGAGCAAATGGCGTTCTGCAAATCTGATGTAATAAGCAGGATCTAAAAGCAGCTCCTAGGTATCCAGCATTAACCAGTGACCAGGAGCTACCACTGTAGATGGTGTCCTTCAAATCTGATGTGATAAGCAGGATATAAAAGCAGCTCCTGGGTATCCAGCATTGACCAGTGACCAGGAGCTATATCTGGAGAAGCAGGAGCTAAAAGCAGCTCCTAGGTATCCAGCAACCAGTGACCAGGAGCTACCACTTTAGATGGTGTTCTGCAAATCTGATGTGATGAGCAGGATCTAAAAGCTGCTCCCAGGTATCCAGCATTAACCAGTGACCAGGAGCTACCACTGTAGATGGCGTTCTGCATATCTGATGTGATAAGCTGTATCTAAAAGCAGCTCCTGGGTATCCAGCATTGACCAGTGACCAGGAGCTATCACTGGAGAAGCAGGAGCTAAAAGCAGCTCCTAGGTATCCAGCAACCACTGACCAGGAGCTACCACTGTAGATGGCGTTCTGCAAATCTGATGTGATGAGCAGGATCTAAAAGCAGCTCCTAGGTATCCAGTGACCAGGAGCTACCACTGTAGATGGCGTTCTGCAAATCTGATGTGATAAGCAGGATCTAAAAGCAGCTCCTAGGTATCCAGCATTAACCAGTGACCAGGAGCTACCACTGTAGATGGCGTTCTGCAAATCTGATGTGATAAGCAGTATCTAAAAGCAGCTCCTGGGTATCCAGAATTGACCAGTGACCAGGAGCTATCACTGGAGAAGCAGGAGCTAAAAGCAGCTCCTAGGTATCCAGCAACCACTGACCAGGAGCTACCACTGTAGATGGCGTTCTGCAAATCTGATGTGATGAGCAGGATCTAAAAGCAGCTCCTGGGTATCCAGTGACCAGGAGCTACCACTGTAGATGGCGTTCTTCAAATCTGATGTGATAAGCAGCCCCTAGGTATCCAGCATTAACCAGTAACCAGGAGCAGATGGCGTTCTGCAAATCTGATGTGATAAGCAGGATCTAAAAGCAGCTACTGGGTATCCAGCATTGACCAGTGACCAGGAGCTATCACTGGAGAAGCGGGAGCTAAAAGCAGCTCCTAGGTATCCAGCAACCAGTGACCAGGAGCTACCACTGTAGATGGCGTTCTGCAAATCTGATGTGATAAGCAGGATCTAAAAGCTGCTCCCAGGTATCCAGCATTAACCAGTGACCAGGAGCTACCACTGTAGATGGCGTTCTGCAAATCTAACATCCACATAAGATGTGAACATATCATTTGGTCCATCATTTATAATCCCTTATGCGTGAAATGTTGTATAGATGAGCCCTAATGTTTGTTTATAGATTTTTCAAACACACATTTAAATTCATACAGGTGTGTGTTCAGCATTAGTGGGCTTGGAGAGCCAACATTATCTCCTGGCAGCTGCTTCGAGTGCCGCTCTTCCCCACACCTGTCACACACGGCACCTGGCAATTTGTTTTCTGTGCATTGCACCTCGCATCTTATTGGGATCAGCTATGCAATGCGCAGAAACGCCTCTGCTTTGTGCACTTCTATGCCCTGGGGTTGGAGGGCAACCGATTCCATTTATGAACAGGGTTCCATTGTTCTACATGCGTCAAAACATTTTTGGGGGAATCCATCCAAAAATGTCAATTTCCACTTCGTTTTCGTGTAAAATTCTTTCTCCGCTGATTCGATTGTAATTTTGATCAAAGATGCTCGGGTGTTATTTGATTTACTCTTCAAATGGGCTTTGAGGATTTATGGGCAGAGATGTTTGAAGGAACAATACAAAATAGATATCTTAATCTGAATGAGCTGACATGATCTAGCAGGATCATCTTTCAAGCTGCCTGGATCCCATGTAACAGCCCTGGCTCTAGATATCAAGGCATGTGTGTCGCCCGAGGAACATGCACAGCACTGCAAGATGTTTACCTTACACTGCTGGCGTTTTAAAACACAACTCCACCTCGGGAAAAGCCTCTTGTTTAATCCTCTTCCTGGGTTTCGTCACACATTGCTTTTTGATTGCTGTTTTGAGGCCATCCCTACTTCGATCCCTCCCCATTGGGGCTTCCTGGAATTTTGCGGAGAGAAAGAATGTTGGGGAACTGGTTTAGATACAATCTGGTCCCGGTTTGGGCACGACCTCTCCTTGAAATTAGAAGCCCTTCCTGCACCGGGGAACCTGGCACTGCTCTCACCGCACAGCCTTGCCCTGGGGGCAGCTGTGTTTTGACTCAGGCGTTGGCCTTAAGTACTCTGTCCCAGACTCCGAGCAAAGGGCGCCCCAGTTTACTGGAATCCCCACTCCCCGGGCCACAGCAGCTCATTTGAACGTCATGGGCTTGAATGGGCAAGAATCGCACGCGCCCCTCCTTCCGCCCCACAATTGCACAAGCACTTTTCAGCTGCTTGAATAATGGAATTTCTAATCTTGTGCGTTTTTAATTCTGTGGGTTTGTTAAATGTTTTTTCTGTCTAATTTTGCTTGAAATTCTCATTAGATGTTCTATTGTCAGATGTTAATTGGGGTCATACGTGCGTTTGTGTCCTTTTGTGCTTGGGGGGGAGGGGAAATTCGGGCAGTCGGGGCTACTTTGTCTCTACCATGTAGTGGTAATGTGATCGGATTCCAAGTGGCCAGTCCTGGGCTTGTAAAATAGCTCGGTGAGTTAAGCGGCCACTGCAGGAAGATGTGTGAATTGCAGTAGGACCAGCAAAGCGTTCCATGCAATCGGCACCACTGCCTGGGTACTAAAAACACGGAGGTTTATACACAGATGTACTTTTATTCCCAGCAATATAAACCGTTTAATATTGTGACAAAAAGTTGCATTGTTCATCCATGTAAACGTGCCATAACCAGGGGGGTCCTCACTTTGTGTGATTTTTTTTTTTAACGCGAGCTCAAATATTTTTTTGTGAATTAAGTTGTTTGAAAGAAAAATACACGTTATCCTTCAAGGCGCTGCTATAGTGCTGCCATTGCGTTTTGCGTGGCCTCCTGGATGTTATCGTGCAGGCTATGCATTGTGCATGGCTTCCTGGATGTTGCCCTTATTGGCGCTGCTATTACTGCCTTTGCATTTTGCATGGCCTCCTGGATGTTACCCTTTTAGGCGATGCTATAGCGCTGGCTATGCATGTTGCATGTCCTCCTGGATGTTGCCCTTATAGGCGCTGCTTTAGCACTGGCTATGCATTTTGCATGGCCTCCTGGATGTAATTGTGCTGGCTATGCATTTTGCATGGCCTCCTGGATGTTTCCCTTGTAGACTTTGCTATAGCGCTGGCTATGCATTTTGCATGGCCTCCTGGATGTTTCCCTTGTAGACTTTGCTATAGCGCTGGCTATGCATGTTGCATGGCCTCCTGGATGTTGCCCTTATAGGCGCTGCTTTAGTAGCGCTAGCTATGCATTTTCATGGCCTCCTGGATGTTTCCCTTGTAGACGCTGCTATAGCGCTGGCTATGAATTTTGCATGGCCTTCTGGATGTTGCCCTTGTAGGCGCTGCTATAGCGCTAGCTATGCATTTTGCATGGTCTCCTGGATGGTGCCCTTCTAGGCGCTGCTATTGCTGCCTTTGTATTTTGCAGGGCCTCCTGGAAGTTGCCCTTCTAGGCGCTGCTATAATGCTGCCTATGCATTTTGCAGGGCCTGCTGGTGCTTTTTGCCCTTTGCTCGGTGGTGGATTCTTTTCAGTTGTGCATCCACCTCCCTGAAACCATTTGCCTAGCTCTATGAGCTCCAGTATTAAGTCACTATGCTTTCCCACAGATAGAACCTCACACCTCCAATGAACTATCAATGGTCTTGTATAGCGCCCATCTACCACTATTTGTGGCCTTGTGGCTCTTGGCTTTGTAAGGAAAGGGGTGGGCTTTCATTAGTGGGTGTGGCGGGCAGATGCAAAACCGGTATTGTTGATGGGTGTTGGTCTGAAGCACCTGGTTCCTGTTACACATCTGCTTTCTCTGGCTTTGGTGGAGAAACTTGAGGAGTGTTATCCATAGGCAAGAGCCCAAGATCTGATGGACTACAGCGCTTTAGTGCCTGGAAACTGTACGTGGCATAAGTGCATTACACCCAGCTGCTTTTGTAATTGAGAGGTACATGTTGGGTTTGTCTTGTAGGTGATGGTGTAACCCATTGCTATTGATGGATGGCAAATGTTTCCGGCATTGTGGTTTGCTGAAAGTTGGACTGTGTGCGTCTGCCTTAGCTGCAATGGGTTGCCTCTGCTGTATACTTACTGGAGAAAGTAGCAGGCGTGTCCTAGTCGTGACAGAACTGCTTGACGTTCTCTACTGATGGCTTTCCACTTGTATTGCAGTGCTTGAGGCTCCTTGAAGCGAAGATACGTTGGCTTTGCCAGTGCTTGTTTTTTAAATGTTACCGTGTAATTATCTTTTTCTTCAATCTAGTCCCAAATCTTTCATAGACCATTCAATGGCATTGTTGGGCGAGTGCCGCCGGTAGCGCTGTTAGGGGCAGCGGGCGCAACCACAAGCTGCCCCTTTCTTTACCATTAGAAGATTGGGTTTCTTTATAAGTTCCCTCACTGACGGTCTCGGGACCATCCACTGCCAACTTCTCCATGGCACATGCCTCAAACTGGGGTTCTTAAAGGACCCTGCTCTGCCCTCCTGTCTGGCACGCGTGTATGGCATTCATGGAAGCAGGACCTGGAGCAGGGCGACCTCAAGATGCGTTGGATTTATTTACTTGCAGATTTGTAAGGTGCCAAGTTGCAGACATGAGCCGCTCTGAAACCCGAAGATCTGCCATCTTGTAATTATTCAATCAGTAGACGTCATCGGTGCAGTTTCATTATTCTAATGGCTGCGCTTAAATACCACGGCCCGGCCATTGCACCCCAACACCATGGGCACAGAAGGTTCCTATCCAGATACCAGTTGCCCTTGTGCCCTGAACACAGACACTCTAGAAACAGATTTGCACGTAGAGCTCGTGGTACTACTGGTCTGTACGCAACAGCACCGCGAGAACGCATGTCACCTTCTCCCTTTTCCCACTAACATAAATCACCCTCCCACCCCCTTTTCAGAGTTTCCAGGGCGCCTGGAGGCCATGCAAATGGCAGTGGTGTGTTCTATCAATCCCAGTAACCTGGTGCCATCATCCTAGCCCTCTCGCCCCTCTTTCCCAGCTTCCACTCCCAGTCACGAGCCTTTGTGCAGATTTCCTGTCCCTACTTTAGATCGGGAAAGTCTTGAAGACATGTCCGCCCCCATTCCTTATGCCAATTTCAATCTGTTTATCTGCCTTCATTGTTTTGGGTTTTATGCGGCCACTTCCTTCCTCTCATTCTGCCTGTAGACGTGTAAGACGCAGCAGTTGCCATCCTCAGTGGGGTTCTCACTTCCTGACCAGATCGTGATAAGCCTGGAACTGAATTCCTCTCCCCAACTTCCAGCTGCCATTTTCTCAAGGCAAAGGTAAGTAGAATGTGTTACCCTGGCACCGATTCTTATTTTTTTAATAGTGAATTTAATTTGGGCAATAACACCCTTCAAAAATCCTAATGCGATCCGTATTCTCTTTTCAAACAAGAATGCCTGTTTGAGCCAAACCAAAATGCTTGCTAAAGAGCCTGCCGAGAGAATGAGCGCTTTCCCGAGACTGTTTCAGCCTCTAGACGCCTCATTTAGAGCTGAGCTGGGTCCCAGATCTGGACAAGCCCCATCCGTCTGCGTCCACCTCTCGGAGGCAATGGAATCAGGAAATACTGCAAAGCACATCCAGGCGATTCCTGAGCAAACTGCTGCCCCCCGCATGCCCCTCAGGAAAGGCCTTCATCCAGGAAAGGCGACGGTGGCGATTCCTGAGCCAACTGCTGCCCCCCGCATGCCCCTCAGGAAAGGCCTTCATCCAGGAAAGGGGACGGTGGCGATTCCCGAGCAAACTGCTGCCCCGCATGCCCCTCAGGAAAGGCCTTCATCCAGGAATGGCGACGGTGGCGATTCCCGAGCAAACTGCTGCCCCGCATGCCCCTCAGGAAAGGCCTTCATCCAGGAATGGCGACGGTGGCGATTCCCGAGCAAACTGCTGCCCCGCGTGCCCCTCAGAAAAGGCCTTCATCCAGGAATGGCGAAGGTGGCGATTCCCGAGCAAACTGCTGCCCCGCATGCCTCTCAGGAAAGACCTTCATCCAGGAAAGGCCACGGTGGCGATTCCCGAGCAAACTGCTGCCCCGCGTGCCCCTCAGGAAAGGCCTTCATCCAGGAATGGCGACGGTGGCGATTCCCGAGCAAACTGCTGCCCCGCGTGCCCCTCAGAAAAGGCCTTCATCCAGGAATGGCGACGGTGGCGATTCCCGAGCAAACTGCTGCCCCGCATGCCTCTCAGGAAAGGCCTTCATCCAGGAAAGGCCACGGTGGCGATTCCCGAGCAAACTGCTGCCCCGCATGCCCCTCAGGAAAGGTCTTCATCCAGGAAAGGCCACGGTGGCGATTCCCGAACAAACTGCTGCCCCGCATGCCCCTCAGGAAAGGCCTTCATCCAGGAATGGCGACGGTGGCGATTCCCGAGCAACCTGCTGCCCCGCATGCCTCTCAGGAAAGGCCTTCATCCAGGAAAGGCGACGGTGGCTATTCCCGAGCAACCTGCTGCCCCGCATGCCTCTCAGGAAAGGCCTTCATCCAGGAAAGGCCACGGTGGCAATTCCCGAGCAACCTGCTGCCGAGCAAACTGCTGCCCCGCATGCCCCTCAGGAAAGGCCTTCATCCAGGAAAGGCGACGGTGGCTATTCCCGAGCAACCTGCTGCCGAGCAAAGTGCTGCCCCGCATGCCTCTCAGGAAAGGCCTTCATCCAGGAAAGGCGACGGTGGCTATTCCCGAGCAACCTGCTGCCCCGCATGCCTCTCAGGAAAGGCCTTCATCCAGGAAAGGCCACGGTGGCAATTCCCGAGCAACCTGCTGCCGAGCAAACTGCTGCCCCGCATGCCCCTCAGGAAAGGCCTTCATCCAGGAAAGGCGACGGTGGCGATTCCCGAGCAACCTGCTGCCCCGCATGCCTCTCAGGAAAGGCCTTCATCCAGGAAAGGCCACGGTGGCGATTCCCGGGCAAACTGCTGCCCCGCATGCCCCTCAGGAAAGGCCTTCATCCAGGAATGGCGACGGTGGCGATTCCCGAGCAAACTGCTGCCCGCATGCCTCTCAGGAAAGGCCTTCATCCAGGAAAGGCGACGGTGGCTATTCCCGAGCAACCTGCTGCCCCGCATGCCTCTCAGGAAAGGCCTTCATCCAGGAAAGGCCACGGTGGCGATTCCCGAGCAACCTGCTGCCGAGCAACCTGCTGCCCCGCATGCCTCTCAGGAAAGGCCTTCATCCAGGAAAGGCCACGGTGGCGATTCCCGAGCAACCTGCTGCCCCGCATGCCCCTCAGAAAAGGCCTTCATCCAGGAAAGGCAACGGTGGCGATTCCCGAGCAACCTGCTGCCGAGCAAAGTGCTGCCCCGCATGCCTCTCAGGAAAGGCCTTCATCCAGGAAAGGCGACGGTGGCGATTCCCGAGCAACCTGCTGCCGAGCAAAGTGCTGCCCCGCATGCCTCTCAGGAAAGGCCTTCATCCAGGAAAGGCGACGGTGGCGATTCCCGAGCAACCTGCTGCCCCGCATGCCTCTCAGGAAAGGCCTTCATCCAGGAAAGGCGACGGTGGCGATTCCCGAGCAACCTGCTGCCCCGCATGCCTCTCAGGAAAGGCCTTCATCCAGGAAAGGCGACGGTGGCGATTCCCGAGCAACCTGCTGCTGAGCAACCTGCTGCCCCGCATGCCTCTCAGGAAAGGCCTTCATCATTTCATGCATCACAAGCTTTCTTCCATATGATCCTAATATGCAGGAAAACCAACCTTTCCAGGCTCCCGGAAGCTTCCACTAACGCCTCTTCCCACTCTGCCATGAATATAATGCTGTGCAGTGCAATGTAAAGGTTACCAGTACCTTAACCAAGTATTTCTCTAAGGGTGGGAAGGCCAATGCCCAGGTTACATCAAACTTGCAGTCTAAACGAGGCCCATAACACTGTCACGAGGCGCATTTTAACTGTGGAACTCCTGTAAACTGTGAGTCTGGAGGAGAGTAAAGGGTGCGCAAGCGTGAGTAGGAGGGCACGAGAGGGAAGGGAAGAGGCCGAGAGGGAGGGATGGAGGGAGGGGGAGAGCCAGAGAGGAAGGGAGCACTTCATCATTGGTTTGGGGTGCCTAGCGATGGCATGCTTTGCTTTCTGCCTGCATTAGGCTTTGTTGTCTGTGCCCTGCCCTGTTTTGAAGTGCTACACTCAGATTTGGTATGCTACACTGTTATGTTATGCTGCACCATGTCTGTTTAGGCTGTAGAAACATGTTGTGCAGTGCAATGTCTTGTTCTGTTGGGATAAATTTGTGTGTTACTTTCCCATAGCTAAATTCAAGTCAGCTAGAATTGGAATATGATTCTGGTTTCCTTTTATACTAGCTGGGTTAGTCATGTTAGCCTTGTGTCATTCAGATCGCGCAGGTGCAGGGGGGAGAAGTGCCGGGTTGGGGGGGGGGGGTTTGAGAAGTGCAGTTAACTCACAAGTGCAGCCAGCGGGTGGCTCAAAAGTGCAGAGAGAAGGGACTGTAGGGTTGCAGATACAGACCCTTAAGTGCTGGGGAGCCCGGAGGCAGTGCAAGGGCAACTGGACATGCAGGATCCTGGGCCCGAGTTCAGAGGGTGTCCAGTGCGCGGAGCAGTCGGGTGCATCGGCAGGGAAGAGAGAAAGCCAAAGCGAAAAGGAAGGTCTTGAGTTGCTTCCGGAACCGGAGATGGTTCTGCTCAAGTTTGAGAGAGGCAGGGAGGCTGTTCCAGAGGGAGGCCCCAGCCGAAGAGATAGATCTGCCCCCAACTATCTGCTTGGGGAAGCGTTTGACCCTCAGACAGTTGGAGGTGGATGAGCGGAGAGCTCACAAAGGAAGATGTTTTGGAAGAGAAAATTGGGGGTAGAGCGTCGAAGTCCCAAAAAGCCTTGTGGACGATGCAGAGGGTCTTGAACTTGATACTTGCTGCCACGGGGAGCCAGTGAAGAGATTTCAGAGCTGGAGAGATACGATCCCTGGGCTTGAGGCCAAGGACAAGTCTCGCAGTCCTGTTCTGGATAAGTTGTAAAGGTCGGAGAGTGGAGGCAGGAAGATTTAGAAAGTGGCTGTTGCAATAGCCTAGCCCAGAGAGGACCAGAGCTCTGGAGACAGTGAGCTTCTGGTGGAAAGTTAGCTGTAATGTTGAAGCGCCTTTGAACAAGCCATAAGATAGAAGCTAGCGCCCCTCCCCCTAAACACGCCTAAATAAAGAACAGAAGGTAGAGCTGAAAATCTAATCTGACGACTAGACCCTACACCGTGTTTAGACTTACCATTCACATCTATTAACAGGACACAGTGACTGTGACCCAGGGTGGGAAGGCTAGTCAAAGGCTGGATTGGGTAAATGAACTCCCATAATAAGCGTCCAGCCACAGCCTAAGAGGATTCCTGCCTCGCACACCAATATAACCTTCCCATAAAGGTCCCAGCAGGACTCTGGAACCGCTGAAGGCCGGAATAGGGCATGTGCTCCTAGGGAAGCCGTGGTCAAAATTCCAGCCTCAGTTCAATGTTCCCATGTTTCCTTCCAGCTTTCCCTTCTATGGGACCTGTCCGCTCGCGCTTAGGAGAGTAAGTAGACAGGCTTGCGCGCAGTGTTTTCTTGGGCATGGTTTCTACATGCCTAGGCTCACTGTGAAACTGTGGAAGGCTGAACAGTCCGACCACTGCCGAGGCATCGACAGGCTTTGTGTCCTTAAGCACTTTGCACAGAAGTGCAAGCCTAGGGTTTTGGTTAAAAATAAATTATTTTTGTAACCATGACCTGAAGGAGGACTCCCACCCGCATCAAAACAAATCAGTTGTTTTGTTCTCTTTTCAGAGAGCTGGTGTAAACTTGGATTTCTAACATACAGCCCCTCCCAAATGTTGTTGGGGGGGCTTAGTGAGGTAAGTAGAAGGGCTTTTCCATCTGGGCTTTCTTGGGCATGGCTTCAACATGCCCAAGCTCACCATGTCATTGTGTGGGGAAAAGCATTTTACATCATGCATTTAGAAAATTCTGGAAAGGAATGAGTGAGGTTCGAGTTTTCCCCCCAAATGGGTCTTCTCTGAAAACACTCCTGTTCACCCCACAGGAGACTCTTGTAGCTAGAACAGCAGGAGTCGGTGTCAGTGGGAGGGGTGGGGTTTGGCGGGTTGGTCTCTGGCACCATCGAGATGGGGTAGTAAAAAGACCCTTATTTACTACTGTCGTAGAAAGTGCCAGAACAACACTAAAAAACACACAGTTCTCTAGAAGTAACTCAGAATTACTCCTGATTTACTTATCTCGTTACAGAAGTAAATCAGGGTTTCTACCAGTATCATCTTTGTTAATATAATGCACTGACCTCCTTTCTACCATACTTGATTACTTTCTATGTTTTAGGAGCATCTATCCGGTTGCGGAAAAGTACATTGTTCTTTATTATGAGGGACAACACTGCCACCTACTGGCGAACATGACGTGGTGCCGTGCACAAACAGTGTCAGTGTGGGCGTTCTTTTTTAAAATACTAGTTCGCTTAACTCTAAAGCTGATTCTCTGAAAACTTTGTTTTCCGGTTAGAGGTGTGTACGGTGCATATACACAGTGCCCTGTCAACTGTTTTGAAACGTGTATCTGTACACGGGGTGCTCGAAAAAAAAATTGCTGGATTCATAGGACGTGAAAACAATTCCCCCTCCTATAAAGCAGAAGTAATGACTAGTAATGGGGGTATACAGTCTTTATAACGAAAATGTAATAAAGAATGAATATATAACTAACAAAATAACGAAATGTATGTGGGGATGGGGTAAAGTGTTAAACCTTGTGGGGAAATGGTTGGGGTGGGTTATTAGCTGGGGAAAACGGGTTTGTGGGGGGTTTTAAAGATTTTTTAAAAATATTTTGTCATTGTATAATTTTCTTTTTATGTGCATTTGTTATAAAATGATTTGTTATAAAGACATGTATAAAGACATGTAACCGTACTGGGATATAGCAGTGGAAACCTCCCCCGATCAGCAATACTAGGAATAATGTTGCGCTCTCCAGTTTCCCATACCAGCCGTAGCACCCCTGGACACGCCTATCGACAGGGCAATATTTTTAAAACGTGAATCGGCGTAACTGAAAACCCAAAGCAGAACATAGGGCTGTATTTACGAAGCCCAAATGTATTCGGAGAGAACACAGACTACAGGCACAATTAGTATAAACCTGAGCAGATTTAACCAAATGTACCTGTAGCCTGGAGGGTTAGGGATACTGAAGCGAGAACAAATGGGTTCCAGATCAAACACAGGCAACAGTACTCGCTTGACAGGCAAATGCTAAAAGTGCACAACAGAAAATGGCCCCTTTTGCTTTTCTCTAAACTCTGCTTCTCTTAGTGGTTATTGTGACCTTCGATCCAGGAGAGATTTCCCTTAAGACATTACAACCTCACAGATTGTCATCTCAGGGCCATCTTCTTTCAACATTGGTTGAAAACGGGTAAACACAAAGAATTCATGCTCTAGATTCCAACTCCATTTCTGGATCATGAAATTATTCAATTTTCCAAATACAGATGTCAAGCTTTCTTTAGGATTGACGACAAACCTGTACAGGTGCAGCCAACAGAAAAGTGATATTCTGTTACTCTTCCAACAGCGCGGCATCTGCTCCTTATGCTTTGGATCTCTGACTTTGGACATTCCGTTTCCAAAGACATTATAAGGTCACGTCTCCAAGAGACACCTGTGCGTTTAACAAGTACTTGCCAGCACTTCTAAAGAGGAGGCAGGTGGTTTCGGACAGCACAGCGTTTTAAATTAATGCATTAAATGCCAGAAAGCTTGGGGGCAGAGCCGGGATGTCATTTCACCAAAATGCCAGGGGTAGCGAAAGTGACATCACACGACCCTTGACCCCCCTGATGACCTCACAGGAAGTGATGTCATTTGACCCCACCCCGAAGTGATATAATGTGATGTACATTTCATACAAGAATGGATCGCCATATGCATCGTTAAGATCAGTGTGTATAGGCCCATATTACCAAATTACTGTGAATGCAAGCAGACGTCCATGACCAAATGATAATGTGTTGTTATAGAGCACTTACGCTTAACGCTTTATATAGAAAAAATATACACCCAATATCACCCAACTTGTGTTGGTACTTATTTATCGACGTCAGAAGGATGAAAGGCTGAGTTGAGGCGTTTAAGAACAGACTAAATCTGTGACTCACCCACTGAAGTGTGCCTGAAATAAACCTTTGAGTCTAGCAATTATTGTATAGATTTCCAGAAAGACACATTTGGTATTCCTATTCTTTCTTGTTTAGGGTCAGTGCTGAAAGTGTTAGACTTGTGGCACTCCTGTTCTGTTCTTATTTTTCTTCTTTTTTTTAAGGGGCCTGAACAGGAAAGCCATTTCAGATGTAAAGAGCCACATGGTGATGGCCACAGCCCAGGAGCTTGCATCAAAAAAAAAAAAATCATTTTGTTAGAGGTTGCAAGGGAGACCTCAGAAGTCGCAGTTGCGACCTCCGGCGACCCTTAAATGACGTCCCCGGGGCAGAGCCAGGTATAGTTTGCTGCTTGCTTTTTTAGAAGGGCCGGAGGGAAGCAGGTATTTGAACGCAGGTCTTAAAGGCATTCTTTGGACAGGCAAGTAAATCCAAGGCATGAATATTGGGGCTGGTCCTTGCCAGAAGTGAAGTATTTCCAGCATCTGGTGATATTGATAATGCCAGCCCGTCAAGCTGCTCTGTCAAATGCATGGCCCTGGCCTTTTGCCCTCCCTCCTTCTCCCACTACATCCGCTCTCCAGCCTCTGTCACCTCTTCACCTGCTACCCTTTGAGATGGCCAGAAGTGTAAAGCACTATACAACCAGTCGACATATCCTATATGCCTTTCTTAAGTGTTCACCAAAAGAATTGATTGGACAATGGCCACTGTGAGACAAGCATAGTATGAAGAGAGACAGACTCAATATTTGTTTTAAAATCCTTTATTTACTAAAGTTCCTGGGTTGGTGTAATGACTGACTGGCCCTACACTAAAGGGATGGTTCCCTTAACTGATGTTGCTAAGAGTCCAACATATAAATGTGTCTGTGTCTGAACCAATCCTTGCCCCCACTCTTTAACAAAAATGTGTCGAAGTATTTTGAAAACAATAGGTGGTGGTTCTATAAAAATAGTAAACCGAGATTGGTTTCATGTCGTCTTCTCACCAGGTGTAGGATAGTCTGCTTCAAAAGGGGTACATCCAAAAAGGGACGACTCGTAGGACTTTTTCCTTGGTTCAAACAATGTCGATGGCTTTAATGCCTTGGGGTTCCCTTCCCCCAAGCTTTAGTACTTTGAATTTCAAAATATAACCAAAAAAAACAGTTCTTCTTTAAGCGCCTGTGTTCCTTTCTCCTCGCTTCAATTCCTTCAGTAACACAAAATTATCAAGTTTCCACTTTGACAGGCCTCTTACTTTTCCGTTCCCCAAGCTTAGGCCTCTTTTGAGTTTCAAAATACAAGTTCAGCTTGTCAGGATGTAACTTTCTTTCATATAAAATTCTTTCAAGGGATAACATCGGACTTTAAAACATGCCAGGTTCTTTGCTCTTCCTAAGCGTGACCACTCCAAGCTTTAACCCTTCTCTTTAACTTCGTTCTCTTGACCTTTTTCCTTCAGGGGCTATCTGCACCCACCTTCTTCTCCCCTGTGTTTTCTTATCTTCTTTCTGGTGCCCACTGGCACCTTCTTTAACTCTTTCGTGCACACTTGCTTCCCCTTTCCATGCCCACTGCCACCATTCCCAGGCACACTTTCCACTCTGCTGGGTCGCTTGCACCCTTCTCTCTCGTTTCGGGTCGCTCGCGCCCTATTTATTACCATTCTTTCATATTGCGCCACTTGTGCATTCTTCTTTCTCTTGCTTTCTCTGTATCTTGTTACGCTTCTATCATTATATATTGCTTTTACTAGTTTCTTTTCTTTCATTTCTTTTCTTTCTCTCCCTTGCCTCTCTGTTTCCTCTCCCTTTCTCTGTTTCCCTTTCCTCACTCGGGCAGCAGCGCATTGACAAGTGGCCTCTTCTGGTTGTGCAGGACTTAGGTCAGGGTCTCACCACCCACCCCTCAGGCACCCTTGGGGCCGGCACAGGTCCCAAGGGAACAAGCAATGTTCCGATCACCAAAATCAGCCTGCCGGGTGTTTCTCTACGGCGGTCTGGAGACACTGCTCCCTAGACACACTGCAGCGTCTCAGCATGCCGTTCTCCTCTGGGACGTATATCCTGCTCCTTGGCTTCTCTGGTCCAATCAATGTCCCCAGCTCACACTCTCTCACCTGTGTAGAACCACACCTTTTAAAGTTGTGAAAATAGTCAAGTGTAGTCAAGTGTGTGTTAATTAGTAAGCGCCTGACACTATCAATCGGACAACTTTAGTTCTTTCTACAGCCAATTGCCCTTACACTCCCCATGTTATTCCTATGGGAAATATTCACTACTCCTGGTGGCCTCTTCCTCGTTCCAGTGTTTGTGGGGATGGTGGGATGGAATGGGTTTGGAAATACCCCATGAAAGCTAAGGGAAAGGGTTTTGCAGTAGAATGGAAAAAGGCGGAATACCATGTCTTGCCCTCAGAGGATGTTCTCCCAATCCCCTGTGACCCTCCACTCAGGTGATCCTCCCTCGCTTGTCCACCCCCAAGGTCAGGATCCAAAAACGATGGCCCTTCCCTCGCTTGTCCACCCGCAGGGTCAGGATCCAAAAACAATGTCCCTTCCCTGACATAAGGATCCTGGGGCAGTAGGTGGGAGAACACGATCGGGTTTCTCACACGCAAACAAACTGGCCCAGAGCATATTACTTGGGTCTGTGTATGTGTTCAGCATTTATTGTATTGTATTTAAGCCAGTTAAAAAAGAGTGCAATTGTTTATGGGTTGGGAGTTTCAGCATCCTATTTAGATCTAGGCAATAACCCTCCCATCGTTACCAGTTGGGTGGTACCAGTATCATCTGTCACAGATGGCCTTTAGAACACACCAACTCTCAAAGACCGTACAAGGGTTTTTATTATTTTTGTGGTCAAGGGACTTTCTAAGGGCAGCCCCTCTCTTCTCTAGAGTTGGGCATTGCTTCCCTAACTCTGACATCCAACCTCAGGATAGTTGCTGGAGATTGTTAACCCCTAATATCTAACACACCAAGTGTGATGAGCTAAAGTCAAACTCCTTAACTATCTTAGACTCCATCAGGGAACAGTCTAGGTAGTCCCCGCTCTACATTCCACAATGTGATGTAAGCTATGGGCTGTGCCTCCCAGACACACCTACTTCACTTGCATTAAACCTTTCACGCCCTACTGTTCCTCTCCCGAGGTCTACCTGCCACCTACTCGCCTCCGTCCTGCTCCACCGACTCTCTCCTTCCTCTCCCATGATACTCTCTCCTGTCTCTCTGCCACGGCGATCCGATCTTACTTCCTGCTACTCACTCCTTTACACTACTACCCTCTTCACACTACTCTTTTCCCCCTCCACAAAGCTTCTCACCTTCACACTACTCCCCTCCACTTTTCTCTCCTTCACCCCTCTCCACGCTACAACTCCTTCCACACCTTTACCCACAGCCACCCTCGTTTAACCCATTACCACCTTGCAATTTACTCTGTAGTCCATCAATCACTCTCACCCTTTTCACGCACATTCAAAACTAAGTAGCTCTTTCTCTCACCAACCAATACCTCAACGTGTAAACTCTTTTAATAAGTCTCCTCTACCGATCTCTGCTCAGTCCTTCCATCTGGTTTCTTGGTCCTCCTGCTCCTCCCTTGACCTCACCTGAACAACCCACACTATCCTCCTTCCTGTCCTCCCTTTTTTCCACCCCCATTCCCTTACATTGGCCCTCTGCCGTAGCTGATTCCCAGGGCCATGTGCTGGCTTTCCTTTCTCCAGGGGAGGTCTTATAATGGATAGAACATTCAAAAGTTGTGTTAAAACCTGCCTCTTTCATCTGTGCAACCGAAATAGCAATAGTTTACTGCAACAGTCAAAGGCCCTTATTGTTCCTGTCCCCTTTTCCGGACTGGTTCACTCTGTGTTTGTCAGTAGGGGCTGTGAAATATCAGTAGTTCGGGCCCCTACCAGCAAATAAATCACTGAAGCCGCGGCACTGTTAACAGTGCTGAGGCTTCATTGTTTCCATTTCCATGGTGTCCTGTAGGACCCCATGGAAATGGGAACTTACTGTTCCACTACCCATAGTATCCCGGCACTACCAGGATATCAGGTGGCGGAAACGGTAAGCCGAGGTCGCCGTTAGGTGGCCAACTGGCAACATCGTAATGAGTGCCAGTGTCATCTAACAGGTTTTTTAATGTTTAACCATTCTGTTAACTATTGAATGAAGCTGCCACCTAGTGGTGAACATGTATGCGTGCAACCATTTCTCACAGACATTCTAAGCCTTTGATATACAAGGCTGCTAAGAGATCACCATTACTTTCCTTGTGCATTACTTCATTCAGCTTTTTTAAGGAAATTAATTTAGCACCAAAGAAGTTTGACAACCCAAGTTTGTATCGAACACCTGTTTTCCGTTCCTCGTTCTCATCTCAAGGCGCCCACTCTTCTTGCGCCATATTGCCTGAAAGTACTAAAGACTTGTATAGATAGTCCCCAATCAATCAGTTAATTTATTTTGCCTCAATCTGCAGTGCACCTTCTTATCTGCATTATCAATCTCAATGTACACGCTTTTGTTTTCTAGCGCTCTTGCTGCAAACTTACCTTCGCCAAAGATTGAACTAGCCAATTCAAAATTAGGTCCCATGAATTGGAAAAAATGTACGCTCGTCTCTATTGGTCACTGTTGTGCCTGGAAAGTTGGTATACCTGGAAAGAGTTGGCCAATGGCAGCTTGGCTTTGAATTAAAGGAAGGTGATCCAAGCAGAATTAAAATCCTGAGACATTTGGGGAGGTCGGGCCAGAAAATCTAGGAACGTCGGGCTAGAAGATGATCTGGGAAGGTCGGGCAGGTGGAATTCTATATTTATTTCTTGCCCGAAACATTAGTCTAATCGAGGCAGTGAGTGCAAGTCTGCATCTGGGCTCAGGCTCACACCACTACAATTCATCCGTTATGTGGCTTTTGCTACGGGTGACGAGGGCTGCTTTGTGGAAACTGCTCCCCTCCATCACCCTGTGCTCCCTTCGCAGACACCCCTTTCCACCTCACCTCTCCAAACAAAGGATCCTGAGAAAGTAAAGGCAGGCCCACATGCTCCCTAATGTCAGCATTGACCTGCTGACTTAGGGAAGTGTCCAGACCAGGTGAGCATGACCTGGCCTAAAATAGAACATACCGCAGAGGAGCTCCCATTCCAAAGTCAGAAGAGCGAAGTAAACCAATGACGATGTCCAGTGAAGTCGCATAACTCTGTACCTTTATCGTGTCGCTCCCAGGTATCTAGTCAATCCCTAGGCGTTGACTGGGAACCAGGGAATATTTGTATCGTAGTGATTTCAGCGCAGAATATTCACTGCAATGACATCTAACGATGACGCATTAAGTTAAAAGAAATGAGTGAGTTTAGGAAAGGGTATAAATGGTTACCATGGTGCCCTCTTACCAGATTTTGAAGCTGCAAGGAGGCAAAATATTCAGTGGTAAAAAAAAACCATAGTAGTTTTGAATATTTCTGAACCGAGCAGGGATTTGTCTCCGACAGGATGTATATGCTTCTTATCCGATTGGGTCTGTTGCCCACTGAAGATGTTTTAATCCAGATTGGTATGATCTTGAACTAGGTGCAGAGGAAAGCTCGCAGACCTGCTGAATGCGTATTTGCCAGGCTCTCTGCATTTAAGTTGGAAAGTTTCGTTTGAGATGAGGTGTTCACATGCACTTGGATCCTAACCTCTGGTGGTTCAGTGGTAGAGCTGTGACTTAACTGCTTGAAGACCAGGGTTCTTTGTCTACTACCAGTCGAGACTTGCTCACATTCCTGGTCCGGCCATCCTGGTTGATCTTTGCCTTCACCAGGAGATGAATGGTGAATCCATTCACGTTGGGAACTTGGAGATGTTGACTTTAAAAGTGCAATCATCCCCCCATACCCCCCAGTACAAACTGCCGAGGATGTTGACTTCCAGGCTTTGTTTTTTGTTTTCTTCACATTTTTTCTTGCCTTAAGGAATCCTGGAAGAGGACAACTGAATTATTGGCAGCACAAAGTTTGAAGGTGCAATAGAAAAACTGTATGAGGTTGACCCGTAGCACAAGGGAGGAAAGTGCCCTCTACCCATGTGCCAGATAAATGCCTCTTAGCCTCTTAGCTATCACGTGTGTTTTGGACCCTAGGGTCATGCCAGGGTTGGTGACGTTGTCTTAAACCATGTGGATCTAGAAATAGGAGCCCAGCCAGCCACGGGTGCAGTCAACCTTAAGGGGGTATGGCACTCGACAGGAGGCAGTCGGTAACGTGTGGGGGCTGGGGGGGTTCCCTGCCTCTTTCCTAACCCCTGCTTACCTTTACTTCACACTGCTGCTCATCTCATTACTGCTTTCTCTTTGCTGATTGTGCCTTCACTACATTAGGGACTTCAATTTATGCCCCACCTACTTCGGCACATTCTCAAAGCCAATTGGCTAATTTTGCAGAGAAAGCTTCCCTCTGCCAGATCTGTGCCAACAGCAAAAATAAATCTTTCAGGAAGAACTTGCAATTTCAGCTGATATGTTATGCAATCCTGCCGCCTTAATACCAGCTCTGCGTTTGCACAATGCTTTTACAACTGACTTAAGGCGTCTATCCAGGCGCTCCACCCCCCATATACCCCCCAATCGTTTTACACTGGCTTTCCTGTAGAGATTAACATCTTCTTTTTCCCTTCCCTTCTATTGCTGATCGATTCTTTTTGTTTGTTTTTTTTATTTACTTGTATTTAATCATTTATGATTTTTTACAAGATTGTCATACAAAAATGATTTTATACAATAATTCTTTTTGTTTGTTTCTCTTCGTGGAAGTTTACATTTTGCTTTACCTAGTTTTAGCAATGTATTCTTTGTTACACATTTTAATGTTGTATTGTATGATGCAACATGATTTTTAAGTTTATTGAACTGTGTCGGTGCTCTATGACCCGTGGTCTCAGGGTCTAGATGTCACCTGTTCTCTTCTCCACCTTGTTTTTGATTCACTTTCTCTAGATCCTTTAAGGCTTCAGACTCCCAAGTTCCAGCAGGCCAAGTTTTCCATTCACTGCTTTCTGTGACTGCAAGTGATTACTTGATCCATGTAAACAATGCCATGCCACATTCGAAAAGTATATGCACAGTGCCACCACTAGCGTCAGTCTGCATATACATTTTAACGTGGCATGGCATTTTTTTACTTGGCGTTGGCGGTAAAGCAAACCTATGTGTTATTACCGGCCTGGACTGGCTATGTAGGCCAGTCCAGCCAGGTAATAACATTAATTATTTTTGCTTTACTCTAGTTGCATGGTAAGCAAACATAAGTGTTATTACCTGATTAGGCTGGCCTAGATTTAATGTAGAACAGTCTAGCCAGGTAATAATGCATATCATGTTTACTTTACCCTCGATGCGCAGTAACTGTTGCATCTAGGGTGAAGCAAACCTAATTGGTATTACCTTGCTAGATTGGCCCACATTGAATGTAGGCCAGTAACAAAAGTTAGCATGTTTGCTTTACCCTTGATACACAGTACTGTGCATAAAGGGTGAAGCAAAAAAGAATGCCATTCCTCCATCCCTATATTCAAAGGACCCACTGAGTGGGGAAGCTACATTTTAGGGGTGCACACTGACACACACAAACTCTCACCTGCACATTCACACGTCATTCATGCAACTCCATACATTCATGAAAACAAACACACCAACAGGTATACAATCCATACATACATACACACACATTACATATAAAAAATACTTGCCATACCTGTATGCACCCGCCACATGCTCTGCTCCTCTTGGAGTACTGGATAGCACTCCCCTGTAGACCCGCTGACTGACAGATGAGAATGTATTCAAGGCAGAAATAAGTCCCATTGAACAAGTGCATAGTTTAATGTGCAAATCACAAACAATGTTCAAGTACAAATCACAAGGTTCATAATACATTAGTGTAATGTACACATCACAAGCCATTGTTCTGGATGACCGGCCATGTTTGTTAACATTCTGCAGGAGGTGATGGGGGTTATGCTAAGTTAATTGTCAATGAACAAACTTTAATGAAGCAATTCCGAATACAGGTTCAGTAAGAAGTGGGGAGAGTAATTCAGTTGTATAGCGTACTGCGCTGCACGCGCTGCCCCTCGAGATTAACCTATCACACTTTCCCTTCTGTGCGGACAGTATGTGTAGTTCTAGAACAACCTTTATTTTGTCGGAGTATCTACCTATAGTCACATATCCATCTATGGCCCTCCTACTTAACAATTACTAAACATGTGTGTTTGCCCAATGAGCAAGCGACCCTGATTTCATCCGACACATGGTGCGGTTCAAAGTGCGGCCGCTCTTGTCGTAAAGGATCGGGTACTTTACAGCGAGTCTTGTGAACGCCCCGTGTCCCTTCTGTTCTGCTGGTGTTCGACTCCCGAAGCGTGCGTCGTGCGTCAGCGTGTCTCTGCTCTAAACGTGTGTTTTGCTCGTTTTGTGACCTTTTCAGTATCCCCCTTCCGTTTGGCCGGAGGCCATTTCTGTGTATCCGCTTTTCACAGCTCTCGGAGGGGTGGCAGAGTGCAAATCCCAGCTGACCATAAGCCCAAACACTGCAAAGGTCAAAGCATGCCGAAGTTTACCATGGCTGGAGGCACTGCGGGCTGTTATTTCACAAGAAAAATGGGGACTGGCACCGCACTTACCCATGCGTATTAATAGGCACTGCGACAAGACCGTGGCACGTCAATCCATCAAGCTTGCAGTGCTGTGTGCAATAGCTGTCCCTCCTGTGCAGCTCGCGGGGTACATGCAATAGACATTGATGAAGGCACGGGTGTCTCTGCTGTGGTCCTCGAGCACAGTGATGTCCTCCTGGAAACGGTCATGATTTCACTCTGGGCCAGAGAAGAGTGACGTCACACCCCCAACCTTCCTCCTGCCAGGAAGAGTGCACTGTACCCCTGCAGGGAAGCATGCCAGTACATTGTTAAATCAGTGGTTGAAATGGAAAAAATGTAACGGGGGATCCCACCAGGGCCGTGGTGGGGGTGGAGTTTGGAGGTAGGGGTGGAGTTCTGAGGAGGCGGAGCTGGCACTTGGACTCCACTCAAAGAAAAAGTTCAAACTAATATTTTACAAATGGTGCCATTTCTTTCATGCTGCTTCTTTCCAAACTCCAGACTGTACATCAATTCCACTTTAAAGCACTTCAATGACAGTGGTGTAATGAAGTGCTTTTTAGTACATTAAGGGATCCATATAAGTCCTATAAAATATGTTTGGCCAGGGGATGGGTTGGGCTGGTGGCTTGCTCATCTTCAGGGCAGAGGTGGGGGTATTTCTGCCCCTGTAGTGAAAATCAAATGTTGGCACCCACAAACCCAGAGTTTAATTCCCTAATAACTGCTGTCATCACAACAGAAGCATTTATTTGTGATTAACCAGTTTGACAAGCATATAACATCTTTAGAAATAGAACAAGTGATTAAACACAAAGGGGCACACAAATTGTGGTAGTCGGACCAAAAAAAAAAAATTCAAAGAAAACTAGTGAATGCAACCATCATTTTTCAGTTTGGAAATTACTTTTGTTTTTCTAAGGAAGTGTGAAATGCACATTTGGAAAACAATAGTGGGCCCAGCATGTAGAATGCCTGATTTCAACAGTGATGCACCCTCCCAGTTATATTCATGGCCCGTTGATTCCGTGGTGTCCCTTTCAGGCCAGAAGAAAGAAAACGGCTGAGCAAATGGAACCAGGAAACGCACAAATGATGGCTGAGGAAAGGAGCACAGCACAGATTAGATCGCCAAGCCCCCCTGCTTCCCTCTGCGAAGCTGGGGGTCCGGTATAGCCTGATCAGGGCTGAAGCTGGCCAGGCCCCGAGATCTGGCCAGACATCTGATGACGGATCTCAGACCCGGGAGGAGCCGGCCCATTGGCCAGCGCTGTTATTGGATGCTGCTGCATCCGATTCCAGAGAGCAGTCGCTCCTGTACACGGTGAGCACTGAATGTGAACATGGTTTAGGAACGCCTCCTGCGTGTCTGCAGAATATTTGTAGAACATTTAATTGTCTGTTGAACTAGGGGGCTTCTTGTAATTTTGAGTTTTCCTCTCCATCAAAAGGTCTGTTCCTCGGTAGATCTGTCTTTCTGTGCCTTAGCTCCATTATCTGCGCAAATTAAGATTAGCCCACGGTGCCAAACTAACCTCCAGAATTGATAGTTTGATGACATTTTGACCATTTGGTAGTTTTGAATAGGCTTTTAACACCAACATTGGTGATGGCATCAACACAGGAAAACTTTCTTCATAATATATATATATTTTTTTATCGGAGCGTGGCTCTGATCTTGCGTTTTGCTCAAGTTGGCAAATGGGTGGGAATGGTATGTGCTTTCTTGAAGACATTGTTCCAGGTGACAGTATCTACACTAGCGTGCAGCACGTGCACAAGAATTCCACAGGCTGCTTAAAAGATGGGAGTTGGATATCTACAACAACAATGTATGATGTTCACTGAAAGGGGCGTCAGACCGCTGGTGAACAAAGTATGCTTGCAATCCTCGTGGTTATCCACAAATAAAAAGCCAGATGCAGTTATTGGTATGGGTTTTGTATTTATCTAACGGCATATTCTCTTAGGACTCAACACTGAACGCAAATTATTTGTGTACAGCCTGGCCCTGCCGCAGTGTATGGTGGGGGCAATCTTTGAATGGAGTGTCTGCTATGGGAGGGGACAGAATGTATACTATCTTGTCTGTTTTGATTGTTCTGTTGACCAAGCTTATTAGTGTTCACATTTTGGTCTTGGATTCACTGACTTGCTATCTAATGAAGGACATGGGTGACCTAAGGGCGTACGAAACTTGAGCTACCATTTGTTTCACCAGGTGGCATGTCATTACAATGGTGTCATTGCGCCAGCGTGCAATGACCTCAGTGGGGGAAAAGTTCCACTGTGCAGAGTTGTGTGCCGATGCAATGGCTCAGTTATTAGGAGTGGTGTAGCTCTCTCGAACAAGCTCAGGATCATCTCAGTCCGACTTGCCACTTCCTCCATAGGCTGGGCTTCTCCATGAATTTCATGAAGTCCCATTTGACTCGATCTCAGAAGCTGCAGTTGTTTGAAGTGGTCCTGGATTCATCCTGGTGGAAAGCCTCGCTCCCGAGTTGAGGGCTCAACACCTTTTGCCGATGCTCCAAAGGTTTGAGTGCCTAATATCTTCTGGCTGATTTTTCTGATGCTGCCCGGCCTCATGGCATCCTGCATTTTTCTGGTGCCAGAAGCCCATTTGAGAATGAGGTGCCTTCAATGGGCCCCAAGATTCCAATGGTCACAGCTCTCTGGCAGAATGAAGGACCTTTTTCAGGTCCCGTACAAGGTCGCACAGGAGCTCCTGTGGTGGGCCTGTCGGGAGAACGTGATGAAGGGGGAACCTTTTTGGCAACCATGGCCAGAGATAATGGTCATGACAGACTCCTCACTCAGTGTGGGGAACCCACATGAACGATCTGTCCATCAATGGTCGGTGGTCTTTGTCGGAGTCCAGACTTCACATGAACCTTTTAGAGCTGAGAGCAATCAGGCTAGCGTGGATAGCTTTTTCTGCCATCTGTACGGCGGAAGACTGTCATGATAATGACGGACACTACAGTGGCCTTGTATTACCTCAACAAAAGAGGGGGTTTAGGGTCACTGCGACTGTACAATGTAGCGCTGGTTCTGAGCACTGATTCTGGCAGTTCACTTAGCGGAAACGTAGCGGCAGACACTCTGCGCAGGCAGAGCAGTATCTTCCATGAGTGGGAGTTGGCTCAGGAAGTCCTTCTAGAGATCTTCGCCCTTTGGGGAATCCCTCAGGTGGATCTGTTTGCGTCCAGTGTCAACAGGAAGTGCGGCCTGGTCTGCTCCAGGGAATTTCCTTAGAGGGGAGAACTTGGAGACGTATTGATAGTGGATTGGGAGTTTCCACTCCTGTACTAGTTCCCACCAGTCCCTGTCATTCCTCATGTCATCCAGAGTTTGAGGAAGTTTGCAAAATCCATGATCCTGATTGTTCCGGATTGGGCAATGAAAATGTGGTACCCAGACCTTCTAGAGATGGCCATCTGCCCCCCAAATAGAGGACTTACTTCTTGCAGGAGGGAGGTCGCCTTCTACATCCAGAAATCAGGACTCTGAACCTTTGCACCTGGTTTCTGAAAGGATAAGATACAAAGACTGGGACCTTTCCGAAGATGTAATGGAGGTGTTGCTTTCAGCCAAAAGGCCAGCAACTAAATCTCTGTACTGCTGCCGTTGGAATAAATTCTGCCCCTGGTGCAGGGATAAGAGTATTGATCCTTTTACATGCAAACCTCTTTCAGTACTATCATTTTTACTACTTCTGGCCCATCAGGAGCTTCAGGTTTCCACAGTAAAGGGTTATCTAGCAGCGCTTTCTTATTTTTAAACTTTCGCCAGATCGGCATTCCTATTTGAAAGCCGCTATATTAGTTCAATTCCTAAAGGGATTAATGAATATTTTTCCCCCGGTCCCTTTTATGGACCCGTTTGGGACTTAAATCTGGTGTTAGAGTTTCTAATGGAAGCACCTTTTGACCCCTTGTGATCAAAAGAATATTTTTCTAACAGTGATTACATCAGCTTGCAGAGTCTGTGAGCTTTTGGCTCTTTCTTCTAAGCTACCCTTAACTACCTTTTTCAAGGATATGGTGTTTGTCAGGGTGCGCCCTTCTTTCTTGCCGAAAGTGGCATCAGAGTTCCATTTGGCTCAGAAGATGGAGTTGCCTGCTATTTACCCACCTTCTCATCTCTCTAAGGAGGGAGGAGAGGTTGCATCACTTAGACCCAAAGAGAGCCTTAAGCGTCTATATTTCTAGAATGTCCAAAATCGGCAAGATGTCCATCTCTTCGTTGGCTATTCAGGTCACAAATTGGGAAAGGCGTCACCAAGCAAACCATCTCTCGCTGGATTATTGTATCTATTTCTGAATGCTATTCCTTAACTGGCAAAGATCTGCCCGAAGGCTTAAGAGCGCATTCTACCCGAGGAGTGGCCACATCTTTGGCTCTTCAGAGAGGGGTGCCCATACAGGACATGTGCAGTGCGGCAACTTGGTCCTCTTTACACACTTTCAGCAAATACTTTTGCTTGCATTTAACGTCGTGTCAGGAGGCATAATTTGGCACGCCTGTGCTTCACAGTATTAATCAGCAATGCATTCCCTCTCCCATCCCCTTCAAGAAAATGCTTGATGAGAAATACATGGGTGGTGTGAGAAACAAGAAGGTGTCTCACTGTCTGAACCCTGGGGATCTCTTTCTCAGTCGGCCGGGGCACAGACATCACCTTTGGATCCAGACCCTGGCAGTGGACAAGTGTGGGAGGATCGCCTGGGAGAAGGGTCCTCGGGGGATGGGGTGATACATCCGATGGCGAGAAGTGGCAGTTCCCCCCCCTTTTCACACTTCCTCCACGTTTATAGGTTATTCTAAATCCTGTCCTGGTACCCCCCCTAATTCCAACAAGCACCAACTCAGAAAGGAGGCATGGGAGAACCAGGAGAAAGAAATTGCAATTACCATCTTGTATATTACAACTGAAGGACTTATCCCCTGTCTCAGATATGCTCCTACCTGACATTTCCACAGTTGAAATAGAATATTGTGAAACCAGCTCCATTATGCCCCCATACCTTTCTTCTGTTAAACCACACCAACACATTTATCGTCACACACTCACCCTGTTTATTTGGACAAAACCTTAGTTTTTCCCTAATCAGAAAAACCACAACTCCCACAATCCCTCCACACTGGCTTTCTCTACAAACACTGAGACGAGGAAGAGGGGAGCTGAAAGAATGAAGATCTCTCTCAACACCATTGAGAGACAGAAAAAAGACTATGCTATACTAAGACCGGACTGTCCTGCTAATGAGGCCAGGCAAGGTCAGGCCTCCTTTCCTAACTACTCGCACCTGACTCCACTGGAGACTTCCAGGAAGTATAAAAGGCGGAGCAGGAGAGCACACTTTCAGCGAGCTGGGGATGCTGGAAGGTTTTGAGACGGCAGAGGAAGATCCATTGATCTGCAGAGACCATGGGAGAACTGGAGGAGGAGGGAACCACCACACTGGATCTTTGAATACAGGAGAGGCTGCAGTGAGGGGAGAGACCTGTACCTCCAGGCGGCAAAACCAGGGGCAGCTGGGATCTCCTGGCGGTGCCACACCAGTGCTTCTCCCCTGGGCCCAGCAGGCATGCCCAGGTCTCTGAGGGGCAGACGGAGGCCATGACCTAAGGACACATCCCCATTGAGACTCCTGCAGCTCCCAAAGTCATGGACTGACGTTTTGGGGAGCTTTTTAGGAGCAAAATGCACGCCAATGCATTCTGGGAATGGAAGTCCAAAACAGTTTTTTGGGGAAAACTTAAGAAGGGTCTGCATCTGGCAGAGTGAGACCCTTAAAGCAAAGTGAGAATGTCTGAGCCTGGAAAAGGGGGACCTAGGGGCCTGTGCCCGGCAGAGGGAGACCCTGAGAGCGAGAAGGTCTGAGCCTGGAAGAAGGGGACCTGAACTTTAAGAAACCCCAGTGAAGGACCAGCAGCAAAGTGGGCTCTCATTCGAGGGACTCTGGTTGGTCCAATTTGTTGAAACTACAAATACCACTAGGAGAGACGGTGTAAGAGGTCAATGTGGTCCTACAAGGGGTGAGCAAAACCCCTTGTACAATCAAACATCAGAGGAAACGAAAGTGAATTGTGTTACTGGGGGCAAATGTGAAACCGTCTGAGGGATACCTACTAATTAGGGTGACCAGTTAGAACCCTGAGAACATTTTTTTAATAGAACTGCATGAAGCCTGGCTGGGGGCTGAGACCCGGGCTTAGGTAAGAAGTGAACCTAGGGGGGCTAAAGTGATTTTCATATGAACTGTGGCAAGTGTGAACCTGACGGAGGGATGCCGAAAGAAAGCTAGGGGAAGGGAACCCTGCTTTCTGATGAGATAATAAAATCGTGAACCATTTAGAATGCCTGTGTAATCCTGACGGAGGGATGCCAGGAGTAAGGCTAAGGGGAGTGAGTCCTGCTTTGTGATAAAGCAAAGTGAACGGTCTATCTGGCCGTAGTGAACCAGACTGATGGAGGCTAACATTAAGAAAGGATGGAGCCCAGTTGAGGGGGGTCCAGGGGTGAAGAGTCTTCACCCAACATAAAATATTACGAAAAATAACTTTTTGTTATTTTTGAGACATCAGACCCTCGGAGGCAAGAGGCTTTGTATGTAAGAGACTTGGCCACAGAAGGTTCTGATATCGCTGAAATGAACTGTAACCTTTTGTTGGAGAAGCCCAGGTGTGTTGTGCTCAGGAGTCCCGCCTTGTCCCATGCTAAAAGTGTGGGGAAGGGAGACACCAGCCATACCATCCTGACTTATCATTTTGTGAACATTTCTTTCTTTTCTGGTGAGCAATATCCCACACTATTTTGTATCTTAGCAGTAAGGATTGGCAATAGTTTTATTTTTAGTATAGGCCCTTTTTATTTGACAAGACGCCACTAGGACTGCCTTATTTTTTGATGGCCTTAGCTTGCTCCCATCTTAGATTTAGCTTTAGATAAGCATTTTTCTCAACCATTTATACAGTTTAATAAACACCCTTGAACTGTGATCACTTGTCTGTCTTTACTGTTGCCACCATGAGTTACTTACAGAGGACATAATCCAATCGAAGAACACATTGCTTACACCTGGTAATGTTCTTTCAGACGAATGTTCCTCCCACGTAGTCCTCCTCGCACTCCCATCCTACACATCTATCTTAGCAAGAATTTCCATATTTTTACACTTTTTGTTCCTTTCAATGTCTGGGTCATACCCTTAACACAGCTGAGGATTGGGAGGAAAAAAAACTAGAACTGAGGCAACGTGCGCTGCGTGAGCTTTTTATACCAGCGTCACGGCCAAGGACAGGACGGAGGCCGTTGAGGGCCATGACTCGACGATGCATTGCACCGGATACTATGGGAAAGAGATTTCCGGAGCTGCAAGCAGACTTTGGAATATATCAAAGATGAGGAACATCCAGTCAAACACTACCAGGAGTAAGTCATTTGTTCTTCTCTACTCGCCTAATATTTGAATGTGTCCCTCACTCCTACTTTCCAAGACCTCTCAGGGGTCTCCTAATTTTGATGCCTTGTGCTTTCATTTTTTCTATTGCAATCGCCTTCTCTTACGTTGAGTGTTGCAATCTTGTGATATTTACCCACAGCGATTACAGACAATTCCACAAACACGGTTACTGCCATGAAGGGACTATGTATTCTGCATGCTTTGTGGATCCAAAAAAGTAAAAATACAAAAAGTATTTTCTGTAGGTCCCCAACCGTAACCTGCTCAATAGAAAATGCATATCTGAACACACTGATCCAAAAATCAGCCAGCCATGCTATGAGAACACAAGGCTGCGGGCTCAGCTAATGCTGCTCTAGAGATGAATGCCATTTTTGGGCCCTTGTGAAACTCATTACATAAGTTGGGCTGACACTCACTGACGTGGCCTCACGTGGGGAAGGGACCGTAGGGGAAGCGGCCACCAGGCATCGGGGGGATTCAGCCGAGTTCCCTGCCCCCTCACGAGTTCCCTGCCTCCTGATTGGCTGTCTCCCCCGTGCCGGGTGCTAATGGATGATCAAGACTGCTGTAGCCTTGCAGTTTCTGCTGCCTGGGCTGTCTCGTCTGGGATGCTCTGAGCATTCTGAGCTTCTGCTGATGGCAGCTGTTAAAAGCTTAATCTCTGATAAGACTCCTAATGCTTCGACCTCTTATTTTAGGCCTATCTTTAGGGATTAAAGCTCAGACGTGCCTTTTTATTCTTAAAATCTACCATCAGTTTTTCCATTCAACTTTTGCAAAATAACACTAAAAGGAGGAAGCGGGAAAGTGTCTCTTCACATTGGTTTCGCACGGTCCAATGGAGAGAGCACCATTTGGCCACTTAGCTCCGAGAGAGAGCTGGCCGCTCACTTCAACAGTTCTACGTTATAAGGAATGTGTTTATAATTATTTTGTTGTCCCCTTTTAATCTCGTCATTCCTCCGTTCTTGCTCTCTCTATCACTTAGCTAACCCTCTCGCCTCCAAAGGGTCGTTTTTAAAATCTTCTGTTTTCTATACATTTAATTTCGCACGATGACTCAAGACGCCCGTCAACCCCCACACTGAATTCTGCGGACTACTCTTCTAAGTTCGAACCCATTTGCAGTCCCGAAGTGGTCACTCTGTTTGGTGCTAGTGGCAGTAATGGAGGAATAACCAAGATTGTTGGTTTACAATATAATATTACGTCCATAAAATACAATCGCCCGTTTACAATTCATTAAATATAAGACATGATGCTCATGTCCCATAAATAAATTAATGTCATCCACATTAAAAATCTCATTGACTTTTTGCCGTTATTCGAGTTTAAGCAGTCGAATGTCGGTCATTTTAGAACTCTGACCTTTGGGGGACTATCATATTTGATTGTGAGAGCTTGTATTTTTGCACACGGAGCTGGGAATGAAATCGGTTCTGTTTTTAAATCACTCTAGTGTTCTTAACCATTTGTAAAGTGCTCCTCTGCCTTTGGTATGGCTTCGTCGCACTGTGGACAGTCTGGATCTGTAGTGTTTATCGGTCCTAGGTTTTTGGGTCGGGGGTTGTAGTTGGCCATTGCCTAACGGATATCACTCTATGCATACATTTTGTTTACTCTGGGGCCGTTGAGGATAGCTGGAATGGGGGCAGGGGTGTGGGGGGTAGTGCGTTTGTCTTTGAAGCAAGACAACACAGAGCAACACAGGTTCGAATCCTGGTCCCTTGTGCACGTTAATAATTTCAGATTTGGTATATATGTCAAACAAGTTTATCTTTTGGGACATAAACCTTAACCTATCATGAGGAACTCGCATAACATAGCAATGTATCCTGACCAGCGACTGACAGTGTAGCAGTGCTGCACCTCACCATGTGCATGGTTGCAGCAAGGCCTTTCTGTTATCACCCGCCCATGCACAGCACGGAAATACACCCAAATCTAATTAACACCAACCATCACATGGGCATTCAGGCTCAAATCTGTTGGACAGGTAATGCCTGACACATGTAGAGAGAGCGACGAGCCCAATACTGGAGTACATGTCCACACTGCACCCGTCTGGCTGCAGTGGAAAGCTTGGAGTACATAGTCCACCCCGCTTTCCCCAGCTAGTATCAACATGCATACGTCGGACTCCTTTGCGATGCACTGACCACGCTGCTGGACAAGGATACAGCACTACAAAGTCATTCCACTTTCCGTTGGGCACTGTGGAAATTACCTTTGACATGTGTGGTTGACTATGCTTTGCCAGGGCTGGATGTGTGACCTTTGTTGCCATAAGAAATGCTTCTTCCTCCTTCACACAACAAGAATCCTACCTTTCCACTCCTTCACACACAACACCCTCATCTTGTCAAGAATCGACTACGCAAACGGCCTCTACCTCAGGGTGCTGTAACAACTCCTGAAGAAATTACAACACATCCAAAATGCAGCACCTAGACTCCTCAAACTATCCAGAAGAGACCACATCACTCCAGCGCTAAAAATGCTACATTGGCTTCCAATCAAACATTGTATCACGTTCAAAACAATGTGCATAAAACACAGGGCAATCAGCAGACGGGGATCAGAATTCCTACAAAAGAAAATAACAATCTACAAGCCAATGAGACTCCTCAGATCAAGCAATGAAATCTGCCTGGAAGCAAAACCATACGCCAGGAAAAAACTAGGGGGCTCCTCCTTCTCCCACTTAGCCGCAAAAACCTGGAACAACCTCCTGAAAGAAATAAGAAACACCAAAGTCCACCTAAAATTTAGAAAACTTCTAAAAACCTGGCTCTTCAACACCTCAGAACCAAATTGAAACAACCAGGAAACCAAAGATTCAGAGTGACAGAATATATGACGGCACAGACCACACCTAGGACCGAATAAGGGAAACCCTTACAAGAACAAGAGAGACTATGCTAGGTGGAAGAGAACACGGGCGACAACCCACGAGAACAGAACAATACCAAAAATGCCTAACACTACCAACAACCTTACCCACTGAGAAAGGGTGTAGGGTACAGGCGTAGTTCGGCAGTAAATCGATCTGAAAGGACTTTGTTGCAGCAACGACAAACCGGGATAAAAGGGGTGGCCAAATACAAAGATGGAAACGCAAAGAGATGCTGATTTAGCATAATGACAGACGTGAGACAGCCTTATGCTGAAACTTAATCACCGAAAGGAAGACCATCTTCTCTAAATCACAAAGAATACACAATAGGAGTGTGGATCTCTCCTAACAACCAACCCCAAAAGAACGTCTAAAAACCTCATCACTCCTCACACACCTCTCACACTCTAACCCAACACAACCACACTTTAAAAACCACAGCAACCCACACACACTTCACCACACCGCAAAAACAAACACACCACACAGACCCCACACAACAGCACACGACGGACTCTGAACCAAATACAACACAAATATGCTCGGCGAATGGTGGTAACTGAACCGAAGCTACCAACAGTACTTCACAGCTCCCTTGCTCTTCTCCAAACTTTGTCGTACTAACATGCCTAACCTAACCCCCTTTTGTTTCAGATCCGCCAGAGTGCCAGGGGACCACTCCGGTGGTGGTAGTGCGCGGTACAAACATCCTAACATATTGTCATTTGCTGTGGACAGAAACATGTAAAATGACATACTGTATATGTAGCCTTTTTGCTTTTCAGAAGGTCCCTGACCCCAAGAGTTCTTGTGGGGGCAGTTGACCACCGAAGCATTAGTTTTAAGATCTGATTGGGGTGAAAAAGTAGAATAATTAAACGTTAACTTTCACCCCATTGGTGTCAGTTCAAGTACTGCCTCCCAGTATCTTTAAATAGAAATGTGGCCTAGGCTCGATAGCGACGACGTTGGTCAATGGAGGGATTTGGAAAGGTTTTCAAATAGAGGTTAAGTGTTGCCCCGATTATCCAGATATGGTGGACGCTATCAAACCTGCCCTCCAAGCAGCGGCGTGTCCAGACTCTTTTGAATGTGGTGTCCCAAGTGGGGCACTGATTTATGCAGGGGTGGCATGAAGTACGAGCGCACACACATATAATTATCATAGTTTAGGATAGTGGGGTGGCACCTGGGGTGGCCAATTAGATTCCAGGGGTACCACGTGCCACCCCAGGCCACTCCCTGGACACGCTTCAGCCTTCATGCGGCAACCCACTGCCAGATTCGCAAACCAAGTGAATCTCTTGCTTTATTGAATAGAAATTATTGAAATAAATTAAGTGAGTTCTTTTGGAAAGGGAGTCCATTTAGAATCCACTGTAACAATGTTAGTTATAATAAATGTACTTTATCCTCGAGTTCTCCTTTTTTATAAGCACTATAATAATAATAATCTGGTTAAGGGTGCAGGACTGGCCCAGTCAGTTAAGCACTTGCCTTGGTCAGACTGAAATGCGTAGTCCAGCTCAGTTGTTTATCCTTCTCCAGTCAATCAATTGAGCACGATTGCATTGGACAATGATAAGAGACACGAATTGCTTTTTCCGATCGTTACATAGTCCGGGTAGGAAATGGGCCGGAACAAGGCTGAGCTCGGCTCTGGCAAAGTTTGTCTTGCTGGTGCATCTGTTCCGTCCTGATGCCCAAAACCCCCTCTGGGCCTCAGGACAGAACAGGCGTGCTGGCAAATCATACAGGCTAGACCAGCAATCCCGAAATTCTACTGCCGGTAGCTCTCACCCATGCACACAAACTGTGTGCGCTGTGTTTGCATGAGCGTATAAACTGTCCAAATGGGTATATAGGTCTTAAGTCTTACACATTTTGGTTAGGGTGAGTATTGAGACAAATGAGAGCTCAATTTGCATTCCATGATCAGAAGGTTTTCATGCTGATTCGGACCTGGGAAGGGCGCTCAGCCAGTCGGGTGGCTCGAAGAGCGGGTGTGCACACTCTATACCGCCCGCTCTTTCCAGCCACCCGAGGCCCTTCCCTCGGGGCTGGGTGGCCCCGTCTTGAATGTGGGGGGGGGGGGGGCAGCAGAGGGAGCCTCTCCCACCCCCAAAACAAAACATACCCTTTACCCTTTCCTCATCCGTGCCCTCCCTTCCTAATTACCAGCTGGACCGGAGGGTGTTACTCCTGCCCGTGGCCACCATAGAAATGGAAAAGTACCTTTTCCCGATCTTTTCTCATAAGATTGGCATCACGCAATACGCGCGCAGCCCATCTATTGGGGGGGGAGTTGCACCCGCGAATGCGAATAGCTGCATACATGGCTGGTAACGGCCCAGAGCCCTCACCTAGGATCAGGCCTTTACCGGTTAAATCTGGTCATTTTTAGATTCCCAAAATGCCCTTTGATTTTATGCAGATTACCAGGATTGGGTTCTGGTTTCCTGGGGCTCGGGCCCTGCGCCTCACCCACATAACACCCAGGGGGCGGGGGGGGTCACAGAGTACTTTTATTCCCATTTCTGTGGGTATATTTTTCATTAGTAATCTCTCTGTGTGGGGTGGTTGGGTGTATTGAGTGGTTGGGGGGGGGGGGGGGTTTACCGAAGTTTTGAGTCTAATGCTTTAACTGGTGTTGTATGTCGCGTAGCATGGGTTTGTTGTCGTGTCTGTTTCATAGTAAAGATGAAATGCTCTGTGATACAGAGCAGGTGAAATACACGTTGCTTCATAGTGGTGGTCGGGTCCTAAATGTGTATTAATTTCTATTGGCATGTTTTGTGGAGAGTAGGTGAGGGCTTTGTCTTCTCATGCGCTGTCATCTCTTGGGAACCTACACGTGGCCTTGCATTGCATATCTTGGTATGTTTGGTTTTATATCAGCTCTTGGGCTCCACCTGCTGCTGGCTTTATAGGCCGCTGCGTATCTAGCTCTGGGAAGTCACCGTCTCAGACACGGCTGGAATGCTTATCCCACTCTGCTGGGAAGGTCGACCAGTTTACTGGTCAGATAACCGCTCTGACCTGTAGGACGCAGGTCACCGGTGGCAAGGTCCTGTTTTCTCAGAGAATGTAGCCCATTGTTTCTTCCTAGATAAAGAATGTGAGTCATGGCGAAGTGTAGTAAATCGATCCCTCATTTGTTGATACTGGGACTCGCCCACGGCCAGCCCCAGTTAACCCAGAACGCACTCTGGAGTCAGGCTGGAAATGGCTCTTGTGTCGATGCAAACAAACGAGCTGTAGCGGTGGTATTTCCAAATACTACGTGGAATGGCGGGAAATGCCCTCTTGCTGGCGCCCAACACGGCGTACTGCACACCGGGCTTTGCATTCTCTCCCAGCAGCTTTCATTTTCCACACAAGCTACTGTTTGTAAACCAAGTGAGTCTTCCGTTGGTGTAAACCCGCCAACTGAACATCTTGTCACTGTGTGCCGTGTACTGACACAGGCGAGCCGTGGGCATGGGTTTCGGATTCCCCAGCTCCATGCAGACACTCGACACAAGTCCAAGCACGTGTCTGTTGTAGCCGTTTCACCTCCATATCTCAGAATACCGCCGAATGTTGGGGCTTGTTTTTCTTCTTAAGGACCTCTCCCTTCTTATTGCCAACCCTTATGAAATGCCACGCCCGACCCTTTCCTCTTTACTTCACTATTTTATAGTTGTTTTTTTTAATCCTTGCTTTTTATTATGTGGCTTCCTGTCTAGTACATAGTTGCATTTTATTTTCAAGGTCCTTATTTTATTTTTGAACGTCTACGTTTTCAATCTAATTCGGTGGGAGCATTTTTGATAGGCTGACCTTGCTGTGAAAAAAAGGATGTGAAATGGATGCTCACCAGGATACGTGTAATGTCCTGTTTCTATTGTTATGTACGTGGGCTGCGGGGCCTCTGCCCCGGCACCAGTTCGTGCCTTGATTAGTAAAAGGCTGGAGCTGATTTATTGGACTTCGCGTCTCATTCCCCACTGTCTCATTACTTTTGGATGTTCGCGGTGATCCGCGTGTCAGGCAACCCACACGTGCATTCACACACACATGCACACTAAGAACGCACGCCGGAGACGTGCGATGGCTCCGGTCTCCGGCTGCAACTGCCGGGCACCGCCTTTATTTCTTAACCGCGCATGCGCGAGCTCGTAGAGCCTCGCGCATGCGCACTACGTGTACGTAGTACACAACACTCCTCCTTTTCCCCCAGAAACAGAACAGTTCAACATGAACGCAACATTAACACAAAACTTGCTTGTCATCATGAACAGGATATGTCCTCGCCTTCTCTGCTAGGGAGCCGGGTCCATGATGAAGTCCCTGAACCTCTGAGGTACTCTCCGCCCTGCCCTGGTCGGGTACCGTGGCAACGTCTCCTCAGGAACTTCTGGCACCGGCATGTCGGCTACTGGAGGGCCCTCTGCCGGTTCTGGCACACTTTCCTGTGCCGGAGCACGCTCCGCCGCCGCGTCATCCTCTGCTGTCTGGATGCGCTTGAAGAAAGACACATTCCGTGTGATCGTGCCTCTGGCGTTGGCTGCGGTGATCATGGTGCCCTTTACATGAGTTACACCTAACGGTTGGGTCTCGTATGTTGTCGATAATTTTCCTTCCGACCTTCTGTTTCGTACTAAGACAGTGTCCCCTACTGCTATTTGCTTCTCGGGTAACCGTCTCCGTGCCGTTTCTCTCTCGTTCCTGGCCACTCTTTCCAGCTGCACCTGCTCGTCGTTTATCACACCCGGGTCTCGTCCTTCGGTCTCTGGTATGAGCCCTCGCGGTATTCTTCTGAAAAGTGCCTCTGCCGGGGCAACTCCCGTGGATCGGTGCGGGGTTGTCCGATATTCCCGGAGAAACTCAAACAAGTTCCTCCGGAGGTCTTCCCCTCCATTTTCGGAAATCCGAAAGATCTTGTTTAGGGTGCGCATGAAGCGCTCTACCTCGCCGTTGGCCCTTGGCCATAACGGGGTAACTTTCCGGTGCTTTATCCCCTTTTCTTCGCAGTATCGTGCAAAAACTTGCCCCTGGAAGGGTGACCCGTTGTCTGAACACAACTCCACCGGAAAACCATGGGTTGCGAAGATCTTGTCCAGTGCTGTGATGGTGTGATCGCTGGCCGTGGATTCTACAAGTTCCACCTCCGGGTACCGCGACCACTGGTCGGTCACAACCAGGAAGTACAGTCCTCGACCGGTGGAGCCGAAGTCGGCATGGACCGTCCCCCAGGGCAGTTCACTTCTCGCCATGGATTGCACTGGCGGTCCTCTGTCAGCTGGGCTGGTGGCCTGGCATGGGATGCACGCTCTCACAAACTCTTCGACTTTTTTCTCTAGGTCCGGGAACCAGACCTTCAGTCGGAGACGTGCCTTCATCCTGGTCATTCCTTGGTGTCCCTTGTGAGCGAGGTGAAGGACCTTCCCAATGAGAGATCTGGGGATCACAATCCTGTGTCCTCTCAATAGCAGTCCATCGGTCGTCACGGACAGATCATGACGTGCACTCCACAAGGCTTGTAGGTCCTTTTGCACTTCCACGTTCCTCCTGGCGTTATTCAAGAGGAGGTCCTTCCAGGCGCCTGATGTTACTGCTTCTTTTGCCCTCAGAAACGCCTCGTCAGAGTTGGACTCGTTGGCGATCGCCTCCCTTGAAAGTGCCACAGGTAGTGCCGATTCAACAACCAGATGAATGGAGTCCGCACAACTCGCGACTTCTGTGGTCGCCCCTGACTGCCCTGAACAGGGGTGGCGGGACAGGTAGTCAGCGGGATTGTTGGTCCCTGGGCGGTAAATTAGTTTAACCCCATATTCCATGAGGGACAGCATCCATCTTTCGATCCTCGGTGGTGGTTTGGACGATGCTCCCGCCAGGATGGGCAGTAGTGGCTTATGGTCTGTCACCACGACAACTGGCTTCCCCAGGATGTACAAACGAAAATGCTTGCAGCCCCATAATATCGCGAGGGCCTCACGTTCAATTTGGGAATACCTCCTCTCGGTACTGGTTAGTGCCTTGCTGGCATACGCGATGGGTCTCATCGCTCCCTGTTGATCTGCCTGTAGGAGAACGGCCCCCAGTCCCACGGGACTGGCATCTACCACTATCTCCGATTCCCGGGTTGGGTTAAAGTATGCCATGGTGTCAAGTTCGGACAGGGCCTCTTTGATGGCTGTGAACGCCCTTTGTTCTTTGCCCGTCCATGCCCAAGCCACGTCCTTCCTGGTGAGGGCACGCAACGGTTCGGAGATTGAGGCCAAATCCCGGATGAACCGTCCGCAATACGTCACCATGCCTAAAAAACTGCGAACTTCCGCCGGGGACGTGGGTGACGAAGCCTCTCTGATGTCCTTCACCTTCTTCGGATCAGGGGAAATGCCTCCTGCGTGAAAAATGAAGCCGAAGAATTCCAGGCTGTCCCTCATAAACTCGCACTTCTCCTGGTGCAGCGTAAGGCCAAGGTCGTGCAATCTGCGAAAAGTGTCCTCCAGGCGCTTGATGTGTTCCGCTTCTGACCTGGCGAATACAAGGATGTCATCCGACATGTTTATGACCCCTTTTAGCCCCGACAGGGCTCCTCTGATGGAGTTTTGAAATACCTCAGCCGCGGAGGATATCCCAAAACTGAGCCTCTTGTATTGGTATAGTCCTTCATGGGTAGTGAAGGTCGTTATATACCTGGACTCAGGGTGGAGTTCCAGCTGGTGGTACCCGGCTCTTAGGTCCAGCTTGGAGAAGATTCTAGCTCCTTGGAGTTCGCCCACAATGTCGTCCAGAGTTGGTGTGATGTGACGCTCCCTTTTTATAGCCAAGTTGGGCAGTCGCATGTCGACACAAATTCGCACCGCTTCCGGTTGTTTTGGCTTTGGGGCAACAACGATCGGGGAAACCCAGGGCGTCGGCCCTTCAACCTTCTCGATGATGTCTCGTTCTATTAGGAGTTGAAGTTCCTTTTCCACCTGGGCCCGCAGGTGAAAAGGGATGCGGCGATGCTTTAGCGCCGTTGGCCTGACCGACTTGTCGATGTGCAGCCGCACAGGATCTGCCTTGAGTTTTCCTATCCCTCTGAAGAGTTCATGAAAACGTGCCAGCAGGCCATTCAGGTCCGACAGATATACGGCAAATGTGAAGTGCACCAAGTTGAGTGCTTCCGATGCTGCACAGCTCAGCAAAGAATGCGGGCTTACACTCGTGACGAAAAATCTCGCCTTGATGCTGTTCCCGCCGTGGGACACTGGGGCTATGAACACTCCTTGGATAGGTAGGGGTTCTTCCTCGCCAAACGCATATATTTGTGCTCTTGATTGAGAGAGTTTCGGTGGGCCCGCAAGGGCCTTATAGTGTCTGTCCGCGAGCACACACACCGATGCCCCCGTGTCGATGAGGACTGGGGTGGGGACTTCCCCAATGTTCACGGTGCATGTGGGTTTTCGTCTCGTTCCGGGGCCACTTGCAATGCTGGAGATACAGAAAATTTCACCTTCTTCTTCCTCTTCCTCTTCCTCGGCGATGTTCATGTTCTGTATCTCTTGTTCCAACGACGATACGCCCTTCACATTGCGGGCCCCATACCTCATGAACCTCTCTGGTCCCCTGTTGGCTGCTACGGGCACAGTGGCCCTACACATTCTGGCATAGTGTCCGGGGGCCCCACATCTGCCACATGTCCTCGACTTGGCTGGGCACTCACCCCTGTGAGGGAGATCGTACCCACAGTCCGAGCACGATTGAGACGAGTTCGATCTCGTGGTCCTTTCCTCCGTCTTTGGTGTCCATTTGGCCTTTCCCGGCATGAAACGCCTGACAGCGAGCGCTTCTTCCTCCCCTTTGGGGATGCTGGCTGCGTCCATCTTTGATCCTCTGGCCTCCGCCAGTTCGTGCGCCCTTCCCATGTCTAGGATCTGCCGGAGGGTGAGTCCAGGTTCTCTGAGGACTTGCCTCCTGAGTTTGCCAGAGCAGCATCCTTGCAGTAGTTGGTTTCTGACCATTTCCTCTTCATCGGCCCACCTGCAGGAGCTCGCCAGACGTCTCAGACGGGCACAGAACTGGTCTAGCGACTCTTCGCTGCGTTGTCTTTCAGCCCCCATAACGAATCTGTCGAAATCGACATTCGCAAGTGGAAGGAAGTGATCCCTTAGCGCCTGCTTAACTGCGTCATAAGTTGCCACCGGAATGTCGAGGGAGTCGTATATTTTCTGGACCTCCGTGCCTGCCGAGTACATCATGATGGCAATTTTTGCCTCATCCTCTGTTTCCCCTGAGGCCCTGAACATCATTTCCAGTCTTTTAACCCATGTGAGCCATTTGGGGCCGAGTTTAGATGGTGGGCCTGTAGTGTCGAACTCGGGCATGGGCGCTAGGGTGGTGCGCACCCTGCGTGTTTCCGGGGCGGCGGCACCCTCTTCATCACCCATCTCCCTGGGTACTCACAGTAAGGTCTTGACAGAAGACTGGTGGTCCGACTCCAGGTTGTGACGAAGATCTCCTGTGTTGACTACTGTCACTTCCTTTATCACAGCCCTGCTCCTGCTGGGCTGTGAAGTGTCCAAAAATTGTTCAGTATGATTGCTTGTGACTCACAGATGGCGCACGAGCACCCAGAACGGGCCGCTACCACCGCGAGTGACGACTTCACTCAAGCGCTCAAAATGGCCGCCGGCTGTTTTCGAGCGGTCCGCGACTGCATCGCGCTCCGTTCGTTCCTGCGGTGACGTTGGAACGAGGTCGCGGGTCGTGTCTCCTCCTCGTCGCCAGTTTTGGATGTTCGCGGTGATCCGCGTGTCAGGCAACCCACACGTGCATTCACACACACATGCACACTAAGAACGCACGCCGGAGACGTGCGATGGCTCCGGTCTCCGGCTGCAACTGCCGGGCACCGCCTTTATTTCTTAACCGCGCATGCGCGAGCTCGTAGAGCCTCGCGCATGCGCACTACGTGTACGTAGTACACAACAATTACTAAGCTATATTGTATTTGACGTTGAAGTACAACAATGGTGACGGGGAATTTCCGGCGTGTCCTGTCGATGATCGCACCGAAATACAGATGCCATCTGCGCCCGACCACCGTGCGGAGAAGCAGAGTGCCAGGCCGGGAAACCCTGCATTCCAGGTCGACGCGCAGCGTGCTGCTCCACGTGCTTTTGGTGGGTGACACGTTTAAAAAAAAGAAAAAAAATAAGCAATTGATTTCTACTATGAGCGATGTCGCCCGACCGTTGCACCTCGCAGCATAAGACCGCCGCATGCAGCAAATGACTCATCAGAGCGGGAACGCCAAATGCAGTCAGCGGAAGGCGAAACGGCCGCGTCGGAGCAGGCCAAGCACACTGCCATGGAGGGAAGAAAGCTGCATCTTCAATCACACGCGCCAGGCGCGTATTACACAAGGTACCTTCCTACATTCAAGTAGTCCACTCGCAACGTGCATTTCGCGTGCAAACGGGGCCTGCGTGTGCTGCCACATAGTACAGTCCCAACCCTCTCCCTGTTTATTGTGGCTCTGGGGTCTGATTGTTTTGGCTCTTTGTGGTGCCTAATTGTAGGGGCAGGTCTCCCTTGCTGTAATGGCAAGGACGGGCTTTCTGTCTCCATCGCTTAAAATTGTGCTTCCCTCTGGTTGGGGTCCCCCTGCGTGGGTTGCCTGCTGTATGCACATGTTCCGGACATGGCATGGGCTTCGGGTTGCCTCGGATGCATATCGACGCTGTTGTGGTCTTCCTGTCTTTTGTTGGCCCTGCATTCAGCCTTCTGGTGGGCCTGCTTATAATACCTGTCATCATTCTGCATGGCTGCTGCCTGCTGCCTGCAGGACCTGTGTAGGTTGGGCTGATCCATTGCAACTTTGTTGTTTCATAAGCCTGGCCATGGTGGGATGAATGTTTTGCCCTCCCCCTTTTGGATTACTTGCTGTGCTCCTGGGTGTCACGTTACATATACATGTGACGGGGGTTTGGGAGAGGGTGTCTGCACCTCTGAGCTGTGTCCGCCCGGTGTACGTGGGTCTATGCGTGTGTTGTGCAGTGTGGTAAAGGAATTTGTGTTCATTTACCCAACTCTTTCTGGCGGTTGGTCTGCCATCATTTGGTTTCGTTTCCGGTGTTGCAGGTATGCGTCCCCCCTGTCCTGCTGGTCATGTGGGAGCAGGCTATGAGGAATTTTGCCGGTTTTGGCCGGTGCCTTACTAGGGGCTCGGCTTCTGCTGGGCCTTTTGTTTGCCCGTATTTCCTCTCCCGGCCTGTTCAAGACTGCGGCCTACCCTCCTCTTTGCTTTCCGGGCCTGCCAGTGGCTGGTCTCTGCTACTGGCTCCTCTGGGGCTGGTGGTGGGCTTGGCCTGTGGTGCCATGGACTGCTTGGGGGTTCTCTGTCCCGTTGGTGCCTCCTGCAGCCCCAGGGTTTACCTATGGCTTCTTCTTGGGTCTGTGTCTTGGACAGGGCCGGGCGGTTTGTCCCTCCCCTCCTTTTCTGTTGACTGCTGCGTGTGGTGGCTCCTAGTCATACTCTGTGGGATTTTATTTGGTGGGATGGCTGTCCGTCGCCTTCAGGCTTCTGGCAGGGCTTGCTGGTGTGTTTAGTGGGCTGGTTTTCTTGTGCCCTTGTGGCCGCTTTTCGGGCCAGTCGTTGGAACTTTGGTTGACTTCTGTCCTCACCCCCCTTGCCGTCCCTGTGCCTCTGATGGACTCTTTTCTCCTGGGGCCTCCCCTCTCCTCTCCTCCCTGCTGTCTGGCTGTTCTGGTCGCTCCAGCCTGCAATTTTGGTGTTTGTTGGTTGTATCCCCTGCTTCCATTGTCCGTGGGTGTTTGCTTGCCTTACCTCATGCTGCCGTGGGTTTGGTTGGGCCTCCTATGGAGCTGGGTTTCGGGTGGGCACCTATCTCCTGTGCCAGGGGTTTCTGGATGCTCCCTTGGCTTCCCCTCTGTGGGGGCAGTTGGTGGGGGTTTTGGTCTGCCCCTCTCCTTTTCTGTCTGCCTGGTCGGCAGGAGCCTTTGTCTCCCTTTGGGGGCTGTTGGTTGATGCCTTGTCACTTGTCCTCCTTTTTAGGTTCGGGCGGTGGTGTCCTCGGTCGGTCCTATGATTCTGCCCTTCTTCTGGATTGGTCTACGTGGGGGTTCAGGGTGCCTTTCCTGTGGTGCGGGGCGGCTTAGCCGTTCCAGTCTTTTCCGGGTCTGCCAGTATTCTGTTGGGTGGCCTGTCTGTGCACCGAGGGGTCTTGGGACTCAGTGCTCCGGGCTGCTGTTGGTTCCCTGGTGTGGGTGCTTCATCCTCTGGTGGTTCTCTTGGCTGTCTCCCAGCATCCCTGGCCTTGTGCGGGTGGGGTGCGATTCATGGGGCGAGTTGCCTGGTTGAATTTCTCGTGGCCCTTCCTCTGGCGTTGGTTCCTGGATCTGTCTGTCTTCACCTTGGTGCTTCTCTGTGGTCTGCGGTGGTTGGGGGTTCTGGGTGGTCCTCCTGGCTGCCCCGTCTCTACCTGGGTCCCTGGTTCAGGTATGGGTGGTTGCCTTCTGGAGGTACGTGGTGCCTTCTCTCTAGTCTGCGCCCCTGTGGGTGGCCTTCACGCTTTCCCAGGGTGTTGGGGTTCCCCTGCATGGACTGGGGTTTGGTTTGGATGTTTCGTGGGCATTTGGTTTGCTCCCAGCTTCCTCTGGGTGGGTGTTCCTCCTTGGGTCTGTCCGTTGGTCCATTTGCTCCCTTTGGCCACATTGTTTTGGCTTGTCTTGTGTGGTTTTGTCTTCTCTGGTGTTGCATGTTCCTTGGTTTACCGTGGGTCTGTTCTTTCTGGCTTCCCTGGCTTCTTGGTGGCCTTAGGGGTTTCTTGGCGTGGTTTGCTGAGTGGTTCGTTTGCTGTTTGTTCGGTCCTGGTTCCTTGGTGGTGGTCCGTGGGCAGGCCTGCTCTTTGGGTGCAGGGGCTTTGGTGGCACTCCTCTACCTTTTGTTGGTTCATTTCTGCGTTCCGCTGGGTTGCTGCGTTGTCCCTTTGGTTTTGGGGTCTCATTGTGCCCATCCACTTCTTGTTTGCTTGGATATGCCTCATAGGTGGTGAGTACTAGGGATGAGGAAGAGGGACGTGGAGGTAAAGATCAGATTACTTACTGGTACTCTTCATCACACCTAGTCCTACTCTTCCTCCTCACAGTTCTGCCGATCCTCTGCTCCCTCCCATGGTGTGGATGGCCCCTTGATCCGACTGGCTTTTCAATGAACTGCGGATTATGGGTAAGTGGGAAGTACCTCCAAGAAGGAAAAAAAAGCTCCTGTGTAGGAGCCAGAGCCTCATAGGTGAGTACTGTGACGAGGGACAGTAGGACTACGAGTAATGAAGATTACCGGTAAGTAATCTGAGCAATAACCCAAATGTTAGTCCCGCAGTAGCAGTAATAGACGACTGCTACCACTAGTGTCAGCAATACTGCGACCACTATTGGGAATATTAGTACTCGCCACTATTACCACCTGCTATTGGTGTGTCCGAGCTACCAAATATGTACACTTGTTTTTGGAAAGTAAAAGAACATGTAGCGTTTTAATGGGCACCTTTTCCGACCACTTTTCCTCTGATGTCATTTGCCATTTCAGGGATCAAAAGGCAGCATACTAAACTGCAAATGCTTGCAAAGCTGCTAGAATAAGGTAGCTGGAACAGTTTAAGGGTGGGAAATCAGTAGCTGCCGATAGTGAGCAAAATCATGTTTTATGTTTGTACAAAAGGGATCACTTGAAAGCAGATGTTAAGGGTATCCACTCTGAAGGCAACTTTGCGGGTGGGAAAATCCCAAAGGACCCTGCTTGCGATGGCAGTGTCATGCAGCGATGGGGAACAGGTCTTCTTGCGATGGCAGTGTCATGCAGCGATGGGGAACAGGTCTTCTTGCGATGGCAGTGTCATGCAGCGTTGGGGAACAGGTCTTCTTGCGATGGCAGTGTCATGCAGCGATGGGGAACAGGTCTTCTTGCGATGGCAGTGTCATGCAGCGATGGGGAACAGGGTCTTCTTGCGATGGCAGTGTCATGCAGCGATGGGGAAAAGGGTCTTCTTGCGATGGCAGTGTCATGCAGCGATGGGGAAAAGGGTCTTCTTGCGATGGCAGTGTCATGCAGCGATGGGGAAAAGGGTCTTCTTGCGATGGCAGTGTCATGCAGCGATGGGGAACAGGTCTTCTTGCGATGGCAGTGTCATGCAGCGATGGGGAACAGGTCTTCTTGCGATGGCAGTGTCATGCAGCGATGGGGAACAGGTCTTCTTGCGATGGCAGTGTCATGCAGCGATGGGGAACAGGTCTTCTTGCGATGGCAGTGTCATGCAGCGATGGGGAACAGGTCTTCTTGCGATGGCAGTGTCATGCAGCGATGGGGAACAGGTCTTCTTGCGATGGCAGTGTCATGCAGCGATGGGGAACAGGTCTTCTTGCGATGGCAGTGTCATGCAGCGATGGGGAACAGGTCTTCTTGCGATGGCAGTGTCATGCAGCGATGGGGAACAGGTCTTCTTGCGATGGCAGTGTCATGCAGCGATGGGGAACAGGTCTTCTTGCGATGGCAGTGTCATGCAGCGATGGGGAACAGGTCTTCTTGCGATGGCAGTGTCATGCAGCGATGGGGAACAGGTCTTCTTGCGATGGCAGTGTCATGCAGCGATGGGGAACAGGTCTTCTTGCGATGGCAGTGTCATGCAGCGATGGGGAAAAGGGTCTTCTTGCGATGGCAGTGTCATGCAGCGATGGGGAACAGGTCTTCTTGCGATGGCAGTGTCATGCAGCGATGGGGAAACAGGTCTTCTTGCGATGGCAGTGTCATGCAGCGTTGGGGAACAGGTCTTCTTGCGATGGCAGTGTCATGCAGCGTTGGGGAACAGGTCTTCTTGCGATGGCAGTGTCATGCAGCGTTGGGGAACAGGTCTTCTTGCGATGGCAGTGTCATGCAGCGATGGGGAACAGGTCTTCTTGCGATGGCAGTGTCATGCAGCGATGGGGAACAGGTCTTCTTGCGATGGCAGTGTCATGCAGCGATGGGGAACAGGTCTTCTTGCGATGGCAGTGTCATGCAGCGATGGGGAAAAGGTCTTCTTGCGATGGCAGTGTCATGCAGCGATGGGGAAACAGGTCTTCTTGCGATGGCAGTGTCATGCAGCGTTGGGGAACAGGTCTTCTTGCGATGGCAGTGTCATGCAGCGTTGGGGAACAGGTCTTCTTGCGATGGCAGTGTCATGCAGCGTTGGGGAACAGGTCTTCTTGCGATGGCAGTGTCATGCAGCGATGGGGAACAGGTCTTCTTGCGATGGCAGTGTCATGCAGCGATGGGGAACAGGTCTTCTTGCGATGGCAGTGTCATGCAGCGATGGGGAACAGGTCTTCTTGCGATGGCAGTGTCATGCAGCGATGGGGAACAGGTCTTCTTGCGATGGCAGTGTCATGCAGCGATGGGGAACAGGTCTTCTTGCGATGGCAGTGTCATGCAGCGATGGGGAACAGGTCTTCTTGCGATGGCAGTGTCATGCAGCGATGGGGAACAGGTCTTCTTGCGATGGCAGTGTCATGCAGCGATGGGGAACAGGTCTTCTTGCGATGGCAGTGTCATGCAGCGATGGGGAACAGGTCTTCTTGCGATGGCAGTGTCATGCAGCGATGGGGAACAGGTCTTCTTGCGATGGCAGTGTCATGCAGCGATGGGGAACAGGTCTTCTTGCGATGGCAGTGTCATGCAGCGATGGGGAACAGGTCTTCTTGCGATGGCAGTGTCATGCAGCGATGGGGAACAGGTCTTCTTGCGATGGCAGTGTCATGCAGCGATGGGGAACAGGTCTTCTTGCGATGGCAGTGTCATGCAGCGATGGGGAACAGGTCTTCTTGCGATGGCAGTGTCATGCAGCGATGGGGAACAGGTCTTCTTGCGATGGCAGTGTCATGCAGCGATGGGGAACAGGTCTTCTTGCGATGGCAGTGTCATGCAGCGATGGGGAACAGGTCTTCTTGCGATGGCAGTGTCATGCAGCGATGGGGAACAGGTCTTCTTGCGATGGCAGTGTCATGCAGCGATGGGGAACAGGTCTTCTTGCGATGGCAGTGTCATGCAGCGATGGGGAACAGGTCTTCTTGCGATGGCAGTGTCATGCAGCGATGGGGAACAGGTCTTCTTGCGATGGCAGTGTCATGCAGCGATGGGGAAAAGGGTCTTCTTGCGATGGCAGTGTCATGCAGCGATGGGGAACAGGTCTTCTTGCGATGGCAGTGTCATGCAGCGATGGGGAAACAGGTCTTCTTGCGATGGCAGTGTCATGCAGCGTTGGGGAACAGGTCTTCTTGCGATGGCAGTGTCATGCAGCGTTGGGGAACAGGTCTTCTTGCGATGGCAGTGTCATGCAGCGTTGGGGAACAGGTCTTCTTGCGATGGCAGTGTCATGCAGCGATGGGGAACAGGTCTTCTTGCGATGGCAGTGTCATGCAGCGATGGGGAACAGGTCTTCTTGCGATGGCAGTGTCATGCAGCGATGGGGAACAGGTCTTCTTGCGATGGCAGTGTCATGCAGCGATGGGGAACAGGTCTTCTTGCGATGGCAGTGTCATGCAGCGATGGGGAACAGGTCTTCTTGCGATGGCAGTGTCATGCAGCGATGGGGAACAGGTCTTCTTGCGATGGCAGTGTCATGCAGCGATGGGGAACAGGTCTTCTTGCGATGGCAGTGTCATGCAGCGATGGGGAACAGGTCTTCTTGCGATGGCAGTGTCATGCAGCGATGGGGAACAGGTCTTCTTGCGATGGCAGTGTCATGCAGCGTTGGGGAACAGGTCTTCTTGCGATGGCAGTGTCATGCAGCGTTGGGGAACAGGTCTTCTTGCGATGGCAGTGTCATGCAGCGATGGGGAACAGGTCTTCTTGCGATGGCAGTGTCATGCAGCGATGGGGAACAGGTCTTCTTGCGATGGCAGTGTCATGCAGCGATGGGGAACAGGTCTTCTTGCGATGGCAGTGTCATGCAGCGATGGGGAACAGGTCTTCTTGCGATGGCAGTGTCATGCAGCGTTGGGGAACAGGTCTTCTTGCGATGGCAGTGTCATGCAGCGATGGGGAACAGGTCTTCTTGCGATGGCAGTGTCATGCAGCGATGGGGAACAGGTCTTCTTGCGATGGCAGTGTCATGCAGCGATGGGGAACAGGTCTTCTTGCGATGGCAGTGTCATGCAGCGATGGGGAACAGGTCTTCTTGCGATGGCAGTGTCATGCAGCGATGGGGAACAGGTCTTCTTGCGATGGCAGTGTCATGCAGCGATGGGGAACAGGTCTTCTTGCGATGGCAGTGTCATGCAGCGATGGGGAACAGGTCTTCTTGCGATGGCAGTGTCATGCAGCGATGGGGAACAGGTCTTCTTGCGATGGCAGTGTCATGCAGCGATGGGGAACAGGTCTTCTTGCGATGGCAGTGTCATGCAGCGATGGGGAACAGGTCTTCTTGCGATGGCAGTGTCATGCAGCGATGGGGAAAAGGGTCTTCTTGCGATGGCAGTGTCATGCAGCGATGGGGAACAGGTCTTCTTGCGATGGCAGTGTCATGCAGCGATGGGGAACAGGTCTTCTTGCGATGGCAGTGTCATGCAGCGATGGGGAACAGGTCTTCTTGCGATGGCAGTGTCATGCAGCGATGGGGAAACAGGTCTTCTTGCGATGGCAGTGTCATGCAGCGATGGGGAACAGGTCTTCTTGCGATGGCAGTGTCATGCAGCGATGGGGAACAGGTCTTCTTGCGATGGCAGTGTCATGCAGCGATGGGGAACAGGTCTTCTTGCGATGGCAGTGTCATGCAGCGATGGGGAAAAGGGTCTTCTTGCGATGGCAGTGTCATGCAGCGATGGGGAACAGGTCTTCTTGCGATGGCAGTGTCATGCAGCGATGGGGAACAGGTCTTCTTGCGATGGCAGTGTCATGCAGCGATGGGGAACAGGTCTTCTTGCGATGGCAGTGTCATGCAGCGATGGGGAAACAGGTCTTCTTGCGATGGCAGTGTCATGCAGCGATGGGGAACAGGTCTTCTTGCGATGGCAGTGTCATGCAGCGATGGGCAACAGGTCTTCTTGCGATGGCAGTGTCATGCAGCGATGGGGAACAGGTCTTCTTGCGATGGCAGTGTCATGCAGCGATGGGGAAACAGGTCTTCTTGCGATGGCAGTGTCATGCAGCGATGGGGAACAGGTCTTCTTGCGATGGCAGTGTCATGCAGCGATGGGGAACAGGTCTTCTTGCGATGGCAGTGTCATGCAGCGATGGGGAACAGGTCTTCTTGCGATGGCAGTGTCATGCAGCGATGGGGAACAGGTCTTCTTGCGATGGCAGTGTCATGCAGCGATGGGGAACAGGTCTTCTTGCGATGGCAGTGTCATGCAGCGATGGGGAACAGGTCTTCTTGCGATGGCAGTGTCATGCAGCGATGGGGAACAGGTCTTCTTGCGATGGCAGTGTCATGCAGCGATGGGGAACAGGTCTTCTTGCGATGGCAGTGTCATGCAGCGATGGGGAAAAGGGTCTTCTTGCGATGGCAGTGTCATGCAGCGATGGGGAACAGGTCTTCTTGCGATGGCAGTGTCATGCAGCGATGGGGAACAGGTCTTCTTGCGATGGCAGTGTCATGCAGCGATGGGGAAACAGGTCTTCTTGCGATGGCAGTGTCATGCAGCGATGGGGAACAGGTCTTGCGATGGCAGTGTCATGCAGCGATGGGGAACAGGTCTTCTTGCGATGGCAGTGTCATGCAGCGATGGGGAACAGGTCTTCTTGCGATGGCAGTGTCATGCAGCGATGGGGAACAGGTCTTCTTGCGATGGCAGTGTCATGCAGCGATGGGGAACAGGTCTTCTTGCGATGGCAGTGTCATGCAGCGATGGGGAACAGGTCTTCTTGCGATGGCAGTGTCATGCAGCGATGGGGAACAGGTCTTCTTGCGATGGCAGTGTCATGCAGCGATGGGGAACAGGTCTTCTTGCGATGGCAGTGTCATCTTGGCTGTTATCTATGCCTCGTTTTCACCGCGGCCAGTTTGCATTTAAACCACTACAGTTTTCAACGCGATCGTTTTTGTCAAATTAAAAATGTGTAGTATTTTGGGGGATTGTGGGGTGCAGGGGTAGGTGAACTTCACCCGAACTCTCCTCCACTCCTCCCCCTCTCCACCCACGCATCTAAATAAATTAGTCGGCAAAAACGACGCAGTGAACACTCCACGTTTAAAGTTCCGACGTGGAAAGTGGCCGCGGTGAAAACCCGCGGAGCCGTCTTTTATAACTATTCTCACTTCAAGGTCTTTGCCTGAAGACTGCATGCTGGCTCGTCTTTTAAAAGGAATGTGTGTTTTTGTTCCCTAGCAATCAGAGAAGATGGAATGCCAGGGGGTCGAAACAAGAGCATCGGGCCTGTGCAGGTAAGCCTGGGGGGGCGAAGGGCACCCCTTTCCTGTTCATGACACAATCCATGCTGATGTTGAATGACCAAGTGGGGCGGACACTCGAAACAATCTACAGTCTCAATCCTATTGAGTGAAAGGAGGATAGCACAGGGGCAACGCGAAGAGCAACCCGGATCCGCGCTTAGAAACCGAAGTCCGGCATTATAAAAATACAACAATTAGATAACATCTGTATGGACATTCTTTAACTACTGCCGCAATAGTGTGATCCTAAGCGTAGTATTTTATTTTTCCGTGCAGCCCCCAATCTGATGAAATTGTCAGCACTTTAAAAACGTGTTGGCTCGTACATTCGATATAAAAATACATTTGACAAAAACTGGGGATTTGTGTGGATAGTTTAGGCGAAAAGGACATTTTGCCCAAGAACTTGTCAGTATTGCAAAAGAAATTTGTTGGAACAGTGAAAGCAGCACATGTGATGAATACTGGCATCTATAAATGGCACATACATACATACATACATGTCTGTAAAATTGACATTGACACACTAGTGCGCCAACTATATTGATTATATATATATATTTGTTTTGTTATTTTTTTTGTATGTATGTATATTGGAACCTAGCTTGAACATCATTACCAGTTTACATTATGCCCAGTTAGCGCACCCTTGATGATTTGCAGAAAGCACCTCATTACCACCCTGTCATGGGGTGTGTTCTATCAAGCTCCCATCGCTGACAGCTGATGCTTCAACATAATGGCAAGTTATAAAAGTATGCCATGCCCACTTAGACATCCTGAACAGCAGAACCTCGCCAGTGCCTGCTCTTCCCAATATATTCATGCGTAGCAGCACATTAATACTAGTTCCCTTGGCACGCTTTGCACTTAGCCTTCTGTCTACATTAAGCCCCACCTTGTTGCTCCTTTCCATTGCAAGCTCTTGGGCCATCTTTGCTGCCCTCTCCGGGCAGGTGTTACCCTCTGTTGCCGGAGCGCAGGGATGTCCGTGGTCGCCATAGTGGCAGAGGATCTCGACAGGCAGCAAGGCTGTAGCAAAACTGTGTACACAGCAGTATAGAGACTGCCCCCTTACCATGCAGTGTCCGTTATTGGCTTGCAGGTGGAACTTTCAAGGTGTCCATCACTAGCCAACCTGTAATCGGACTGCTCTGGGCGCGGGCCCCTAGCAACATCTTAATGGCACACGTACATCACTTGTCATAGCATCGGGCAACAACATTGAAATGCTCTCCGTGCTTGAGCAGTGACCGACTTTGCACTGCTTGCAGTGCCAGTACAATGACTAAATATTGCTTGGGTTCACACTGGTGCAGTCACCGGGTTTGCACCATAGAGAGCACCCGCACAGTCTCTGTGCCAGCGTATGGCATCCACTTTGTCGGTACACGTGTATTGCCAAAGCACAATGGCCAAATGAGGCTGGTCTTACTGCTTTTCGATTGCCACATGAACTTCAGATCGCGCCAGCGCAGTAGATATGGCCGTCGCCCCAGCCCTAACCCTCGTGCTAATCCTTTCTTTGCACCAGTGAAAAGACCAGCACGGTTGTTTGCTCGTTCTAAAACCCGCAATTGCAGCTAGCCATAAAAGTAGTCGCAAATGCAAAGCCCCAGTTTGCCCATGACCGATCATGTTGTGGCATGTGGTGTCCTGGAATGATGTCATGCCATGTGGTGTGTCAATTAATAATAACAGTTCTTTTATAACGCGCATAATACCAGCGAGTGGTTTCAAAGCGCGGGATCGGAATTCAAACCTGTGTTGCGCTGCGTTGTCTCGCGTTACCCCTGAGCTATCCGATTGCATGACGTGGCATTCCTAATAAGCTCGGCACTTCGTCAGGCACAAGTATCGTGGAGAGAAAGCTGCCTTTGGAGAAACCCTGCTTGTATAGCTCAAACTGACAAGAGCCCACACCTACCCCCTGTGCCATATAAAAGGGAACACATAGTAGTATGAGGAGGATGGACCTACCCCGCCGAGACCATGCTCTCCATAGACCTTACATAGAATGAATACCTTTCATCTCCTAAGCTTCCAACAGCTTTAATCCTTTCTGTTCTTATACAGTGTTTCATGCAGGATTCCTCATCCTTCTAAGCACTGTAATATAGCCATTCTGCCAGCTTTATTCACTCAGACCCAGCACTTTGGTGTTTCTGCCTAATAAAAACACACACGTGTGTCTTTTATAACCATGGCTTAGTTGATAGACCGCTGTGAGCCAATTCATTTCATTTTCCACCCATAGATTTCTGTCTTTCCAGTAACAGAATGTCATCACCCCAGTTTAACAAAGAAACCAACGTCCCATGGACAGCCTCCTGGTTAGTCTGTGCATCCTCGTGATGCCACTGCAGTGGTATTTCCAATGCTCTGTTCATGACCGTGTAGGGGCATTCATGATGTTTTTAGGTGAGAACAGAGCACGATTTGAAGGGTGTTAATTTAGAGCAGTGGTCTGTAACCTTTGACTATCCAGATGTTTTAGGAATACAACTTCCTCATCCCTACCCAGCGTATTCAATGGTGAGGGGGTCATAGGAGTCTTAGTCCCAAACATCTGGAGAGCCAAAGGTTTCAGATCCTTGACCGCTTACGCACCTGTTTGCTTAAATTGGACTAATATGGTTAGCAGTGTCTATGCCACGATCCCAGCCATCTCTGGGCATGGTTCTGCTGCTGTGTTCCTGTGGCCGGAGTTCTGAATGGGAGGGAGGGTTTATCCGGGTGGCGGGAAATGAGGTGGCTTTTGGGAGCATCTTCAACCGAATGAATGGTTGGAGGCACGGCATAGAAAGAGTGTAGGGCCGTTGGAAAGTTTCGTGCCTTGAATAGGTGTTTCTTTGTGTGGGCACGTTTGGGAAACCTATTAAAAATGTCTCCCCTGCACACAGATATCGGAGGAGGAGATTGAACGGATTATGTCTGGGCAAGAGTTCGAGGAGGATGCAAACAACATCTCGTGGAGCAACAACGGGGACAGTGACCACAGTTCCCCAGGCAACGGGGTGTCGGAGAGCAACCAGCCGTCGCCAGTATCCACCCCTTCTTCCAGGTGGGCTTCTTGAGTTCAGGAGCTGCTAGACGCAACATTTTAGAGGAAAAAAGTACTTGGAGGGAATTTACATGTTCAAGAAATTGAGTTAATTGCACCAATAACTGCACACAATGGTCTTCTTTTTCATTTGATCAAGAACCCCATAAAATATCCCATGTGATTGTCTTTGTGGATAAATGTGGCACCTGATCCCTTTATGCTGCTCATCAGGCGGTGTGGGTATTGAAGCTAAATTGTCTTTCTGATCCTCCATGTGTGCCTACCAGGGCAGGATTGGTTCTTGTTCTGGCGTCTGGGGTGCCATGTATTGCTACACTCTTGTTGCTTGTTGGCACTGGTCCCTTTCTATTCTTGTCTTGTGTGTGATACAGCGCTCAAGCACTCACCTGTCGTCGTGACTGCGGGCATCACACCTGGGTGGTCTGGAAGGTGGTCCCATTGAGCTTTTTTACCTATGGGACCATCGTTTTTCATGTTCCTGTAGCAAGGGCCTCGCTACAGGACTAAGCTGAAGACCTCTCTGGAAATTGTCACCATATTTCCCAGGGAAAGATGAGTCCATTTGTTAAACTGCTTCACTTGCACATTTCATCCTGCTTCCAGACTAGGGTCTGTCTCGCCGACCTGCTGAACGGCAACATCTAGATGGGTTTTTAGGATGTACAGAAAGAATGTGCCCAAGAAAACATGGAAATAGAATCATTTAATTGGAAGTTATTTTGAAAACCTAATTGGATTGACCCATTTGTTGCCAGTCTTATTCCAAACATTACTCAAACCTGTATATAGTGAATCCAGGAATACATTGCGATTACAGCCTCACTGTCTGTGGGGAATGTGGCACAGTGGAGCCATGCATCCACTACAGAGATCGGTCTTTAACCTTGTGGTCAGAGGTTCGAATTCAGGCAGATCCCTTCATCATTTGAGGTCGATAGAGATTGGTAACAATAAAGGTCTTCTCGATGCATGGTTACCCCTCTGGGGTGAAGGGGTACTCTTTGAATACACCTGCTGTCACGTTACCTGAAGGTTGCTCTTCTGTATGTCGCGTTCGTATATATCGGTGTGTTGAATTCTGCTTAGATTGAATGTACGAGCGGCACACCTGGCTGAATCTCCTTGGTATCCTCTCTTTAGCAGGTCTGTGGAGCTGAATGGATACACTGCTGCACTCAGGGACCAGTACATTGGGGCGCCCATGCCCGCGCACTATCAGTATGTACCGCACCTTTACAGCTACACGGCCCACACGGGTCTCCTGCCGCCCCAAGTACGAAGTCTGGACCCCCAGTCGGTGATGCTCATTAATCAGTTGGTGGCAGCCGAAAACCTGGAACCCCTTGGCACCCCCATGCTAATTGAAGACGGGTAAGTGAAAGCAATGTGAACAATGGTTTATTTATATAGCGCGCCTACCCCGGAGGTATCTGGGCGCATTTTGCATGGTTACATATAAATCAGGACATGGGTAAGAGTGATACAGATACAATAGATAATTTACATTACGGCACTCAATATTTACAAGATTACATTGCATGTATTTACAGGTGTGAAATGTTGAAACAGCTTAACGATCGAGAGAGAGGAGCCAAGTTTTGGTTTTTGATCTGAAGCTGTGCACTGAAGGTTCTGATCTTAAGGCTACGTCGTGGTGTTCCACAAGTTGGCTGACAGGAAAGCTACTACCCCTGCTTTCCTGAGCTTATATCTAGGAGCCCTTAGACAATGTGAGTGCATAGTTCTGGTAGAACGTTCTGAAGTCTTTAGAGAATTTGTCTGCTGAGTTGTTAAGCCATTTATAGGTAAGAGTTAAGGATTTGAAATTAATTCTGTCCCTGACTGATACCCATTTAATACTGCATGTGATATCTGAGATGTGCTGCGTTCTAGGAATGTTTAATGTAGTTCTTAATGCATTATTTTGCAGTATTTGTGGTTTGTTGATGTTATGTTTACTTGACCATGGGCATAAGGCGTTACAGTAGTATATTTTAGACAAAATTAAAGCCCTGGCCACGGTAGTGCAGCTTGATGTCGAGAGGAATGGTTTGCCCGCATTGATTAGCTTACAAGTGTAAGCGGGGGCAGAGGCTGTGGCATTGATTTGTCTTCAAGTTTAGGGTTCAGTCTAGATAGAACCCCAAGGTTTTTACCTCTTTGGATACTTAAGTAATGCTGTCAATGTTGAATGAGTTAAATTGGTTGCTTAATTTATTTAGTCTAATGGTAGAACGGATGAGAAGGAGCTCCGTCTCATCATCCTTTAAGACGGAGGCCATGATTGCCCATCCATGCTTGGATGATAAGGTAGATTTTACTAAGCAAGGTTGAGTCAATATCATGATCACCGGTAATGAGGATGAGAATCTGGGTGTCATCCTCATAATAAGTGTAGGTGACACCCAGGTTGTTGAGGTCGTCAAAAAGAGGCGTAGTGAAAATATTGTACATCATAGGAGAAACACATGACCCTTGTGGTACTCCACAGGTAATGGGTGTAGGCTCAGCTGATGCAGTAGGTGAGAAGACCCTAGTAGTTTGGTTATCCAAGAAGGATTGTGTCCAGGCCGTGGCTTTGGTGGAGGAGTGGGCTGCTGACTTTAGGTGATTGCATAAGTCTTTGTGATCAACTACGTCAAATGCAGCTGAGAGATCTAAGAGGAGAAGGAGGGAGTGCTTTCCATTATCCCGTATGTTGTCTATTTGATTTTTCAGGTCTATTAGAGCTGATTCTGTTCCATGTTTAGGCCTAAAACCAACTGTCGGAGGCCAAGGAGGTTATTCGATTCAAGATAAGCTTGTATCTGTGTTTGTATTATGGTGTTTGTATTCTGTCCTTTGACATCAGCAATGTGTTTTATAAGTGAAAGCAGAAATGTGCCAGCTTCTCCATATATTCTACTTCTTCCCCTACCTGCTGTTGTCCATACAGACTCTTCTTGTTCTCCAGCTCTACCCTCGCTGTCCCCAACTATTGCTGCTCTTTCTGAAAGGTACAACTTTTGAAATTCGAATTTACTCCTCAACCCATCACTTATTCTGAATAGTACCACTGAAGAGTTTGCTTTTGAAAATGAATGCCTCATTCTATGCCTGATGTATGTCTCCCCTGTGCACCCAATGTTCCGTTCATGTGTAATTTTCCGATATGGTGGCACATGCAGGCTATCCAGTGGTTTACCTTTTGTTTCCTTACCGAGGGTCATTTTGCATCTTCCTTAGTCAACCTACAGTTTTCACATGTTTCTGGTCATAGCAACTATCCCGGCTTTCGTAGAGGAATGAACTGACAATACTGCATTCATTTCTTCTTCCCCTTCTCTTATGCTAAGACTGCGGTGTGTAGGGGGGGTGATTTCCTTACAAGGGCTACACCCTAGATGTCATACCCCCCTCCCCCTAAATGGGGTGCGGGAGGGGGGGAAGAGTCCCTCCCAATGAGATCCTCCCTCATTCTACCACCCCCAGGAAGATTATCGCCTCATGGGAAAGGTCTCCCCCTCGGGGGGTAGTGGCCATATCTAGTGATTCATCACATCAAATAAAAAGGATCTCTATTTGTGTATTGAGCATTGCGGCCCCAAGCCCCGGACACCAACAGCCCGAATGGAGAAGACTCACTTTAAGTTCTAATGCTCTAAATGTAATTCAAAGTTTCTGTGGCATGACCGTGTGTAGTCCAGGCCAAACAGAGGATGCTTGTGTAGCCCAGTGGTGGTAATGGAAAAAATGTAAAGGGGGATACCACAAGGGCCAGGGTGGGGTTGGGGTTTGGAGGAGGGGGCGAAGTTAGCATTTGAACTCCGCTCAAAGAAACTGCTCAAAATAATAGTTTAAAAAATGGGGCAATTTCTGTCATGCTGCTTCTTTCAAAACTCCACACTGTACATCAATTTCACTTGAAATCCCATACATGGCAGTGGTGCACCTAAAATACAGTTGCTAATGCAGTGATTGCTAATACATTAATGAATCCATAGACACGCTCTACAGTAGAAGGTTATCAGGGTAGCTCAGCAGGTTGAGAGACCATTGCTGAGATGTTATATATTAAAAACGAATTGTTAATCGTACAACTTTTTGCAATTCCCCATTAAAAAAAACAAGTGCTATAAAATGTGTTTGACCAGAGGTGTGGGTCTTTCTGCCCCTGTAGTGAAAATCAAAGCATGGCACCCATGAACCCAAAGTTTAATTTCCTAATGACTGCTGTCGGCCCAGCAGAAGCATGTAATTGTGATTAATCAGTTTGACAAGCATATAACCTGTGATAAAACACAAAGGAAGGGGCACAACAATTACAGGATATGTGTTTGGTAGTCCGACAAAAAAAGAAACACATTTCAAAGAAGACTAGTGAATGCAAGTTTAAGCAGCATTTTTGAGTTTGGAAATTACTTTTATTTTTCTATGAAAGTGTAAGATGCACATTTGGAAAACAATAGTGTGCCCAGCATGTAGGAAGCCGGCTTTGAATAGTGAATAGTGATGGCCTCCACCCCAGTGATATTCATGGCCCGTTAATTCCTGTGGTGTCCCACTCAGGCCTGAAGAAAATAAACGGGCAAAGCAAATATTGCCTGCAAACACACGAGTGACCGTTAGAAAAAGGAGGACAGCGCAGATTAGATCAACGAGCCCCTAGCTTCCCTCTGCGAAGCTGGGGGCACGGTAAGGCCTTGTCAGGGCTGAGGCAGGCCGGGCCTGAATATCTGCTGTCGCCGGATCTCGGACCTGGCAAGAGCCGGCCCATTGACCAGCGCTGGTGTAGCCTGTAAAAACGAAATAAACCAAAAACACTTAAAGGCAGAAAACCACGCTGGAGCAGCAAGGGGAGCCACCAAAGTAAAACCTGATAGGGATGGGCTGTTGACCTAGTTGGGATAGTCGCAGAGATGGGAGACCCATCAGGTGCTGTAGATAGTCATCCCAGACACTGAAAACAAAGGAACTACAAGTTCTGGCCTAGCAGCTCCCCTCCCAGAGAAGCTCCCTTTAGGGGTTGCTCAGGAGCTACCACATGGCTTGCAAAATGCTGAGGGAGGGAAGACCACTCAAGTCGCTGCCTAAAACGAGCAATGAAGTTTGTGCCCAGCCAACATTCAAGACCGCATAGGGGCAACACAAAATCGAGGTCCAGAAGAGGGGTTGTGGGGGGAGTGTGCCTCGTCACAGAGGGGCGCCCACCACAGCAAAACACAAGGCAATCGGCACATCCAAACACTGCATCAAGCAGATCAGAACAACCACACTGTGTCAAGACATCCACTGCCATAAGAAATGGCACCAAGATAGTCCCCACCAAAAATCTGTTGCTGAATCTGCCATTTTAGGAAAAAACTCACTAAAATGCCAACAGAAATATGGCGCAGAGCACCAGCAGACTCAAAACTACTAGAAGTACAAATCAAACTCTTTCAACACCTAGCACAGCAAAAGATACATCTTGTGCATATATTTTTCACTCAACATTTCGGAGATTGGCTCGTGCTTCTGAGCCTCCAGGCCCCTACGGCCGTGTCGCTCTCCCTGCCCGCACTCTAGACCATGCAAGGCAGGTGAGAGCAGGCCCCTCGGAGACCCTCTGGGCCTTTTGCTTATTTCTCCCTCTGTGTGCCCCCCCCTAAGCCCGTGTACTCCGCTCCCCCAGTATAATTTCCCCCAGGCGCGCTCGGCACCTCTGCAAGCCCCGACCCCCTTCCCGAATCGCCCGCCCGCCCCCTATCCCTCTATGCCTTGCGATTGGGCAGCGTTGTTTTGCACTAAAAACAGGCGAGAGCCTAGCCCTCATAGCACACCTTTCCTATCTGGAGCTCTGAGGTGAGGTCGCTTTGCATACAGCATCTCATGCTGCATTGCGCGCCCTTTTGCGAGCCCATAACACTTTGGAAGCCCAGTATAATTGCCCCCAGGTGCGCTCGGCACCTCTGCAAGCCCCGACCCACTTCCTGAATCACCCGCCCGCCCCCTATCCCTCTATGCCTTGCGATTGGGCAATGTTTTATGCACTAAACACGCCTCCCCTATGCCCCTGACCCTCCGCCTCCTGAATGGGCTACTCCCATATTTAGCACTCCCTCCCAGGGCAGCCCTAAAGACCCCGAGGCCAAGAGCGGCTCCAACAGAGGCGGGTCCAGAAAGTGTCTGCAGGTGTCAGCAGGGGAAGCCAGTGAAGCCAGCAGTCAACAAACACCAACAAAAACTGTGTGTGGTATGGGTGGGGAGTGTAGCAATTACTCTACTCCAGAAAACCCCTGCCACTCTATCTTACCTTCCAATAACATAGACTGCCACAGACTCGCATCAGGCATACTCAGAGATTGGTGTCCACCAGACTGAACCTATTCATGAGGGTATTGTAGAAGTTGCTGTGCACTACATACTAACATACGTGTCAAGGTCAACGAGCGCTGCACTTAGATAGAACTTAAATGTTTGCATGTACCACACCTGGAATTGTGAACGTTGGCCTGCATGGCATCTGGGTGGGATTGTGAATGTTAGCTTGGCCGCAACTAGATAGAATTGTGAACATTGGCCTGCGTCACATCTAGATAGGATTTCGAATGAATGATAACCTAGCCTGCGTCGGATCTAGATAGAAATGTGAATGTTAGCAGATGCCACACCTAGATGGAATTCTTAACCTAGCCTACCTCGGATCTGGATAGAAATGTGAATGTTAGCATATGCCTCACTTAGATGGAATTCTTAACCTAGCCTACATCGAATCTAGATAGAAATGTGAATGTTGGCATATGCTACACTTGGATCTCATCCTCAACTTTAGCCTGCATCGCACCTACATAGAAATGTGAATGTTAGCATGTGCCACACTTGGATGTAATTCTTAACCTAGCCTTCATCGGATCTAGTTAGAAATGTGAATGTTAGCATATGCCACACTTAGATGCAATTCTTAACCTAGCCTGCGTCGGATCTAGACAGAAATGTGAATGTTAGCATGTGCCACACTTGGATGGAATTCTTAACCTAGCCTGCGTTGGATCTAGATGGAAATGTGAGTGTTAGTATATGACACACTTAGATGCAATTCTTAACCTAGCCTGCGTCGGATCTAGACAGAAATGTGAATGTTAGCATATGACACACTTGGATGGAATTCTTAACATGGTCTGCGTCGGGTCTAGATAGAAAAGTGAAGGTTAGCATGTGCCAGGACAGCAACGCCAACCAACCAATCCACTAACAATTTCATCCCTCTGCATACACCTCTCAAACTCTAACCAAACACAACCACAAACCTCAAACGCAGCAATCCGCACAAACTTCACTACACTGCAACAACAAAGCAAACCACACATAGACTTGCACAACAGCACACAACGAATACTGGCCGTATAACACCCCAAGCCCAGCCAACGGACCCACCAGGCTGAGGCTGCCATCAGCACATCACTGCTCTCTTGCACTTTTCCAGCTTATTCCCACTAACTCGCCTCCCAGCCCCCTTCTCCCTTTTCAGAGCTGCCAGAGTGCCAGGGGACCACTCCGGTGGTGATAGTGCACGGTACAAATGTCCTTTAACATTAACATTGATTTTTGTAGGTACATGCAACAGTTTTTATTAAACCTTTTTAAACCCACCATAAAAGTTTGTAAGGGTGTATTGCTCTCCCCTGAAAAGTGCACGAAACAACCATAAATCACCAATGCAATTATAGAGCAAATACTTCAACCCATAAACAGACAGACCAAATAACTTGCAGCCACGCACTCTTTAGAAGATAATCGGCTCTTTACGGCTATTTATTCAAAGATTACAAGTACATAGAAATAACTCCTAAAACTAACATGGACATAGATCACAGAAGAAGTCAAAGAAGTCAAAAGAAATACATCACCGTGAGCGTAATTTAAGTCCTCATTTCGTCCAGAAGCGGCTGGAAGACTCCGGGGGCAGCCAGGCCGAGAGTGCCACAGCTCACAGGAAGGCCAGACAGAGCATCCTTCTCTGGCTGAAGTCTCACCTGACCCCTCCGGGTTTCTGCATATATAGGAACTCCACAAAAGGGGAGTTCATTCTCGAACCTTCTGGAATTGCACCTGCGCAGTTGAGGAACAGCCGTCGGTTGCCAGCTGGGTCAATCGAGAGCTCCCCCCAAGGAACGCAGGGCCTTCGTGCTCTAAAAACATGCTCCACGGAGAACAGTAGCAAGCCATAACAACATTAGCTTTTCCCAGCAGAAATGGCCTTGACTGCATACCAAGTTTGAAAAAGCATGTTTGTCTCAGCACTGTGTATCTAACACTTCAGCAAAATGTGTGCAGCCTTTCACTGCGGAGTGAAGTAAATATCCAACATGGCTCCGAGCACTCCCAGAATGCATTGCGCGCCCACGCCATTTTGAACCAAGCATAAATCAAACAGACAAAAGGCTATCTGGAAGTCGGCCGGGAACCCCTAAACTCACAAGCCAAGAGAGGACATTGAAGGACTAGGGAACGAGTGAGAATGGTGGCTTATGGGAGTAGCTCCATGGCTACGCATGTCTCTATAAAGACGTTGTGAAGTTTGCCTGAGAAATGACTAGATAAGGCTTCCTCGAGAACCGTCTTTGTCTCTTGGCTTGGTTAAAGGGGATTTTTTTTTTGATTTGGTGAAAAGCAAAAGTTTGTAATATAACTTTGTGCTTAATAAAATAAAAAAAACACCATAACTTTCTTGATACACTAGGGATAGTATTACTGGCACACCCTGTCGACATCCCTTTTTGTATTTCCAAAAACTGTAATACTCTGCAGCTTCCACTAGATGTCGGCCTATGCATAGCATGTGAATCTTAGCGGACACAAGCATCAGAAATGCGATTACAGTGAGTAATGTATTCCATATACATGTTTTCACAAAACCAAGAAAGTTATGGTGGGTTTAAAAATATGTGACTTTGATCAAATGGACTTTCCTACTTTCACATTTCAGGTGAGGTTTTTTTTTCAAACCTTTTTAAACTCGTCATAACTTTTTTGGTGTTGTGAAAACATGGACAAATGCTCCAACTACAAGGCTGTCAGCGCTATCCTGCACTCATGATCCCTAATAAGGGTGCAACAAGGTATTTAGTTGTCCTGGCAGCCTTGAAAATGTCTGCCTTGAGTCGATTGAGCTATGAATAAAGTAGCACTGCCCTCTTAGACAAAGATCATTTCCTGCAGAAAAAGCTTTGCCTTTGAGCTACTTTGCATACCCACAATGCCTTGCTGTTGTGGCTCAGAACTGGAGCTGAACTTCCAGCAATAGCTACTAGGTGGCGTTGTGGACTGTGTGTCTTGGCTCAAATGGACTTTCCTATATATATATATTTCTGAGGCTTGTAAATCTACTTAGATTCACATGCTTTGCATATGCCACCATCTAGTGGTTGTTTCCGAGTATTCCACTTTGTTTTTCTCAACTCATTCCAAAAGGGAGTTGACAAACCCATTACTATCACGTTATTCCTACTCTGTGGGCACATACCCATGATCACTCGCACGTCAACTGGACACTTCGTAGCGTGTACATGCTTTAAATCCCAAACCCTTAAAGTGCAGAGTAAAGAGCTGGGCGGTCTATGCCATGCAGGAAGAGTCGTCACAGAGATGCCTCGGCCAAGCTATTGAGTCGGCCAAGCTAGCCTTGTGCAGCGTGAAGACCCACGTTGAGCCATTCTACAGAGAACAGCCCTGTGAGGAAGCACTGACTCGAGCATGACTGCACCTGCTCAGGTGGAAGCGCCGAACATTTGGGTTTGACTCGAACGAAGAACGGGCTGCGGCGTTGAGCACTTACGTGCTGGTGCAGCAAAAGAAAATCACAAGGCCTCTCCTCATGCACAGAAGGAGAAGGAAAAATCCGTCACACATTATGTGGGCTTCCCAAATCAGAGCTCGCAACCGAACCAGAAGAGTAACCCTCCTCTCATGATTGCAGAAGGTCTTCGAGAAGGCTCAGCCTCAGAGGAGGGATGTAAGCACCTTTCATCCCTGCCTTAATAGCACACCTACAACCAAATAAACGTGTGTGGGGGATGCTGAAGACTTTACCAACACTACGTCCAATATAGTTCCCTTTTTGGAAGGCCAAAATCGCCAGATGCAAAGGCAAAGCGCGGAAACCCCAACCGCTGAACCTGTGCCATCAAGAAAGCAGAGCATGAACAGAGCCTTGGACAGATCCCCTAGAGCTGGAAGAGTAGGATTTAGATGATTCGGAGGGTGATGGGAATCCTGAGGATTACCCAATCCACTGTCCTGAAGACGTGGAACCTCCAATTACAGCTCGTCGTAGGGAAGACCACAGTGGAGGATACCCTGCACTGCGGAAAAGGGAAGTGAGGAACAGAAACCTGTGTCACGCTGCATACCTCTACTAACATCCGTAAAACAGCAGCGAACAGCCACCCTGATGAAGCCACATTAACTAAAACGATAATCCCCCAATTGAAAAAAATGTAAGCAGTCGTCTTCAGACCCAGTGTACATTCAGGGTGACCACACACCCAATTCTCTAGCAATTACTGCCACCCAGAAGAGAAGTAGCACTCTTCTTTCCTCGACCACAGGAGAACCCCAATCCCCCCTCCCCCCCCGACACCCCGGGAAGGGGGGGGGGGAGTAAAAAGATTGATTCTTTTTGGCCGAAGATGATGTCTACGTCAGCTGCATGCAGCGTCTGTATCGCACATGCAACAGCAATTAATGGCCTGTTATAACTGAGCACAATGTGATGAACCTTTCAACAGCGCGCACAAGAAGGGTACAAACTACAAATGCCACTATTCAGAACAAATTGGACGCAGCTGAAAATGCAGGCATCTGGATGCTGAAGCCGCAGCGCTGTGAAGCGCCGTGCTCGGCTTCTGAAGCCGCAGTGCCATGCTTGGCTTCTGAAGCCGCAGTGCTGTGAAGCGCCATGCTTGGCTTCTGAAGCCGCAGTGCTGTGAAGCGCCATGCTTGGCTTCTGAAGCCGCAGTGCTGTGAAGCGCCATGCTTGGCTGCTGAAGCCGCAGCGCTGTGAAGCGCCATGCTTGGCTGCTGAAGCCGCAGTGCTGTGAAGCGCCATGCTTGGCTGCTGAAGCCGCAGCGCTGGGAAGCGCCATGCTTGGCTGCTGAAGTCGCAGCGCTGGGAAGCGCCATGCTTGGCTGCTGAAGCCGCAGCGCTGGGAGACGCCATGCTTGGCTTCTGAAGCCGCAGCGCTGGGAAGCGCCATGCTTGGCTTCTGAAGCCGCAGCGCTGGGAAGCGCCATGCTTGGCTGCTGAAGCCGCAGCGCTGGGAAGCGCCATGCTTGGCTGCTGAAGCTGCAGCGCTGGGAAGCGCCATGCTTGGCTGCTGAAGCTGCAGCGCTGGGAAGCGCCATGCTTGGCTGCTGAAGTCGCAGCGCTGGGAAGCGCCATGCTTGGCTGCTGAAGCCGCAGCGCTGGGAGACGCCATGCTTGGCTTCTGAAGCCGCAGCGCTGGGAAGCGCCATGCTTGGCTGCTGAAGCCGAAGCGCTGGGAAGCGCCATGCTTGGCTGCTGAAGCCGCAGCGCTGGGAAGCGCCATGCTTGGCTGCTGAAGCCGCAGCGCTGGGAAACGCCATGCTTGGCTTCTGAAGCCGCAGCGCTGGGAAGCGCCATGCTTGGCTGCTGAAGCCGCAGCGCTGGGAAGCGGCATGCTTGGCTGCTGAAGCCGCAGCGCTGGGAAGCGCCATGCTTGGCTGCTGAAGCCGCAGCGCTGGGAAACGCCATGCTTGGCTGCTGAAGCCGAAGTGCTGTGAAGCGCCATGCTTGGCTGCTGAAGCTGAAGTGCTGTGAAGCGCCATGCTTGGCATCGGGGCACAGGCTGGAAGCCAGTACTGCAGGCAAGCCTGCTCGAGAAGCCGCTCAAGGACTCTACATTCTGGAAACGCTGTTGATGAGGCCTTAGAGAAAGCTAAAAAGGGCACGGGGCCCTTAGTACACCTAGCCAGATTAGTGGGAAGCCATACCAGCAGAGATGGGGCTCCTTTTGGAGGGTAATGCTACACATAAGCATCTAGCCAGTTTAGCCAGCCGTGTATTATGGGCAGAGCACAGGCTTGTGATGTCACACTTTCACCTATTCCACACCGCTACATCAGCAACACTGTGCTAGGGGCTTACCCTCTGCATTGGCAGCCTCCGCTTCGAAAAGGTGACTCAGTCCTATGCCCCCTTCCCTGCTTCTCTAGTAGGAGGTAGATCAACATTGTTCATCCATGCATGAAAGTGGGTGATACAAACATTAAGGAGGGTCACTGCATAGAGCACGTGGGTAAACCACACCACCTCTGTCAATGCAACTGAAAGATGTCAGAAGAACAGCCGCTACAAAAAGTCGTTGCTGTGCTTTGTCAGAAGAGATGATCCAACCATCATCTCTTCTGACAAAGCACAGCAACGACTTTTTGTAGCGGCTGTTCTTCTGACATCTTTCAGTTGCATTGACAGAGGTGGTGTGGTTTACCCACGTGCTTCCTCAGAAGCCCGAAAAACAGATATTTATTTACACAGTGTGTTTCCTTGTACACAAAACCTAAAGGCCAGTACTAGATCTTCAACCAGCGAACACATTGGTCACACCACAGAAGTTCAGAATAACCACATTACAAAACGTCACCCCCCCCTAAAAAGGGAGATTGCATGGCAATATTGGATTTAAAAGATGCATGCTTTTGATATTTAAAATATCAAATAAGTGACAGCAAGTATGTACGCTTCAAAGTTTGCATGCACCTTGTTCAGTTCAAGGTGCTTTCTTTTGAATCTCGTTTATTTTTAATTTTGCATTACTACAGCCCGCGGGAATAGAGACGCTGTTACAGGAATTGTTTTTGTCTTAGTTGCGTATTCATAACGCGCTTTAAATACCCAGAGGTTTCTATGCGCAGACCCGGGGATCGAACCTGTGTTGCTTCGTATCGTCTTGCTTTCAAGGCGAGAACGTTGCCGCTGAGCTATCTTTCCGGCACACCCTGTGTGTTCAGAAAATCGCTAGCGGTAGTGGCAGCACATCTCTGCCCCTAAAACATCCCAGAACACCCATATCTAGAAATGGGGCTAATAAGGTGCGAGACTGCATCGTTGTGCTACAGCACTCATGAGACAAGCAATCTTCTTCAACAGCTGGGTTTTCAGTCAACGAATAAACAGCCAACGTAATTTTAAACCAATCCGAGGAATTTCTTGGAGGGGTGCAAGCTCTATTAACCCAACGTCTTTGTCACCAGGCCGTTTGTACAATAACAGTACAAAATGCTTTGAGACTTCTGGATATGAAGGTGTCATGCGTGTTCATCCTGGTTGCACACCTCAACATGCGCCCAGTACAACAGTGGCTTGTGAGCCATTGGTCACACGTGTCTGACGAATGGCGCAATCAAGTGGCGGTGCAGCAAAAGGTAGACAAAAAAGGTCAACCTGCCAGTTCAAGTAACCGTTGCAACAGATGCATTGCAGGCTGGGTCGGAGGGTGCAAGGTCAGGTACTCGAAGCACAGTGCAGACAGACAATTCAGAAGGCACCCAACACACACATCTGTTAGAACTGCTGGCCCTACTCTTGTTCGAAATGTGTATTCCAGTCCAGCGCATCCTTTTCAAAACAGGCAACACCACACACATGTTCTACATAAATGATTAGGCTGGAACACACTCCAAAGTGCTCTGTGGCCCTGGCGCGTGGGCAGACACGTCTTTATTCAGGCACAGCATGTGCCAGGAGTGCAGACATGCCTCCTGTCAGTTTAAGCAGGGTGTTGGAAGGAACGCACATATTTTCCCAGTTGGGGGCTCACCCACTAATGGAGCTATTTGAAAAAAAGGAAAACGCATAATGCCCAACACAACAGAGGGCCCTAGGCAACGCATTATGGATGAACTGGTCGGGGATATATGCAAACACTTTTCCACCAACAACTCTACTTTGCCAAATAGTTCAGAGAGTACTTAACCCCAATTCTCATTGCATCAACCTAGGCATGGCAGGCATGTTATCTTCACCTCCCGCGCCTCTCAATGTGCTCAACAGTCAAGTTGCACCCAGTTCCCAACCTTCTGACACAACAGCACCTGCAATTAACGCACCCAAATTCACAAGCTACGAACTTGGCAGCCGTGCTCCTTCTGATTTCTACTGCTCTTCAGTGTTGGGAGTCCTTGGGCCTCATTACACGCTATGCGGTAACCATGGCGCTATTAGCGCTATGGTTGCCGCCGGTACCATACCGAGTCCGCCATGGTGAATGGCGGAATTACCGACACATTCCAAGGTGTGTGGGGGCGGTAATTCCTCATTCACCATGGCACTTCCCCATTCCCATTTGAGCCCCAATTGGGCTCAATGGGAATGGGGAAGGCGGCAATTACGGTACCGCAAATTGCGGTACCGTAATTGCCTCCAAGGTCCCTTTGCGGCCCGTTCCTTAACAGCTGGGAAAACCAGCCGTTGAGGTCAGTTCCCGCAAAGGGACCTCGTAGTAAGGCGGTAAGGGTTTAGCGGTACCGGTACCCTTACCAGGAACGGTAGAACCTTACCGCATTCCGTGTAATGTGGCCCCTTGAGTTGCTTTCTGAGATATTTTGACCTTTTTTGCCACGTTTTTTTGGCGGAAAAGTTTGGTTTTTCCACCAGAGCCTTTGTGCTCTTTCTTCATCGGCTGGTAGTGGGGACCCGTTGTCTGTTAAGTTTTGTGCCCCTCAATGGCAAAGATCTGTCCAAGTTTCTGGAATGCTCTCTTGGGCCTACTTCGAGCCCTCCAACCATGATGGAGGAGAAAGAGGAGGGAAGAACCCTCTTCAGCCCCTGCACTAAATGCAGGGTACGGAACATCTTGATAGAGGTCACACATCTACAAGGTCTTTACTGCCTACACCCAGACCACAAGGAGGTAGAGTGCGAGATATGTCTGGGCTTCTTGAAGACAACGAAAGACAGGCATAGCAAGCTGGCAGCATGGCTCAAGCCCCCGCCCCGTGCTCCAAGCAGGGTCATGCCTCGCCCAAGACCGGCCTGTCCGAAGAGCGGTCTCTCTCTGGGAAGAGTTCGAAGTTCTTTGAGGTTGCCCCATCCGTGGGGGATCCAAGAACTGCAAGTCCGATTCCACAGGGTTTGCCGCTGATGTGGGTCCCAGGTTGGATAGGCCACGATCAATATCACCATCCGCCTCCGTAGCCATCCTGCCATCGAGCTCCTCCTCCAAGAGGAAGTCGTCCACCCTGCTACGTTACGGGAGAAATCAGATGAGCCTAGGCCGGGGGAAGAGAAGAATGCCACACAGCCCAAGCTGCCTCCACCAGCACAGCCAAAGTCCTGGTCTGCCACTCCAGTGACACCTACTGTGATGACCGCGGAAGTTGCAGACCCTACAAGGGTGGCTCCTATGGCCCAAAGGGATTCCCTACCTCCAAGGCGCGACCCTGGGGGTCAGGGGTGGCACATCAGCCCAAATCCTGGCCCAGAATCTTCGGGGAGGAAAAAGTGGGAGAGGGGTAAGTAGGCCCCATAACAGCCCTCCAGGGTTAACATTCACCCGATAGACATCTCATCCACGGACAATGACCAAGAGTCTGTCCATACGGTCCACGAGGACGACAGCGGCACAGGGTCTAGCGATCCATTGTTATCTTTGCAACCACGCGTCATATGTATGGACATCCTGTTGACTCTCCACACCCTGGTGACTGAGATCCAACAGAGGTTGCCCCCAGCAGCAGTGGTGCTGCAGGCCCCTGACCAATATCTGCATAAAAAGAAAGTGTAATCCGACGCCTGCAGATCAGCCTCCTCCACCACGTCGGGCCCCAACTCCACCAGCAGATACGGACACGGCTGCAATGGCCACGGGAACCGATGAAGATGAGGACTTCATCGTGGCAGATGAATCACAGCACATGGACGCCCCTTCTAGAATCTCTCCACCAAATGAGGTGGGATCGTTCCACTCTGATTTCCACGGCTTTCAAGCTGTTCCCACTGGTGCTCGAGGAAACCAGGAAAGAGTACTCCCTGTATCAGTGACGTCTGAGAGGAAGACTATCATGGCTGTGCCCTTCCTGGACGACATTTGGGAGTAAGGCCTAGCCCTCATAAAGAACCCATGACCCATGCATGGCTCCAACCGAGTGAGACAGGTTGGAGAAGAAATATATTGTGCTGGACTCTGCGCCCAAGTTCTAGAGGTCGCAATCGTCGCCAGACTCTGTAGTGTCAGCTGCCGCAAGGAAATGCTCAGCTAACTTGACTTGGTCATCTGTTCCCCTGGGCAGCGAGGGGAAGAAGATGGATACCATGGGAAAGAGTGATTTACATGGTGGGATCTACAATCAAGGCGGCTAATGTACTGGCCATCTTGGTCCGTTACGACCAAGAGCTTTGGTACAAGCTGGGCCCGATCTTGGAATTCCTCCACGATGACAAAATGGATGCTCTCGCCCTCATTCAGGAAGGAGCGGTGGCGTCGTACCATGCCATTACGCAAGAAGCGGACATCGTCGACATGGGTTTCTGGCAGTCTGCCTTGGTCGGCAGTAATGGATGAAGGCCACACATTCGGCAGGATGTTCAGGCAAAGGTGCTGGACATACCCTTTGACGTGGAAAATCTGTTCAGGAAGACTGTGGACAAATCTCTTCAAGCCATAAAGACTGATATGGAGACGGCCCGTTCCCTTGGCACTTTTCAACAGCAAAGCTAGTCGTCTTTTCACTCCTCCAGGGGTAAATCAACCAGATCATCCAAAGGTTTTTCCTCATTATACAGACCGCCTCCCAGATCCTCCACGCAGGAAGCCTACAGAGGTTGCTTGCAGGCCTAGGGTAGTGGAGGTGAGCATTGCCATCGCCCAAGCAGGCCTGAACCAACCAAGACACCAGGCCGCCACTCATGCACCCTAGTAGGAGGCCGGCTGATGAGGTTTGTCAGCAAGTGGAAGATCACCACTGACAGATGGGTGCTGGACGCTCTCGCCAAGGGTCACACCTTGGAGTTACAATGCAGGTGCCCCCGTATCCCACCGGTTTCCCGTCAGGATCTCCACGTCCCTCAGCTCATCGAAGAAGTGAGATGTTACAGAAAGGAGCGATAGCTTGTTCTCTGGGACTCCGGAGCCTATTCCAGATACTTTCTGGTAAGAAAGAGGACAGGGTGTTGGAAACCTATCCAGGACCTGCGCCATCTGAACAAGTTCCTGAAGTCACAAAAATTCAGGATGGTCACTTTGCAGTAGGTGCTCGGCCAACTGGATGAAGGGGATTTCCTGATGTCATTGGACCTAGAGGACCCTTACTTCCATATCCCCATCCACAGGAAACAGGAAAGTTCCTACGATTCGTGGTGCAAGGCCAGCACTACAAGTTCAAGGCCCTACCCTTCGGCTTGAAATTGGCCCCAGTGCTGGTTAGGAAATGCCTGGCCCCGGCGAGCTTTGCGGACAAGATCCCTCTGAACTAGGAGTTCCGGCGGGTGATAGAGTGGTGGGGGGTGCGCTTCCACTTCGACCAGGCGACGTGATTTGAAACCCTGTCATACCAGGAGACAGTCACCACCAGGGGGTGTTTCTCGTCCCTCTCCACCTGGCAGGCATCAAGAAAACCATTGCGGACTCCCTCAGAAGGGAGCTGTTCTCCTTCCATGCGTGGGAACTTCGTCAGGATCAGGTGGACTGCCTGTTCTTCAAATGGGGCAGACACCCGATCGATATTTTTGCCACAGCAGTGAACTCCAAATGCCAGATGTCTGCCAGCAGGTGCCACCAACGAGGAGCTTGGGGACACATTCTACTTCCTGTGGGAAGGTCTGTTTTAGTCCGCCTTTCCCCTGTTCAGTCTCCTGCTACATGTCATCAACACACTCAGTGTCATGCAAACTGATACTCATCGCCCCGGCGTGGGTGAAGCAGATATGGTATCCGAACCTGCTCAGCCTGTCAACTTGACTGAAGGCAACGCTGCTAGCAATTCTGGATCCGCCCTCCAGAAAGGGAGGTGCAATTCTTAATCATGAACCAGGATCTCTGAACCTGAAGGCATGCCTCCTGCAGCCCTAGAGTTTGGAGGCTATGAGTTGCCAGCGGACTGCTGGGAATTCCTTGACAAAGCCAGGGCGTCGTCGACTCTAAAGTATTACGGCCATAAGTGGAAGCGTTTTGCTACGTGGTGCTGGTCACAGAAGATCACCCCTCTGAAGGTCATCGCTCCACAGAATCTTCCATACTTGCTGCCCTTGGCGAAAGCTGGACTGGCTCACGCATCCATCAAGGTGCACCTAGCGACCATCTCACGCTACACCAGATTCCCAGAAAAATCCAATCATCACTGTAGTCCCACACTTGTCAAGGAGATCTTCAAGGAGCTTTTACGTTCTTTCCCTCCGGTAAAGGCTCCTGCCCCAGCATGGGAACTCAACGTGGTTCTGATGATACTCATAGGGGCACCCTTCGAAGCTATGCATCCAGCCTTACTCAGGTTTCTCTCATGGAAAACGTCTTTCCTCGTGGCCATCACCTCTGCCAGACGTGTGAGTGATATCTAGGCCCTGTCCTGCAAGCAGCCGTATTTGACTTTCCTCAAATCAAGGGTAGTGCTGCGGACGCACCCCTCGTTCATGCCAAAGGTTCCATCAGAATTCCACCTCAACAAGCCTTTGGTGTTAACTGTTTTCTTCCTGAAACCTTTGTCTCCATCAGACTTTGGACCTGTGAATAATGGGAAATCCTTGTCCAAGTCTTCCAGCGCAAGATGGCTCTTTGGCTGCATCATGCACTGTCATCGACTGGCTAACCAGTCTCTGCTGGGCTGCCTGAGAGCCCACTCCACCAGAGCGATCATTGCAACAGCAGCATGCCTTTCTGGTGTGCTCATGCTTGACATCTGCAGGGCTGCGACATGGCGGTCCACGCATACCGTCACAAGGTTCTACTGTGTTGAAAGGAATTCCAGGGAGGAGTCCAGAGTCAGCCAGGCAGTGCTAGGCTACATGTCGCCTGAGGCAAGTCTGTTCCAGGGGTAAGTGTTGATTACTTCCGTTGAGCCTTGCCACCTCCCGTGGTTGTGCATGTGTGTACTGCTGTGTATTCGTTATTCATGAGCATGTGAATCCATGCCAGACCTATGCAGGAGATCAATAAGTAACTTGTTCCATCTTTGTCTTTTGCAACAGGAGGCGAGGGTGACCCAAAGACTAAATCCACCATTGCAAGATTGTTTACTGCATACAACGGTTGCACATGAGCTCACAAACCTCTTCCTTTAGCTCACAAAGCCCACTCCACTCGAGGTACTGGAGCAACACTAGCCTTTGTTGCAAACATGCCATTGGATGCAGCAACGTGGAGTTTAGTCCCCACATTTACACAACACCATTGTGTAGATTGTAATTGGTTATTTATTATGCGCTTAATAACCAGAGGTTTCTAACCGCGGACCTGGGAATCAAACCTGTGTTGCTCTGTGTCGTCACGCTTCCAAGGCGAATACGTTGCCCCTGAGCTATCCTCCCTATACACAATCAAGGGCAGATTCACAGATGTGGGTCAAGCAACACAAAAACCTCTGTTCTCAACTGTTGCCACCATCAACCGATACTATTAAGTTGTCTATGCAGTTACAAGCCCCAGTAGGTAAGTATTACAGTACTAGACTCTTTCGCTTATATCGGCTTAGTCACATGTGCCCTCCCAGCCTCCCTACGTGAAAGCTGAACACAGTACTTTCCTGCATTAAGTCATGTGAGGGAAAACAAACAATTTGAGGATAGCGATACATGAAGGATCATGGTTACCTGCACACACACACAGTAGTATTGGATTACCCCAAGAATTCTGTGTAATCTTCTGAACCAACCACTACATGGCTGCCTATTCAACGTATGTGACTCGAAGCAGATACTAGCCACAAAGACAATTATTGAGTTAGTAATGCTGACCATATATGGAACTAAAACGCTAATCGGGTTCGAAGGTGCAACCGATCGGCATCGAACAACTATTTCATCTTGTACTCTGTTAACATGTTGATGTGTGAATGATCATGGGTACCTGAACACGTCTGGTAGGGATAGTGTGACGGGAACACCCATGCCAACTCCCCAATTTTCCGATTCCGAAAATATATGTAATACACAGAGTCAATCACTAGATGGCGGACTATGCAAAGCATCTGAATCTAAGCAGATTCACAAGCCTCAGAAAGATTATTACTGGGTAAGTAACGTTTGCCATGTATGTGTAACTATAAACTGCTCATCTGTGTGGAATTTGTGCTTGAGGCAGAGAACTTTTAACTTGATTCAGTCCTGCACAGCAGCGATCACCTAGCACATCATGCCATCTTCGAATTTGAAGTCCCATGGGTAAACTGTAAACCCGGTGCGGCATGCCATACAACCCAGACTTGCTATGCCATTGTGCTTTTATTCTGGTTCAGTGTTCGCGTGTATTCATGTTTGCTTGAAGTGTAGGCATGAGTCGGCGATGAGCTGATGACTGTGATGTCTTTGTCCCTTTGTAGGTATAAAGTAACTCAAGCGGAGCTGTTTGCATTACTCTGCCGCCTGGCCGACGAGCTGCTCTTCAGACAAATCGCTTGGATCAAGAAACTGCCTTTCTTCTGCGAGCTCTCAATCAAGGACTATACGTGCCTGCTCAGCTCTACCTGGCAGGAGCTGATTCTGTTATCCTCGCTCACAGTCTATAGCAAGCAAATCTTCGGAGACCTTGCAGATGTCACCTCCAAGTACACACCCTCTGACGAGGAGCTGCACAGGTGAGAAGAGGGAGACCCCACCTATTCTATGTGCATTTCCTGCTGGGCTCTTAACTCCCAGTAATTTGTGTGCGAGGGTTGCAGCAAAGAAGATTGAGCCTCCTGGCATTTGCAAATTGGGCCACTGTGCTGTTGGCTTTTGGGCAGCTGGGGGCTGGAGGGCAGCATGTACTAATATTGGTACGTTCTTCTTGCCACACGCAGTGTCTTCCTGGGCCTTACATTTGCTCCTTGGCTTATCTGACTCTAAATAGACTTGGCACTTCCAGACCGGGAACGCATGTGTTTGAGATGTGGTCGTTTTGGGCCAGGCAAACAACATTCCAGTAGGTGAGACCTAAAAGTGCACAGCAGAGGCAACTCGGTGAAACTGGGGGTGCAGAATAGATGTGGGGGAAAGAGCACAGGTGAGAGGATAGAACTAAGGGTGCAGAGCAGATGGAAGAAGAAAACACCGAGGGTGCAAAGCACGGGAAACGGGGTGAAAAACTGAGGGTGGAGAGTGCAGGAATGAGAATGAAAATAAGGGTGGAGAGCATGGGCAAGAGGATGAAAGTAAGGGTTGGGAACACAGGGGAGGAAGCGGCCGAAACTGAGGATTGAGAGCAGAGGGAAGATGATGACATGGCTGAGAACACAAGGAACATAAGTGGAGGCTGGAGAGAGAGCACAGGGAAGAGGATGACACGGAGGGTGGGGAGCTCAGGGAAGAGGATGACACGAGGGTGGGGAGCTCGGGGAAGAGAATGACACAGGGTGGGGAGCTCAGGGAAGAGGATGAAACGGAGGGTGGAGCGCTCGGAAGCGGATGACATGGAGGGTGGAGAGCTCGAGGAAGAGGATGAAACTGAAGGTGTGGAGCACAGGGAAGAGGATGCCAGAGGGTGGAGAGCACAGGGAAGAGGATGAAACAAAGGTTGGAGAGCTCAGGGAAGAGGATGAAACGAAGGTTGGGGAGCTCAGGGAAGAGGATGAAACGAAGGTTGGAGAGCTCAGGGAAGAGGATGAAACAGAGGGTGGGGAGCTCGGGACGAGGATGACAGAGGGTGGAGAGCACAGGGAAGAGGATTAAAGGAAGGTTGGGGAGCTCAGGGAAGAGGATGAAACGAAGGGTGGGGAGCTCAGGGAAGAGGATGACCCTGAGGGTGGAGAGTGCAGGAATGAGAATGAAACTAAGGGTGGAGAGCATGGGCAAGAGGATGAAAGTAAGGGTTGGGAACACAGGGGAGGAAGCGGCCGAAACTGAGGATTGAGAGCAGAGGGAAGATGATGACATGGCTGAGAACACAAGGAACATAAGTGGAGGCTGGAGAGAGAGCACAGGGAAGAGGATGACACGGAGGGTGGAGCGCTCGGAAGCGGATGACATGGAGGGTGGAGAGCTCGAGGAAGAGGATGAAACTGAAGGTGTGGAGCACAGGGAAGAGGATGCCAGAGGGTGGAGAGCACAGGGAAGAGGATGACACGAAGGTTGGAGAGCTCAGGGTAGAGGATGAAACGAAGGTTGGAGAGCTCAGGGAAGAGGATGAAACAGAGGGTGGGGAGCTCGGGACGAGGATGACAGAGGGTGGAGAGCACAGGGAAGAGGATTAAAGGAAGGTTGGGGAGCTCGGGGAAGAGGATGAAACGAAGGGTGTGGAGCTCAGGGAAGAGGATGACCCTGAGGGTGGAGAGCTCAGGGAAGAGGATGAAACGAAGGGTGGAGCGCTCAGGGAAGAGGATGAAACGAAGGGTGGAGAGCTCAGGGAAGAGGATGACACTGAGGGTGTGGAGCTCAGGGAAGAGGATGACACTGAGGGTGTGGAGCAGAGGGTGGGGAGCTCAGGGAAGAGGATGAAACGAAGGGTGGAGAGCTCAGGGAAGAGGATGACACTGAGGGTGTGGAGCACAGGGGAGAGGATGAAACGGAGGGTGTGGTGCACAGGCAAGAGGATGAAACAGAGGGTGGGGAGCTCATGGAAGAGGATGACACTGAGGGTGTGGAGCACAGGCAAGAGGATGAAACAGAGGGTGGAGAGCTCAGGGAAGAGGATGAAACAGAGGGTGGGGAGCTCATGGAAGAGGATGACACTGAGGGTGTGGAGCTCAGGGGAGAGGATGACACTGAGGGTGGAATGCGCAGAGAAGGGTGGAGGGCAGAGAGGACAAGAAACAACTGAGGTTGGAAAGCATGGGAAGGGGGTTGAAAGAAATTAGGATGGAGAGCGCAGGGAACAGGATGAACCTGGGGGTGTAGAGCAGTGCGAACTGGATGAAGCTGAGAGCAGAGGAAGCCTGGCCGTTACTTAAGGAGCAGGATTAGTTCAAACATAACTCCTTCTCTTGCATCGGTACAAGGGGGGGGGGCGTGTTTGAGTTGATTCCAGAAACTGTGTTTGTAGCGGCTGTTTTGGAAGTAGGGGAGGCAGGCGTATCCCCGGAGAGATCATAGGGTGCATGCATGAAGTTCATTTGTTTCCAGTGAGCCAGTGTATGGCTTGCCCCGTCCTCTTTGAGTTGGGCAGCTCCGTGAAATAAGCATTGGCAAAGCCAACCGTTTTGCCTTTTATGTAGGTATGGGATCCACATTTTCAAGACTGCCACAATAATACTTGCTACCTTGCCATTAGATGGCAAAAGCTGGCAAATTGTTTTATGTTTGGGCATGTTTTGGCACTGCCTACCAAATGCCTATACAAGAGCCAAAACAGTTGGCTTTTAAAACGATTGTTTTATGAGGAATTCAGTGCAAGGAACAGATGCAAGGACACACACTGCAGAAAAAAAAAAAGTGGTTGAAGTCACTTAGTTACAGCAGTTTTATTACATATGGAGCTAGTTTATAGATGCAATCAAGCCATGACATCTCAGAAGGTTGCTTACAAAGCACAGATCCAGACTCAGAGATTCTATCGGTGTGCTTGGGAGGTGAGGAGCAGGTAGTAGGTGGGAATGTCCATAGACGACCATGTCAGGTTCCTTTATTTTTGTTATCAAAAAATCATGTTTTTATGAGAAGATATTAAAAGGTGAGACAAATGTTGTATATAGTGATCTTTCCAATTGTAATTGTACATTAAGAATCATTGTGGCAGGACTTGTATGGACGTGGTGTTCTGCCTGGCACTTTTGGGCCGGAGTCTGAGCCATTTACTTCAATGGCAGGACCATCATTTTGATCACAAAGCACCCAGTTTGAGATTTTCTCTAAAAACATGGAGTGTTGTCTTTAGAAATGTCAGTGCAACGGCAGAAGAACATGGATGCTTCTCGAACACCATGCTGGCCTTTGTCTTTGCCTTGTTCATTCAGTGTAACGCAAGTTCAGTTCAAGGAACCCTGAAAGGCGAGAGTCCTGCTGCCATCCTCGGTATTAACATGGCAGAAGTGGTGACTTGTTCGGGTTGTATTAATTGACTTGCGCACAGTATCTATGGTGGCATATTAATTCCAGGTGCAGAGAACATTTGTCATGCTAGCATGTTTCTCAGCTGTGGGCTTCGCATGTATTAGAACCCTGGCTGACCATGAGCAACCTTTGGAGCGGGAGAACATTTTTTGCCCTCTGAAGCAAAACAACCGCACTCTGGCTGCCGAAACTCTCACATAGAACTGGGAAAGTCCCTTTTCCACTTGCACGTGGAAGCGAATAAAAGCAGACAATAAGGGTTAACGGAAGGGCCTTTGGAAGAAGGCCAATGGACGCTTTCCCGTAACAGCAGAGTCCTAAGAGTCTTGTGGAGGTGAGATGGGCTGAGCCTAGAAGCAGAGCTCCATGTTAGCACCAGCAGCTGGCCGTGCAATCCTTAGAAAGTCCATCTTGGAGGAAGGGAGGCTTGGCCAGGCCCTCTGGATACTTGAAACTACCGAGTGCTACCGGTGGCTATTCCTGCAACTCTGATTGGCAGCAGGCACCTTCTGGGTGCTGATGGACCCTGAGCTTGCCATTGTGAGCAATAACCGTGAAACTCGCCCATCCTTGAGGCTCACCAGGTGTGCTTTCAGTGGCCCAGCTGGTTTCCTGGAGGCACATCTCAGCCTTTTCTAGATTCCCTTTTTCTTTTGGCATTTAAAGAATCGCAGGAGGGGAGGCGGCAATCCTTTCCTGATATTCCTCCCTCCATCCTGAGAATCTTTCTTGTGTCCCAACTCTTGGGGAACTGCTGAAGATTTAGGACCAAGCCTTTGTTGGACAGCCATAGATGTGGGTGAGATAACCTGCCCAGTGCCCTAACCTACCTCTGCCAGTCTGGCCAGGCGCCGGGGGTTGCTTGTCATGTGGGCCAGAGATGCTGTCTGCTCAATTGACCTCCTCCAGCTCCTCCCATTCCAAGGTCATTGTCGATATCATAGTGTCATGGCCGCTTCCCCTTATCCATGTTGTGGATCGGAGGCAAAAGGGCAGCCTCCTTCGGAAAAAACCACCCATGCTTAAAGAGCTCTGCCAAGCAGAAATATGCCTCCAATAAATTAGAGCCATGCCGTGGGTGAAGGCTGTTATTCTTTCCATGAAGCACGTTGGCACGCAGAATCTGAGAGTGCAGCAGCTTTGTATCATGGCAGATTATGAATGGTGGCTTCTATGTGTTTGATGCTGTAAATTAATTTCTGGTGCAGGGTAGAGAGGACGGTGTTCAGGAAACCGCGCTATCTGATGCCCCACGCGACCCAGCCAATGTTTGGGCATTCGGTGATTCATTTCGTGCCAGGTCTCTCCATTCTCCAGGCTTGCATGGAGGGCACGTCTCTGTTTGTGGAGCGGGCAATATGACAATATTGTGAAAGGCCGCTCACAGGGCTCACTTAAGCGTGGACATGCTTCCTGAATTAATGCTCGCGCCTTGACTGTTCTGCAAGGTTGCTTGGCTCCTCTGACGCTGCTGTTTGTGGAAAAGCACTGCATTCCTCGAGCCTCTGTGCACAGCAGCAGTTCTTTAGCATCCTTGTCGTGTTAACCCCTTGTTGGGGGAGGCAGTAAGGAAAAGAGCCAACGCCCTTTCTGACTGTATGCTGCTAGAATAATGGTGTCTCTAGACAAAATGACCCACATTACAAGGGAAATACCCTATATCGAGGTGGCGGTCTTTCCGGTGATAAAAATCGGGTGGAGAGGAATTAATAAACTAGACCTCTGCCATACATGGCAAAAAACGGGGCCTTTTCCCGCTGTATGTTTCTGCTGGGCATCAAGTGGAGTGGTAGGCAGAAATTACCCTGGGGTTAATGGGCATTTGCAAACACATTGCCCCTCTGTTGTGGGGCAATTTCTTCCAATGATGCGTGTGTACAGCAGAGTTTAAGCAAATGGCAACATGAGCACAAGGTAAAATGTTCATGCTGCACAGGATTATACCCCTCTGCATGTACCAGACTAGAGGACAGGCATGTGCAACATTTGATTGCATGCATGCTCGTGCACACAGTTCAGTTCAAGGTCTCAGAAGGCTGCAGGTATAAATGTATGCAGCATTAATGCAGGCCAGGAGGATAGCTCAGGGGAAAGGCGCACAGCAACACGGCGGGCTTCATTTAGGGGTCGCCAGTGGTCGCACCTGCGACCCCTGTGGTCGCTACCCATAAAAAAAAGTTTTAAAAAATCCTTTTTTAAATTTGTTTAAATTGTAGCCAGCATGATGTGGTTATGTGTTGCTTGAGTGGCTCGTTTTTTGATGGCTGTAGCCGGTAAGAGAGCTCAGTGGATTGAGGGCTCGCTGCTGCAGTGTGCGTGTCAACTCAGCCTTTCATCCTGCTGAGGTTGATGAGTACCAACACAGGTTGGGTGATATTGTATGTATATTTGTTCTGTATGAAGCGCTTACGCCCAAGTGCTATATAAGAACACATCATTAAGAGCGCTTTGAAACGCGTACCTTGTGTATAGGCGCTAGATAAATAAACATTACCATACCAACATTACCATTATCGTTTGGCCTTGGTGCCTGCTTGCATTCACAGTAATTTGGTAAATGGGCCAACACGCGCTGATATTAACGATACATATGGTGTTCCATTCTTGGATGAAATGTATATCACTTTACAGTGATATCGTAATGATATTTTTCGTAGTGTACTTAGAAACAATCCTATGTGATGCCACTTCCTGTTTGGTCAAGGGGTGAACATTTGTGTTTCATCACTTCCCGTGATGTGACTTCGGGGTGGGTTCATCACTTCCTGTGATGTCAACAGAGGTCAAGGTTTGTGTGACGTCACTTCTGCTACCCCTGGCATTTTGGTGAAATGACGTCCCTTCAACACCATTTCAAGTCCCGGTCCTGAGCTTAGAGACTGGTCTCCGGTATTAAATGTGTTATAAATTATTAATAAATGTGCATGCTTAGTCAGCTCTTTTGCCAACGCTGGACTCTTACATTAACCTAAAGGCCAATTCAACCCCCTTTCTCTAATGCTTAACCTAATTTAATGCTAATCCTACCCAAATAATCACCCAAACGGAATCACTAACCAAAACCTAATGCTAACACCAAAAATGATCCTAAAATGGACCCGAACACTAATCAATGCTAACAATAATAGGGAAACTATATCTAACATCACATTAATGGTAGCCTAATTATGAAGCAAATACTAACCCAACTCAACCCTAACAGAATGTCAGTGCTATCGTAGTGCATTGTGAGTAAGTTCGTGCAACCCTATTCACCCCGCATTCGTGCATTTGCACCTGTAACTCATGTTGATGTAGGGCAAACCATGACTACAACGAAAAAATAAATATCAACCTCTGCATAAACATTTTATTTAGCACGTTTTATACAAAACGATACTCTCCAAACACTCCTAGAATGTGGGACCACCTGGGAATGTTTTAGCAACACTGTTTTGGCATAGTATTTATTTATTAATAAAAAATCACAGGGAATGCAATTAATTTTTGGCATTAAAACTCTTAGAGAATTTACCATTAATAAGAGTGGAGGACATGGGTCCCTTACAATGGGGTGAGAGAATGTGACTTCAAGACCAGATATTGCTGAGGAAGTTGGAAACATAAAGCAGGGACGAGGACAGTACAGAATGACATAGGAAAAGGTTGGTGGAGAAAGTACTGAATTAAGGATGGAGGGTGTGACGAATCAACTTCCAGGGTACCAGTGGTCCAGGGATGAATATCAGTTTCTAAACCATCAATCAGCCACACACCTCTAGTATACCAGAAGGTATCCGAAAAGTTTGGAACACAAGTCAATTATAAACCTACTTGTCCAATTTTGGTACAGTGGACGGAACGGCAGGCTTATCTCTGCAAGGTTGTGGATCGTTGGTTAGTTGCAACACAGCGAAAATACAATTACCCAATCATAAAAGGGACTGTCCAGTCAAGGTTGTATACAAATATCTACTTTATTATTACTACAACAGACAGTTCTAGCACACTACAAAATACAACCCACCCTGTAAAGGAAAACAGTGAACAGACAGTTTCATGAAGGAAAGCAATGCACTCTGGATACGGACAGGAGGGTAGCTGGTTAAGTAATCAGTCTTACTGTTCAAGGTTATTTGGTTTCAGCACCAAAGGGCAATGGGTCGTAACTGTCTCTAGGGGCCTTCGAAGAAGGACCAGTGGGGCAGAAACACAATGTACCTGGTGCTTAACAAGTTCTTGATGCTCGACAGTGTTGAGGCGGTTCCAGGGCGCTTTGCAGCTCCTAAGACATAGTTCGAGATGGGGACAGCTGTGGGAATCAGGCGGCAGACAGTTTGGCAAGTGAGGCTGGATGGACGGTTGCAGGCTGGCCTACACGGCGGCTAGGGGTCAAGATTTGTTGTCTCTGTGCTGGTTGGCAAATCTGGAATGCTGGTCGAGGCATCTGACAGCCCTGGAGACTGTGGCATGACAACAGTCAGCGGTGCAGACGATTGCGGTTTGAGGACTCCACTGTCTCGAAAATGACCTTAAAAGATGGACATTGGTTGATGCTTGTTGGGACACTTCTCCTAGCTTCTTCGCAGGGCTCATGCCCTTTCAAGGTGGACGGCCCAAAGCTGAGGAGAGTGTTTGCAGGCAACGGCCTTGTCATTTGTCCAGAGATTCTCCGGCACTTCCCACCTAGGAAGCTTGCTCGCAGAACGTAGCAGGGCATGTTGTGTGTTGGCTGGGTACCAGTTCTGGAGCTGCTTGACGAGTCATCCGAGTCCGGTATCGCTCTCTGTTCCCTGGAAGATGTTTAGGGGAGGGATCTTGCTTCCCTCTTGGAACTCCTGGCCTTCCTTCACTGGCAGAAGATGTAAGGTGTAGACTGTATCTTCAGCCCGTGTCCAAATGAGTCCTTCTTACTCCTTTCTGAGTCATCGGATCTGCTAAGTGAGGGGTTCAGCCCTCAAAGCCAATAGGGCCCCAGGGATTGGGGCAGGCTAAGCCTACCTTAATGCCCCAATCCTGGTTCCCCACCAACAATCTTCTGTTATGCATGAGGTCAGGACCAGAGTGCTCTGCAACAAAAAAGCTAAGGGGTGACAACATATACCTAAGTCCCACCCATATTCCTGTTTGTTGTAGATCAAAATGTCTCTCTGGTTAACTGAGCCCTCTGTGACTCTTGATTAAAGCACAGGTCTCCCTTGAAGTTTGTGATGAGAGCAGACTGCCTGTCTCCCTCAATTCACATACTTCTCCCCTCTGAAAGGGGTCCACTTTACAGGGGTACCTACGGTAACTGATGGACCCAGACATGCCATTTACTGCCTTTCATACAGAGGGGCGGGAACTCACTTCAAGTTGACACATTGCATACCAAAGGGGTGTTAGCCCTGCTTTCCTGTTGTCTGTCTGGCAACCAAGCCCCTTTAAACAGGATTGCCTCAATTATCTCATTAGTTTGCACTGCGCGAGGGAGGTGTGCCTAACCCCATCTTGACATGCTTTGATGTACCTGTGGCTGTCGCATTCCATCTGAACATGACAGGGGAGAACAGCGCCTGTAGTCTGTGTCCTCCCGGAGTACACATGACTGTGTTTTGTGTGGTGAGCAGAGAACATGTATGCGGAATGGCCTCACACAGAGGTTGATCTCCCATCATTCATTTTCATTATCAAAAAATCAAAAAAAGTGCAAGCGAGCGCACACTCCCCATGCGGATGGTCAAATTCCTCAGAGGGGGGGACGGAAAAGTGCTGCAGGGTTGTCCATGAAGAGTAGGGGGTGTGGAAAATAGGGTGATGCAGTAGCATAGAGTGCTAGGAAACAGGTTCTTCAGAAAGGAGATCTTTGAGGTTGGATTTAAATAGTGGTAGATTTGTAGTAGTACGGAGAGGGAGAGGAAAAACGTCCCAGATTTGGGGAGCGAGGAGAGAGAGAGGGAGAGCAGAAACAAGAGGGTAGCACAGGGGGCTTGAGTGGTGGCAAGTAGGTGAGTTGAAGATCTTAATGAGCGAGGAGGAGAGTGGGAAGTGAGATGTGCTGAAATGTAGGGTGGGGTGAGTGCATGGATAGTTTTGAAGACTTAGCCCTTTGTTTCATAGATATCGAGCCATTCTGGCAATGGGCAGAGGAGGTACAGGTAAAGTGAGAAATGCTAGTGTGTGGATGACCAGAGGTGAAAAAACAGAGGAGACTGGCACAATAGATAGATCAAAAAGGACGAAGGAAGAGATTAGCTGTTTAGCAGTATTGAAAGGAAGATGTTTTTTTTTTCTGATATGGAGGAGGTTGAGTCTGGATGCAGTTTCGAATTTGGGGATGAAGAGCGAGAAATTGTGTGGTGGGTCGAAGAGGACATCACGGTTATGACCGGAAGCAGAGTAAGGAAGGTAGTCTGGAGAGAAGAGGGGGAGGAAGGGATAGCCTGTTTGGCTGGGAAGTAGAAAGTTTGTTTTAGTGGAGTTGAGCATGAGCAAGTGAGGCGCCATACAATAGTTTGATGTCCGAGAAACAGTTTGACATTTTTGACAGCTTGTCAGCTAAGGAGTGAAAGGAGAAGATCTGAGTGTCGTCGGCGAAGAGTTGATGGGAGAAGCCGTAAGAGGATATCAGGGCACCAAGAGCTAAAGTATAGAGAGTGAAGAGAAGTGGACCAAAGACAGACCCTTGTGGAACTCCAACAGTAAAGGGGGTGAGTGAGGAGGTAAGGAGAGATAGATTCTAAGGTCTGAAATCATAGGGCATGAAAAAAGGACCGACGGCCAAGCACCCCACCCCATGAAGACCACAAAGTACTCATTCTACCTCCCAACACCACTGTCTCAACCGCATGAGGTTCCGCCCAAAGGATCCCAGTCCAGATGGTGAGCCTCTGTTTTCTTTCAAACCCCCCTACTTAATGTGGAATTCGAACATTCCTTTGCCCTCTTCACGTCAAGAGCCAACTGGTTTTATGCCTGCCGAAGTCGAGTGTAGTGTAGTTTGTCTTTCCAAGCTCTCTATGCCCGAAGCTGGGCCTGTTTCCTGGATTAGAACGATAGCTACTTATAGGTTGCAACTTGGGGGGAGGGGAACTGGGGGGCAGGGGGTCTTGCCTGCTCAGTAATTTGGCACCGGCTGCAGCAAGCTGTTGGGTGTCTAGCCATTTCTTCAGAGGATGGCACCAGGCTTCCTGATCAACTGGCAGGGGACAGAGACCGAGAGACTCGCCCAGGGCGGGTGGAAGGGTCACAGGTGAAGTGCCTTCACTTGCATATGTGTTACCCGGTTGGTTCAACTATGCCCTTTGTCCTTCCTAAGTCAATGGATGGTTCAAATTCAAAGTGCCTATGTCATGGCGAAGTAACTAAATTAGTGTACATTTCCGAACAGTTATTATTACAGTGCTACAAAGTGGCATAAATGGGCATGAAGCTCTATATCAGAAGATAACATTGAGTGCCCGGCAGTGTTTGCGAGGACTCGCCCAAGAGATGCGGATTGTGCCGAAGGGCTAGGTTTACAGCATGTCTATATGTGTCCATACTGTGCTGTGGGCTTTAAGTGCAACGAGTCAAAAGCGATTGTATATTGGTCTCCCGCGCCACTGGCGTTCCCCGTTTATATTGTGGCCCGCCACCTTGCTGCCCAGCTGGTATTTCCCCCCTCTGTTGTTAAGGCGCCTATATGGGCATGAATGATGACTTTTGCGGGGCCAGTGTGAATATTAATAGATTGCGGAGTTCTTGAACTGTCCAAGTTGAATGTACAGCATCATAAGAATGGCAGAATGATTCAAGGACCGGCAGCGGGCACTGCGAACGCTCATTTCGAGCTAAAGACTTGGTAGAGTCTCTCCCAGGGGTTATTCACCCAAGAACAGGTCATTGGGCTGTGTTTGTGCTGGTGGAGAGATTCCCAACCCCCTTTGTTTCTCATTTCTGGTAGTAGGTGTAAGCAGCCTTACGTTTTCCCGATGAAAAACCTCCAGTTGCTTGCTCAAAATCGCTTTCATATCCAGAAATCTTAAATAAATAAGACCTTGAACAAACCCCCCTCCGCCTGCCCCCCATCAGAACTGATATTCATATGTGTGATACTCGTTCATACAGAAGAACAGGTGGCTGGCCCCCGCCCTGCCTCTTTGGCTGTGATGCGCTCAGGTACTGTTATGTGGCATATACCTCTCCTTCAATCCGCAAGGAGCAGCTTTGCCATCTCTCTGTACTGGCACATCTAGTTGGCGTAACCAGGCACTGCTCATATTAGAAGCCCTCACCTCCAGCCCTAAATTATATCTTATCGCCTTCTTTTTTAATCCTTGTCTTTAAGTTTTGACCAAATTTATGGTGTGTCTCGGCCTAATCAGGCGCTTATCAGATGGAGGCGTTGGGGGCGGGGAGGGCATGATTTAGAGCCGCGTTGCTTCACACTCGGGGGGCGTGGGTGGGCAGCTGCACCGGCCAGGAACCCTCTCACGCTGGCCGCTAATGAACCCTTTTTTTAATGTTCTGATAGCGAGGCCGTATCTTGCTTTTTTAATGATCCTTTCGATGGACCATATATGCCTCCTACGGAAGAGCGTGTACACGGCATGCATGGGCCTGCCAACCCCCGGGCCAGCCTTCCTTTACTAGTGCAGCTGCCCGGGGTTCCCACTTGCCGTCCCAGGCCATCCATATGGGGCTTTCGTGTTTGAGTTGCTTTAATTATCTCGAAGTTGGAGATGGGCACATCACCTGTTACCTCTGCTTCTGATTACGAACTGGATCAGCGTGACCTGGATCGAGGCAAAATCAGCTTATGAGGTTCGGGAGGGAGGACCTTGTTCATTGGTTTAAAAAAAGCAATACATGCGGGCAGCGCAGGGCAGGATAGCTTTGCTAAGCCTAGGGTCTTTGCATGCTTGCTCTAACTCTGGTATTTTTTTTTTCATGTTTGGAATTTTTACCCAAAGTCCAGTTTTGTATGTGTGTGTTTAGGATTTATACTTTGTGCCTCTGCCATCTTGCTTCATTTCCATTCAGTCTGGAAGATTTGAATATTCTGTTAACAGCGCCACGATGCCTCAGGGCAGCTGGGCGCTTTATAAATCCAAATTAAATAAATAAATAAATCTGGAATAGGGTCTGGAGGGGGCAGAGAGGGGGAAATGCATCATCTCTTTGGGGTTGGGTTGATGCGCCCAGACTGGAAGTACGTGAGGCCGTGAGCTGTTCGTGCAGCTCTGTTTCTGGATGTTTTGTGTTGAGAGCATAGAGACGTTTCCTTCCAGAGAGCCTGGTGCCTGTAGTGGTAGGCTGCATTGGCCTGGACTGTGGTTGGACGAAGACTCGGAGTGTACAATGGGTAGGCAGCACCAGTCAGCAGCATGCTCCAAGCGGAGCCTGCCAGGATCCGAAAATGTTAGCTGCACCACGGCTTCAGCAGAATGAAGTTGTTGGCCCCTAAGGGTGGGAGGAAGGTCAGGTCCGTAGCAGGGTGAAGCGAGAAGTGGTCTGTTATGGTGGCAGCCATTTTGAATCAGCAAGGGGAGTTTTTAAGTTGGTGATAGTCGCTCAGTGTTGCTTTTAAGTGCTGGGTTTGCTTACATGCTTCTTAGTATAGCAATGTAGCAATGGGTGTACCACTTTGTGCAGCATTTTATTTTGTTGTGAATATTATTGTCTATGGCTTCCTTTTGTTGGTGTGGTTTAAGGCGGCAGACATGATGGCCTGGCAGCGTCTTCATTAAAACAGCTCCACACTGCTCTGAAGCCACCGTGGCTACATTATGAGACGGCTTGGCAAGGCCAAACGCTAGTGTAGAAGCCTTCGCAAGAGAAAATAAGTCTTACCGTTTGAATTAATTTGCAGAACCAGACCTATTGGCCTTTTCAATCCTGATTTCGGTTGGTTTTCCCTCTTAGTGTGGCCATTGTTTATTTTTTTTTAAGACATCTTTACTATGTACTGTTTTATGTGCTCGAAAGTGAGGGCGTTACCTCACTTGTTAAGCCGCTGTAAAGATTAAACACAAATTAGAGGTTTCATGTTTGTGACTTAAAGTGAGGATTTAAACATCCCAGCGGCTCTAAATAGAGCTTGCCGTGTGGTTGAAGTTTAATAGCCTGTGCACAGCGTAGGATACCTTCAGTTGAAATAGTCCACATCACCTTCAGAAAAGATCCCCATACAAGATCCTGCAGCAAAACCTTGGATGAATAGCTGCATCAGAGCCCATGTTTGCAAGCAGAAGTGCAGTATATTGGGACCTGTGCCTGTGTGGAGTGGCATGCTGTATACACTGTTCTGTGACAGGGCCCATGTTTGCAAGCAGAAGTGCAGTATATTGGGACCTGTGCCTGTGTGGAGTGGCATCCTGTACACACTGTTCTGTGACTGCACCAGGGCCCATGTTTGCATGCAGAAGTGCAGTATATTGGGACCTGTGCCTGTGTGGAGTGGCATGCTGTATACACTGTTCTGTGACAGGGCCCATGTTTGCAAGCAGAAGTGCAGTATATTGGGACCTGTGCCTGTGTTGAGTGGCATGCTGTACACACTGTCTGTGACTGCAGCAGGGCCCATGTTTGCAAGCAGAAGTGCAGTATATTGGGACCTGTGCATGTCTGGAGTGGCATGCTGTACCCAGTTCTGTGACTGCACCGTGGCCCATGTTTGCAGGCAGAATTGCAGTATATTGGGATCTGTGCGGTGTGGCATGCTGTACAAACTGCTCTGTGACTGCGCCGGGCCCATGTTTGCAGGCAGAAGTGCAGTATATTGGGACCTGTGCCTGTGGACCGGGACTCATGTTTGCAGGCAGAAGTGCAGTATATTGGGGCCTGTACCTGCGTGGAGTCACTGGAGTGGCATGCTGTACCCAGTTTGTGCCTGCGTGCAGAAGCATTCTGTGCCCGGACCAGTGACTGAATTCAGAAGCATACTAGCCTCTTGCTTGTATCCCGAATCATGCCAGCAACATACTGTTTTGGAAACTGGCTGGATGCAGGGCATGCTGTACTCAGTTCTGTGACTGCACCGGGGCCCATGTTTGCAAGCAGAAGTATGCATTAAAGCCAGTCATGGGTGCCAACTTTTGATTGTCCCTATGGGGGCAGAAATTCCCACAGCAGGCGAAGTGAGGGAGCCATACCAAGCCCTAGGTTGAAACAATGTGTAGGAGCACATTTTGCAGCAAGAATTTGAAAAAATCCTTTGGATTTACAGGCAGGTCTGCGCATGCTGTTCCGGGGTCATGGGCCTGCAGGCAGCCGCGTGCTGCGCCAGGATCATGGGCCTGCAGGCAGCCGCATGCTGCGCCGGGATCATTGGCCTGCAGGCAGCCGCATGCTGCGCCGGGATCATGGGCCTGCAGGCAGCCGCATGCTGCGCCGGGATCATGGGCCTGCAGGCAGCCGCATGCTGCTCCGGGGTCATGGGCCTGCAGGCAGCCGGATGCTGCTCCGGGGTCATGGGCCTGCAGGCAGCCGCATGCTGCTCCGGGGTCATGGGCCTGCAGGCAGCTGCGTGCTGCTCCGGGGTCATGGGCCTGGAGGCAGCCGCATGCTGCTCCGGGGTCATGGGCCTGCAGGCAGCCTTATGCTCCGCCAGCTCATGGGCATGCAGGCAGCCGCATGCTGCTCCGGGGTCATGGGCCTGGAGGCAGCCGCATGCTGCTCCGGGGTCATGGGCCTGCATCCTGTTCTCCGGCCTGTGCATGCAGAAGTCTGGTATCTGTTCGTTTATGACCGCTAGGAGGCGAGTCTCACAATCTGTAATTAGTACCCATCGAGGGGCGGGGCTTTGCCTGCCACACTGTCCCTGTGCTAAACTCCAGTGCTGCGAAGTTGCTGCATCTGTGGCTGCTTTATAAACATTTCAATAAATAACCAACTATGTAAAAAATAAAAAAAATAAAAAAGGTTTTACCGCCTGAACTCTGCTCGGGTCATTCAGGATATCAAAGCCAAGGCTAGGAATAGTTCAACCCCCCCCCCTGCGGATTGTGGAGGAGTGTGAGGAGAAATACTGTCCCGAGTCACAGAGAGCAGCTTTGTTTGGGGGAAAGGGAGGCAAACATGCTGGGTGCAGACGAGCACATCAGAGTGGCGAGTGGTCAGCAACCGCTTCCCAGCTTGAAGTCATTAGAATTTGTGGAGGACGGGCTCTGCGCAGTTTTCATTAAAATGCCTTCCGCGTGCAGGCCCGCACCTGCGCTGCCCCTCATGCCAGCAGCAGAGCCCGGAATGTCTGCTCGAGAAAGCGGACACGAGTTTTCAACACCCGCAATATTACTCGCCTTTAAAAAAAAAATAGAGAACCTCAAAGCTATTTTGTCAACTTTGATACTAAATTCAACTTGTTTTACATCTAAGGTTTCTTGTTATATGCACAATGAGTGGATTTTGTTTTGGGCCTGCTGCCTGAACGGAGTCTGCACGTCTTTTGCTTGAAAATGTTGGCAATTGGAAATATGGAGTCACGTTATCACGCTTATCCATTGTGGTGATCATGATCCAATTTTTCAGATCTCCCGTGCATCTTTGGGTGTTTTTTCCCTTTCTGCCAGACCGCTCGATTCTGCATTTATTGCGCAAACCCTCATACCTTCTTCGTAGGGCTTTACTCCTTTGTTCAGTTCTCTTGGAGAGTGCTGGACACTTAGAACAGGTCTCGGTAAAACGGCAACCTCTGTGAGGTTCTTCTGGCACAGGTTTCTCTTTGAGCTTTTAACTTCCAGTCACTGAAGCTCAAGACTGTTGGGCTGGATTAACTCCTCTGTTATTAAGCCTGTGCAGGTGTTTTCCAGATCTTTGGTTTAAGATCTGCTGCAGAGCCTGCGCACCTGTCTCGTACATAGACTGCATTAGAAAAGTCAAGTATAAGAGCAAGCTGCCTCGAGCCATCCAAGGCAAAGGGGAGCCTTAACACGCGCTCTACTAATAGAGAAGGGAGGTCACGAGTCTGTACCGAGTTAGTAGGGGAAGGCTGTTCTCGGGCAACAGGGCCTTCACCCCCATAGCGAGTTTTAGAGGCCACCGGTGAGCGTTATTTTTCAATGCAATGCTTGTGGGTGGACGTGTCTGGTCATCTCGGCCTAAAAATAGAGGGACTATATGTCGGGGCCCTAGGATTGAGCGAGCCAATCTTAAATATGGCTCTTGCTAAGATGGGGAACTACTGAAGTTAGCCTCCAAGAACCGAGCTGGGTTCTTTTCCTCACTCCTGCTGCCCCATCTGCTAAGTGCCAGTGGACTGCATCTTCACTGTGACCCTTTAGTCCCATCACATTCCTCATTCTTTGTTTGCTTTTTAATGCCCTTTCTTAAGTGCGATGGTAGAAGGAAACGAGAAGGGACGAACCAACTGGGCCGCAACACCTTGAAGACCCAAGGATTCCTGAAGAAAATCATACATTTTCCTTCAATAAGTTAACCTTAGTGGCCCAAGCCCCCGGAAGCAAATCACACATTTTGAATGCTTTACGTTCTAGCCAGTTCTCCTGCATTGAACCACTGACGGGTTCAGGATACTGTGCCTGAAATGTTTCTCACCTTCCGTAGATCATGAGTATCAGCCGCTCATGAGTGGTAGGCCAGGCCTTAGACTCAGTGAGGTTCATAAGCGGGGTCATGAAGATTTAGGGAAGTGGCGAGGGTGGGATGCTGTGCAGCATAGTAGGGGCCACTGCAGGAGACCAGCCATTGACCTATCCTTGAGAAGCAAATAGGACTGCTAGAGAGCACTACGGCTTTCTCTTGCAATCTCAGAACGTTAGTACATAACAATTGAAAAGTTCCCTCCCAATAGTGCTGATTCCGTGCCTTGCCGTAGTCTAAATTGGCACTGGACAGGGTGACGCAGCCTGTTAGTGTGTAAGGACGACTGGAGTTGAGAGCCAGCAATATTTTCAGTTATTTCTGCCGTTTGTCATCAACACTCTAACCAGTCACTGGATTCAGTAACACCCTCACCCCGGAAGACACCAGCAAACCTGGTAATCAGAACAAACTGCACTAGAGAGGGAATTTCTCTCTTGGAGAACCAACACTCCAAACAAACCCCCGGCATAGGTATGGTCAGCTGAGCGGGCTTTGGAAGATAATGGAACCGGGATCCCACACCAATCCACACACACTTTCACATACTGTTATGCCCATTCTCGCCTCTAAACCAACAAACAATAGAATGCATCTATACCCCTCAACCGATACATACACACCTCCATGAACACCTCAATAGTCTTTAGAACACAGCTATACCCCATGAAAATCGTCCTAGCTGCACCCATAATCTCATACACAAACTCCAGAAAGCCAGAATACAGACTCCAAGGTCAACGCCTTGCTGAACACATTCTACCGATCTCACACAACCACCGCTCCGCACCTAGCTTTAGAATGTAGCTACTCGACGCCCAAACCGCTGCACACATATTTTAGTGCACCCAAACACTATATACTACCCTGCTCTCTCCACTGACCTGGAGTACGGTTGCCAAGGGCGTTCAAGCCACAGCATCTTGAGATCATACCAATGGTATATAAGGCGCTATAGAAATGCACAATAACATAACATTTTGGCCAGGGCCTCCTGGATGGTAATGAGCAGAAAGTTGTTTCTTTAATTGGGTTACAGACTTTCTACCAGGAAGGGATACAATCAGTGGCAGGTTTTCTGTTTTAAGTCCAGAGAAAAAAGGAATATTTGGTTCCTCGACAAAATCACTGTGAACCATTGGTGAGACTGTTTTATGAGAAATGCAGAGTGATATAGCTTAAGGCCAGGGAATCTAACACCTCCCATTTCAAAAGGTGCTTTAAGTTTAGTTAGCGCAATTCTTTTGCTTTTTCCAACTCCCCAAAGAAAATTTAGTAGTATGGAGTAAATTAATTTGAAAAAGGACAGGGATAGTGGAACGGAGAGAAGCTGAACATAATATAGAACTATGGGAGTTAGCATCATTTTAATTGTATCTAGACGCCCCCACCAGGAAAGGTACAGTGGGGACCATTTGGATGTAAGATCCTTAAGAGTGTCCAGTAACGTTTTAGTCTTGAGTTTGATAGTTTCTTGGATTGTAGGGGCAAAACAAAGTCCTAAATATTTAATGGAGCCACTGCACCATTTGAGGCCGAAAATGTCCGTCATGCTTGAGGCAGTAGGGATTTAAGGGCATAATTTCTGATTTTTGTCTGTTAAGCTTATAACCTGATACATGACCAAACTGAGATAGAGCATCTAAGAGGTTAGGTACATGAAGTTTGGGGGTTTTGATTAAGATAAGAATATTGCCAGCATATGCATCAATTTTGGTAATTGAGGCGCCTACTTGAATCCCCGGGATATTTTTGTTTGATCTTATTAGTTCCAGTAACGGTTCCAGTGAAAGAATATATAATAATGGTGAGAAGGGGCAGCCCTGCCGCGTGCCTCTGAATAAGGGAAAGAATGAGGATGTTTGTCCATTTAAATAGATAGCAGATTTAGGGGCTGAATAAAGAAGTTTAACTAGTGAGATACATTTTTCGCCGTGCCAGCGTAGGGTCTGGAACATAAATTTCCAATCTATACGATCAAAAGCTTTTTCTGTGTCCAATGCGATGGCAGCATAGCCTTGTCTGTCTTTTTTTTTTCTTTAGCTTCTAGGTTAATGGCATTAAGTAGAAGTCTAGCGTCGGAGGATATGTTAAGTTCTTTAACATAGCCAGTTTGATCCGCTTTAACCAGATCTGGGAGTAAGGATTCAATTCTATTAGCAAGTATTTTAGCAAAAATGTTACTTTCGAATTTGCTGATGCCCCTACCTGGTGTACATTAGAGAAACACATAGTTCATCCACACAATATTACTGATTTTATATATATATATATATATATATATATATATATATATATATATATATATATATATATATATATATATACATACTTCAAAGAACATCTCGGAACCTATTAAAACATCTGTTTTAGCCCTACAAACCTTTTTCTTCCCCCATACCAAAACTCCCAATAAATACCTTTCCCCTTTACTATGGCATAATAAGAATATAGTAATTAATAAAAAGATCCTTAATTGCAAAGCATGGATTAAAAAAGGAATCGGATTCATTCAACACATTATAGATGGTCCTTCTATTCTCTCCTTCCAGCAACTCTCTACCATATGTACCATACCCATGACTGACTTTCAGTTTTACAATAAATTAATCAACTCCTGTCTTGATGCACTAGGTCACTTTTCCTATGAGATTCTTTCTCCAGACGCCCTTAGACTACTACAACTAACCAGACTGGTGAGGTTAGAGCCTCAAAAATGTATACTATGCTAACCTCAACATTTAATGTTTGAAGATCACATATGGATCCGCCCGTTTTCTAAAATTAAACAATTATCGGTCTCTGCTAACATTACACAACACTATTACTACTTTATTCATAGAGCATTCATTACTCCGGCTAAATTAGATAAGGCTAACCCGAATTACGATGCTAAATGTTGGTCATGTGGCTTATCTCCCGCTACTTATATGCATATGTTCTTTGAATGTTCATATATTGTCAAATTTTGGTATGATATCTGGAAGTTCATTAAGCGTATCTTCTCTGTAGATGTCCCGTTTTCTCCTGTGAGTATATTTTTAGGAAGTATGTCCATTACAACATAGATTCCACCTGACTCTGCCAGATTATACGATTTATTCATCTGCATAGCCTTAAAATGTATCACAGCGAACTGGAAAGACTTTAGATCGCGCTCTACTAGAGCATGGTGGAAGGCTTCATGTCAAATTCATAAAGTGGAAATGTGCATGGCTAATAATCAAAATACAGTTCCTAAATACAATGCTAAATGGTACTACTTCAGCTCTTATCGTAACTGTTTCAATACAACTGCTCATGGCTCTTGAATATATATTCTTATGCTCACTTTACTAACCTGTTGGCTATATTTATATTCAAATGCCTTGTTTTATATTATTACAGAAATGGAAAAAACAGTTTTATGAAATTATCTATTATACCCATCTCCCCCCCCCCCCTTTACCCTGCTCCCATCTGTTTCTGGTATGTCTCCTGTCGGTCTGCCTGATTGTCTCCCCATATCTCTATTCTTATCTTCATATCAGTTACTCTTTACAGATATGTTTTATAATAATCCAGGTTTAATCAGCACTACCTCCATTATCTATTCTATTCCTGTTCAATTTAATACAACAAACTAATTCAATTAATGAATGTCTTGGATAATGATTATATGCTTCCTTGTTAAGATTGTTAACTCTGTTCATCCTTTATGGTTACCTGTTCCACTCAGTCTGTAACGTGCTAACACATGTATCATTATCTGTATCTTGCACAATAAAAAAAAATCATTAAAAGAAAAAATCAATGTTTGCAAAAGCCAAATCCCAAAGCCAAATCCCTTGCCAAAGCTCTTCACGACCTGGGATTCCTGCAACGAGTCATGAACCCCACTCACGCCAAAGGCCAGATCCTAGATTGGGTAGCCGACCACAACTGTTTAGCAGACATCAGCTCCAGCACCCTTTGCCCTTGGACCGACCACCATCTCATTCACTCACATGCAAACTAATCCGCACAGCCAAACCATTTCTTTCGGATAACAGCTGCCTTACGCTTGCTAGAGCCCTCATATTGTCCTGTCTTGACTACTGCAACGCCCTCTACCTGGGATCATCGAAGGCCACTACCAGTAAGATACAAATTCTCCAGAACAACGCTCTTAGAGCAGCTCTGGGCATCTCTAGAAGAGAACACATAACAGGACTCAGCCAACAGAACAAATGGCTCTCTACTAATGACAAAATCCTCTTAAAAACGGCATCACTCACCCATAAAGCGATCAATAATGCTGCCCTAACCTGCCTAGTCAATAGATTTCACAGACAATCTTCCTTAAGACCCGTAAGAACGGCATACAAAGACTGCCTAACCGTTTCCATCTACAAACGTGCCACCATAGGGGGAAATAGCTTCCCGGTAAAAGCTGCCAAGTTGTGGAACTCCTTGCCTGCAAACATCAGAATGGACCTGCCTTACCAAAACTTCCGCTCCAAGGTAGTTTCATGGATGCAATCAGAGGCCCACTAGGACATATAAATGCCGCAATACCTGCACACAGCTTAACCATATGTGCCTACATGTCTACTTGTATATAATGCTTGGCTCGTTACCTCACTGCTGCTTTGTATATAACTTTGGTTTACTTTATTGTCCCACGTTTATGTATATGTTATGATGATTGTAACTAAGCCTAGAAAATTCTTGTAAATGCTGCGCCCTGATACCTCCGGGTACCCTCGCGCATTATAAATAATAAAAACAAACAAACACTTCACCATCCCCAACCCCAACAAAACCATTAAACCTAAAACTCCATCTCCTCCAGCACTAGCCAGGAGCGCACGCAACCCTACTAAAGAAAATCTCCTACCATTTCCAGATGTCCCAGCCCTCAAGCCGGCATTCTCCAATGACCCCTCGGTTCTAGTAGAACTATACAATCTATCCAACGCTCAAAAAAGCAGTCGATTTCATTGCCCCACTAGAGAGGAAGAAAGCAAAAGGAAAGCAACATGCCAATTCTTGGTACACTGAAGAACTGAAAGAATTACGCACTCTAAAGTAAGGAAGGCATGTTAGCAAACAGTAAGACATACACAAGTGATCGCAGTTCAAGGATGTTTATTGAACTTCAATTGGGTTTGAAAAACACCTACCTAAACCTAAAGATGGGAGCAAGCTACCATCATCAAATAATAGTAACGCAGTCCTAGTGGTGTCTTGTCAAAATAAAAGGGCCTTTACTAATAAACCTATTGCCAATCTTTACTTCTAAATACAAATAGTGTGGAAACAATGTAATGCCAAAGAAACATGTTCAAGAAATGATATGTCAGGATATTGAAGCCATTGGTTTCCCTTCCCCACGTTTTCAGCACGGGACATCGTGGCACACTCGAGCTAAGCACTCTTTGGCTTCTGCAGCACGAGGATGCAGTTCAAAACTTCAAAATCATGGCCTTCTATGTCAAAGTCTCTTTACCATTCAAAGTCTCTCTTCCAGAGGGCCTGATGCAATACGTCAAACAACAAAGTTCCTTTCTCCTCAGGGTTTCACATGTACACATTTTCAGATGATTTTGGGTTCAACCCGGATCCCCTCGGTCGGGCTCAGACCCACTTTCTCATGATTTCACAAATACAAATTCTCTGGCGATTTTCCCTTCACCCCGGATCCCCCTCCGCTGGGCTCAAACACACTTTAACACAAAGCTTTCAATTGATCTCCCTATGCCGGTTTCGGACCAACTTTGTCAACCTTACCACAAATGTTCTTTACTGTATCTACATCGAAGACATTTGATTGTGCTGGTGGGTTCACCCTCCACCCTGAGTAAACAGGGCTCTCAATACTCCTCCTTCACCATTGACAACATTCCCATTTCCATCTCGCCATCCATCAAAACCCTAGGTGTCTTCTTAGAACCTGATGTGACCATGAACAGGTAGGTTAATGCCATAGCCTCCATGTCAGCCTACCACTCCAATAAACGCAGTCCGACCCTTCCTTTCCCAACAAAATTGACTAACTATCGCCAGGGCCATCATTGGATCAAGGCTCGACTACTGCAATGCCCTATTCATAGGCACCTCTGCCAAGAATGTGGCCAAACTCCAAATTGTTCAAAACAACGCGCTCAGAGCTGCCACAGGTCTCTCGCATAAAGAACACATCTCCAAACTCAGGAGACAGGTCCATTGGCTTCCAGTTAAGCAAAGGATCATCTTCAAAGGCGTAGCTCTGACTCACAAGTGTCTCCACGACCTCGCTCCTCCCTATCTAGCACAGAGAATCACCAAACCCTCTACCTACAAACCATCCATATCTCCGTACTCTAACCTGCTATCCATCCCTAGAACAACCAAAGCCTGTGCAGGCGGCTCTAGTTTCCCTTCAGTCGCACCCACTCTATGGAATGCCCTCCCACATACACCTCAGGCTCATTGACTCTCACTCAGCGTTTCACAAAGCAGTCAAAAAGAACCACTTTGTATCTTGTGATATAACATATTATGTTCTAAAACATGTGACCTTGTAATATGAACAAGTTCTCTCATGGGCGGCTTCATTGTAAACCCTCAAGTAAGCCTCCTTTAGCTCTGTTACAGCGCCTCGATGCCTGCGGGCTGCTAGCGCGCTCTACAAATCCAAATAAATAAAATTAAATTGTGCGCAGGGTTTTGCTTGACCCGTTGCAGGACCACTTTGATTCACAATTCTCTACATTCACTTTTCAGCTGAATACCTTAAAGATGCCTTTGATTGAGCACCCACCTTGTTCCGGGCCACTCTGTCAAAGATAGTATATCGTTGTTTCAAAGTTCAATCACTCATTATCAGTTCAAGTTAACGTGCGTCTTTTATCACACTTATTCCAAACAGTTGACCTGGGTTGCCCAGCCCTTAAATTGCGATACACTGGAGATGGATGGGGATGCAGATTTTATTCATACATCGATAATCAAAACGACTCGGGAAGTTTGGCAAAAGGGAAGTCAGTTTCATTAACAAGTATATAAAACTGGGAGTACAACGAACATCAGCATTCGTCCGGTCCTCTTACTCAACTTACTTTGGTAGAAACTGAGGTTATATTGCATAAAATTGTCATCAGTGACGTGTTGACCTGCGTCATTACCTATGTGGCAAACTACAAAAACCTATGGAGGAAAGTGATAGGCTCCAAGTGGATATCTAAGTATAAGTTCCATATTAGTATAGAACCGTGAAGGAGAGTGATAGGGTGTTTAACATCAGGTGGGGCAAATAAGCCCTCCCCTCAAAAGGGCCACTATGAATGTCGCTAAATACATGACGTTCCATTGGCTACACAAACTAAAGGACCCTTAATTACGCAGTCCTGTATAATTGGTTGGCTTGTAACCGCTGTCAGTACTGTCCACCTATGTCTAGCGGCACGCAGACTGAACATCCAGGTGCTAGTGGGCTCATCTAGAAACTAGCTTCCCACCAATTAATATATCAATCCATTATCACCTCAATGGTCCAGTGTCAATTAGTGCTTTGAAGTTTGGCCTTGAGTTTGTACTGTGCTCTGAGAATTTTTAAGGAGTGAAGGCACAGCCTGCCCTCGTGCGTAGGTGTGACCACCTCGATCGTCCAATTTCTTCCTTCCACATGACTGGACACCATGAAATTGAGCCTTCTCGTGTATTTAATATTATTTTTTAATAGTCCTCTGACGTCTTTTGTTTTGCTCAAGCCTTCTGAACAGGAGTCTGTTCTTTCACACAATTTGTATCCAATTTCAGCCAATTCCTGTTTGATAAGACTTTGGCTTCTTGGCTCATCCAACTCATTCTGCTGAGATTCATTTGTAATTAAAATTGCTTTTAACAGCGACACACTGAAGTGAGGCCTTCTTGTTCATGTTCAGCACTGCTTTATAATACGTAGTAGAAACATCCATCTTTTATTTGTCCATATGTGTGTGTGTGTGTGTGTGTGTGTATATATATGTGTATATATATATGCTTGCCATAATCTATTTACTATAAAGCTTGAAGCTATCTTTGAAGATTACTTTGCTGCTTGGGTTTATGTTGCATCTGTACACGTATAAACTAGCTTAATGTCTTTTTCTGTGGCATAAGCTTCTTCACCTTGATCCCAATGTCACAGGTGCAGCAGTTATTGAGATTCCGGTGGGTACCTGTGCAATAGCGATGGCAAGGCAAGAAAGCTATTGCTATTTCTATCTGTCTAAAAAAACAGAAAACATTATGTGCCAGGAAGATAGCTCAGAGTTCAGCTCACGCCAATTGCATTTCTGTTCCAATCGTGGTAGGGCAGACTGTGGTAGACTGTATTCCAAGTTGATTGAGTTCCATTGACATGGATAATGAGAACACAGCCTTCTACAGCACTTCGATACTGCAGGAATCTTTTATAAAGTGCTGCTTAAAACTACGATTATTGATGATATACACTTTATTGGACTGCATTATGTCAGCTTCTGACACATATACTAAGGTAATGGCACGATAGAACCTCAGAATGGGAAATCAAAATGACCCATACCGCTTAGAGTTACTTTAAAATTCTTGGTGTTTTTATGCTTTTGTAATTGGAGCCTTTCTCTTCTGTTTTTCGTTCTGTCCTTTCTCTCAACAGGCACCTTGTAGTGGCATCACATTTCATGTAATTGTAATTGTTCTTTTATAACGTGCTTAATACCAAGAGGTTTCTAGGCGCGCACCGGGGATCGAACCAAACCTGTGTTGCTCCGTGTCGTCTTGCTTCCAAGGCGAGCACGTTGCCCCTGAGCTATCCTCCCGAGACTATCTAAGCTCCGCTAGCTCAGTGAGATAAGGGATTGTTGCCAAAATCAGATTACAACAGGCAGACCTCAAGGTGGAAGCCTGGTGGCTGATCCTACCTTCCATTCTTACTAAGATGTTGCTCTGAGTCCCACTTCCTAACCGCGCTAAGAAGTGACCGGGGCTAGAGAAAAACCAAGTTCCCATCATTATAGTAGTGTGAAACTCTGCTTGATTAGCTCTGGTATTATATAAGGGTTCATCAATTGATTAGCCAGGAATCACAGGGAGGCTGCGTGCTGGAGTGTACCGCTATTATTGGGCAATATGTATGTCTCATGTTCTCTCTCGGAGAAGGAGATTTTCTACCCTAGGGGCGGAGTTTTGTGCACTAATTAGTTGCTCCCAGAAAGGACCACGTTGTCATGCCGAATTGTCTTTATTTTAGAAAATGGAAAACCACAGTTGATCAATTGCCTTATATTAGTTGGGGCTAGTATATAGCGAAGCAAGAACTACATTCTGAGATTAGTGTTTGACAAGCGCAATCAAGATATAGGAGACAGCGGCTCAAATATAGGCGATTCTTAAAAGAAGTGCAGCTGAAGGGGGCATAGCATAGTCACACAATCATTCCTCCAGCAATTGCTGGTCCAATCTTGGCTGTGTGAAGGGTGACCTCTAACCTATGAATATTCCTTTCAGATTTAGTGAGGAGGGCATGGAGGTGATGGAACGCTTGATCTACGTCTTTCGGAAATTTCACCAGTTGAAAGTCAGCAATGAAGAGTATGCGTGCATGAAAGCAATTAATTTCCTCAACCAAGGTAAGTCTCTACTGCTCCTACGGTAATACCAGTGTGGTCTTTCACATTAGTTATGGGACTCGAGAGCTCAGGGATGGGGGACAATAGGTGGAGCACAAGAAGAAAACACGTTTGCAATTTGCCTTAGCCTATTTCAATTGAATTACAAATCCCTTTCAAGGGACGGTAGTTCAACTCATTGTGAGAACATTGAGGGAGCCGAATGCTAGCACTTCCTAAAGATGGAAATAATTTCAATATTCACTGATTGGATGTTTTACAATTCTTACTGAATATTTGAGAAACCCATCCGATTGCACATTGTGAATTTGTTCTTGCTGCCTTTATGTTTATGATATGATATATGATAGGTTATTTATAACGCGCTTAATACCCAGAGGTTTCTAAGCACCGACACGTCATCTTGCTTACAAGGCAAGCATGTTGCCCCTAAGCTATCCTCCCTGGATATTCCCATTGTACAGAAAGAGCACTGCCTGCTGGATTGGGGATCTGTGCCAAAGTTTAAGTGAGGCATACAAGTGTTAGGGTGGCCTTCCCTTGTGCCCTTTATCCTGATCCGTGGTTTTCTGATATTCTTCTCATTATTATTAGAAGGGTCACTTGTAAGTTTAATCAGCAAGATTTGGCTGACCAGGCTTGGCAGCAGTTTGAGGCGAGATCTGATGGGCGCCGCAGCCATGTAAGCAAGGACACGCCTCTGGGAGAGCCTTCTTCATAATCATCCCTGTCCCAGTTTGCTCCAAGTGGTCATGATTTCAACCATCATTTTCCGGCACTTGGGCAATCTCCACCTTGAGGAGGGATGGCAGTGTCTCCCCTGTCCCTTCACTACAGTCTCCCTCATCGGAGACTGCCCTCTTTCTACAATGCCCTACCCTCCCAAATGAATCACTTCCTGCAGGAAGTCCCCTTTCTAGCTATTGCCTTCCAAAACAAGATGCCCAAGTCCAAATGAGCAAAAACTGCATCCTGCAGGTCAAACGGGTCTACGTTCTCCCTTCGCAACTGCATATAATGTGTGGTTCGATGTCTGTGAAATGACCTTGCAATATCTGCAGATTAACGCTGTGTCCAAGAGAAACAAGACCTCCATTTTGCGAATTTAGACATTGATATTCTGTTAGAAGTTTGGGAAATGTGTGGTTTCGCTGAAATTCAGCTTTTCTGCAATAGCTTCAAGTGCTTTCATTTGATTACATTGATTTGTTTTGAGAGCCCGTGGACCCTTTGGCACTGCAGAGAAAAGTGCAAAAAAAGAAGTTAGGAACAGGTGGACCTGAAATGAAGCAAGAATAGACCAACAGAATAAAACCCATAGTAGCTGGTCTTAGGGTGCAACTAGACTGAGCAGCAGTCTAACCAAAGAATGCGGGACCCCAATTAGTCCATACGCTGGACTGGCCACAATATCGGTGTTTGACGGGCTCTGGTTTCTTTTAGTCCAAAGTAGATTGGAATTGCATAGGCCAGTGGTGGGGAAAAGTGGCATTTCCATACCATTATGAGCCACTAATTAGGAGGGGGTGCTGAAGTATGTCACCAAAAAAGCTCACAGACCGAATAAATTACTGAAGGATCAAAAAGGAGGTATTGCACATACTTCACCACTAAAACACTGGGCATCCTGAGCACCCTTGCTACCCTCCTGCCCAACCCCTCCCTCACTCCCTTAACTCCTATGGCTTCTCACCCTGATTCCTCTCGCATCTCCTCTGTCACACCTGAAGAAGTCACCAAAGTTGTCTGCTTCATGAGCATCTCTTCCAAACAGGTTTCCCCTTGCTTCTCCAGAACCATCGATGACAAAATTGGATCTCTTGCCCCTGTACTTGCTGATCTCTGCAACCAGTCTTTTGCCACTGGATCTTTCCCATCCTCCCTCAAGCACCCACTTGTGCGCCCCATCCTGAAAAAACCTTCAGCAGACCCTACCTGTCCAGCCAACTGCTGCCCCATTTCTATCCCCCTTCCTTGGAAACTGCTGAAGAAGCTGGCCTCCCCCCAACTTATCTTACACACTGAACTTGTTGGTGGTCTCCAGGACAATCAATCTGGATTCTGAGCATCCAAAGGCACTGCAACGGCTCTTCTGAACACCCGTGAAGAACTGCTCACTTCTCTGGAGTCTAACTCTCCAGCTGTCCTCATCCTACTCGATCTCTCCTCTGCCTTCGATACGTTTAACCATCCCATCCTCAAAAAACCGGTCCATGATACCCTCGGTATCTCAGAGCGGGCACTGGATTGGCTTACCTCCTTCCTAACTGACCATTTGTCTCAAGTCATTTTGGGTACCTTCTCCTCAAGTACTTCTCCACCTGTGGTGTCCCCCAGGGCTCAGACGTCTCCCCCTGGCTCTTCAACACTTACCTTGCTCAGCTAGCACTCCTCATATCCTCCTTTTCCGCCAACTTGCAGTGCTATGCTGATGAGACACAATTCTTTTTCCAACTTCTTGCTGACCCTCTTGCATCTTCCATTGTCCCCGACTGCCTAGCGGCCATCCATTCCTGGCGTACTTCCAACAATCTCTGCCTCAATGCCAGCAAGACTGAGATCATTCCCATTGGGACCCCTGCTCACTCTTTGTCCCCTCACTCTGGCCATCCTCCATGGGTTCTCCCCTGCTCCTTCTTCTGGAGCCAGAAACCTTGGAGTCCTCTCGACTCCCCTCTCTTTCCTCCCTCACACTCAGGACATTGACAAGAAGTCCCACTTTCAACTGTTTCTTCTCAAAGGAATTTTCCCTTTTCTCACTTTCCCCCAGGAGATCAATGTTACCCGAGCCCTGTTTATTTCTAAGCTTGACTACTACAATAGCCTTCTCCTGAATCTACCTTCTTCTACTTTACGACCCCTCCAGCTAATCCAGAATAGGGCAGCAAGACTTATCTTTTATCCTTAAGCCCAGGGACCGCATCGCTCCTGCCCTAAAAACTCGTCACTGGCTCCTGGTTGAAGCACAGATTAAATTCAAATCACTCTGCATCATCCACAAGGTTGTCTGGGGCCTGGGACCACGCTATCTGCAACTTTCTCTTACTAAATACTCTGCCTTTAGACCTCTGCGGCTCTCTGGCACCAACTCTCGGTGTGTGAAGCATTTCACTAAACATAGGGCCCGAGGCCAGTCTTTCTTCAGCTGGCTCCCTCTTATAAAACAGCCTCTGCTTCCTCTTCGTCTTGAGCAGGACTTCCTCAAATTCCAGAGGCTCTTCAAGACTTTCCCCTTCACCTCATCATTCCCTTCTTCCCTCCTCTGCTAATCTCACAGTCGCTGTGATTGGTGGCCAGGGCCCTTATGCATCCTCGGGGTCCTGGTCTCCGATACCCAATCGCCCCAGCCTCTTCCCTACCTCGCAGCACTTGCCGCACCACCCATCGGCCGCAATCCTGTAGGCCTGCACTTTCTACCCAATGCGGCTCCAGGCCGCATATCACTTACCATACTATGCACTTGATCTGCTCAACCATGAGCACGGACATTCCAGGACTTACCCCCACCCTCCACATTCCCCCTTCTCGCTGCACTTGCACGTTCTGAAAACTCGCAAGGCACAGTAGGTTCGTCTTTCATCTTCCACTGTATTAATAGTTTTCAATCTATGTTCTCTCTCTGTTGTTCTGTGCGCACTCTTTGAAACAGAATTGGCTTGCTGTATAAGCACCTAACAAATGCACAATGAATAAATACAATAAAATACATCCTACACTTAAGGAGCGAATTTAATACCCTACTCTTCAAAGATCATAAAGTCAATCCCTGATCTTCCACTCCCACCGCCCCTCCCCTGCCTATTGCCGCTCCCCTTACCACCATTACTTGTAACCCCCTTGGTGCGCGGCCTCTGTACAGCACTCGCCCTTTATACAGCTCACACGTGCAGAGTATGCTGTATGAACTGCCTCCACCAGGGGACCAGGCCATGGGCTGCGAAGGATAATTGAGGCCCTAATTCTAATTCTAGTCCTGCCATATGAGGTTGTCAGCTAAATTGTGACAATCTGATTTCGATCTGACTTTCTCTTCACGGTGGGCACCGAAATTAACTGTGTGCCTAATTAATTTCACATAGCGCCTAGAACACACGTAAGGGGATCAAGACGTTGCATCTTCAGACTGATTGGAATGCCTCCTCAGACGATGACAGCGGCCTCTAAATCTACAATGCGTGGAAAGTCGCCACTTGAGAAAGTACATTTAGAAACCGTGTGCAAAAGGGTCACTTTGAAGCCAGCACGTTGCTGTTGTTCTGCAGAGCCTGCGAAACGGTTCCTCAGAAGGTGACACGGTTCACACGAACCATTTATAATTCCTTTCATACTTCATGACACCAAGGACGGTACATGTGTCACTGAACGCGTGTGGCTCGTTTCACACACGTGGTTGAATTGTGACATAGGCGATGGTCCCAGATAAGGCCGACATGACTTATTGCCACGTGTTCCAAGAAGCTTCCACCAACCTCTTAATTGAGAGAGCGCCCCCAGGGCCGCGAATGTTTAGTTATCTGCTTGGGCTGCATGTGCTGAATTAAGGCAGCCCACCTGACACGCTCAACTTTTTTCATCTGATTCTAATGGAAGTGGAACGTGGGACGTCACGTTCATTTCCACCCAATAACGGAAAGGAAAGCGCTTTCTCCTCTCCGCTACTGCCACACAATGCACCCCAGATCCGCAAGTCTTTCTGCGCACGCAATGGACTTGGCGCCCTGAAGAAATACAGTGTGTTCTTCCGAACCCCCCCCCCCCCCCCCTTTGATCATGTGCAACACGCTCTGTGTATTTGCGACTGCGTGCAAGCTGCGAGAGAACTGGAACCACGAAACCCCCCACGCTGCCTGTGCTAAATAGAGGAAGTTTGCAAACACAAACAATATTGCTCCTTTGCCAAGGTTTTAAGACCTGCTTCCATTAGCGTGCTTTTAACCTGCTTCTCTTTGCTAAGAAACATTTGTTTTAATGGGCCAGTGCCAAAGCGAATGGAACAAAGAGCTGAGTAATGTGACTTATGCCCACACAATGGCCTGGCAGCCCTTGGAATCTGCAGGAAATGGATCTTTGCTTGCGCTACACCACCAGCCTCTTTATTGTCTCGGGCAAGGATGCCCTTATTAATATCAGACTTGGGTTGGTCTTGTAAGGAGATGGGTAGCAATACTCTCGTGGTCTGGTAAAGAGATGGGTAGCAATACTCTCATGGTCTGGTCTTGTAAGGAGATGGGTAGCAGTAATCTCATGGTCTGGTCTTGTAAGCAGATGGGTAGCAATACTCTCATGGTCTGGTGGTCTTGTAAGGAGATGGGTAGCAGTACTCTCATGGTCTGGTCCTGTTCCCAGGGTTGATCCTCTTGGACTGAAATCTAACAGTGCACGGGAACAGTTGTTACTGTTATGAGCCATTTGCACTGCACGTATCTGCTATAAGAATGGCCTCTTATGGTTGGACGTTGTCTCAGAATGGAAATTTGCATTGATCTGGGATTTCAGTGGCTTGTGGTGTAACACATTTTAACCAATGGGAGGTCACAGAATACACCAACCCTCTGCGACTGTTTGAGTTTTATTTTTAGGTAGGACTAACTCCCTCTGGGTTTTCCTAAATTCTCTCTGCTTTATCCAGGGGTTAGCGATCTAAAAGTGGTTACTGGGATGTACCATCCAGACACACTGCCCGACCGCTTTCTTTCATGCCCACCTACTCCTCTCCTTTTCACTTTCTGCTGGTCTTTCTTAGCACTCTCTTCCTTTCAACTCCACCCACCTTACTTGTCTCACTCCTTATAAGCCCTGCCTCCACCTTTTGATGTTACAACTTCTCCCTCCTCCACACTGCTACTACCACTCCACCATGCCACCTACTCAGACACCCTCTTTTGACTTGCACAAACACTTCCTCACCTAGCCGCTTGTTAGCCTCTCAAGCACACTCACAACACATTAGCACTTGCACTCACTAATACCTCACCTGCTCCAGAAATTGCCTCCACACTCTGCTTCTTCCTTACTCCTGCTGGTCTCTTGGTATTCCACCGCGTCCTACTCTGACCTCACCCGAACAACTCACACATTTCTGCTGTCCCCCACCTTCTGCCATTTGATAAATCACCCTGGCCAATCTGTTTAAAGAACTGGTTAATCCCTGCCCCTCTTCTCGATGTGGGCTCGAAGCGGAATAGTGATGCCGTCCAAGTTCGTATTAGGTCTTGGTCCCAGCTCCCCTAGGAGATGTACGGTATTTTGCACCCCTCTGTTTGTTCCCTCATGGTCTATGGAGCATGCCGCTGGCTGCTCGCACTAGGGAGTGTGGCGGGGCTTCGCTTGCAGCAGCATGGGTCCCTCTGTCTCAGGCGGTGGCGCGAGGAATGATTTTGGGTTGCTTTCCATATGTTTGGTTCTGACTTCTGGAGCCGTGTGTGTTGCTGGAGGGTTGCTCTGCCACAGCTTGTCTTTGTTCACTTCATGCATGTTGACCCTGGAATAAATAGAAACTGGTGATCATCTTGATTTAGTGGCATGGTGTGATATAAAGGGGTACTGCATAAATACAGTCTGACACAAGGGGAGGGGACAGGAATTAAGCCACTCTCCACTATAACTGTCGTCCTTGAGAGAGGGGGAGTAGAACTGGCCTTGGATTTTCCCCTGATAGTTCTCACACCCCATCTGAGAATGGTTTCCATACCCTTTTTACAAAGCCATGCTAGTGGTCTTTTCACTGAGATTTCATACTTACACATTGCAGGCTGTCATGCATTTTATCAATTGGGATTATGGGTACATTAGGAGCAACAAGATATTGCATGACCTTTTTCCATAACCAAGCAGCGCCATGGAGAATGCCAGCACAGTCATTCTTCAGGAGGAATTGTATTTGGGAGTTGCCGTATTTTGGTTTTACTTTGTCCGCTGCCTGTTTTGGATCTTTATGCAACAGAGCCATGGCGGTATTCCGTTAGGGCCTACATGCTGCTGCGATTAAAGGAAGGATTAGAATTGTGTTACAGTAAGGACCACCACGTTCAAGTCAATTGTTTGCAACCACTTGTGAATTTACATTTTTTTCTGATATTTCATAACATGACCGTAGTGCTGTGCAATATGTTATGACCCATGAGAGTTGTACCTCTTAGCACTTAACCCATGTTCTGGCTGGACTGGGTGCAATTGATCCCCATTAGCACCCCTTCACACTTCCTATCTATGGACTACTCAACCTGAATGTGCCACGCCTAGTAAGCTTGTTTGTGTTGTTTACTTTGTCTTCCCCTCCCATGCATGGTTGCGCTTTATTTTATTTTTAACATTTTTAACATTTATTATAGTGCACAATACAGCCCAGGGGCATCGCGGCGCTGTTACTTCTGTCCTGCTTAGTTACAAAATTGACATGGGGTACAATACAGTTAGCAGTGGCAACTACAATACAGTTGGCAGTGCTTTTGACATAGCATATTCAAGCGGAACATAGTACATAGTAGCGGAACAGTACAAAGGTTGGTGCAGTTTTTCAGAGCGTTGCATCTGGGCAGGATTTAGATGAAGAGCACAGTTTTTATGGCTTTACGGAAAGCTAGGTGGGAGCTTTCTCCTCGTAGGGGTGGTGGTAATGCGTTCCATTGCAGAGCTGAGATGTAAGGGAATCTAGCACCCCCGGCGCGGGCCCTCTTCACTCTGGGGACTGTGAGCATGTTTGTGTATTGTGTTCTGGTTGGTCTTGTGGAGGCTGATGGGAGGATTCTTTCAGAGAGGTATGGTGGATCCGTGTGGTGGATACACTTGTGGGTGAGGGCAAGCGTTTGGAAGAGGATTCTTTCTCTGACTGGGAGCCAATATGCCTGTATCCTAACGGCTGTGATGTGTTCCTTTTTGGGGATACCTGTGGTTGCGCGTAGAGAGTTGTTTTGTTTTGTCTGCAGTTTGTTCATGTTTTTAGTGGAAGTGCCTTAGAACAGTGCATTGCAGTAGTCAAATCTAGATCCTGTGATCGCTCTGGCGAGGATGATGCAGTTCTCCTTGGATAGGAAGGGTCTGGCTGCTGTCATGAGCTTGGCATGGTATGCTGCTGATGAAGCAATGGCATTGACTTGCTTAGTCATTGTTAGATTGGAATCGATATAGACACCTAGTGTTTTTACTGAACTGGCCACAGGTATTTTAATGTTGTCGATCATAAGGTGGCCGAATTTGGGGTCAAGGTTCTTGAGGGTTTCCTTTGAACCAACCATTAGTAGTTCTGTCTTGTCTGAATTAAGGCAGAGCCCATTGCTTGCCATCCAGGCTTGGATCGTGTTGTAAATGTTGTTTAGTGTGTTAGAGTCAGTGTCATAGTCCCCTGTTAGTGTGAGTAGGATCTGGGTATCGTCTGCGTAGTTCGTATATATATGTGATACCCAGGGAGTCTAAGATGAAGAAATGTGTTTTGTGAAGATGTAGAGGGTGGGTGAGATGCATGATCCCTGTGGGACACCACATAGGATGATGGTGGCTGAGGCGGAGGCCATTTCAGAGAATACTTGCATGGTCCTGCCTTGTAGGAAAGAGGTGATCCATGTGGTAGCAATAGGAGAGAAGTTGGCTGTGGTGAAGAGGTGGTGGCAAAAGACCCTGTGGTCAACAAGATCGAATGCTGCTGATAGGTCTAGGAGGAGAGTGGGTTTCCCTAAGTCTCTTGCGTCGTCCATTTGGTTTTTTAAGTCAAGTAAGGCTGCCTCAGTCCCGTGTCCTGGCGGATACATGACTGACACAACCCAAGGAGTTGGTTCTCCTCAATAAATTGCTGTTCCTGTAAGTAGGCTGCTTTGTCCAGTATCTTGAGGAGAAAGGGGACTGTCGTGATGGGCCGGTAGTTAGTGGGTGTAGCGGGATCGAGGGTGGGTTTTCTGATGAGGGGGCGGACCCAGGCTTTCTTAAGGCACGATGGGACTGTGCCTGTGGCAAAGGAGTAGTTCACAAAGGCTGTAAGGAACGGGTTAAGTTGGCTTGCACAGTCCTTAATGAGTGCCACAGGGCAGATGTCCCCTTTACAATTGGAAGCTTTGATAGACTTCATGATATTGGTCGTGTCACTTACTTTGATTTCCTTGAAGGTGAAGCAGCTAGAGGTATCTGGCTGGTGTGATGGTATGGAGGAGGGGGATGAGATGTTGAGTGTTTGCCTTGTTGCCTGGATTTTGGATTGAAGGGTGTTAAGCTTGTCGTTCATGGCTGATTTGATTTTGTCACACCAGGTTTTGTCTTTGATGAAATTCTGTGGTGTAGGTGTGGGGGTCTCTAAGTCTCTGAAGATAGAGAATATCTCTTTGGTTTTGGATTGGGCTTCTTGGATTCTAGTTTGAAAGGATGTGGTTTTGGCGCTCGTTATGGATTTTTTATATTCTTTGGCTATTGATTTGAAGTCTGTTTGGCTTCCTCTGAGTGGGATGTTTGCCATAGAGTTAGTGCTGCACGTTTCTTGGATCGGAGTGTGAGGAGGTCTGAGGTATTTGCATGGCTGGTAGGTTTGCCTTTCCTCAGTTTGAGTGGTGCAATAGCTTCCACTGCTGCTTTGATAGCTATGTTGTAGGTGCGTGCTAGGGTCTCTGGGTCAGCCAAGAAAGGAGGCCTGAAAACTGGTCCTGATAAAAATGGGAGTAAGTTGTCTCTTGTAAATTGCCTGGAACTTCTTGCGAGGGCTCGGGGTAGGGGAGGCTCTGATATCTTTTTGCTTCTGGTAGTGGGGATGGTGAAGTGGATGACATGACGGTCGGACCAAGGGGTAGGTGAGTTGGCTGTGATGGAGATGGGACAGTTGTGCGTGGGTCCACTAATGGTATTGGTGAAGCCAAGGGTTTCAAGGGCAGTATTGAGGGCCTTAGCTGCTGGGTCGCAAGGGTCATTGAGCCCTAGGTTGAGGTCACCAAGTAGGATGGCTTTGGTTGATTCAAGTTCTCAGAGAGGTCAGCCAAGGCTGTTTGGAAGTCACCTATAGGACCTGGTGGTCAGTAGATGAGGTGTACTGTGATGGTGCACTGGTTGGAGAGGTTGATTTTGGTGAGGAGATGGTCACTGGTGTTTATATCAGTTTTTCTGATAGAGAAGGGAGTTTTTAGCTATTAGGGCTACTCCTCCGCCCAGGGTGGGGCGGTCCTGTCTGATGATGGTGTAGCCTGGTGGAAGGGCAAGGGATAGCGCAGGGCCTGAAGCTTGCTGTATAAGCGCATAATAATCAATCAACATTTGGCATTTTGTTGTTGCATTGCAGACCTATGCCCATTAAAATGAAGTCTTTTAAAAGGCATAGACGGTCCAAGTCATGCAATGCCGTTAAAGGCATGGCGGGTACAAATGGAGGGATAGCAACAGATCAGAAGATGCGGAAGTCAGTAAGAGGAGTTTCATTAAAGCGTACGGAGGCATTGGTCGTTATGAATAATTAAACAGCACAGCACTGGTCATGTGAAGACGAAGGGGGGGGAGGGGTCCATAAGGCAGGAAAGGCATGTTGTAACCTGAGGTAGCCCGGCAGAGTAAAATTATGCATGGCATAGCTCTGCAATGCATTACTGTCCTACCAGGCCTAAGCAGCTTGGAAGGCACAAATGGCTTGGTGTATTTGTGTATCAAAGGAGGCATGGGTAGGGGGCTGGTAATTGTAGAGTTTTTGAAGACATTTACAGAAATAGTCACGGAAGCCACAAAAGAAGCATGTGATGCAGCATAGGTGTGACTAGGCTTTGAGAGGCATAACAAGGCACAAAGGGCTGTATGAGGCATAAATCCCTTTAAAAACTAGGTAGCCTTCAGGGAATGGAAAAAAGGCATGGAACGCATCAGCAGTACAAAGGCATAGAATGCATAAGGGGTATTAGGACAGACCTGTGGTTTTTGACACTTTACCACTGCGGTTGTGGCGTGCTTATTGGTGCTGTGCTCAGGCGGTGGACCATCTCCTTGACTAGGCAGGGTGGGTATTAGCCAGTCTGCTTATATAGATGTCTCTGGGTCGTCCATTTGGTTGTGGCTGGAAGAGCCTTGTGCTTACTGGATCTCTGACAACTAACCTTAAATCTCCCCATGCAGATATTCGTGGCCTATCCAACCTTTCACAGCTGGAGCAGTTGAACAAGAGGTATTGGTACGTTTGCCAGGATTTCACGGAGTACAAATACCCACACCAACCAAACCGGTTTCCCGATCTAATGATGTGTCTGCCAGAAATCCGATACATTGCAGGTAAAAGCTTTGACATCGTGGGCCAGGTCAAAATAAATATCACCAGCATGAAAGTGTTGCAAAATGTCCAGTTGTTGAATGAAGAGCTTTCCTGTAATTCCTGTAAGCATGGGGCAGAGGGGGCTATGGATTGGGCAGCATGTTCATATTCCACCTGTGTATTATTTTATGTTGATTTATACCACGCACCGCTATCACACAGGGGCAGTCTCAAGTCGCTCACGCGGTTCTGCAGGAAAGAGGACAGGGTTGGTTAGTGAGGGAAGAGGGATAGGATAGGTCCAGAACCAGGAGAAACTGGCATCTGTGGGTGTGCCGACTTGCAGACTGGTTGCATCCACTGGCTTGTTGTAGCTGTACGGGTGAGGTTCAATGCCTGGGTTGTTTTCTATGTGACTGCTTGCTATGTTGGCTGTGTCTGTGTGTTTTAGGCGTAGGTTGGCAGGTATTTAAGGTTGTGCACACTGGCTTGTGTCTTTAAGGGTGAGGGCATGTGTCAGGGATTGTATGTTGTGTGTGTTACTTGTGTTGGGTGTGTGTTATGGTATAGGTTGGCTAGCCCGCTGGGCGTGTATAGTGTTTGGGTGGTGTATTTGAGGAAGTAGTAGCAGGGGTGGTTAGTACATTGGCTACTCGCTAAGTTCTTCTATGTGACCAATGGCTAAACTTCACAATTCTATCCAAGCGTGACACATGGCTAAACTTCACAATTCTATCCAAGCGTGACACATGGCGAAACTTCACAATTCTATCTAAATTTGATGTGGAAAGTGGGAAACATGCCTAAATTGCAGAAACGGTGAATAGAGAGAACCTAGATTTGAGACACCTGAAAAGTGTGAAAATACCTAAGTTGAAGGTAGCATTAAATGGAAACTCCTAGGAATGCGTACACAGCAGTGGTTGGAAAATTACTTGGTAGCTGGCTAGCAATGGTTTGCTATGTTATGTAGTTATGATTTGTAGGGCTTTTCTGCAATACAGTAATTACTGTACTCCCCACCCAGACCATACTTGCCTTGCTGCTGGTTGACAGCGGCAAGCTTTACAGGTGAATATTGGCGCAAACAGACTGGAGCTGCTTCTTCAGGTGCTACCCTTTGCCTTGGGGCCCTTAGCCAAGGGCTGCCCTGGTATGATGTCCCAAAAGGGCTGCAGGGCCAATCAGGTACTTGGAGGGCAGGATGGCCTGATGATAACCATCTCTGCGGCTACAACCAGATAAAGTGGTAAGGTTGGGTAATACAGCCATTACTGTGTTCCAGAAACCCTGCCACATTTTTATACTACTAAAAGCAAAACCTACCAGCACATTTCTACTCCACTGTATGCTGGATTTCGTCATTATATGGCACCTTCCTGGGCTCCCTGGTTGACTGCTGAGTCCAATTCTGATACTTATACTCCCTCTGAAGGCGAATCAGGGCAAGTTTCTCAATTATAGCCACTTCCAATTTCTGGGTGAATTGTTGGAACAGAGCCTCGGTACGTAACTGTCGGATTCCACTTTAGAGCAGCTGCTGAACATTACCCTGTGTAGTATGGTCCTTTTCCTGAATTGAGCTATAGCATATTTTAAAATCCTGCTCATTTCACTCACTGATCTCAACCTAGTCCGCTCATGTTTGAGCTGTTTTCATGCATGGTACCGCTATATCTTTGTATTCTTTACATTCTCTGACACGCTAGCATCTGTCTAGTCCAGAGGTCGGCACTGTTTGGTACTCTTGAGGTTTTGGAATACACCCCCTTTCAGCCTTAGCCAGCATAGTCAATGGTAATGTAGCATGGAAGTCGTAGTCCAAAACATCCAGAGAGCCCTGGGGTGCATACCCCTGATCTTAGAACACTGGTGTTGCCCGCTGAGCAGCTGGTGTCAGGGTATACCATAAGTTGCATGCTCATGTCACCATGTGTCTCAAGCACAGGTTTATGTTGAATTTCATAAAATATAGAGGGAGACTGATGCAACAAGGACAATGGAACACATGGAGAACTAATAAGTGGTATTTAGGACCTGGAGTTCAACACAAACGATTCGGCTGTCACTTTTAAACTGGCTACTGCAGTAACAAGCAGAACACGACACCCAAGTCAAGAGACGAGCAAAATGCCAGCAGACCGCTACAGAAGTCCGAGCTCATCAAACATTGGACACCATACAGAAGGAGTGTTGCTTCCAGGCAGCATGACGTGGCATGCTATTAACACCAGCATGCACAGGAGCTGGGAACAGTGCTGTGCTCTCCCCAATCGAGGGCACCTGGTGAACATGCAAATGGCAGCAGTGCAAGATGGAACTCCCCTAGCCTGACATCTGATTCTGTGCTTCACAGTATTACTCTGCTGCGTAGGGAGTGGGTGTTTCACCCGCCAGGGCAGAATCAGAGTGTGCTCCTGTTGTCCAAACTTAATGCGCTTCTACTCCCTTTTGTTTCTTTCTCGTACCAGACTGTTTGCATCCTGTTTTGGACACCTCTCCACGCAAATTATGTTCACATGTGTTGACCTGTGATGTGCCCATGCTGCAGACAACATGCTTCACCTTAGAAAGCAGTTCCATGACCATACCAAAGTGAAAAAAATCTTTTTAATTGTCCTTTTCACTGCCTATACAAGACATACCTCATTTACAACATCTAGGCTTGTGTTTGTTTCTAGTTTAAAGGGTATTGCCCTTTGGCTACTAGTCACTGCTCAGGGTGTTCACCAAGAGGCTCATTCCCGGATATCCGTGTGTGCCAGGGCACTCTGTCTATTTCACTTCCGTTTTCAATGTTTATTTCGGGACATGTTTAAATAAAACCTACGCATCAACAAAAACGTTTGCAATCTAATGTACATACTATCTTGTTTATCAAATGAGGTCATACATAAACATGTATAGGTCTCAAAATTAGAACCATGGATCTAGATCCGCATCCTTATGCAGCTGGTGAATTCCTGCGTGTGCGCGGAAGGAAGGCTGCTAATAGTAAGAGATTCGGTGCAGTGCAGTACAGAAAGGAAACATCTGCTTGCTTCTTGCCTGTAATCAATTGTTCACCATTTGTCCGATAACATTCTAAGCCTCCCTTGCTTGCCTTCATGGTATTCCCTGAATAAGTCATGCTCCTCTCAAGGAGTTCCCTTCTCCCTGCCAGGGAATGTATGCAGGCAGGATAGGTCTACAACATTTGAGGCAACGTTTATTTAAGCATTGGGTGTAAATACGTTGCTCAGAGTATGATGGCAAGATTTTTCCACAACTCTGTGGTGGGAGGTAGGATACCATTTGTCCTGAGGGAAAGACAGGGTTCCATCCAAAATATAGACCAAACCCTATAGGTAGCTATGGCAGAGCAGTTGGGCTTCACTCAAAGGGGGAAAGAATGCTGATTAATCGGTACAGTTAGTCCCAAAAGATAACCCAAGAGAATACAATTTTCAGGTATACTGAAAAATATACTCTTTATCCTAGTAGTTCTCATAAAACAACTCGGTTCAAATATTTACTTCGAGTTAGGCACAACACAGACTAAATCGTGTGAGTATATGGAGGCTTGGGAAGCTGTTTAGATTCACGTGCTTTGCATAGGCCTCCATCTAGTGGTAGGACTGGAGTATTATATCTTGTACCCTTATGTCCTGTTCCCTTTCCTCCGTACTCATAGGAGTTACTGTGGGGACTGGACAGGAACCATGGCAAGCCCATGCACAACTTCCCCTTTAAGAATTTAGAGAGCAGGCCATGTGCATGTAGTGCCACCACACCCTATCACCTGCCTCCCGCGCTCCTTCCTTCTAATCGCTTTCTCCACATTAGACTGGTCGGGCACAGTCTGTTTCTTTACTTTCTCTTTATTCACTGCTTCCCTGTATTAACCTTAATCTTTTCTTTTTTCCCGGTCTTCTCCCCTCGATTCCCCCCATTTGTCAGGTAAAGTGTAGTTTGCTTTGTGCACCGCGTATTGCAGGTCATTCTCGGTGGCGGACACTAACACATTTTGCTTAGTGTTTGGTCCCACTTCACCGCTCCGGTGCCTGAGCAACATGTGATGTTCTTTCGTACAAGTCCCTCAAGAGTTGTCTCAGGCAGCGGGAGGACCTATTTCAGTTTCTGACACCAAGCAACCTCGGACAGTTCATCAGATCCAAAAGGGGGTAAGTCCAGCTGTTTCTACTTCTGCACCCTGTCGAAGCAATGACATTGCTGGGGTTAGCTAAAATTTGAGGGCTCCGTTCGGCCGGTTGATTTTAGCCACCATGGTAGCGTGTCATGGCACGAGGTCTGAGGAGACTTGTACCAGCACTTGCCCCGAGGTCCCAAAATGGACTAATGCCAGGCTTTGGCCCGAGGGAACTTCAGTTCCTGACCAGGTGGGCACCAGAGACCTCTGTCCCTGAGGGTGTTCCACCTCACACCTGACCATGGTCAGAGACCAACCTCCTTCCGCCCCTCTTCCGCTTACTGGGCAAACACCCGAGGGTCTGTGAAGGCCCGCAATAGGCCCCACTCCTCAGTTTAATTCAGGGAACACTGTCGCCTGTATGGTGACAGGGCCACACCTCACCCAAGGCCAGGTCATGGCTCACTATCCCACAGCTGTCCCTGTGTCTTCTTGAGGAAGTATCTCCAGCTACATCGTAGCACACACAGGGAGACGCAGACAGATTTCTTCAACTACTGAACTACTGCCCTATACCGGTGCTCGGGGGCCCCTACAGTTTTCTGCGCTGGTGGAATGGTCACCCAGTGTGAGGGGACATTTTGTCCCTCCTCTTTCTGTCACTCCCAGCAATTGGACACCAAGGGCCTCTCTAGGGACATCCAGTCATGAACTCTCAAGGGAGAACAGATTCTTCAAGAGATTTCAAGATTTGATGTACTCTGGACTAATGAGGCAATATTTCAACACCCTCATGAAGGAGAGCGAGGAGCTTTGACCCTGCAGGCTCCGCCAGGCAGACTGCTCCTAGACCTAGGCAAACTGAGTTGCAGAGGTGGCCAGAGCGGTGTTATTGCTGCTTAATAAGTCCCCTTTGCCACTGAAACTACTGAATCTGTACCTACACAAGGACAAATGTAAGATGGTAACTCTGGCCCAGATCGCCCAAGCTCTCGATCTGCAGGACTGGTTGTTGTCACTGGACCTTCTGGATGCTTACTGCCATGTGAAGTACACAACGGTCCTGGGATTCGTCATAGGCCAACATCGTTACCATTTAGAAGTAATGCTGTTTGATCTTTCTTCGGTACCCATGGTATTCACCAAGCTACTGGCGTTCGTAGCGGCTCACCGCAGGTGGGAGGGAGTTCCTTCATTTCTCTAGCTAGATGACTGGCTCGTCCGTGCCACCTCTCCAGAGCAGGCACCGGGACATCTGTTCCACAAATACAGTCTGTTTCATAGCTTGGGCTTTTCCGTGAATTAAAAAAAGTCTCAGAATTCGCCATCCCATGCTCTGATTTCTCAGGCCGGACATGGACTTTTGCATTGGAAAAGCATTTCCGTCCGAGGATCAAGTGGTGAATATCTCTTAGATGGTTAAAATCCTTCATTCACAGGGTCAAGTTCCTGCCTCAGCCTTTGTGCGCTTGCTGGGGTCCCATGGCCTCCTGCATTCTGGTTGGCCCACAGGCCATATTGCAAATAAGTTCGCTTGAGTGGCTCCTGCTTTGCCAGTGTTCTCAATTTCAGGAGCACTTGTTGGTTCTCAGGTTACTAGTTTCTCGCAAGCTTTTATGGTGGTCCCTGCTATGCAACCTGTGGAAGGGTATGTTTCGGCAACACTAGCCTCAGATAACTGGTCACTGATGCACCACTGAAAGGTTGGGGTGCTCACCTGTCGGATTGAACAGTGAGTGGACTGTTGTCTCCCTCTGAGTCTCGGGAACACATCAACTTGCTGAAATTGAGGAAAATCAGTCTGTCCCTGGTTGCTTTCCTCGCATCTGTACAAGGCAAATCTAGGTTTGTTCTGATGAACAACACTGTTGCCATGCACTACTTCAGCAAACAAGGTGGTGTAGACTCCTTCCTGCCATGTAGAGCAGCAATGCGGCTGTGGTGTTGGGCTCTGAAGAACGTGTCTCAGATGTCAGCTCAGCTTGCCAGAAAAGAGTCACTGGATTTCATGAGCAGACAGACTTTGGTCTTCCATGAGTGAGAGCTTTGCCAGTAGGAGGACAAATAACCTCTTACACGCATTCATGGTAGGGGAATAACAACAGACATGTGGCTACTATGCACAGTAGAGGAGGGATATTGCATGGACATTTTAATGAAACGGCACAATCTACCTCCATAATAAAGAAAAAGGACATGCATCCATCTTGTGCTACAACAAGAGTCACTGATCCTAGAAGTAGCCATCAAAACAGTTACTCAGGGTTAGGTAAACAAGGACATGTACTCTCTATCTACTTGCTTGATCCCCCAAAAAAAGGCATAACAAAAAGGCCCATTTTAGACCTGTGAGCAGCAAACGAAAGGGCCACAAGAATTCCAAATGATTAATCTTCCATAGGTCATCCCACTACTAAAAAGGGGCAATTATATGGCAACGTTGGATGTGAAAAATGCATACTTTCATATTTCAATTTTCTCAAGTCATCACACATAGCTCTGTTTCAAGGTAGATAAGACATTTCCAGTTTAAGGTGCTCTTTTGGAATTGCTTTGGCACCCTGTGTGTCCAGCAAAGTACTTGTAGTGGTGGCAATCAACCTGCGCCGCAAGGGCATCCCAGTGTACCCTCATCTGGATGACCTGCTAACAACAGTTGAAGTGTACAAAAGTTCATCCTTCACACACAGGAAACAGTACATCTCCTACACAGTCTAGGCATTTCCAAAATGAGAAAGGTTATGTCTGTTTCCCAAGCCAAAAATGAAACATTTCTAGGGGCTCTGCTAGACACACACAACGCAAAGGCTTACCTATCTCTGGAGAAGAGTGCAAGCACTACAAGCTTGAAATAAGAACATCTAACTGTCATTAGGGACTTCAAGTCCCATGAATCCCTAGGTATTGGGACGCGGAAGAGAGCTGAAGATGTGCAATGTTGCAGGAGTAGTAAAATTATTAATGCAAATGACCCACACCTGAGGGAGACCGAGATGCTTAACCCCCACACCTCCTCAGTTGCAGGCCAAGAGCGAGCAGGAAAAGAGTAGTAGCAGTAAGAAGTAGCAGCAGCGTGACTCGTGCAGGCAGCCCAGACTGAAGCTGGAGGAAAGAGAAGACATTGGGACCTCTGCATAGCAGATTGCTGCTGCCGGTACTGAGAGTATCTGTACCTCCTGCAGTCTGAAGGGCAGAGGTCGCACAGCGGGAAGCGTACAGAAGAGAAGCTTGCCCGTTGGGGACCTGTCCTGCTGAGGCTGCACAGCGGGGCATGAAGGCAAGGAAAGTTTTCCTTCCTTAGAGGGTTACTTAGGTGGCTGGCGTGCATCAGGAGACCTCCGGAGCAAGAGAAGCTTTAAATGCAGGGGTAAGGGCGAAGGCAGATTACGTTTGTCGAGAAGAGAGCAGCCACAGAATCAGGAGTCCTGCAAGCAGGGCAGGGAATGGAGGCGCTTGTCCTACCGAGTGAGTTCACAGGTTTGTAGTGACCGTGGAGCGCTGCATGCCTGCTTGCATGGCTGAGGCAGGCATTTGGTGAGTGAGCAACGCTCGTGTAGGTTTGAAAGAAGTTCAAAAGGAACTTTTGAATACCAAACTATTGAACAGCTGCAAACGCGACACTCACGTAGGAAAGTGATTGCCAAAGTGAAAGGCAACACATTTTAACCAAGGCAAATTACTGTAATGCTAAAAGGGTAAGTTTGTGGTAAGCCCACAAAATCAAGGGGGCTAAATTGGTAAAAGCTAAAACCAACAAGCATTGCCCAAGCCAAGAGTCTATTGCCCAAGACAAGAGACTAAAACCTAGGCAAACGCATTGACAACAGCAAAAGGGGGTTCATGAAAGGTCCACAGGGTGGGAGACTTGTCCACACTTTGTCCAACATATGGGGAAAGCTGACATAAACTCACATTGCCAAAGCCAGGGCCTCACTCCTAGACATATGGCATGCGCTCTGCTCCATGTGTTTCCTTTTTTCAGCACGTTCTTTGAACATGTCTTGTCCAAAGCATTTCTTCAGTGCCAGTATCGTGGGCCTAAGCCTTCAGGATTTGGGCCCTGCCGGGACTGCAGTTCCAAAGTGTTCATCACAGACCCACACAAGATTTATGTCTTGTGTTTAGGGGTGGAAAATGACACAGAGCAATGCAGCTCCTGTCAGTCTATGAATGCAAAGGCAGAGCGAGCGCTCTGGAGCTGGGTATACCCCTTCCAAGTTACTGGCTTGATAGGCCATTAAATCCTCAGGCGATACAGAGCAGCCATCCCCTGAGGGAAAGAAAGATGACAGAGAAGGCAGGCGTCATAAAAGCTCTAAAGAAGAGGGTGTACTCTTGCAGTGAATCCCACTCTTTTCAGTTATCCGCCTCCCACAAAAAAGAGTGCAGGCATGGGCAAGAGTAGGCTTTGTACAAGGAAATGGGTAAGTCCTTTCCCTCCACAGGGGAGCCGAGGTTGTAGTGGGAAGAATTTAACTTATACCTCAGGCGTTTGAAATAGCCACGACAGGTACAGCTCTGGCCTCAACACCATCAACCACTATTGATGTCCACGCCTGGTGTTTCTGACACAACTGTCAAGGAAAGGTTGTACACCCTCAAGCTTGGCCATTTCAAAAGCAAAGAAGGCACTGACTTCAGCACCGCCCATGACAGACACGCAGCCTGGCATTTCCATTTCAGCTCCTATCCCAGCGCAAAATAGGAACTATATCCAGGACAGAATTTTTTATCCATGTAGTCCATATTCAACAAAGTCTGGGAACCCTATAATCTTCGGGATGATAGCATTGGGGGGCACGGGGCTCAATCACATTCTGGGTTTCTTAGCCCACCAACCAGCGCTCATGGGCTGGATACCTCCCCGACGTCAATGTGCAGCAGTCTGCATTGTACCCACAACCAAACGCATAATTTTGTGAGATTGTAGAGACGGTGGTTGCCACCCTCGGCGCTCCATTGAAACCCCTATTCATTACGAATTTACAGATATCTTGGATAAAGGGCCACAATTGGAAACAGCCCTGTTTTTCAGTGCAGCGATTGTGAAACTATGGCAGCTTCCGAGGTCCACACCAGCAATCGATGGGGAGCTCACAAAAATGTATCAACCGGATAAGGGTGATAACTCGTTCCTTTCCATACATTGAGTCCCAAAGGGCTGGTGGTTCAGGCCGTGACCTTAACCTCAAGGCCATTGACTTCTTAACTCTTGATGGACGGGGGTTGAAAAAGACAGATGCACTGTCATAGGTCTTTACGTCCGTGAGCATAGCACTGAAGGCAATTGATCCCTCTTGTGCCTTGGCAAAATATTCCCATCTGCTCTGGAACTTTATTTCAGAGGCGGTAACACAGTTGCTAGAGGGCGAAATTAGAGACTGCTTCTTGCCTATAGTGAATGATGGGAAGGAAGCGGTTTGCCCATCCCTCCAAGCGAACCTCAACAAGGCGGATTGTGTCAGGAGATTGAAGCGTCGTCAACGGTCCTTCGAAGAACCTAGTATCTTCGGAGCTCAGGGCTTTGATGGGATATGCAATCTAAGCTTCTTGAACAAGCCTTTGATGGGAGCACCTCTTTGGGCCAATGGCTGACAAGTCCCTACAAAAGTTCAAAGTCTAAACTGACAGCAAACTTGCTGGGTTTGGCGGTCCAGCAGCCTGTCCATAGCCAATAAGTTTCATTTGGGTCAAGAAACAGAGGTTTTTGATGCTACATCCCCTTTGTGAGAAGTATGCAGTTGCCCCAGGCCAAGCAACGACTGAAGAGGTTCTCCTTCCCGGGCATGGCGAGTGTAGCACTTAGGAGACCGATGCCCCTGGCGCCGGCGGCTGTTGTGTGCGCAAATCCTCTTTGCGTTATCTTTGGGTTCTCTCGTCATGCAACTCTGGTTGTAGGAAGTGTATATGGGCATGTTAGCTGGTGGAAGGAGATTACTTAAGATGCATGGGTTCTTCAATTAGTGGAACAAGGCTATTCCTGACCGTTCCCGAGAAAACCCCCAGACAGACCACCAGTATCCCTTGTTCTGCAACTGGAGCCCATGCTCCAGGATGAAGTGGCATCCCTGCTGCTGAAAGTGGCAGTGGAGGAGGTTCCAGCCCAAGAAAGCTACACGGATTGGTAATCCAACTATTTCCTGGTGCCCAAGAAAGGTGGAGGACTCATCCCGTCCTAGACCTCCGGTACATGAACAAGTTCAAGAGGAAGTACGGGTTTAGGATGTTGAGTCAGAGAGAACATTTTCCAGGCTCTACAATTCCAGAATTGGTTGGTGTCGCTGAACATGCAGGACATACTGCATGTTCTGATTAATCGGAAGCACAGGTGTTTCCTGAGATTTGTCATAGGGGACACGTTCATAGTGCTTCCCTTTGCACTGACTTTTGCGTACAGGTAATAGAGTGGTCGTACAGGTTAGAGTGGTAGCGGCTTATCTCAGGAATTCCAAGTCTCCGATGGCACTAAAACAAAGGCTCTAGTTCATGGGAGCCATCCTGGACACTCAAGTGGGGGAAGGCATTTTCCCCCCCGAAGATAGAGGCACCAGCATTGGACAGATAGTCACATGATTCTTGAACTCTAGCATTGTACCAGCATCAGCCTTTCTCCGCCTCCTGGGCCTCCTTGCTTCCTTCAATGATCTGTTTTAATGCCATAGGCCAGGCTTGAGGATCACTCTTTTCAGTTGCTTCTCAGGACGGCGGCCAGCCATCCTTCTTGGTGGGCCAACAGAGAGAACTTGATGATGGGAGAGTAGTTCTGGGCACCTTGCCCAGACGCTCAGGAGGGTTAAATGTCCCAGAAGGGCTGGGGTGCTCATTCTGTGGATCTCCAAGTGAGCAGCCTTTAGTTCCAGTTGGAGTGCCATTGGTGCATCAGTTTGCTGGATCTGTGGGTGATCAGACTGGTTCTGACAGCCTTTCCTCACGGGAAAGATGTAATTTTTGACTGACCACACAGTGGCCATGCACTACCTCAACAAACCATGTGGCTTTGGTTCTGGTTGCTGGAGAGCAAGAGCTCTATCTCAGCGGTTCATCTTACAGGGACGGAGAATGGTTTGGCAGATGCGACTATGCATTGCTTGGTCTCACGCGACTGGGAGATCTGCCCAGAGGTAATTGCAGAGATTTTTGCCCTTTGGGTAACCTCGTCAGTGGACCTGTGCGCAACAAAGGACTACTCGAAATTCAAGCAGTTCTGCTTAAGGGAATTTCCCCCAAGGTGGGGCACCGGGAGACTCATTCCTAGTGGAGGGGGGGAGGGGTCTTCGATCTCCACTGTCATTTGCTCCAGTTGTACTCATCCTGTGGGGTCTCCGGAGGTTGAGGTGGTTCTGGGCTCACCTGATTCTAATCGCCCCAGATTGGGGGAGGACGTGTTAACAGGACCTTCTGGAATTGGCCATTTGCCCACCTCGCCGACTTCCTCAGAGGCCTGACCTTCTGTCCTAGTCATGTGGGTGGGTGCTTCACCCGAACCCAGTCACTTAATCTACATACATGGCTCTTGAGAGGCTGAGGTATGAGGGCTGGGACCTGACGGGCACGGTTTTAGAGGTGCTGTTGGTTGCATGCACTCCTTATATTGGTCTATTTATGCTTGCAGGTGGAGGCAATTTGAGGCTTGGTATAAGGAAAGAGATTCCGACCGGTTGTTATGCCCCAGTTCACAGGTGGGCACAATAAAGGGGTACCTAGCCTCTTTATCATTGTTCAAGAGGCCACCACAGTAGGGTTATTTTTTTTCATTCTGATCATGGCCCATTTCTTGACGGGCCTTGTGAATAAGTTTCCGTCAACCCCGTTTTATGTTTTTTCTTGGGACCTTACTTTGGTCCATTCTTTCTGATTGGCGGCTCCTTTTTAGCCTTTACTTTTGTTTTCCTTACTTTGAAAACCGCATTCTTGGTGGCCATCATGTCGGGCAGACACGTGAGCGAATTGCATGTGTTTTCATGTAGGCCACCTTTCCTAAAAGTCTTTAAGGAGAAGGTTTCCATGAAAGTCGGGCCCAATTTTCTTCTAAAGGTTGTGTCAGAATTTCATACTTCCCAGGGCGTGTTACCTATTTTCTTCTGACACTCATCTTTCCAAGGAGGATGAAAGGCTCCATAAGTTGGACCCCAAGAGGTTGGTGAGCTTTTATTTGGCCAGGACAGCGCCCTTTCAGCAGGACAACCACATTTCTATTGCTTTTTCTTGATCATGTCTGGGTTAGTGGTCACAAAGCATACTGTCACTGGATTGTTCTGTGTTTTTCAGAATGTTAGTAGAACGGGGATCCCGCACATTCTACTAGGGAGGCGGCTGCCTAGTCGGCCTTGCAGAGAAGAGCGCCTGTTAAAGTGGTAGAGGAGGAGTTTCACACGTGTGTTATTGTTTGCCTGGTTTGTGCAAATACTTCTCTCTCTTTCTCGTTTTTTTTTGTTTTTAAAGTGTTCCCAAAATAAGAGAGAAATAAAATCTTTTCTCCTGTCACAGTTTTGTGCTCCATGAACGGGAACTGAAGCCGTCGGCTGGAGTGTTTGGGGGGAGGGGTGGTGTCTAAAAGGGGTAACAAGTAAGTTATGGGGCATAGTGCATGCCGTATGTGCAATCACTGATGTCCCGTCCAAACTCCAGGAGTGGGACAGCCAATACCTAAGGTTTTTGCGAGTAGATTCCATTCCTTGCTTGACTATTGGGACTTTAAAAGTCCTTTTTATATTTGATGGCTTTCTGTATTTACCTGGTGTTTTGCAAGACGTGGGAGACCCGCAGATGCGTATAGGCACGATCAGCGCTACCGCCACCAGTGGGCTCTGGGAGACAAGTCGCCAAAGGTGGAACTCAAGGGTTAAACGCCAAATCTGCATCCCCGAAGAGGTCATTCTGCAGGGCGCCCCTGCGAGACTGCACAGCAATATTTCCATATGCAATTGGCACGCGATTAGACCAGCATCACACAACGTCATCGGGGAGACATTGAGTTACAACTCGGGTCTGCAAAATTAGCCACCACGCCATTTCTACTCCCTTGTGTGATGTCAAAAATGACCACTGAGGACGTGATTGTCCTAATGGGAGTTGACAGGGGTTCGAATACTGGTTTCCTCGTGTGAATCAATTTGCTTGTCTGCTAACATTTTGTTAAGTACTTTAAAAGCTACGGGCATTCAACTGGCAGCAGCCATTGCCATCGAAAGTTCTTCCAATTCTTTTGACGATGGATGATTTCCCCTCCAATTGTTCATATTGGGTGTTCCACCCTCGTGCCCCTCTTTGTCCCCACCTCTTATTCACACCTCCTTTCCACCATGCTTACCCCGAACCCAAGTTTTTTTTTTCTTTCTTTTTTCCCCCAACTTTACTTACCTTTCCCTGTCCTGTTGACCTTACACATGTGTGGTCAGTATAGTTTCAGCAAACTTGGTTTAGTCGGATTTGGTTCCTTTTTCATGACCAAATTCAACTTTCATTCTACAAAAAGAGCTCAACTCTGATGCTTGCCAAGATGCCAGAGTGCACTATCTTTACAGCACGTCGTCTTCTGTGCCCTCCCACTGTGAAGTTCTTCCACAGACTGGGTCATTTTCTTAGCGGTTTTAATTCAGTGATGTACATCTGCATCTGTGCATGAGTTCCGCTCCATTGTATTTTAAATGTTTGCTGGAAATGGCATTAGAATCTGGTTTGGTCCCCTGGTTCCCAGACCGTTTTCCACCCCAGGCATAAAATGCCCTTTGATCATGATCCATGAAGAGATAGCAGTGATCATTAAAGTACAAACATGGGCAACATCATTTCAAGAGATCTAGGAAGATTTCCTGTGATTTTTGTTTTTATTTTATGGGATTCAGTTGGAAAAAATCAGGCAGAATTCAGAGTCATTCCGGTCTTTCCACTTGAAGCTAAATTACTGTGGAAAGAGACCCTGTCTGTTTCCCTGAACGTGGTGGGGAAAGTCTGAGTGGATTTTCATCTCTCTGCCCTACTTCTCCTGGGGAAACGCATTCATTCTACACACCCTTGACAATGCAAAGCACATGATTTTGTAATAGATTCTATTCTGCTAGTGCATGACTTTCCTGCAGCTTTGGTTCTGCAGATTCCATAGGAGGAAAACCTCAACGACTGGTCTCCACTGGATAAGCGATGGGCCAAAAAGATAATCTGGTAATGAGTTGATATACGAGGATGTTTGCCAATATCAACCCCGGTCCAGGACACTAATACTCCGAGCCTAATGTGAGATAATTGGATATGGTGTCTCCTATCAGGGATCCAGAGAAGATAGTTTGCCAGACCCTTCAATGGGCTATGTGTATACATCATTTTACCATAGGTTTTGCAGAAGGTGCTACTTCCCGCTCCAGTGCTCTTCCCTGGAGAGGGTGTCTTCAAATGCTCCTTAGCCCCTTTCATTATTGAGACTTCATTAGAGAACCGGCTAAGTAAGCCCAAATCACAATTTGTTTGAAATAATTCATTCAAGGACTTTTGTGTTTTAAATAGTTCTCTAACCGATCCATTAACAAGGCCTTGGTTAGAAGAGGATCCTAGCTATCCCAGAGGGAACATCAAAAAGTGAAAGGATCCATAGCCAGGTAAACTAATAGATTAACCAGACCCAATTTCATAGGAATGGTAAAGACACGCACAAACGCAGGAAACACCCACATTTTAATGACTCTGTAATTGTGGTCCTGCCGGAGTCATTCAATGTTACAGTGGTTCCTCACAGGCGCTGCATATGCCCCAGTGGACAGAGGCTTCCATTGTACTAAGTAGGCAGATGCTCCAGTGGTATTTGTTCCATGAATATACCGCCATTCGCCTGGGTCATCCTTATGGCTTATCTTTCGATATGGGGTACCCCATGATAACTTGGAATTGAACCAGATTCTGAAGTAAACTGCCGACATTGCTGCACGATTGCTCTACAGAGGGTTGACGGCTTGCAGACAGCCATAATGTTAGACTCAGATTTACAGTTAGACCATTAGCCACTGTATAGCCCAAATTCACACCTCCTTGGGGCTTACTACTAATACACGATCATCCACTTAACTGAGAATCAGGGTCTTTTCGTTCCCTACACAAGGTACATCTTCAGCTGCTCCTAGTGTGGTTACTAAAGACCTAGTGCGCAGCTTGAACAAAACAGGTTTAAGGACACATCCTTGGCGGACACCTTTTGCCCTGATTCTTACTCTTGTGGTAGAATTCTTGTGTAGTTGTAGAACTATGCCAAGGAAAGCAGGAATCCTCCTCTCCACTGATATGGACACCATTGGACCTTGACTAGGTCCAGACTGTAGTGACAATGAGGCTTGAACGAGTGGGGAGAAAGTCATCTGATAGACACTTTATTATTTGAAATGTGGAGTTATTTATTTGCAGTGCTTATATAGCGCTTTTACCCAAAGCACTGTGACATAAAGACAGTACAATAAAATGAGAAATCAGTCACAATAGGAGTTGAGGATCAAAGACTGGTTATCAAGAGAAGGAGATGTCGCAGGAGCGGATTTAAAAGAAAAGCGTTCCAAATTTTAGAGGTATGAAGCTGGAATGAACAAAAGCGAGATGCGACGCAAGGTGGATGGACAGCAGGAAGGAATTGAGAAGAAGACCGTTGATTCCGAATAGGTTGATAAAGGGAAATTAAGGAACAGAGATACATGGGGCTAAGAGCATGTATACATTTAAAGACCAGACGAAGAACATTTCATTCATAACTACAGTGGTAAGGTGAGGTGAAATAAGTACAGAGGGATGAAGATCAGATAGGTCCTAACCGCAGAGTGCAAGATAGAGCGTAGGGGTGGAAGTGCAGATCTGGGTAGGCCAACATAAAGTGAGGGACAATAGTAGAGTCGGGAAAAAAACAAGAATTGGAGCAAAGCTTTGCTGGAAGAGAAAGTGAGCAAATATCAAATGTTCCTGTTGTTAAAAAATGAAAATGACAGAAGCGAGATACAGACGAGATATGAGTTTGAAAGTTGGGGTCGAAAATATTTGTTCTGTGTGATGTTAGCACAGAGTTTTTTTTTTTAATGTAGGCCAAACAAGGCAGAGGTTTGAGGGTTACGACTTCTCTTTATAAAATCTGTTTTAATCCCTCGTCCGCAGCTTTTCAAAGCCTACATTCTGAGGCAGCATTTTTGTACGCATGCACGACAGAGATAATTAACCATAATGGCATACTCCGATTTGGCAAAAGACTTAGAAATTACTTTAAGCATGCACGTTTGCACAAATCTTCGGTTCCATTGGTAGAGGAACTCCCGCTTTCATGTGTACGTCATTAAAAAGAATAATTTGATTCCAGCAGTACTAAAATGCAAAACCATGAAACTATTGCGCACGCATTACTTTCCCTATGGATTGCTGCCAAGCGTAATCCCATTGGTCACATTTCTGTGCTGTGTTGTTGCTGCTTTATAAGGTAACTGGGCTTAGTTGATCAAGCAAAAGTAACCCTGCCTTCTCTTGCCCCCTGACAGGGAAGCTGGTAAATGTTCCCCTGGAGCAGCTGCCTCTGCTCTTCAAAGCCGTTCTGCACTCCTGCAAGACCACGCTGAGCAGCCGGCCCAGCGTCTGAAGTCCTCCATGCCTTACTCTGGTCGCGGAGACTGGGGGAATCGACTTCACTGGCCACAAAGACCCTGGCCCCATGGCAGCTGGCAGCTCACAAAGACCACGTTGACCCTGTGATTGTAGCAAGAATCTGTTTATTTTTTTTCCCAAAAAAAACTTTTCTTATATATTTATTTCACGACCAAGTTGAATGTATGATTTTCAACACAGTGCACATTTTCTGTACAAATGCAGCCGATGCATTTCCTCACAGTTTACAGAATGTAAAATGTTTAATGTTACAGTGTTGCCATTTTTTTAGGTTTAGTTTCTTTTGTTTTCTGGGGATGTGGGGATATTATTAATATTTCAGTAGGATTTAAAAAGACTACCTCAAAGTAGATGTTGTTCGCTGCTGTTTTTTTTTTTAATTTTTCACTTATTTGAAAGGGATTGTCAGCCTTTTCCCCACCAATGTGGTTTGCTTCAGAGAGCAAAACCCTTTACTCACAAAGACGCGCAGATTAAAATGTAACGTCATTTATTGTGGCTGTTTTAGAAATCAATTCATCAAGGCGAGGTGTTGCTCCAAACAGGTCCCAGATCCGGGTTTTTTCCCATTTGCACCCCTTCAGATCACACAGTGGTATTTCACATAACTGCATGACTTGCAGAGCCAGGGCTAGCCCCATGGCAAGGCTCCAATTGGCTAGACAGCAACTCTTTGTTGGTAATCTTTAGTACTTGGAAACAGTTGGACTCCCTTTCTACTTGCAGATCAATCTAGTGAAAAAGTATTTTCAGACAAAATCATGGAGGCATTCCTATGACATTCTTAACCCATTTCTTAAGCTCGTGCTTGGAGCAATGTTGCAGAATTTCTGCTGTGAAAAAGGAAATGGGGAAAGATTTCCCTAATTGTTCGAGCTGCTTTAGCTTCAACATACGTCTTTCAAATATGCATGTTATGACTTGGGAAATTGTTCCTTTTCACTATTTTTATCAAAATACTTGCCACTAATGTTGTGGCCCCCCTCCCCCTTTGGTTTCACTGATGCAGCATTGGCAAAGGTATGGTTTACTGCCCTTCCCTGTCTAATAGTTAATTGAGCACAATGATTGTAAAGGATATTTAAATAGAAACTACAACCAAGAACCATGGACACTTGTCCTGGAGGCATATTGGTAGGTTATATTTCTTAAGGACAAACCATGCTAAAGAATGGTTCAAGTATGTCTTCACTTGGAACAAAAGGCGAGGCTTGCCCGAGTTATTATCCAAGGGCTGGCTATCTTTTTTTGTTTTAGAAAATGCAATTGAGGTTTCTCTAGAGTTTCCACTTTTAAAAATTTGGGAAAGCCCAGTGTTAAATGTTGTCAAAGCGCAATGACTGACAACTAGTGCCCTTCTTAAGCTTCCATATTAGTCCCGCCCACTAGATCTGACTCGCTCGGATACTGCCGGGGTCAGTCCCGCCCACTAGATCTGACTCGCTCGGATACTGCCGGGGTCAGTCCCGCCCACTAGATCTGACTCGCTCGGATACTGCCGGGGTCATGGTGAGCATTGGAACGGGCCTACAATGATGACGCCCTGCCCTTCTCTTTTCCAACAGCAAATCAGCACAAAGAAATCGACACTTGAAGTAAGACCAGGCATAAGATTATCCATCCCCAAAACCGCTATTAGTGCAGACAGAAGGGCATACTGCCCGCTTTGCTCTGGCTGGCAGTATGCCTTCCTCTCTGCGCTGACATCCAGAGCCTTGCCAGATCTAGGTGCCCACCCGTGGCATGCTTGCAAATGTCATCGTCACCACCAGATCCCCTGCTCAAACATATAATGCATTTGGACTACTCAATCAAAACTGCAAATGTTGTGGTGTAGCCATTCCTATGTAAACTTGATTACATCATGCCGCGCCCCATCTTTCTAGCCCCCGACTTTCACAGTGGAAAGCATACTTGCATCCAATAGTATATCTGTTTTGCAATCCAAGTTTGGAGAGGGTTGCAGTTGGTGAGGACACGCAGTCTCATTAGTAGTGTGATTTAGACGCACACAACTGCAGGCTTTGTACAAGGATTGTGTAAATATTTCCGAGGATAATCCATTTACCTCCCGTTATGTGAAGCAATAAAATACACCACAATCTAGGACTTGTTTGCAAACCTTTTTGCACACCTCAGTTAGCAGTGTTCACTAAGGCAGTACACTTGCTCCACATATCTCTGTTGCAGAGAACCCTCGGTGGCTTTTCATTGCCCTATATCAGTTGAACCTAGGCAAAGTAAAGTCAAGTGTTGCAGAAACCTCATTCTAGGGTTGCTTAGAACCACTACATTATTCCACAGTATTAATCGGAAAAGGCCCCCGCATAAACCTAAACAACAGGAAATATTGTCCCTTTAGAGTTTAATATACTAATTTGGCTAGACATTTTTTTAAGCATGCACCGCTTTGCTGTAATATTGTGGCCCTCTCCTCATGCACTGCGTGCAGGCACAATATATTTAAATATGGGTATTCCTCCTGCGGTTATCATATAACAGAAAGCATGAATTTAATTGATAATAGATGTACAAAAATATGTTTTTGAAATAACCACAAAGATTGTGACATCCGACTGTTTAATACAGCCATCATCGTGTCAGAGCAAAACTTGACCAACAATATATGCCTATTGTGTGTGTTCTGCTTTCCCTGCCTATGCCAACCTTCTGGTTCAACAATTATTTTCATTTTTTATAAAATGACCATGCATGCCAATGAAAAAAGGGTTGGCATTTCTGTGACTAAAAACAAGTGCCATTGCTGTATAAATAGAAATCAATATCTAATGGCAAAGTGCCGGAATGTAATACAATATAGCCACAGCTGTAACTGGATCCAAGCGAAAACCCACACAATCCATAACAAAGAGACAGTAGATTAACTGTCTTTGACGATGTTTCTCCATTACTGTGAAGATGTGAGCTCTGATTTTCAATCCCTGTTGGTATTGCCTCTTGGTTAACTTATGCAACAGGAAGTTCACTAATACCAGTCACTGTAAGGGTCCGCTGGATTTTAGCGGTCACAAACTTAATTTCACCTGTTTTGATCACACTTAATAGTCCAATCAGATGTTCTAATTCTATATACATTTAAACCCTATGCATCCAGGTAAATGCTTTTAAACTAATGCGTTTGAAGTTAACCTCATTTAAACCAATGCAGGAAAACTAACAATGTTATCAACAAGCCTCTGGGCGTCATAATGAGTTAGTTGGTATGGCCAGAAATGGTGTAATGCAGCGGTGACATAGTTACTTACCACTGCAGTACTGCTGAAATATGGGTTTGGAGGTAAGGTGGAGGAAAAACCTCCAGTAAAATGCTGGTGGTAATTCTGCCACCTTACTGCCAAAAAGGGACAATTTCGGTGGAATTACAATTGGCGGAATTACCACAGGAATTAATTCCACTTAAATTCCCATACAGACTCTATAAATGGGGACTAATGTCGCCGTATTGCCATCTGTAATCGGGCGGTAATTCTGCAGGACCAAGTGGCTGTACTGGTAAATCCGTTTGGTGGTATCATGGCAGATGTACTGCTGAGATAATACCAAACTCATAATGAGGCCCTCTGTGTGTCCCCCACTGTTTGAGGTACTGGCAAAGTTCTTTTCAAAATGAAAACCATTTCCTAAATTTAAACATTCCCTTCATGCTTGGGAAAAATACTTCAAGCACTCTTCAAGTTAGCCTTTGCTCTTACTTCGTGAACGGTACGCTTGGGTTGAACGCACCATAATCGTATCATTAAAATCTTCAGAACACGAAGTAATTATAGCTTCACCAAAACTGTGTGCTTGTAGAGGTTTGAGGAGTACATCAACAATCCCTATGGTTAACCTAGAACTGAACACACAGCTTTAGACTTGAAAATCCAACTGTTTCCAAGCTTAGGCCATCAATGTGCACAGGGATCATCAAAGTCATCGCTCTTTAGAAGCTACGCTCTTCTTCAGTATGTGGCTGTTTGCATCAAGATGGTTAAAATCTATTAACTCTTGATGGGGGGGCAAAGAGCCCTGCAATTACATACCATTGTGTTTGGTGGCTATGGGGCTTGCAACATTATTTAGCTTGAAGTTGTGGCATACTAAAAACACTAGTTTATATCGCATATGGTCAGTTTCTTCTGTTCTGTTGACAAATATGGAAACAGATTGTAGATCCTTCAAATGTGAAGAAGCCGCCCTAAAATGTGAAACAATATCACTGTTTTATATTTACATGATATGTATTATTTGGAATTTGGTTAGATGGAGCAAAACATCACTTTGATGATCCTTATAAATCCAAGATCAGAGTCTGGGTACTTAAAAATCCACATAGTCCCCAGTGCTTTGTTATGGAGAAGATGTTGGGTAAAATTAGAGGATATAACCTAAATTTGTTTTAACAAATTGCTGAAATATATCCTATTTTCTCTAACTGGGTAATTTGTCAGATGATCACCCACAAAATTGAAGCCCTATTGCCGTTCTGTTTATACATCTGACTGAGAATGGCCGTTACCGCATGTGTAGTCAAATGTGGAAGGCACAAACCCTTAATATCAGTGAAAATTGCTGTTACTGTAGTTGAGTTTTTCTGTTCTGCCTACCTGGCGCCATTTGATTCTTTTTTTTTTATTTTTTAAATGATTGTTGTACTAGTTGAACTGTTGTCATTGTTACATTACCAGTGGGGCTCGACATGAACTCTTCAAGAAAGATATTACGGGTAAGCACCACTGCTGGAATCCGCAGTGCACAACTCCAAAGTATGTCTTTTGCTTGTATTTGCAAAAGAGATCCAGCACATATCACTCAGGAAAGTTGTCTAAATATTTACAGTATTTTGCGAGTCAATAAGAAGATTAAGGTGTTTTTAGCACATAATCTGTTTTATCAGCATACATTTTTTCCAACCATTTCACACAATAGTTTATTGCATGTTAACCACTGGCTTGTCCATTTTGATTTTGATTTTGTTTGCATTGGTCAATAATGGGAAGCGCAATGGAAACTTCTAATAGGAAGCTTTGTTTTGCTGAAGCTACACTATTTAGTAATTTGGGGATGAAGCATTTTAAAACAAATCCTAGTGTCATTTTTTTTCTCATTTCTCTACGTAAAAGTAAAAATATTTGTATATTATGCATAATAAGTTTGTAATCACAAACACATTTTGTATAGAATACTGTATCTTTGTAAAGTATTGACTCTTTCAGAATAAGCATCATTGAGTATTAAGAGCAGGGTTTTACCCTACTTACACATGTAGTGATCACATTTCATGTTCAATTTGATAATAGGAAACGCCCATTGTGGGACTAGATGCCCTAATTCTCTGCTTGCAACTACGTCATGAAGTCGTTTTTGAGTTGCATGTTCCACACAAGATGCCAAACCATTGTCACCATTCATCTACTCTAAGTCCTTGTACATCAGTGGTGTACATAATTGTTTTACACACACATAATTAATTTCCCAAACTCGTGCAGGTGTTTGAGATGTAAACAAACATTTATACGAACCAAGAGGATTTTTAACATTTATTTTGAATTTGTAAAATCTAGCAAAATGGACTAAGCCAGCGTCGTAACCTGTGGGCAGTGATGCATTTCTTCTGCATCGAGTCGTGCGCCTTAGTGTTTTAAACAGGGTAAAGAGAATTAATTTCAAAGGAAGCTCAGGTATTATGGCAGGGCATTAGTGTAGTAGAGGTAGACTAGAGTAGAGCATATATTTGCAAATTTGGTTTGAAGGACAAATACCAAAAAAGTATATTAACGATTCATTCAACAAGTTAGATTGGTTGCGTGTCTTCATATATTTTGATACTTACATCTTTGAGAGTATGGTTTTTCCAAAACCCTTTTCGCTTTCTCATAAGTGAAGGATTTTGTGCATTACTTTTACACCAGTTGGCTTATTTGGCCTGGAAAACTGAAAGGCTCATCGTAGCCACCATGCATAACATGTAACATCCAGGCATTTTTTTATACAAGAAAACCTCAAGTGGACCCTTTTTTGCTCTCAGTATTTCCTTTTTGGGTCAAATGACATTCAACTTTTTTTAAAAAAACGGGTTTATACATCATAGCAGGAGAAAACCTGCCTTTCCGGTGTAGTCTTAGTACGGCAGTGCTTCAGAATGTATTATATGGAAGTGTTGCAGTAGTTTAAGAGAATTTCTATTTCAATGTAAATCCAGTCCTTCATAGCCAAACTATTTTTAAACTTAATCTGTTTTTTTTCTTTTTTTAAAACTTTCTTAAACTCATGAATGTGATATCCATCGGTTTTCTTTTCTGTTTTTCTTTGTTATTTTTAGATTCAAAACTAGGTGTTTGTGAAGATGTTGTTCCTGTATTTCTCAGGATAACACACAGCAATCATTCCTGCCAAGTAACAAAGGGCAGGAAAAGTGTGTTGGGGTGGGGGTGGGGAGGGAGTTTGGTGTATAGTTAAAAGAATTGAACTACATTTGTATGTTTTCCCTTTGTGTTGATCAATGACACTTCGTAGCATGCCAGCATGCAGATGAATTGTTTCTGTGGGTTTACAGTGCATTGCTTGCGGTGCAATCACAAAGCTCAGGGATATATATTAATATATTACCCACAGAAACACTACTTCTTGTGCTGACACTAACTTCTTTCATGAACTGTTTGGGATCAATCATGGATCATTGCAGAAGAATTCATTATATTGAAAGGTGGTAGCATGAACTGAAAACACAAGCATGGGCATTGTGTAATTTTAGAGTAAGTGTCCTCAGTGACTTTCTCATTTTCCTGATGTCAAGTCATAATCACATCCTCTTGATTAATTCTGCCCTGCACTATCAAGCTTTCAGAGCCCCGATTGTGTACAAAATCAGGATTCTTCCATACATATCTGTAGTATTGGCTAGGTTTAGTCATTATGTCAGGGAGAAGTGTTACCTATGCCAAAGATTATCAGGAATGTCTCCGATTGGATTGTCCAAAGTGGTGATCTTTGTTCATCCAATAAGGTTACGCTTCAGAGCCAATCGCAAGTTACTGATTGGCTATGAGGTTTTAGATGCATTATCATATTGACGATTAATGCAATTGGGTGACATGGGGCTTAACAACATTCTTCCCTAAAAACTCAGGTTTATATTTAGTAGAAACACCCGAGTGCAGATTTCACTTCTTTTCAATCACATAATTATGATGGTTTTCATTGTCCCAAAATGAGAAGCTGACTTCATATGCTTTACTGTAACATTAAGGCATCAATGTAGTGTTCTAGAAAGTAGTGTAGAACTTTGAGTTTTCACTTGAATCATGGAGTCTTCTCTCCTGATGTAACACCATCGCAGGTTACACCAGTGCAATTAATGTTTTGCATTCCTGTGTGGAGACTAAGCAAAGCATTTTGTATCATTTTGAAAATGGCAACATAAGGCAAGTTACCCTTTTGAGCATAAATACAAAAGTGGACACGTATGTCCTTGGGTCACAACCCTAGGTAATAGCACGGAGAAGGCAAACAATTAGACGTCACTTTGCAGTTAGTTTGCCCTCACACAAGGCCACGTGCCCTTCAAGAGACGGTTGAGAGGGCACTTAAAGGGTCAACAGGTTTTGCGTTATTTGGGCATGCTACCAGAAAACAAAATAGTGTATATAGTCCAGTTTGAGAGCGTTTGCTGGTGAATTTACCACTGTCCGAAAGGAAATCATGCTTCTGCCAAAGTATGGATCTTTGTTATTAAGCTTTGAGGCCTTTCTAGAATGGCTGGCACCATGATTCTTCAAGATCTCAACCAGCAGCCTAAAGAATTTCACCCAGAGTCATTAGTGAGTTATTAGCTTCTTCATCCATGTTTTCACCACAGCTGTGCACGATCTGGAATCCTGTATGTAGCGATCATCTAGCCCATTCGTGTGTCTGTGTCTTTAACTTAATATATTGATATTTATTCCCAAAAGTTTAGTATATGGCTGACTGGTGACCCATGACAAGTCCTTGAAAGAAGTTATGTACCGTATGCAAGAAGCCAGTCCAGGTCCTCCCAGAGAAACAAGCAAGCTGCTTAACAACTACATTAATTTCGACTGTGATTGTCTTTTTCTTATGTCTCGTATTTGCTAATACGTTATTGATTCAGATTTCCATTACAAAACTACCTCTTGCGTGGCATCCCGTTATCACGTAGGGATTATGTGAAAATACTGTTCCTTTTTTCTGTTTACAGGTTTCTGATGAGATGTCTGTATTTCATTTTGCTCTATTTTTGATACAGTGTTATTGGTGCATTACAGTGAGATTCTTGCATGTTTTTATGTTTGGGTGACATTGTGTAGTTCTGTTGGTGATTTGAATCTTGGTTTCACAATGTCCTTCAAGGCGTGGAATGCAAGACTTAGCAGACACACTTAAATACCCTATCACTGTAAAGCATAGATCCAATTTCTCACCAATAGTATGATTAATGCACTAACGGGCCACGTAGATTAGCAAACTATTAATCTAGTTGGTTTAGTTGCAGCCCATGGCCTTGAGAAATGACACATGTCCCATATTCATTTAATTATACAAATCAATAATGTTTACATTTATGCAATTCGAAATGCTGCAACTATAGGCCTGTTATACGTGAACATTGTGCTACTGTATGTCTCTCTCCATGCCAGTCTTAAACCAATCATCTGTGGCACGTCTACTCCATTGGCCGTCCTGTCCCGTTTAATCATACCTACTCCATTGGATTAAACAGTGGGCATGCCATGATGATTCCTTATCAACTAGGCACAAAAAGGTCAGTGTTCTTCCCATGATCCCTTGATTAAATCACACAAACATGATGTCACCTCAACATCACTTAATGGTTAAATTTTAGCTATTTTGTTTTTGTGCAGAGTGGGATAACGGACTAGATGCAGATTTAGTCAGTGACTTTGAACGTTTTACATACTATGTGAAAGGACGATTACAAGAACAAAACAAATGGTTTAATTGGCTGAACAATAGGAAATGATTCTTGAATTTGTTTAGTTCTAAGTTGAACTAGAGCTCACATTGCCCAGAAGCTCTTCGCTGCGGCATCTGTTGGTTTTCTTGTTTTGTCTGGAATGGGTGTGGATGGTATTCCTTTTTTTCTTTTACCAGTAATTGATCAGCTGCACTGGTTTTCTTCGAGCCTTCATTTTTGACTTTTTCATTATTTTAAACATATTAAATCCTTTTTTTGAATTGCTTGATGTTTCTGCATTGCTCACCACCCTTCAATGATGTAAAATGCCTATTGTGGTGTCACTGCCCTCAGTTGTACAACCTGCAGTGATGAGTGATGTGATGGAACTGACAGCACCAGTCAGTTGGAGAAAAACAGAAACCGTGTACGTCTACGCTGATTGTCATAAAAAAGAAAATGAATACTTTAAAGGAAAAGTTACAAACTCGCCAATTTGCAAAGTATTGCAAAAGCTAAGGATTACCATACATTACCTTGACTAGACATATCTTTTAAAAAGCTGGTATGCCTTTTTAACTGTATTTGTTCTTATACTCTGTTCTTGCCGTTGTGTTTCTTATTGAACTTAGACCAATCATTGAACATTGGAAGGACTAGGTGGCACAGCGTTTTAAGTATCTTTCACTGCTGTGTGAATACTCTCACCAAAGCAAGACTGTGTTATTTTTCAACTGCAGACCCTGTCCATGTAACTAGATAGCCAGTGTCTGAAGGACAGCTGTGCTCCTAACTTCAGTAAGAAACATTGACAGGCAACGTTACTTGTTGGGTGAAAGCTATGCCATCTTCTAATGCTAGTTCACTTGTTAAAGCATGGACCGTTAACGATCCACTTTCTCTGTAAAGTCACTGGCTACACCTGTCCATTCAACCTCTTGCCTTGATGTAAAACCCATCGGCTACAAGGAACATCGGATCAGTGCATGATCACTGATGAAACACTGTCTTTACCGTTTACCAATCACAGAGTTTGCCCTTCCTCTTCCTGTATTTTGACCAATACATGCTTGTGGTAGATGATATAAGGCTGTGTTCCTTGTTAATGCCTTGACAGCTCAGTGCTGGCTTTCGGTAGCCATGTCAAAGAATGATTCTTAATTCCTAATCAACGTGCCAGAGCAATTCAAGGCAGCCACTGTTCGGCTTGTAATGAATGTCTGTCTGCCACTCTGCTTTTCCCTTTTACTTGACTACCTGTGGAAATATGACCAATAAGTATTACAAAGCATGTTTAGTAAGTGTTAGATATTGAACAAATAAATGTGAATCATTTCCTCATCTTCGGTTGTGTTTTTTTTCTCAAATAGAAAATCTTTGCTTTTCTTGTCTTTCATGTGTATGCCATCCCTTCTTAATAAGGCTTTCATAGGGCATTGCATGACAAATAAACTGTTCAAAGTGGTTCCAAGACACTGAAAGTGACATGATGGATGACTTGCTGTTGGACATCCTGGATGCATGAAATGAAAAAAATGCAGCCACCTTCATGGTCTCCCTAAAAATATATATACCTCAAATAGTTGATTTAGATCTCAGGGTGAAAAGTGGAGGGGACTGACAGTAATGCAAGAATACACTGGACCCTTCTTCACTGGGCATCAACTAAGGGCAACCACTGAAGTTATATGTGTTATTTGGCGAGGTTTATACTGGCACGTTTTGAATTACGCTCCAGTGCAGACAACGAATCTGGTTGGAGGTATGGGTAATTTCTGAGACTGGGGTTCTTCCTGTCCTGCAAATAGATTGTATGCTCCGATTAAAAGTTGAGGCTAAAATCGTATGTAAATCAGGTAAGAGTAGCTAATATCACAAAAGTGCGCAATTTGTGATTTTAAGAAAATATATAACTCTACGTAAGATGAATGGAAAAAGGAGTTATTTACTATAGCACATTGTGCTTCTTTTGAAACTCCTTTAAAAACGATGTGTTGAACCAAATGCCAAAATACTATGACCACAAACGTGTGCCTGGGCAAGGGTTCCATAACTGCCTTTGCTTAACCCTACTTTGTGTGGATTTTCTTTTTCTTTTTATTTTTTTATTTGCCTTTATCAAATCAATGATTTTGCAAATATTCTTTAATGTTGTGTTCCGTGCCTTCTTCTTTCTTGTTTCTTAATTCTTTTCTTTAGGCCTTGTCCCATTACGATTTGCCTTTCTCGATGACCAGACCCACGCTGAGTTAATCAGTGGTTTGTTTAGTGCATTCATCCAGTGCTGCCCTTAGAATTTTTGCAGTTGCTAGGGACCATGATGTCTTTGAGCCACTCAGAAGACGACTCCACCACACTTCCTCTTCAAACAGGATGCTTGATTCAATTAAGGGTCCAAGATACGCTCTTATCCATTTGATGGTCGATGGACAGCTCAACAGGAGGTGTTTCACCGATTCAGTTTCTGATTCGTTGTGCATAAGCGACAGTGATTTGTTGTCGATAGGCCCCTGACAGCCCGAATTTCATTTGTTGGAAGTAGATTTAGGTGTGTCCTTAGGAAGGTGAGTCTCAGAGCTTTATCCGGAAACCTTTTCAAGATTTCGGTGGTGAAGTGCAGTTTTTTAGCCTGAAAAGGTAAGCGGGACAATAGCTTGTTTTTCTCAGCTAGGGCTTGAGTTTCAATCCAATCTGCCTGGTCCATGTTACGTTTGACTTTTGTTGGGTTCTGAATCAGGACCTCATCTGATCATGCGATATTAACCAAACAAGATCTCTGGCGGCCCATGCTGTTAACGCCTTGCAGCTCCCAGTCTCCATTTCCATTTTTATCAAGTTGTACAGTGGGGGGGATTCAGGCATTATCACTTTCTGAACCGAGCCATTTCTCCGGCATCATTTACTGCTTTCAACAAGAGTAGACCCAATTCTCTTCGGATGGCCAAAATAGAGGTAGAATTTGGAAATTGAAGGACCTTCCGCCAAAAGTAGCCCTCCAATTTTTGCCATATAGTCGATGGAATCATTGGCATTGCTTCACCTCCCTACACCAGGCTCGGCACAACTTTTTCTTTGTAGAATGTTAATACTGGTAACAGCGAGAAATGGACTTATTTCCTGTCTATTACACGGGCCTGCGTGGTTAGTTTCCGTGTCTTATCCCACAGGTGTTTTTTGCATCATCGTCTCGCCTTTTGAGCTGTCCACCATCACCCCCAAGTATTTAAAGTCTTTGACTACCTCGATGTTCGAGTTTTCGATGTGCCAGCCTGGTTTCTTCGCCTTCTTTTTCGATGGTTTTTCTAGGATCAAGATTTTTGTTTTCTCTTTGTTTATCTCCAGGTTGTTCTTTGATATATATTTGGTCAAGTTGTCCAGTTGTCTTTGGAGGCCAATTGCAGTCTGGTTGAGAAGAATAATGTCGTCAGCGTATAGTAGGCGGGCCACTGCTGTTTGAAAGACACGCTCGGAGCCCTGGCTTCAAGGCATGTGTCGACGCCGCCGGTGCTGGCGGCGCTGTGGCTGACGTCGATGCAGATTCGCTCGACGCCGACCCGTTCGGCGCCCTCGACGCCTTTCGAGGCGGTGGTGTCGGAGGGGCCCCGTGGCACGGGCGTAGCCCCTAGAAAGGCTATGGCTAAGGTCAGGCATAGCTTTGGTCCCCAGGTGTCTTCCTCTCACCGCCTGGAGTACATTTCAGAGAGGGATGAGGGCTCTGATGAGGGCTTGGTTCCGGTTACGGTGCCTGATGAGCTTCTCTCGGGCCATAGCCAATTTGATGACCTGAGGCAGTCACTGCATGATGCCAGTGGACTGGACACCTCTCCGGAGGTGGAGTTTTGTAGGCCGGAGCATGGCACTCATGCCGATTCTTCATACCAGCGCCTTATGTCTCGGGTCACCGAGTACTTTGGATGGTCGGCTCTCCCAGTCCCCCCACTGACCCGGTACTGCCGTTTCATATGGCTCTGCAGAGAAGGGTGGCGGCGGCTTGTACTGCTCCGGAGAGTCTCCCGGCAGTGGGCAAGTCTTTGTCGCGAAAATACCGTCCAGCCAGTATAGACCCCTGCTACTTGTCCAGGCACCCCACTCCAGAGAGTTTGGTGGTGCAGGCGGCTGCGGCCCCGGCAATACAGGCGTTCTATCCTACCATCCCTCCGGATAGGGACGACAAACGATGGCTGGGCGAAGAAAGTGTTTTCTTCAGGGGGTATGGCGCTTCAGGCAGCCAACTCCGTATGTGCCTTGTCTCGTTTCACACACACTCTGTGGAACCGTGTTGCATTAGCGGCTGAACATATTCCCAAAGGGGACGAACGGGGTGGTTTCCTTGCTATTGTTCAGGATGGCAAGGATGCCATGTGTGAAGCAGTTCAGTCGGGTTTGGACATGGCAGATTGTGTCAGCCGGTCCATGGCGGCGAGCACCGTAATACGCAGGTTTGCGTGGTTGCGGAAGTCGGGGTTCGCTCATGATGTGCAGTCCCGGCTCCTCAACATGCCCTTTGACGGTGAACATCTTTTTGGCAGCAAGGCTAACGAGAGCCTTGAGAGGTTGCAGACCTCCAAAGCTGCAGCGAAGTCGTTGGGCGCTGCAGTTCGACAACCTCCGCCTTTTTGTCCTAGGGGACAACAATGGAGGGGTGGTTCCTTTCGCTATTACTCGTCCTTCAGTACAGCGAGAGGAGCTATCAGTCAAAGAGCCCACCGTAAGAGTGCTAGAGGTGGAAAACAGGGTACTCGAGGTGCCAAAGCCGCTCGGGCAGTTGCCTCTTTGCCCTCCGGCAACGCCGCAGACGCTACCACTCGGTCATGAGGTCAGGTCCCATGGTTCGCCGGTTGGGGGAAGGCTGGGGCAGCATCTTGTAGAGTGGCGTGCCATTACTTCAGATGTGTGGGTTCTGGCGATCATAACCCACAGCTACTGTCTTCACTTTCAGCAGAGGTCTCGTGACAATCTACCTGGGAACCTCTCTTTGAAGAGTCCGGATCCGCTCCTTGTGCAGGAAATTCAAGCCCTGCTGGAGAAAGGCGCCATAGAACTGGTGCCTGTAGCGGAGAGGAACAAGGGATGGTATTCCCCTTATTTTTTGATTTCGAAGAAAGACGGGATTGAGACCCATCATGGACTTGCGCGAATTTGAACAAACTCCTCAGGAAGGACAAGTTCAAGATTGTTACTCTCTCTCAAGTCCTCCAGGCCCTTCAACTTCAGGACTGGTTGGTGTCTCTCGACCTCAAGGATGCTTACTTCCATGTGCCGATCCATCCCAAGCACAAGAAGTACCTGAGGTTCGTGGCTGGCGACCCGCACTTTCAGTTGCAGGTCCTCCCGTTCGGATTGACCTCCGCCCCGAGGGTTTTCACCAAGCTCATGGTAGTGGTGGCAGCGCATCTCAGGAAAGGGGGGATTCACGTCTACCCCTACCTGGACGATTGGTTGATCGGGGGAGCCCTCCCGAGCAATTCCTGGATCATCTGTCCGTCACCTGCCACTCCCTTCACAGGCTGGGCTTCTCCCTCAATTTAAAGAAGTCCCATTTGACGCCAACACAGCGGCTCTAGTACATCGAAGCAGTGCTCGACACATATCTGGGGCTGTGTTTTCCTCCCCAGGTGAGGGCTCTTCACATTCAGCAGATGGTGCACAAGTTTCAACTTGCCCTGATGCTCCCGGCGTTCGAGTTCTTGAGACTGCTCGGCCTCATGGCATCCTGCATTCTTCTGGTGCCAGAGGCCAGGTTGCGGATGAGATCTTTGCAATGGGCACTCAAGTGGTCTCAGTCCTCTGGCAGGATGTCGGACCCTGTTCGGTCGCCCAGGACCTTCTGTGGTGGGCCGTTGAAGGCAATCTAATGAAGGGGGCCCCATTTTGGCTGCCCTGGCCGGAGGTGACTATCGTGACGGACGCATCCCTCACGGGCTGGGGAGCTCATGCCAACGAGTTGACAGTCAGCAGTCGTTGGTCTCCGTCGGAGTCCAGACTCCCTATCAATCTGTTGGAGCTGAGGGCCATCAGGCTAGCCCTGAAGGCTTTTCTGCCGACTGTGCGAGGAAAGAGTGTCCGGACAACACAGTGGCCATGCACAACCTCAACAAAAAGGAGGGGGCAGGGTCACTTCCTCTGTGCAGGGAGGCGATGCAGCTCGAGTTCTGGGCCATCCAGCAGGAAGTTTCGATCTCGGCTGTTCATCTGGCCGGAGACGACAACGAGACGGCGGACGCTCTGAGCAGGCAGAGCACGATCTCTCACGAGTGGGAGCTGGCTCAGGAGATTCTCCTGGAGATCTTCGCCCTTTGGGGGACCCCTCAAGTGGATCTCTTCGCCTCCAGTGTCAACCGGAAGTGCGAAAGGTTCTGCTCGCAGGAATTTCCTCCAAAAGGAGCCTTAGGAGACGCGTTCGTGGTGGAGTGGTCATTCCCACTGCTGTACGCGTTTCCTCCAGTCCCCGTCATCCCGCAAGTACTGCAGAGGTTACAGAGGTTCAGTTCCTGGATGATCCTCATTGCTCCGGCGTGGGCCCGGAGGACGTGGTACCCGGACCTTCTCGACTTGTCCATCTGCCCTCCACGTCGTCTTCCCTACCGAGACGATCTGCTCTCACAGGAGGGGGGGTCAAGTTCTCCCTCCAGAGGTCAGGTCCCTCAACCTTCACGCTTGGCTTCTGAAAGGTTGAGGTATAAGGATTGGGACCTCCCTGAAGACGTGATGGAGGTGTTGCTCTCGGCCAGGCGGCCAGCAACAAAGTCTCTGTACGGTTGCCGTTGGTGGAAGTTCTGCGACTGGTGCAGAGTTAAGAATGTGGATCCTTTTGAGTGTGACATTCCCATGGTTCTGTCTTTTATGCTTTCTTTGGCACACAGGGGCTTGCAAGTGGGGACTATTAAAGGATACCTGGCGGCGCTGTCCATATTTAAGCGCTTGTCTGAAGAATGTTCCTATTTTAAGATTCCTTTAATTTCTCAGTTTTTGAAAGGGCTCACTAATGTGTTACCTCCGTCACCTTTTCTGGTGCCCGGTTGGGATTTGAACCTGGTTCTTAAGTTTCTTATGGGTGCTCCGTTTGAGCCTTTGCATTCTTGCCCTTTGAGACTGTTAACTCTGAAAACTGTGTTTTTGGTTGCGGTTACTTCCGCTCGCAGAGTGAGTGAGTTACAGGCACTTTCAGTTAAGCCACCCTTCACTGTGTTTCATAAGGACAGGGTTGTCCTTCGAGTTCGTCCTTCCTTTCTTCCGAAGGTGGTTCCCGAATTTCATTTGGGCCAGAAGGTTGTTCTTCCGGCATTCTATCCTCCTCCACATCCTGGTAAGGAAGAGTAGAGGCTCCTTAGGCTTGATCCTAGGAGAGCGTTGAGCTTTTATATTTCGCGCATGTCCCGGGTCAGAGTGGACGATCAACTTTTCATTGGTTACGCTGGAAAGCGTTTTGGGACAAGCTGTGACGAAACAGACTTTGTCTCGTTGGATTATTTTAGCTATCTCCGAGTGTTACCGCTTGGCGGGTAAGAACCCTCCGGCTGGCTTGCGGACCCATTCTACCAGGGGAGTGGCTGCGTCTACTACCCACAGAGGGGTGTTCCTATTCGTCACATCTGTGATGCAGCCACCTGGGCTTCGGTACATACTTTTGTACGTCACTACTCCCTTGATTCCATCCGAGGGCAGAATCTGGCCTTTGGCAAGGCAATCCTTTATTCCGCAATTCAATTGGACATGCTAAATTTGTGTTCTAAATTATTTTCCCACCTCCTTGCTTGGTACTGCTTTGGGAGTCTGTCATAGATATGGAATACGTCGGAGGACCCAATCCCCTCGAAGAACAAGTTACTCTCTTACCTGGTAACGTTCTTTCGATGGGATGGTCCGACGACGTATTCCATATCGCTCCCTCCCTACCTTCCCCGCTGCAGAATTTCTTATGCGATTGCAGCTTGCGTTCCGCAAGGCCTTGTGTGTCTGACTGGCAGAAAACTGGTGTCACACGTTCTGGGGAAAAAACTACAAATGAGGCTACGGGCGTCGTGCGTCCTACTTATCACATCGGGTGACGTCGGCCGTCGGAGGAGGTCCTCGGGGACGGCGCGTCGACGCAGACGCCGAAAATTTTCCGAAGCAGACAGCTGTGGACATTACCTGTCATAGATATGGAATACGTCATCGGACCATCTCATCGAAAGAACGTTACAGGTAAGAGAGTAACTTGTTCTTCTTTTTAGACCAAATGCAGCCTTTAGGGCTTTATTTTGTAATAGTTGCATTTTGTCGAGGTTAGTCTTTGTGGTTCCTAGTAAGAGGATGTTACAATAGTCCAGTTTTGATAGAATTAGGGCTCGAGTTAGGGTGAGACAGTTTTGGGGGGTGAGATATTGGCGGCTGAGTGCAATAAGTTTAGTAGTGTAAGCGGTAGCCGAAAAATGGCTACTGATGTGTTTGCTCATTGTAAGGTTGGAGTCTATGTGGACGCCTAAGGTTTTGACAAGTTTAACTAATGCATTGTAATGGTTGCATAGTTGGCATGGAGGGTTTCTAGTCAGGATGGGGGACCTACTTGTCTTTTCGTCATTGAGACAGAGACTGTGGACATCCAATTTTGAATAATGGCATAGATTTTTATTAATGGTGGCTTAGTCTTGTTTGTGGTCTCCCGTGATGGGGTTGAGGATCTGGGTGGCATCTACAAAGTTAGTGTAGATGACACCCATGGCATCCAATGCTGCGAATAGCAATGCTGCGAGTAGCTTCTGAGGAGAAGTTAACATTTTCAGCGAGGGTGTTGCAAAGCTTGTCGTGATCGACCAAATCAAAAGCAGGGAACAGGTGAAGTAGGAGAAGGATACACATTTTCCTGAAATCTCTTATGCGGTCCATCTGGATTTTGAGGTCTAAAAGGGCTGTTTGAGTACTGTGGTTGGGTCGGAAACCAGATTGTCCCGCTCCTAGCAACAGGTTACTTTCAACATAGTCTTGGATTTGGGAGTATGCAATCTTGTCCACCATTTTCATTAGAAAAGGAACAGCTGTGATGTGACGGTAATTTGTGGGTAGGGTGGGGTCTAATGAAGGTTTCTTTTAGCAGCAGGGTTATGCAGGCTTCTTTGATTCTGGCCGGCACAGAGTTGGTGTTGAAGAAGGCATTGATGAAATTGGTGGTAATGGGTGCTAAATTGGGGGCACAGAGTTTAACTAAGCGAGCCGGGAAGCTATCGCCTTTGCAATTGGTTGATTTCAAGGTGGAAATGGTATTCAGCACCTGGTCTTGGGTGACATTTGTGAATCTAAATTGGGTGGTATTTTTTGGAGTGCAAATGTCTTGCACAGGTGAGGGAGGGCTTTTGTTGGCCAAGAGATTCTTTTTTGTTTGGATTTTGTTTTGCAGAGTGAGGCTTTTGGAGACAAGAGCGTTTTTGATGGTGGTACACTAAACTTTGCTGGCGTTGGTGGGGGTGATGGCGGGGAAAGGGACTTCCAATACACTCAGTATGGAGAATAGCTCCTTGGTGTTGGAGGCATTATCTATGCCAGAATTCAGAGAGTTGGCTTTCTGTGCTAGAACTCCTGCTTTGTAGGCTTTGTTTGCTATTGGAAGGAGGTTGGCTGAGTTCAGGGATGGGCTCTTTTTGTGCGAGTGCTCCAGCGCTCTTTTGTGATGGTAGAGAACGATGAGCTCTTCGTTGAACCCAAAGTTGGTTCGCTTGGCATTGCGGGATGTTTTGGAAATGAGCGGGGCCACTGTATCGATGGTGGTTTTTAGACAGTCATGGTAGATATCAGCGATGATGTCAGGATTAGTGAGTGTGGCTGGAAATGTTTTGAGGGAGTCTGACAATAGGGGGGTGAGATTATCAACTGTGAGTTTACGGGTATTTCTTAACATGATGGGGGCGAGTGAGATTTTTGGGACAGTCTGAATGTCCAGGATCAGAATGCTGAAGCTAATTAGGTAGTGGCCAGTCCACGAAATGTCGGAGATGGAGTTGATAGATAGGATGGTGTTGAGGGTGAGAATCCAATCTAGGATTCTACCTTTTGGAATGAGTGGGAGAGTTAATACATTGGTTGATCTGCATTTCTTGGAGGGCTACGTGGAAGTCGGCGGCTTTGCATTCTAGTTTGACGTTAAATCTGAGATTGAGGTCGCCTAGAATGATACATTTGATGTTTGGCTTGAGGAGGGGGGTGAGGATTAAGGGGATGTTAGTTTCGGGATGGTTAGTCTTGTTGTGCGCTCTGTAAATAATGAGGAAGTTTGTGGTTTTAGGGTCGGTTGTAAGTTTCAGAAGTAACAATTCATATCTGGGTATTGGGTCGAGTGTACAGGATCTGAACTTTAATGTGGCTTTGGCAATAATGTCTACTCCTCCCCAGTGGAGTCTTTACGGTTGGCCCTTAGAATGGTGTCATTGGGTGGAATGGCTAGGGCTACAAGGGGCCGGATGCTTGGTGGAACCAGGTCTCCGTCATGACTAGAAAGTCAAGGTGATGGTCCAAGAGTAGGTGGAGGATATTGATAGTGTGTGCGCGCCTAGTGATCTCACATTTAGAAGAGCCACTTTGAGACTAGGGCTAAGTGTTGTCAGGGTTGCGGCGAAGTCTGTGGGTATGTTGGGAATGGGGGGGTGATGTGTGCCTATTGGAGCGTGAACGGGTTGTGGCTCAGGTTTGTGTTTTGGGCCACATGGAGTTCTGAGGTCTTTGCTGAGTGGGATATTGGGGTGTGGTGGGTGGAGTGGCTGAAGGCCTATGGGGGTGGTGTGTACCAGTCTGTGAGGAGAATCTGGCTCGCCTTATCTACCCTAGGATGGGCTGGGTGGAAGGCGGTGGAAGGGCTGACGTGTAATGGAGCTGTGGCACAAAGTGTCAGGGCAAATGGTAGAAATAGCAGGTGAGGGGGTGGTTCACGTAAGGGGAGGGCCTGATGGGGGACTGGCTGGCTAAGTGGGGTGTGAAGTTCCACTCGGTTGGGTAGTGGAGGGTGAGACTGTGTAGTGTTGATACTGGTCGGGGCAAGGGGTCACTTTGGGGAGGATGGGTGTTGGGCAGGGGAGAGGGTGATGCCAGGGGCACCGAAGTCAAGTGAGACTGTTCCCCACCTGGGTGAATCCGCTTGAGGTACAGGGCAGTGAGCCAGGCATGATGGATAATTCACCGGCGTGGGTGGCTAGTTCTTAGAGAACAGGGGTCTAGGATAGTCTAGGATCAATCAAGTGAGCAAGGCTCATCCGCATGTGGAAACTATGGGGTAGGTGTGGATAGCAGGACCATGCCAGGGGGAGGCCTAGGCTAGTGTGGCCCAGATGGTCGTAGAATCTCTAGCTAATAAGGCATAGCTTGTACTGAATAGGTGGGGGGGATTGTGAGAATGCAAGCGGCAACGTTTTTAAATGTGTAACAGTTTTTAACGGCTAGAAACACAATGCACAACTACCCATGGCTATTAAATAGTGGTACACGGCTATCGATGGACAGTAGTAGGCACAGCAAAGGTTACTGGGGTGATGGCAGGGTGAGCCCGATATTACAGTATTTGGAGAAACAAGTTCAAGCGAAGATTGCAAGAGTTACTTGTAGGCATAGTTAATGTAAAGAGAGTGCGTTAACGAAGTGCAGGCTAAAACATAAAGTAGTTGAGGCACACAGTTCATAAAGGGCAGGCAATTGGAATAAACGCTCATGGCTAGGCACAGGAGCACAAATCTATTGTGTTTAAGGCACAGTTTGTAATGGGTAAACAATTTAATATTGACACCTATTTCAGATGGGGCGCTTAATTTAGTATTGGCCCACAGTTAAACTAGGGGACACAAGTCCATATTGGCGCACAGTTCTGATGGGGGCACACATCAGTATTGGAACACAGGTCAAGATGGGCACATAGGTTGTGGCACTGACATGCAAAGGAGATTGAATAGAAGTGCGTAGATTGAGTGAGGCACACAGCTGAACGGTTTGGATAAGGTTATGAAGAAAACCTCAAACGAGCCGATGGTTGTCCGTTGATCGTTGCAGGACTTCAGGGTGCAGGGACTTGCGTCATGTGGACACATGTATCATGGAGGTTCGGTGGAGAGGTGAAGGAGCATAGTTTCCTTAGGGTCAATGGATCGCTCGGTGGTATGAGTAGAGATGCATGTTACTGTGGTAGTTTGGAACTAGGAAGTGCACACAGTAACTGGTACTCTTGCAGACAGACGGTTGGTGATCTTAAGAAACATGGGTGGCATGTGGGGAGACGAGTTGAATATATGGGGACGTAACTTGGCGGGTAGGACACTCATAGTCCAGTGAGAGCATAAAGTGTGCACAGGACTGAGTTCTCACCGTAGGGATGGAGTGTGGTCTTGCAGCTCTGCAGTCTCGGACAGGCTCAGACAGGAGCCGTTGTTGTCTGGCCTTTGTTGGGCAGGCCAGCTGACTCCTCCGGCGAAGCAGATTTGATGAAGTAGTGAAGGTCTCCCATTCAGCTTACAGCAACTCTATTTGCATGTTTGCTTCATGCACCCATATGGCGGTGGCCATCTTAAGAGGAAAGTCGGGCCTAGATGAGGAAATGTGAATATTTCTGGCAGTGCGGAAATGGAGTGAAATGAGCAGAATTTGCGCCTCATTTCATATAAGGCTGCTATAGTAGTATAGTAAAAGAATTGTGGCGCATTTAGAACGTGCTATTTCTTAAGTCTGCCAATGGAAATAAATGACAGCCAAGGATGAGCTGCGGGCCCCCAGGCTCACCTTGGACAAAAACAGGTACACGCTGCTCCTGCACCGCGTAGGAGAGCAGGAGGGACCTGCTACGCTGGCTTCTTCTGCAACAATATAACAATTAAAGAGAGCAGCTGTCTTACCAGGCCTTGTGAGCATTCAGAACATGCAAGTGTAGCGAGAGAGAGGGATGGGGGTAAGTGCTAGAGAGTACGTTGCAAGCAACTGTTACATTACTGGCAGAGATCACTAGGTAAGAGTGGTCAACTACTAATAAATAGTGTAGACCTGTGATATCACAGGCCAGTGGGTGCCGAAACAAGTGCTGGAAGTGGGTGGTGGCTGATGGTGATTGGGGGTGGGAAGCCAGGTGGACACATTAGGGCCCTGGTCACCAATCTCAGCACCTGTGAGGTTTAGCAAAGGAGGGAGGGGGGGGAAGGAGGAAGAGAAAAGGAAAGGCTTAAGGAGCTTCCGGAATTTGAGGTGATCCGGCTCAAGATGAAGAGGGGCGGTGAGGCTGTGCCATAGGAGGGAGCCAGCTGAGGAAAGAGATCGACCAGATACTGACACACAGAGAGTGGTGCAGAAGGAATCTTAAGATCTTGAGGGAGTGTATTTAGTGAGAGCCAGTTGTAGATAGCATGATCCCTGGCCCCAGACAGCTTTATGGATGAGGCAGTTGCTTTTTGAATTTGATCCTTGCAGCAACCGGGCGCCAGTGGAGAGTTTTAAGGGCTGGAGGGATGCAGTCCCTGGGCTTGAGGCCAAGGATAAGTCTTGCAGCCCTATTCTGGATTAGCTGGAGGGGATGTAGACAGGAAGAGAGTAGATGAAGGAAGAGGCTATTGCAGTAATCGAGCCTAGAGAGTATCAGAGCTCTACAGACATCAAGCTTCTGGGGAAAGGCGAGGAAAGGAAGGATTCCTTTGAAGAGGTGAAGTTGAAAATGGGCCTGCTTGGCAATGTTCTAGATATGAGGGAGGAAGGAAATGGAGGAGTCGAAGAGGAGTCCGAGGTTTTTGTCTTAGGATGAAGGAGAAGTGGCAGAACCCATACAGGGCGGCCACAGTGAGGGGAAGAAAGAGGGCACATGAGTCCCAATGGGAAGGATCTCCGTCTTGCTGGCATTGAGGCAGTAAGAGCTCAGGATAACCTGAGAGGGACGATCATTGAGGAAGGAGGTCAGCCAGTGCAGTGCCCACTCCGCGATACCTAGGGTATTGTGTAGCCATTTTATGATGGAGTGGTTGACTGTGTCAAATGCTGAGGAGAGATCAAGAACGGCAGGAAGTTAGAATCAAGAGATGGAAGCAGTTCTTCGCAGGTGTTCAGGAGAGCAGTTTCCGTGCTGCTGGATGCTCGGAATCCAGATTGATGGTCGCGTAGGCAACCAAGAAGCTCAGTATGCTGGGTCTGTTGGGAAACTCATTGAGAAGCTTGTCTTCTCCCCCAAGGAAGTGGGTAATGGAGATAGGGTGGAGAAGACGGGTCTGGTGAGGGTTTTTTCACAAGGGGGCGCACAAGAGATTACTTGAGGGAAGAGGGGAAAGACCCAGTAGCAAAGGAGTGATTACAGAAATCAGCAAGTGCAGGAGCAAGCAAGCTAATATTCGTCATTAATAGTTCTGGAAGAACAGGGGGAAACCTGTTTGGAGGAGACCTTCATAGAGCAGACGACTCTAGTGACCTCATCAGGTGTGATGGGAGAGGAGGAGAAAAAGGCAGAGAGGGATGGGACTCCATAGGTAGCAGGCGGGAAGAGGAGTGGGAAAGGAAAGCAAGGGTGCTCAGAATGTCCTGAGTTTTTGCAGTGAAGTGTGTGGCCAGTACATTGCAGAGGCCTGGGAGGAGGGAAGAGGTGAGGTGGAGACTGCGGAAGGGTTGGCAAGGTCCTTGCAGAGTTCAGCCGTGTTGTTTGTTGCACCAGAGACGCAAGTGTGGATGTGGGCCCTTTTCTTGGAGCGAATGGAGAGTCGGTATTGCCTTTGGAGCATGCGACAGGCCAGTTTGTCAGAGGGTGATCCTGAGGTCTGCCACTTCAGTTCTGCAGCCCTGCAGTTGCGTTTCAGGGCTGCAAGTTAAGAGTCATACCAGGTGTATCACTTGGAGGCATGTTTCAGGCGGATCCTCATGACTGGGGCAAGAATGTCAAGAGTATTAGTGATTGCAAGATGGAGGTTGTTGAGAGCAGAGTTGGAGGTAGAGTCTGCTATGGGGGAGAGGGGAGGATGAAGGTAGATGCAAAGGCAGCAGCTGACACTTGTTTCATCGGACGGATGTTCATGAACGAGGTTGGAAAGGTCTGAGGGAAGTGCAATCGGCTGACAAAAAGGACCCAGGGGAGAGGAGAGAATGGTCTGACCAGGAGAGTGTGGTGGTGAGTGGGAAGGAGAGCAAAAGAATAGTGGGATAATGGCATTGAGTGTCCAGCCGAGTGGGTGGGACCAGAGGGGAGAGGGCGAGGGAGAGCGAGGTGCAGAGGTCATGGAAGAGTGGATGCCGTGATTCAGGATGCTGAAGTCACTCAGGAGAGGGTATTTAGAGGTGGCTGAGAGGAGAGGAGGGGAGGAGAAATCGGGCCATTCAGAGAGGAACAGGGTGGTAGAGCCAGGTGGCCTGTAGATATTGGCAATGGTCAGGGAGGAAGTGCAAGAAATGACCAGTTTGCAGACCAGGCTATGGGAAGATCAGGGTAACCCCACCGCCAGCGCGGTTAGAGCACTACCTGGAGATTATCTTCTAGCCATCTGGGAGAAGGGAGTCAAAAGCAGTGACTGAACTGGCATTGAACCATGTCTCGGTAAGAGTGAGGATATCAATGTCGAGGTCTTCAAGGAGGAGGCAGATGTCGGCAGAGTGTTTCATAGCAGAGGGAGCATTAAGCGTAGCTAGATCCAAGAGGTTACTTCCTTTGAATGTTTTCTGAGGAGGCGTACAGAGCCGTGGTACACCAGTCGGAGGAGTGGAGACAGCGAGAGAGAAAGGAGTAGTAGCAGATGTGGGAAGGAAGTTGATGAAGGATGGCAAGCGCCGGTCAAATAGGAGGTTGGGTTGAGGACCCTGAGCCATGATAGTGCCATTGGTACTGTTCTGGAGGAGAGGAAATCGCTGACGGGCCCATAGGTCAACGCTCACCCTCTAGAACTTGTAAGACAAGATAGCTGCACCATGTGAGGACAGGGGGTGCAGGATTCACTTACTCCAACACGACTCAATAATGAGGATTCAGTAAATTGGCAAATGGAAGTCCGTTTAATGACAAGTACATCAAACAGAGAAACAAATGGAAATCAGCAGCATTGCAATCACCTGTCTCGCTCCGACTTCCTTGAACCTCAGTCGAACAGCAATTCTCATAGGCGAAAATCGTCATCACTGACGTCTAATTTCGATAAAAAATCATCATGTAATATAATTGGTTAGGAAAGGTTACTTAAGTATAGGTGTTATATCTGTATATGATAATAGGGCATGCAGATTGGATACCTCTTATCGGGTGGGCGTCTACGCCCATCCCTCTATATCACGTGTGATAGACGTCACTACAACGTCCTATTGGTTACAGTATCTATAGGACTCCAGATAACTCGGTCCATTATGATTGGGCAGGTTACACCCCTAGACATACATTTCCACTTTTAATTAGCAGCATGCAGAATGGACCCCTGTGCCTGGTGTCCCAAGTTTCACCCTTCCTCCCTTCCATCAATCAGTGCTTTAGTGTGATGTGTCAGTTAGTTGGCTAAGGATGGCCTCAACACTGTAGTCTCTTATCGGGAAAAGTTATGGCATCCTCGGGTCCTGGATGACATCAGGCGATGGTACTTGTTCGCGCCTGGCTGGTCACGTGTTAGTTCACCATGAATCTGCTTCGGTTTCCAGCTCTTAGTACATTTAATTCTGTTTTAGCCTCACCACCTGCATGGGCCCCCTTATCTTGACCTTCATGAGGCAGGCTGGTATGCTCTGAAGTTGGAGTCTTGTTAGCTGGCGCTCTCCTCCCCTTCTCTGGTTGACCTCGATTTCCTAGGCATGAGCCGCTCATTGTTGAGTTTCGATTCCGCTCCTTCTCTTGCCTTTGGCTGGGTTTCGAAACTTGGCCTGTCAGGCCTCTGGCCACTTGGGTAAATTTCTGCTTTTACAAAATGGAGTCGCACGTGTATAATGTGCCTTATTGAGGTAGATGTATGGTTGGCGCTTGCCGCTCTATCTTCTACTAAGCATTGCAAGCAGTATCGATTTCTTAGCATCTTGCGTTTCAAGCCTATTTACACACGTTTAACAGGTCGGTTGCTCCCATCTTGTCTCGTAGCACTGTTTCCTTACATTTTACAGTGTCTCTTCTCTGTGTCCATCACATTTATTTTTGTAGTTACTCGCACTGGCGTGCTTGTCTTCGATAGCCGCTTTTGTTCACACACGAGTCCGTTCAGGCCCTTGTGTCATTTCCACTGGCCTTACATTAAGGCTTTTGGGATCTCTTCGTGGACCGTGTGTAGGTACTCCTCATTTCGTATCATCGGCTGGTATGGCTGCCTGATAGGGTACCGTGCTGCCCAGGGTTGTCTGGTTATGGGTGCTTCAACCGGTATGGATCTTCTGATGCATACTGGGCAGAGTCCCAGTGCAGCTCTTTGTAGGTTAATTTGCTCTTCATACATCACATGCCTTGGTGAGTACGCTCCTGGTACCTCGAAATGAGGGGAAGGGGTGCAGGCCATGTCTGGGACCTCCTCTACACTACAGAGCAGCCAAAAGCATGGAAACTGCTCTCCAGAACATCTGTGAAGACCTGCTCTCTAACCTTGAGTCTAATCTCCCTTCTGTCCTCATCTTACTCGATCACTCTTCTGCCTTTGACACAGTCAACCATTCCATCCTGCTCAATAGTCTCTGTGATGACCTGGGTATCACTGATCAGACCCGCGCCTGGCTGACCTCCTTCCTCTCTGATCGACCCTCCCAGGTCCAACTTGGGTCCTTCCTTTCCTCTATCTTACTCTACCTGTGGTGTTCCCCAGGGGTCTATCCTCTCTCCCTGGCTGTTCAACCAATACTTGGCACCTCTCGCCCACCTCCTTGCCACTCTCTGCTCCAAATTTCCATGCTATGCGGATGACACTCAGCTGGTTTTCAGGCTCCCCTCCGCCACCTCTTCTCCTTCTCTCATATTTGTCTGTCTGCTATCCTGGAGTGGTGTGCCACCAGCGATCTCTGCCTTAATGCCAGTAAGTTAGAGAATCTTCTCATCGGCACACCTGCACCCTCCTTTCCTGTCACTCTCTGGCCGGCCTCACTTGGCCCTCTTCCTGCTCCCACCTGTGAGGCTAAGAACCTCAGGGTCATCTTCGATCAACACTCCTTTTCTCCTCATATCTATGATGTCTCTAAGAAGTCAAACTACCAACTGCACCTCCTCAGAGGTATTCTTAATTTACTCTCCTTCCCCCAGACGCTCACTGTGTCTAAATCTCTTTTTCTCTCTAGACTGGAGTACATTGACAGCCTCTTTCTATATCTGCCTGCTTCTACTCTCTGCAACTCATCCAGAACAGCACTGCAAGACTTGTCCTTGGCCTCAAGCCCAGGGATCGGATCTCTCTAGCACTGAAATATCGGCATTAGCTCCCAGTGGCTGCAAGGATTAAGTTCAACACCCTCCGCATTGTCCACAAGGCATTCTGGGGCCTGGGTCCTCCATACCTCCAACTCTCTCTTCGTAAATACCTTCCTACTCAAGCTCATCGCTCCTCCACCTCCAACTCCTTCAGGGTCAGTCGCTTCTCCAAGCAACAAGTTGGTGGTAGATCGCTTTCTTTTGCCTCGGGCCCCCTTTTGGAACAGCCTCCCTGCTTCTCTGAAACTCGAGGAGAACCATCTCTGGTTCCGGAAGCACCTCAACACCTTCCTCTTTGCTTCTGCCTTCTATCTTCCTCTCCCCTGCTGATTTCCCGTCTGATACTGCACTGGTCACCTGGTTACCCTCTAATTTCGGGCCCAGGTCCATACCCACCCAGTTGCATACCCACACTGCCTACCAGCAACCCTTGCTCTTGGGTCTGTATCTGTAACCGTACAGTCCCCATACCTGCACTTTTGGACACCTGCTGTCTGCACTTACCCTTGCTCCTGCCACCTGCTGGCCACATTTCTTGTTGTTATTTTGATCCCATTTACAGCACTGCACCTCCCCTTTTCCCATGCACTTTTCCCCTCCCCTCTGCACTTGCGCAATCTCAATGTCACTTGGCCTAGTAAGATTGTTGTCTCTGTCCTCCCTCTGTTCCCCCTTCCTTGGCTCACCGCGCCTTGAAACACTTGTGTATAGGCGCTTTACAAATGCCATAGCATGTATATCGTATCATTGTGATAGACATTAATGATACACCTGGATGATGCGAAGCCCGTCAAGAGTACTTCCCATCTAGTGCCACAATTAATGGGTGAAGATGTGAGAGGCGAGAGGGTAGAGATAAGATGAGGAGTTCATAGATCTGGAGAGGGGACAGAAAAGAGGATAGCAGTGAAAATCTGCCTCGAAGTTCCGCTGACATAGGTGTCTGTGATGGGTAGGTCAGGGTTAGTGGTCAGGATGTCTTTTTAAGCTTTTTCCTTACAGACTTCATGAGAGAGGAGGATATGTGATAGCCAAAGGATCTGGAGCCCTTCATATGACTTAATGAATAACTCTCATCCATACAGATGCATCCAAATGCTCCAGTGTCGATCCTCCAGAAGTACATCCCAGGAAAAGGTGCAACCTGTTTTATTGTGCTTGCAGGTCTTCAATAAATACAAAATACATGTCATTTAGAAAAGAGATGACTTAAGTAAGGAATAACAATGTGGTGGTAGTCCTAGGCTAAGGGGCCTTTATGTAAGAGAATTGTTTCATTAAGTGACACTTACCGGTGGAGAAGGGGGTAAGCGTGAGAACATCTACCAGGTGCAAGGACTGGAGGACCTCACTTTAACATTGTCATCCTTGGGCCAGTATTTACCCTTCTCCAGCATGGGTCTGGCATGATTCACATGCTCATGAATATTCCCCGTCGCCTGTCAAAAGAAAAAACTGTTTCACTTTCACTTACAAACTGTCTTTCTCCTATAAACCAATCACTGAGCTCTGGGTCATACTGCCCCCAGCCAATGACTGCCCTCTCCCTAAGCTCCTCCTCTGGCAGTCATCTTCAGATTTTTACTGCACGTTCAAGGGTTGGAAGTCCTCGTGTTTTGCTCCAAGAGCTTTTCTGCGTTGAGTTTTTTCAGTAGAAATTTCCAATTTTTGTCAATTGGAGCCTGTGTGCTCTTTCGTTCTGTTGAACAGCAAGCAGAGATCCTTTTGTCTGCATCTTTCATCGCCACTCGGGGCAAGAATCATCAAGTTTTCATTGAAGATTCCAGAAGGCCATCGGGCATGCCCGCATGCTGGACCATGTCAGATGAGAAGGACTGAGGTTCTCTTCAAGCTGTGTTCCAGCTGTGGATTGAGGAATGTTTGTGGAGGACAAACACTCCCAGTGCCTATATTGTCTCCATCCGGATCACAAGAAGGCAGATTGAGAAATATGCCTCAGATTCACCAAACGCACTATGAATTGCACAGCAGATTGGTGGTGTGGCTCAACGCCAAGGCCTCTACCCCATGTGGCAAGCAGGGACATGCCTCACCCAGGACCGGCCGGTTCGAGGAGCTGGCTTCTAAGTACTTTGAGGGTGCTCCATCAATGTGGGCCCAAGACAAGGCCACGCACTACGAGTCTGTTTCCATTGGGGTTGCCGTGCACGCGGGTCCCGCAACGAGCAGAGCGCGATCAACAGCACCATCTGCCTCCATCTTAAGCCATCACTCCAGCTCCTCCTCAAAGAGGAAGTCGGCTAACCCCGGGAAGCTGCAGCAGAAGCCGGAGAAGGCTATGGTGCCGAGTAAGGTGACTGACCTGGTCTAGGAGAAGACATCCTCATCAATCAAGCTGGCGGCGGCTGCCCTCTCGAAGGCGAAAGGAGCTGACCCGTCCAGGGGACCCTGGCTACGCCCAGAGTGGCACGTCAGCCAAGCCAGTGGAGAAAACATCAGAGAAGAAGATGCCAGCCCTGAGCCCGGCTCCAACCCCTCAGGACGCAAAGAAAGGGGGGGGGGGCAGTCGAGGCCTCTACGTTGCTCCAAGGCATGTATATTTCCTAGACGACAAGGACATGGCATCCGTTCACACGGTCCTGGAGGACGTGGGGAACGACAATGGCGGATATGACAGTGGTGACAATGCTTGTCCCCACCACTGAGTGTGTCTCCACCAGATGAAGTGGGATCATTCCACTCCATGGTCGCCCATGTTGGAGCTCTTCCAGCTGACGCCAGAACAGATTAAAATGGGAGGGTTCCTGTACTTGCAATGAGAGGCTAAAATGAAGACCATTCTGGCAGTGCCTCTCCTGGATGACGTTTGGGATGAGGGCCTGGCACTGATGAAAAATCCTGCCCCAGCGAAAAGGGACTGGCTGGACAAGAAGTACTGGGTGCTGGAGCCTGCACCTTAGTGCCTGCGACCACAGCCTTAACCATATTCTGCCGTCTCAGCCGCTTTGAGGAAGAAGTTCTCAAATCCATCGTCAGCCTCCGTTCCCCCAGACAGTGAGGGGAAGAAGTTGGATGCAATGCGCCGAAAGGTGATATACTCAGTGGCAACGATGGTCTAAACGGCAAATGCTCCTGCGATCCTGGCCAGGTATGACAGGGAGCTGTGGTACAAGATGGCCCCGTTGCTGGAATTCCTCCCTGACAAGCGGGTCGAGGTGCTGGAGATCCTCCAGGAGGGTGAAGTGGCATTGGACCATGCCATCACCATGGCCCTGTCCATCGTGGACACTGGGTTCCACCAGATGGGGAACGTTGTCGGCCTCCGTCGTTGTGACTGGACATGCCGTTCGACTGGAACAATCTCTTTTGGGAAGGCTGTCCATGACTTGTCCATGGATTGTCCTCTAACCGTCAACCGTCCCATTCCACGACCCAGGAGGCCTACAGGGGTCGTTCCAAGGCTTTCGGAGGTGGCCGCCATCGTCGTCGCTCCCAAGGTGCCACGCAGGCCCAGAAGCAGAATTGAACCGGCTGGGACGTCGGGCCCTTACCCATTCACCCCGATGGGAGGCCAGCTAGTGGGCTTCATCAGCAAGTGGAAGATCTCCACCGACCGATGGGTGCTGGACGCTCTCGCCCACGGACACACTCTAGACTTCAAGCAGAAGTTTCTGAGGATACCACTGGTGGGCCGGCAGGAGCAGCACATCCCTTAGCTCCTGCAGGAGGTATGGGCCAGGCTAAGGAAAGGGGCGATAGAGTGCATTACAAAGCGACTCCGGTGCCCCAGAGTTTACTCCAGATACCTCTTAGTAAGAGAGAAGACCGGTGGCTGGAGGCCCATTGTTGACCTGCAGCGACTAAACAAGTTCCTCAGGTCCCAGAAATTCAGGATGGTCACGTTGCAATATGTGCTCAGCCAACTGGAGGAAGGAGACTTCCTAACATTGCTAGATCTGGAGGACGCTTATTTCGACGTCCACATTCACGAGAAGCATTGGCAGTTCCTGCGCTTCATCGGACAGGGAAAGCATTACCAATTCAATGGCCTTCCCTTCGGACTGAAATTGGCGCTCAGGGTGTTTATGAAGTGCCTGGCACCAGTGGTGGCTCATCTACATCTGCAAGGGCTACATGTGTACCCGTACCTCGACGACTGGCTGATCCAGGCCAAGTCAAGGGAAATTTCTGTCGACCACACGGACAGGACCGTCCAACTGCTGATGGATCTCCAAAGTCCTGCTTGAGTCCATCGCAGGACGCTCTGTTCCTGGGCGCCAGGCTCAACACGGTCTCCTGCTTGGCGACCCCTCAAAAGAAAGGATTGGGGCCATTTTGGGCAAGGTACAATGGCTATTGGCACTGAAGATCGCCACAGTGCGAGCCATCAAGACATTGCTCGGCATGATGTCATTGTGTATCAACCTGATCAGGCTCTGCAGGTTGCGGATGCAACCCCTCCAGGAATTCCTGGACGCCCAGTGGATCCAGGTGTATGGAAACTTCAGACAGGATTGTTCTTGACAAGGAGTTACGTCAAGCGATAAGGTGGTGGGTTGCATCTCCGGGGGCACGGAACCTCCAGAGCCCCCATTCTAGGAGACAGTCAGCACGGATGCTTCCCTCGAGGGCTGGGGAGCCCACACCGGACGTCTCCATGCCAGAGGCCTGTGGCTACTGGCAGAGAGGGATCTCCACATCAATGTCCTGAAACTGCGGGCAGTGTTCTAGGCCCTCAAGCTGTTCCTTCAAAGGCAAAGCGGTGACGGTCTTCGCGGAAAATACCACCACAATGTTCTACATCAGAAAGCAGGGGAGCACCAGATCCCGAGCGCTCACCAGAGAGGCGCAGGACTTCTGGCATTGGCCCGTCGCCCAGGAGGGTGTTTCTCATTCCTATTCACCTGTCGGGAGTCAAGAACATAGTTGCCGACTCTCTCAGCAGGGAGCTGCACTTTTGCCACGATTGGGAGCTTTGGCAGGATCAAGTGGACAACCTCTTCCTGAGGTGGGGCAGACCCCAGATTGATCTGTTTGTGACGGCGATGAAGACCAAGTGCCCGAGGTTCGCCAGTAAGTTCCACCACCCGGGGAACATGGGGGACACATTCTCCCCATCGGAAGGCCTGTTCCTGTACATTTTCCCACCATTGCCCTACTACTGCGAGTCATCAGTCAACTCAAACGGTGCTGATGCAGGATGATCCCCGTCGCCTGGTGTGGCCGAGGCAAATTTGGTACCCGGATCTTCTGAGCCTGTTGACATCACCTCCAGTCAAGTTGCCAGTGGTTGTGGATCTACTTGCCAGAGAAGGAGGCACAATCCTGCACCACAACCCAGGATCGCTGAACCTGAAGGCCTGGTTCCTGCAGCCTTAGAGTTCGGTGGGTACGAGCTACCGGCGGACTGCAGGGAGGTCCTTGCCAGTGCCGCCAGAGCGTCATCAACTCTTGAGTGCTACGGACACAAGTGGAAGCAGTTTGCGACTTGGTGCCAGTCACAAAAGATCAACCCTCTGAGGGCCACGGCCCCTCAGATCCTTCCGTATTTGTTGTCGTTGACTAAGGTGGGGCTGGCGCACACCTCCATCAAAGTGCATCTGGCGGCTATCTCTCGCTACACCAGGTCTCCGGGAAGTTTTTCTGTTTGATCACACCGTCTAGTCAAGGAGTTCCTCAAAGGAGTGTTTAGATCGTTCCTGCCAGTGAAAGCGCCGGCCCCGGCGTGGGAACTGAACATGGTGCTGACGAGGCTCATGGGGGGGCCCCCTTCGAGCCTATGCATCAAGCTCCTCTCAAATTCCCTTCATAGAAGATGGCGTTTCTCGTGGCCATCACCCTTGCCAGGAGGGTAGGTGAAATCCAGGCCCTCTCCTGCAAGCAGCCTTATCTGTCTTTCCATGAGATGAGGGTGGTGCTGCAGACGCACCCCTCCTTCATGCCAAAGGTCCCGTCGGAATTGCATCTCAACAAACCTTTGGTGTTGCATGTGTTTTTTCTGACACCTTCATCACTGGCTGAAAGGACCTTACACTCTCTGGATGTGGCTTGAGCGCTGAAGTTCTATATGGCACGCACAAAGAGCTTCCGGAAGACATCACAACTTTTCATATACTTTGGTCCTGTGAACCATGGGAAAGCTTTGTCCAAGGCTTCCATCTCCAGGTGGCTCTCCGGATCTATCACTCATTGTCACCGGTTGGTGAACCGACCGCAGCCCGGCCATCCGAGAGCCTATTCCACCTGAGCGATCGCTGCAACGACAGCATTCTTGTCTAGTGTGCCCCTGCTGGACATCTGCAGGGCTGCTACATAGAGGTCCACGCACACCTTCATGACATTCTACCGCATCAACAGGGATTCCAGAGAGTCCAGGGTCGGCCAAGCAGTGCTGCGCAACCTGTTTGCTTGAACTTGAGCCTGGTCCGGAGCCAAGAGTAATTGTTTCTGTTGAGCTTTGCCACCTCTTGTGGTTGTGTATTTATGTATTCTTTATTCATGAGCATGTGAATCCATGCCTGACCCCATGCTGCAGAAGGAACAAGTTACTTACCTGTAACAGTTGTTCTCCAGCATGGGTCTGGCATGGATTCACATGCAAACCCTCCCGCCTGCCCTTCTGCGGCTCTTCTTGGTCATACTGTCACTTTACGTGCTACCAAATCTAAAGCTGGCTGCCAGAGGAGGGGCTTTGGGAGAGGGCAATCATTGGCTGGAGGCAGTATGACCCAGAGCTCAGTGATTGGTTTATAGGAGAAAGACAGTTTGTAAGTGAAAGTGAAACAGTTTTTTCTTTTACTGAGGATTCCTGACTGAGAATATTCATGAGCATGTGAATCCATGCCAGACCCCATGCTGGAGAACAACAGTTACAGGTAAGTAACTTGTTCCATATAATAATTACATAGTGGTGCGGAGGGCCGATGAAGGAGAGCTTGATTGTGTGCTTAGTTTGGATAGGAAAGTGGAAGGGTTTGGGGGATTCTTGTAGCAGGTGGTGTTTAAGCTGCATTTCAGAGAGTTCTACTGGAGAGCTGCTTTATCGCTAGGAAAGAGCATTCCAATGGAGTGGGGCAAGTAGGGAAAAGGAGCTAAAGCAGCGTGCATGTGTAGATTTGAAAAGAGACGAGCAGAGAGTTTGAGAGGTATAATACAGTGAAATGCAGTCTGTACGATTGGGGTGGGATCTGACTGTGGATGGATTTATAGACTAGCGCCAGGGCCAAATCGATTGTCACTTGCTCTTTGTACCTTTTGGCTTCTCCCTGGTCTGTCAGTGTAGCCGTGGTGGAAGCTTTGTGTTAGGCAACACAAGAAGCAGCCCACCTGACCCCAGATGACTGACCACTTGTGGGCCTTTGAAGTATGCCGTCCTGTGTTCGTATGACACAGGGACAGTGCAGAGCACTGACAGGGGATCCAGCTGCTGACAGCCTGTGACTGAATGGTATGTAGTCAATGGGAGGAGCTGGACGGTAGGCACTTGGAAATGTATTCAAGGGCAGATGGATGGATGGATGGCTAGCAGGCAGAACAACAGAAGCAGGCAAAACCAGGCAAGGAAGGATTAAGGACCACAATGGCCTTACCCCTCAGAGAAGGAAGGAGACTACAAGCACAAAATAGAACTAGGCCAATTATAGGAAGAATTGAGACAGAGCAGGCCCCAAGGCGTGGTCAGGAAAAGAAGCAAAATAATGCTGCACAGAGCATAACGTTGAGCATTAAAATGCACCATTCCTCACACCTGAAATGGCCTTCATAGCCTGGGGAAAACCGTTCCGGGTGGCAGCGTGCAAAGTGTTACCATGGTGAGTAGGGATGGGACCTCTGCTCTCTCGGGGCCACACAAACATGGCACCTGCACTGGCTGCGGGATAGTCATCCTGGTGACCACGGCCCGACTTGTCAACCAGGACAGCCCTACGTCGGAGGAGGCACCAGCATCAGTTCCGGTGCCAGGTTCCAGCAAGTAAGTGGAATGACGCGTGGCATATGATATGATAAGTCATTTATAAGGCGTCTGTACACACTTGCTTCTGGGTGCAACAAGATAAGGGAGGGAAGACAGAGGGAGGACAAAACAAATGATCTTACTAGGCCTTGTGTCATTCTGATCGTGCAAGTGCGATAACGAGAAGTACAACGGGAGGTGGGGCGCGCCCGGGAGAGGAAAAGGTGGAGCAGGGCAGCATTTATCTGAGTAAGTGCAGCCAGGGCAGCGCAGCTCTGTCTAAGTGCAAGGAGGCACCGGACTGTAGAGGAGAACACTAAACCCCCACCCCTTCCTGGGGTACAAGTTTCCTAGGAAAAATATAGAAGTCTTAAGCTGAACTGGGAGAATGAACATGGGAGGCAGGCTCCCAGCAGCGATCACAAGAGGCATAACCCAGCCAATTGACCAGTTATTATAGATGCCTCCGTAAATTGTAGATGATTTGGACCTCAAATTTGGGCTGAATGTCAACCAACAAAAGAGGAGGACAGATAGGAAAGTGATCAAAGGAGTAGAGAAAGAAAAGCTTAAGCAATGAAACATGGAAAACTGGGTGGATGCGCCAAGAAGAGGGCAGGCGAGTCCGAAAGACCATGAGAGATGTAAGGGGGGGTGTGAGGGGTTTGCAAAGAAAGGGCCAATGGAGCGAGGGCCCAATTTGGAGGGAATGTTCTTAAAGGATGGCCAAACCTGCTGACTGACTTTAAGATCAGGGTCAGGATGGGCTTTTTGTCCACCTGCTCTCGACCTTTGCCTCTTGCAACATCTTGGCCGCCAATTGATAATGAGCTTGTGTTCGAGCCACTAAAGCAGCCACTGAAGGAATGGGACTGGGCATGATGCATTGATGCAGCACTAGTTTTGGATGCAACCATGTGGTGCAGTAGAAGGGACTATATTCAGTGGATGCGTTGAAAGTGTTATTGTCTGCCACTTCTGTCATGTCCAAGAAGGTTGTCTTGTATTCATTGCCATAGGACTTCAAATACTGCTCCAGGGTTTGATTAGCTCGCTCTATTTGGCTGTTGCTTTGTGGGGGGTACCCCAAACTCAAGGCCCCGTTGGACACCCTATGTTGGTAAAAAGTGCCTTCCAAAACGTTGAAAACTACTGTGGGTCACGGTCTGAGAGTATCTTGTTGGGTAGGCCATTTAGACTACAGATTTCATGAAAGTATGATTGTGCTGTTCACCACAACCATTTCACAGCTGTACCCATTGCACCGCATAAGAACCACAATAAAGTCGGTCAAAATGGTGTGGCAAAAATGCACATGTTTCAAGAGTGCAATTGTCACCTCTGGAGTGGTTTACTTGGGACAAGCAGCAACATATTGATCCACTTGTTTGGCCCTGCCCGGCCACCACAATTGATGGTGAAATCAGTTCCAGGATTGTTTTCTTGCTGCGGGGTCCCTCCCTAACAGTGTCAGGAAACCAGGACAACACCAGGGAACAGCAGAGGACATGTACACTGTTGTCATGGAAAAGTAACCCTTTCCATTATTGGACATTCGGTCAGAACAACAGGGCTGGCAGGTCAGGGTCATTGGCCATAACATTTGGCAGATCTTGCATGTGCTGTTGCAGGAAAAAAATATGCATTCCTTTCTGGTATCATGGGACTGCTTCAGATGCACTCGTGTTCCCACTGGGAGTGAGACAGGGTGACAGCCCGGGATTCCTAGACCCAGGAAGTACATAATTGTATGAATTGCATATTTCTGTGATCCGTCCTTACTTCTGCCCGAAATGACCTCGCAGCAAATGGTGTTTCCATTCCAAAAATGACTCCTCGATTGCTAGCATCCCTTTCTCTATGATGGCATAATTCAGTTGACTGGAGGTAATCATTTTTTGCCATTCATTTTATATTAAACGCAATAATCAACATTGCCACATGGACAATGATGCCCCATATCTTTGCGTAACAAAGTAAACCAGTTTCCTGTCCATTTATAAACCACTTTAAATTGAGTGGCAATCCTCCAACTAAACAGATCCAAGCTTAACCTGCCAGCCATGGCACTTCAAGAAATTCGAATCAGTTCATAGCAATGAAAGTGAAAGCATAGTCTCTGTCCTAACTCATGTGAACACAGTAATGTAGAATATCACGCATCTTCAGGTTTTTGGTGCACCCCCGGATAATCATGCTGATAAGTGGATAAATGCCCCCATTCTTTGAGGGATTTTGGCATTTACCCTTTAGAGAGGCTTCTAGTTTGCACATTTACACTACGTACCATAGATTTGCCCACCATTCCTTTACATCTGGCGTATACACCTACTTCCAATTTTGGGCTTCAGTAATTCGGGCTGACGCTAAGAAATGGGTAGTCAATTTGAAAGTCTGTGCTCCCCATTTATATTGACTTCTCAGATCATTGTCAAATGAGCCAAACTGTTTGGAAAACAAATTAATTATAGCATAAAGTTGGACAACTAAATGCTATAATTCTTCATAAATAGACAATATGTGCCCTCCTTAAAGGGGCCATTTGGTTTTAAACAGTTTGGCTCATATTTGAGCCCTAGACAGTTTGCAGGATACAGGAGTTTCCAAATAGGGAACCAATTTCTTCACAATTTCATATGCAACCCATATTCCAGGGTTCACGTTTTTCTCCTCTGCACCTTTAACTACAATACCCTTTCTATAAAAGCTAAGTAAACAATATTCTCTCCACAAAACTCCCTCTCTTTTTACCATAGGAGTACATAGTGTTAGGGCTATGGAGGGAAATATTGGATTCATCTTATGAAGCTGCTCTGGGATTAGATACCATAGAAACAGTATTTTATAACCATTCTCCTTTAATTGTACACAGCTAATGACTTTGCAGCCATGGCCCATATATTGTACCATGCTATTTCATCAATTGGGAAACCAATATCCTCCTCCTATGTTGCCATATATGTGTGAGGGGGGAGTTTAAAGCGGCATGCATTGAGCACTTTGTATAACGAAGATGTAGAGGAGGAGCCAAGTGCCTCTACCAGAAGTCCTGCCCCCATTTTGCCTGTGTTTTGGAAACTAGAAATTGCGACATGTTCAACGCCAATAATGTTCCCTATACCGTGGAGAGTCCTTGAAACAATGTATCCATTGAGAAAACCCTATATGAAGTACCCACAGAGAAATTAGTCTTCTAAAGGAAGTTCTGAAAGAAGTGTGAAGATGAATAAAAGAGATGACTCGTGACGTCACATGAAGCGGAAATAACGCACTCAGAAGAGATGCTGAAGAAGAGAGTATATAGTCCTTACAGAATCTGATGGCGAAGTAAAGAATTGAGCAATATTTCCTGTGCGGAATGAAGATTGCACATGCAAATACAAGCAGTTTTACAATTGGACAGATGCTGAAAAGCAAGTAGACCAAGTATCATTAGGCTGGCTATACATAGTGAATAGACAGCAGGCAGTGCCGCCAATATTACACAGCCACAGTAGTGGCTGTGTAGTTATGGGTAACTTGCTAATCCCATAGGAAGAGCACTTTTTGGGTGGCTTATAACTTCGCTCCCCCTGGACGAATCCTCACCAAACTGTGCAAAGATAGTATATGACCCACTCTGAATTGTTTTGCAAAGTTTGGTGAGGTTTGGTTTTAATGAGGGGATCCCAAAATGTCTTTTTTTCTCTTAGACTGAATGGGGAAAAAACTTTGCGCATGCCTACAGCCCAAACCGCTGGATGGATTTTCACTAAATTTGCGGTAGGAGTAGCGGCTTGGTCCCGAAAGCGTGCTTTTATAAATTTGGTGAAAGTCTGTCCAGTAGTTTTTTTTTTTAAACGATCAAAAAGTAGGTCTCCAAAAATTTTAATATCCATGTCCGCTCCGCGGACACACTTCCTTGTTCGCTCCGCGGGCAGGACACCGATTGGCTAATCGGCTTGCGTCATGTATGCAGACGTGTGATGCGTTTGCTGATTGGATGATGAAGAGCGTGAAGTGCGTCAGATTGTTCCGATGCGCCCGCCATCTTGGATCCGTGTTTGGTGTCCACGGACATAGCGGTAAAACATATTAAAAAACACAACATTGCACTTGTCAAACTTAACAAATAATTTCTGGGGAGGTGAGGGGTGATTGGGATGGGATATGGCTGCAAGAAGCAAAAACAGGTGTTTTTTTGCCGTGAAAGTCACACAGTACATTTGGAGGTGTTCCATCATATGTGCGTAAAGTACAGACGAAAGACATTGCATTTTTGCATTCAAGGGATGGAGATGTATAATCATGGAATTGTGGACTTGTAAATATAGATTGTTGCTTCTGGAGTCTGCAATCCCAACCTTACCTTGTGGTATTACAGAGTAATACTACATTCCCAATGCCTGTTCCCCTATATTGCTTATATTGGTTGCCCAATATTTATTAATATTTATTAAATAGAAGCAATTTTGGGTTATTTTACACTCTTAATTAAAACGCTTGATGTTTATAAATTTATGTGATGGTGGTACACCCAGACCGAGGCAAATAAAGGGCTAATGTGTCTGTGTTAAAATGTAATTAAAATAATAATGGAGTCAGACTGGCACCCCCTAGAGCCTGGTACATCAGGCAGCCACCTGCAGTGCCTGATGGACGCGGATGAGTATAACACTTCTCATGAATGCGGTTAGGCAAGTTGTTGCGAAGTAGGAATGTATTGTGATTCTGAACGAAGGTCAGCAGCTCTGAATGTTTGGTTGCGAGCTAAGGAAGCTCACGCATCGGACCCATAGTATAAGGTTCAATTGTTTTTTTAACTTGAGAGAAAGGGACCATTCGACAGCAATTCAATGAAAGGGGGTTTGTAATAATGAAGATATGAGAAGGTTATGCATTCCACAAGTGTGCAAGGAACATGTAAATTCAGTTTATGAAGGTTCGTTGGTACGAACGCAGTGAGCGTTACGGTCTGAGTTACGCCAAGAGAATGGAAATGGTGAATATAATGTAAGTTTAATTTTTGACTATTGTATATCGGAACGAGCATTAACTTATTATCTGAAGATTATTTTTGGGTTACATTCTATTTGTCTGTTCTGTGTGGCTTACTGCAATGAAACGCAAGTACAATCTTTGTGTGTAGTGGTCTTTTTGAGGTGGTTATGGAGAGTCAAGCTTCGAGGTGCATGTAGACCACCAATCGGTTCCCCCAGGTTCAATGCTAATATTTCATTGAAATGTCATGTATGACCATTGCGAATTGTGTACCCCTTACCACGTTCTTTTCTCTCTGTTGAGATTGTTTAATATCTGTGCTAATCGTTAGTTTAAACTCTATGCCGAATTCATAAGTCAATAGATAAATTGTAATAAAGTTCGGGTACTGAGGTACATTTTCTGTTATGTTTTCGAAACATATACATTCTGCGATTGTCATAGATTCCAGATGCCAACTGACTGGTTTTTCAACCGGCAGTTCAATATAGTTGTGAACAACTGGATCACAGTGATTCTTTTTTTGGAATGATCGACAAGGGCCCATATGCCCTTACACTGTACTAGCGATTAGGAGCAACATAACATCCTTTACGGTTGTCGAGCCCCACGTTGATGCAGAATTACTGGAATTCACTGTGCGACCCAAGCGCTGCTTTTACCGAAAACAAACACCTTGTATACGCAAAAAGAATGCGTGCCTCACGATAAACATTTTGGATCGCGAGCAAAGAAACAAATTTGCAATTTGATTGAATATGGCAATAGTCTGATATTCTCGGAACGTTTATTGTGAAATAAAAGTACAGTGTTTTCTTTTAAAGTACGGTTTAATATTCCGAATTGTGACAAGCTGTGTTGTGAGTCTGTGTGTTGATTTACGGGTTCTACGTTACGTAGGTGATTATGGGCGCGTTTGGCTACGCTGACGAGGAACATTACAGAGAAAGATGGAGAATATCATTAGGTTTGGTGATGTGAGGCTCAGGGGCGGGGCATATGATTTAGTGACGTCAGGGCAGTTTACCTTAGGCCGTTGCAGCAATGGATAAGATTAGCACAAGAGGGCCGTGCACTGCTGCCAGATTTCGCATGTTTACAAAAGAGGAAAAGTGAGGTAAGGTGAATTGGAAATGTTTGCGATAGATCAACGTATGTATAAAAATACATGCCCAAACCCTCGGGACAATAATATTTTCTGAGCATTGCACTTGTCAAACATATGAAATAATCTCTGGGGAGGTGAGTGGTGATGAGGATGGGATATTTCTGAACTGATTTCAAATGAGTTAACAAAGTTTGGTGGGATTTTGTGAAGAGGGGGCAAAATTAGAGGGGGGCTGCCAAAATAATGTAAAGGCTTATAAATATGGTGCCATTTGACAAATCTACACAAAGGTTTGCAAAAAAGATTATAGATCTAGATATACATGTTTTAGTAAAGCATGAATGGATTTTGTGAAGTGGGGGCTAGGTTATATGATGATTGTATGTGCATTCATTTGACACATTTGAAAAAATAAAACTTGGGTGGATTTCCAGCAAACTTGCGTGTAGCGCATTGGCAAGGATCTACAAGCATGGCTTTGCAAATGTGCCAGTGTTTTATTATTTGACAAGTGTCATAATGTAGTTACAAAAAATAGAGGTATACCTTTAGTGACTGATGGGTAGCTTGTGGCCATGGGCAGTGGCCAGATTGTCCGGTTCATGGAATAAGGTCATGATCCGGACAATCTGGCTAATGGCCATGACCACAAGGGACACAATATAGGATTAAAGTGGCCATATCCACCTGGGATTGGCTTTGTGGTGAAGTTATTCGAAATTAGGATAGATCTGAAAGGGAAGAAAAATGTGCTTGTGGTAATATGGTCATAGGGTTCTTTTTTTGTCTTCTGCAGGCTCCCATGGAAAGCGAAGAGGGCCCTGTATGGAACCCTCGGCTTCTCTTTCCATGGTGGCTATGTTGGAAAAGGATTTTCCTTCCTACACCGGGACGCCATAGGCCACAGGCTAATGGCCTTCATCCCCCATTTCAGGAATGAGGGGATAATGGTCCAGAGATCTAGTTATCCACCCTCGCTTTGCTTGGGCTGATAACTTGGGCTGCTGGCCCGGTATCCACCATTCCAGTCCCTCGAACGGAGGATGAACGCCACAAAATTCCCATTAGCAAAAGGGAATGATGGAAAATCTTAGTGAGTGGATGTACTTTACTGAGAAATATAAAGTAGATGGAGTCTATACTTTTTTTTTAAGTTCTATTTTTTAACTGTGAAAGGTGGTTCCTAAAGGAACATTTATTTTGTTTTTGGATGCATGTTTTTGGGCAGGAGAGCTTAGAATGAAAGGTGGGGAGGGAAATGAGGGAAGAGGCACCAAACACTAATATGGTGGGGTAGCTGGACAGGGGAAAAATGTTGCGCGTGTTATTTCTAAGGTAGGGGGCAGTGTTTCTCATGCTCCTTGATTACAGCAGTGGTGATGTCTCTTGGGGAGGAGGGATGGCATTAGCTGATTCTATTTTAAGATAAATAGCAGTTTTGCTAAAAGTATGTACTTTGTACTAGGTTATTAATGGATGAGTAGGAATAGGTGTTGGAGCTGTGCAAGGGAAATTTTGAAGTTGAAAGTTCTTAAATCAGCAGAAAATGCAGTTCCGAATTGTCAGCGAAGCACAGATCTTATCGTGAAGTGCGTACGGGTTCTCGGACACGTCATTATGCTGCACGCCAGCATATAGTCATGTGGCACTCTCTGGAAGGTCTGCAATGAAGTCAGATGTTCGTAGACCTGGTTAAGTTGCACTAATAAAAACCTATGAATTTCAATGAAAAAACGTTGTTGAGGGGACGTTATGGTGAAGTTGCGCTACTAAAAACCTATGAAATTAAGTGGAAAAAACTTTGTTAAAGGGATGCTATGGTTCCAAGTCAAACCGAAAAAACCCTGAAATTGGCCAGTTATGGAAAGCTAAGCAACCATACCTCACGTCACCACCGTACACTGCTAAGACTAACACCCAGAACATCAAAGATGACATCACAAATGTCATTGATGACATCACTGATGACATCACATGTCTGGCTCACTCTTTTTTCCTTTACTGATATATCTAGTCCAGTAACAGTCAGGAACTAAAAATACACTATGCTATAGTACAAAGTACTATATTTGTAGACTTGTACTTCAAATATGTTCTTACAGTAATTCACTTAGGGTTCACTCAAAGCATATGAAACATATACAAAGGGGAAAACACAGACTTGGAAGACAGCAATGCTTTCTATGTATGAAGATGATTAGTACGGTTATCAACACTGTCTTATAGTTCGGTTGTTTTTTTTTTTATTACTGTACTTTCCCTGGATATGCTCATATTTGTACACATTGCACTTACACGACTTTCCTTAGGGTCTAGTCACAATATGTGATAGTTCTACATAGGGAAGTAGTAGCTTTGAAGCAGAGCAATCATTTCTGTGCATGAAGATAATCAGTTAGGCTATGAAGATTGTCGGGTTATACTGCTGTTTTTTTGTTTACTTCACTTTCCCTGTATATGCTCTATTTGTATGTGGTGTTGTCTGTTTGAGTTTTGTGTGCAGTAATGCAATAATGGAGTAAGTGGGTTTGATTAGGTACTTATTAAATGTTTCACAGTATGCAAGACTCTAATAAGAAAGCATTTATAATTTTAGTATTTAACATGGCAAGAATATTAATATTGCATCTTCATGTCTGCTGCACACTATGCCTGTGTTACTACATGTGTACCTTAGTATATAGGAAAAAACTTCATAATACAATGCTATTTGGATTAATGCATTACTTAATGCACTACGTACCTCATGATATTTATTCCAATGATCCTTGACATTTTTTTATTAATATTACAACAATCCCTTGTACAGACTTCATGAAAGGTAAATGCACATGTGATTTCATCAGTGAAATTTGTGATGTCATCTTTGATGTCCTGGGTGTTAGTCTGAGCAGTGCACGGTGGTTGCGCGAGCTATGGTTGCTTAGCTTACCATAACTGGCGAATTTCAGGGTTTTTTCAGTTTTACTTGGAACCATTACTTCGATTGGATTGTGTCCTCCAATGTATTCCTCATCTTAGATGTATTCCATCCAGGGGGGCGCTGTTGAGCGCTGAGCAAGATGGCCGCCTGAAACGTGAGCTCCGTGGCAGGCAGATCTCTCGATCCTGATCTTGGGCAAGCACGATCTACGACTTGTACCAGACGACTAAAATTCGTGAGCTGCTGGTCCAGGGACCAACTGGTCCAAATCCCAAAGAAAATCGGTGCTGGGAACCCTGTAATCGGGAACTGGCGCAACCATCCCCCAGAGCCTGCGAGCCTGCGCGCCAAAACCTCGGTGCGGATGGTCCCGACCCCTCGGAGCCGTAGCGATCTGCCGCCCTTGCGGGGTCCCGAGTGGCCACCGAGTGGCGACCAGGAACGGGCCACTGGATTATTGGGGTTGCGCGGTGCTAGAGTGGAGCACCGCGACCACTGGAGCTGAAGCCTTCCGCTTACCGGACCCGCATCCGGCATAGGCCCTCAACCCGTGTCGGCCTCAATCTGCTGTCTACAAATCGAGCAGCAACCACCCGCACCACGTAGAGGACGACCTGCTCCTGCCAGGCGACATGGTGGGACCACCCCTGCAACCTTACCGGCACCCGGTGGGACCCAGACCCCTGGCGGCCTGGCCGCCACCTGCTTGGATCCTCCTTGGACTTGAGTTGCGTCGGCCCGCCTCTGCCTTCGAGGCCTGGATCCCCTGGGGGCCGCACCTCGGGGACCCTGCCCGTGGAAGTGAGCGACACTATCGGCACCCCTTCCTCTCTCCGGGGCCACATCACCGCCACAATGACTAAAGGAAATGGCAAAAAACAGAGCTCCATAAACATGTTTACGAAGGCACCGGTCGTCCCTGCCGAGGAGGCTGCCGAGCAGACCCCCGCTACTACCTCATCCACTGCTGCCTTAGATGTATTCCATCCAGCTTTGCTGCTCTAAGGAAATTGTTTTGGCAGAGGGCGCTGTGCGTCGATGTCGTCGAGTTGATGGTCCCTCGAAGGCCTCCGTCGAGGGTGACGTCATCAGGTGTATAAGTAGCACGCGCGGCGCCCGTTGGCCTCAGTTCTGTTTTTCCGCAGTATACGTTGCTTCGGACATTCGGCGTGCCTCGAGTTCTGTCAGAATATATAATAACGAAATATGTCCTCGTCATCGACGCCGACCACAACCGTGAAATCGGTATTCAAAAAGTGCAAATCGTGCGGGTCAAAAATGTCGATCACGGACCCGCATTGAGAGTGTTTGTGGTGCCTCGGGGAAGGCCACGACATGGAGGCCTGTACGAAGTGTCAGGCGATGACGGGGAAAGCCTTGCGAGAGAGTAGAGGAAACCTACAGGTAGGTCGAAAAACCGATAGAAAAACCTCTAGCGTCGAGTCGAGATCCCATGAGGAGAATTCTCCTCGACGCGAAAGGCATCGATTGAGGTCCCGTAGCGATTCCCATCGCTCGTCGTCTTCGTCAAAAAGTTTGAAGAAACGACGCCACAGGTCTCCCTCCACCTTGTCATCAGACGAGTCTCCAAAAAAAGATGAAATGCCCCACGAAACATTTGTCTGCCGAAGAGTGGGAAGCATACAGGGTCAAAATGATGAAGGTGTTTGAAAAAGCGAAGCCTCGGGCCGCGACCTTCTTCGGAAGCCGGCCGGGAGCGTCTTTGCTCCGACACTCGCGTGCCCTCGAGCCCAGGTGATCGAAAAAGGAAGGATGGGGAACCTTCCAGGACTCCGAGTGAAAAACGCTCGAGTCGACTGCTCGAGGTCATCGACGCCGTCCGAGACCCATCATACATCGAAAGGAAAATCTTTGAAGGTCGCCTCGAAGCAGACCCTGTCGATGACCACGATGTCGTTGACGCCGTTATCGACGTCGACACTGAAACCCTCAGCGCCAAAGGCTCCAGCCAAGCCAGGGATGCCAGAAAAAGAGAAGGACAAGGTTACAAAACCTGTATTGTCCTCAGAGCCAGGTACTAGACCTCTTCCTCCTGCTCTCCCAGAGAAGGTTTTCAAGCCTCTCCCCAGAAAGGAGTTTCTCAAATCCCAGACCTCAATTTTTGAGGAACAGGAGAGATCTGATGAGGAGAATGTATTTGTATTTGTTTTATTTATATAGCGCAGACCAGGCCCGAGGGCATCCGGGCGCATATCTTAGAAGAACGTTACAGGCATGACATATAGTTGCAGTGGTTACGATAAATTGTGAACAAAATATACAATTGGCATTACAATTCAGAGCAACACAACACACAAAGCAGTAGTGAAGGAGCAGAGCTTAACAGGGGCCAGCCAAGATCAGAGGAACGATTGTTAGTGAGATGTGGCTAGCCAGAGCTTGGCTTTGTGTTTGAATATGTTGAATGAAGGTATGGTTCTGATAGAAAGAGGAACAATGTTCCAAAGCTTGGCCGCCAGGACTGGGAAGCTAGTGCCCCCCGCAGATTGGAGCTTAAATCTAGGGATCGCAAGACCTTGGGATTGTGCCGATCTAAGTGCTCGCAATGGATTATGCTGTGTAAATCGTGAGGCGAGGTATGTTGGGGCTTGGTTTACGCATTTGTATGTGAGGGCCAGTGCTTTAAGTGAAATTCTTTGGGCGACTGACAGCCAATTGAGATTCTTCCTGGTTTCTGAGATGTGAGCCGAGCGAGGGATATTTAGGGCCGCTCTGATGGCATTATTTTGGGTAATCTGAAGTTTATTAAGGTTACCCTGGTTAGTGCCTTGGTACAGAATATTGGAATAGCCCAGTTTGGACATAACCAAGGTCCTGGCCAAGGTGATGGAGTTCTGGGTGGTAAGGAATGGGCGACAGGCTGAGATCAATTTGCAGGTGTAAGCAGATGCGGTAGCTACTGCATTAGTTTGTCTAGTGAGAGTCAGGGAGGAGTCCAGATAAATGGCCAAAGTTTTAGTATCGTTGGATACTTTGATTAGGTTACCGTCAATGTTAAAGGAACCGAATAGAGGACTCAGTTTGTTGAGTCTCTGTTGCGTACCTAAAATGAGAAGCTCAGTCTTGTCATCGTTGAGGCACAACTATGTTGGGCCATCCAAGCGTGGATGACAAGGTAGATGTCATTGAGGGCTTTGGAGTCAGCAATGTAGTCACCAGTGATGGGTATAAGTATCTGGGTGTCATCGGCATAATTTGTGTAGGTGACGCCCAGATAGTCAAGCACATCAAATAGTGGTTTGGTGAAGACATTTTAGAGAGTTGGGGAGACACAAGACCCTTGAGGGACTCCGCAAGGGACTGGTGTAGGATCTGCCGATGAGGACGACGAGAAAACTCTCATATGCCTATTGTCAAGGAATGACCTGATCCAGTTGGATGCATTGTCTGAAAAGTGGGCAGCGGACTTCAGATGTCGGCATAATATTTGGTGATTTACCAAATCGAAGGCCACGGATAGGTCCAGTAGAGGTAGAAGGGCCAATTTACCGTTGTCTTTAATGTCCTCAATTTGGGTTTTGAGATCTAAAAGAGCCATTTCAGTCCCGTGCTTGGGTCTGAAGCCCGATTGTCTTGAGCCGAGGAGGTTGTTAGTTTCCAAGTAGTTCTGAATCTGCAGGTATGCTGCTCTATCAAGTATTTTGAGTAAGAACGGTACAGTAGTGATAGGTCTGTAGTTGGTTGGTGTTTCAGGGTCTAGCGTTGTTTTTTTTAGGAGAGGGATCACCCAAGCGTCCGTTAAATTATTGGGTACCCTTCCAGTTAAGAATGAGGAGTTAATGAAGGTAGTTATAAAAGGAGCAAGGTCATGTGCTGCTTCCTTAATAATAGGTGCTGGGCAAGAGTCGCCTTGGCAGTTAGATGGTTTTAAGTGCGAATGATGTTTTTGACCTCGAGGATGGTGAGTGGGGTAAAGCTAAAAGGAGTGTGAGAATAGGAGGCCAAGGGGGTTATGGGAGGTTTGGTAGGGGGGGTTGGTGAGTAAGGTGGTTTGTTTGGCGTTAATTTTTGCTTGCAGGGTGGTGATTTTGTTGAGGAGGGCGTTTTGGATGTTGTTGCACCACTTGCTGTCTTTAATGCAAGTGTCAGGAGCAGGGGAGGGGGATTCCAATTCTTTAAGGATTTTAAATAGCTCCTTAGTGTTGGATTCCGCTTGGGAGATACGTAGATTGTAAGTCTCCTTTTTGGCTGAAGGATTGCAGCCTTGTAGTTGTGGGTGGTGATAATGAGGCGATCTTTGTTCGAGTTACATGGGTGGCTCTTCCAAAGTGATTCAGCTGTACGCTTTTCTTTACGTAAGGTTCGTAACTGTGGGGTGAACCAGGAGTTCAGGTGGGCTTGTAATGTACCTTTTGGGCTGGAATATGGCACCCCAAATGTCCCAGAATGCTTGATTTCAGAAGTAAGCAGAATGAGGGACTTGGTGGAATCATTACACAATGCAAGTGGCATTGACACATCTCCTGAAAACTACTTTGGCAGACCAGAACCAGGAGAGCATGCCAGTCCATCATACCGTCAATTAATGACAAAGGTAGTAGATTACTTAAGATGGGCTAGACCATCAGCCCAATTCATCCAGGATGATTTAACAGATATATTGGACCATGGTCCCACCGAAGACCCAGTACTACCCTTTCATGTAGCCCTGCAAAATAGGGTGGCCAAGAATTGGGGAAACTCCAGATTCTATTCCTCTGGTAAATAAATCCCTCACCTCAAAATACCGCCCGAAATAATAGCCCAAGGTTACTGCCTTCCTTTTCTAACGCAACCTCAAAGCAATCCACCAGGGAGACACCCGTTGAAGTCTTCAAACCCGCTCCTACAGCAGGAAGTTTTAACCCTGCTGGAAAAAGGTGCTATAGAACCAGTACCTGCAGCGGAGAGGAACAAGGGATGGTAAACCCCGTATTTTTTGATCCCCAAAAAGGGCGGAGGACTGAGACCCATCTTGGACTTAAGAAACTTGAACAAGTTCCTCAGAAAGGACAAGTTCAAGATGGTTACCCTTTCTCAGATCCTTCAGGCCCTTCAACTTCAGGACTGGTTGGTGTCATTGGACCTCCAGGATGCTTATTTTCATGTGCCGATTCATCTCAAACACAGAAAATACCTGAGGTTCGTAGTTGGCGACTTACATTATCAGTTTCGAGTCCTGCCATTCGGGTTGACCTCTGCCCTGAGGGTCTTCACCAAGTTAATGGTAGTGGTGGCAGTGCACCTCAGGAGAGGGGGATTCATGTCTACCCCTACCTGGACGATTGGTTGATCAGAGCGCGTTCTGCCGAGCAAGCACTGGATCATCTGAAAGTCACCTGCCACTTCCTCCACAAACTGGGCTTCTCCCTCAATTTCAAGAAGTCACAGCTTCACTACATAGGAGCTGTATTAGACACATCCTTGGGAAACAGCTCGCCTCCCAGGTCGAGGGCTCAAGACATTCTTCAGATGGTTTACAAATTTCAAGATGCCCAAAATCTCTAGGCTTACGACTTTTTAAGGTTGCTCGGCCTCATGGCATCCTGCATCTTCCTGGTGCCAGAGGCACGCTTGAGGATGAGATCCCTCCAATGGGCTCTAAAGACTCAGTGGTCTCAATTTTCGGGTCAAATGATGGATCTTCTTCAGATTCCGAACAGGGTCCGACAAGATCTTTTATGGTGGACCTGTACAGAGAACATCCTAAAAGGAGAACCTTTTTGGCAACCATGGCCGGAGATCACAGTAGTGACGGACGCCTCGCTCATGGGGTGGGGAGCTCATGCCAATGATTTGACAATCAACGGTTGTTGGTCTCCATCGGAGTCCAAACTACATATCAACCTTTTAAAGCTGAGGGCGATCAGACTAGCGCTGAAGGCTTCCTGCCATCTGTCAGGGGAAAGAATGTCCTGATAATGATAGACAATACGGTGGCCATGCATTACCTAAACAAAAGAGGAGGTGTGGGGTCACTACCTCTGTGCAGAGAGGCAATGCAGCTCTGGTATTGGGCAATTCTGGAGGGAATCTCTTTAACGGCAATTCATCTAGCCGGGGAAGAGAATATGACGGCAGATGCTCTGAGCAGGCAGAGCATGGTATCCCACGAATGGGAACTGGCTCAGGAAGTCATTCAAGAGATCTTCGCCCTTTGGGGAACCCCTCAAGTAGACCTGTTTGCAACCGGAAATGCAAGAGGTATTGCTCAAGGGCATTTCCCCCCGAGAGGAGCCCTGGGGGACGCGTTCGTGGTGGAGTGGAATTTCCCATTATTGTACGCGTTCCCTCCAATTCCCGTCATTCCTCAGGTCATCAGAAGGCTGAGAAGGTTCCGGAGCGGCATGATCCTAATTGCCCCGGATTGGGCCAGGAGAACGTGCTACCCGGATCTTATAGAATGTCATCTGTCCTCCAGTACGTCGTCCTCAGAGAGAGAACCTTCTCTCTCAAATGGAGGGTCAGGTTCTCCATCCAGAGGTCAAAACGCTCAACCTTCATGCTTGGTATTTGAAAGGCTGAGATACAGGGATTGGAACCTTCCAGGTGACGTTATGGAGGTGTTGCTTTCGGCAAGAAGGCCAGCAACAAAGTCTCTATACCGTTGCCGTTGGAAAAAGTTTTGCAACTGGTGCAGAGAAAAGAATGTCGATCCTGTTCTATTCCGGAAGTATTATCTTTCCTTCTGACCCTAGCACATAGAGGTCTGAATATCGGAACAATAAAAGGTTACCTTGCAGCGCTTTCCATTTTGAAGCGCTCATCGGAAGAATGTTCCTACTTCAAAATTCCTTTGATAATACAATTCTTAAAAGGACTCGCTAATGTGTTTCCTTCTCACCCATTTCAAGTACTGATCTGGGATCTAAATTTAGTCCTAAAATTCTTAATGTGTGCTCCTTTTGAGCCTATGCTCACGTGTCCATTAAGATTACTAACGTGGAAAACAGCCTTCTTGGTTGCTCTAACATCAGCAAGAAGAGTGAGCGAATTGCAGGCAATGTCTTCTGGGCCACCCTATACTGTGTTCCATAAGGACCGAGTTGTGTTGATGGTAAAACCATCATTTTTACCGAACGTAATATGTGATTTTCATTTAAGTCAGAAAATTGTCTTACCTGCATTCTATCCTCCACCCCATCCTTCGAAGGAGGAGGAAAGATTACACAGGTGGGATCCAAAAAGAGCTTTAAGCTTTTACATCTCTAGACTTTCCAGACTTAGAGTGGACAACCAGCTGTTTATAGGTTACAAAGGAAGGAAACTGGGTCAATCGGTGACAAAACAGACAATCTCATGCTGGATCGTGCTTTGCATTTCAGAATGCTACAGACTAGCTCAAAAAGACCCTCTGGAAGGGTTAAAGGCTCATTCCACCAGAGGCATCGCCTCCTCCACGGCCCTTCAAAGAGGTGTTCCAATAAGTTCCATTTGGGAAGCAGCAACTTGGTCTTCGCTACACACCTTCTCAAAATTCTATAACCTGGATGCTTCCCAGTCAAGGGAGCTAACTTTTGGAAAAGCAGTACTATACTCAGCCATCTAAGAGTATCGAAAAATCTACCCCCTCCTCCAGAGGAATTGTCCATACTGCTTTGGGAGTCTTTCTAAGATGAGGAATACGTTGGAGGACACAATCCACTCGAAGAACAAGTTACTTACCAACTGGTAACGTTCTTTCGATTGGATGTTCCTCCAACGTATTCCTCATCGCCCTCCCAACCTACCCCTCTGTAGATTTTTCCGGGTTATTGCCATCTCAAATCTCACAAGGCTCATACCTGTCTGCCGGCACAATCTACACAGTACAAGATCAAAGATAAAAAGGGGAAAAACAGAACTGAGGCCAACAGGTGCCGCGCGTGCTCCTTATACACCCAATGACGTCCCCCTCGACGGAGGCCTTCGACGGACCATCGACTCAACGACATCAAGGCATGGCACCCTCTGCCGAAAAAATTTCCGAAGAGCAGCAAAGCTGGATGGAATACATCTAAGATGAGGAATACGTTGGAGGAACATCTAATCGAAAGAACGTTACCAGTTGGTAAGTAACTTGTTCGTCCTTTTAACAAAGTTTTTTCACTGAATATCATAGGTTTTTAGTAGCGCAACCTAACCATAACGTCCCCTTAACAAAGTTAATTTTCATTGTATATATATGTATATATATATATATATATAGTGTGTGTATAGAATCTGGATGTTCCACAACACATTTTGGGAAAATAGGACCCCATGAACAGAGTGGCTGAAAATGTGGCGCAGTATAAGAAAACAACTGACATTGAAGGAAGATTCGAGAAGGCTTGTCTGGCTCAGTGTCGAGAGTTGTGGCAGCCCAGAAACTGGTTATTCGAGGAGATACAACGTGGTCCAGTTGAAAATAGACTTTGGGCAAACCACATCGAGACTGTAGATAAGGCTGTGCTCACACTCCCTCTTATTCTCAGGCACAGTGAAATTTGCAAAGACTAATGTTCAAAAACGAATTTGAATGGCAGACAGCAGCAGTGATGATGGATGATGGGCTGATTGGGTGGGGAGGCATGGTCAAAGCCAACCTTCCTGCACCTGGGGTACCAGCTTGCGTGCTGCTAGCAAGTGGAATATTCCAGAAGGGTACAAGCGTGCCAACCAATCATAGAGGGCCACACAGCAAAGAGCCCTATAGTTTGAGACCCAACGAAATGTTGTGTTTTCTATGACACAGAAGATGACTTGCAATAGGGGGTGGGCATAGCTGTCCACCTGACTTTCGAGACCTAATCACAATCCTGTTCCCCATAGAATGTTTACTTGGATGTTCCCCTTAAGCCTATCAAACCCCCAAGTAGGTTTCCTTATTTTGCTACGTAGTATGACATCAGTGATGAGTTTTTGCTATATAAATCAAATTTCTTATTAAATGTTTTGAGATTGCCTGTGCGACGTCCGTTGATGTCCGTTGTACTCCCTGTTTTAGACAATTGCAATTAAAACAGCTCAGTTTTTCCAACTTCCTGAGTCCATATGATTATTGGTCTGAGTAAGTTCTGCATCCCCATCCATCCCAGATTGTGCTACCTCGCTTAAAGGGCCTATGGGTTCACGTGGTAGCCGAGGGAGGATGGTTCAGGCCCATCGACTGGTAGGTCTTGGGTGTTTCCGAAAATCAGACACCCTCTGCCATCTAGCTGGAGGATCGCAGAGTTTCCTGTGGAGGGCGGCCACTATAGAATTCTTGCAAGAAAATCGATACAGGTGGGCCGGGTCCCTCATTGATGAAATCCGTCCTGGTTTATACAGGTGCTGAGTGGACTGAAGGTGACAGTGGTCGATTGGAGGAGGGTGACGATCCCAAAGGTCTTGAGCTGAAAAGCAAATGGTGAGTAGATTGAGGGGACTAGCAAAATAAGGGAATGGGAATGTGGTAATGTAGAAAAGTAACAGGGAAAACCCAAGGGGGTAAATAGGCGGCACATAATCAGGTTTATGATAGAGAATGACTCAAACTCCAATCAGGATATTTTAGGGGCTAGGAGAAAAGGAGTACCATGGTGTAAATGTAAAGAATCGATTAGTCTGTATTTTTGTGTATTTTGTCATTGATAAGAGGTGTCGAAGAGCGATGAGAGTAAACTGTGAGGTTAAAGAAGAGATAAAAAGTTATCTATCTTTTAGTCCTTGTTGGCACCGATTGAACAGATGGGTTGAGACAATTGAGAAGTAGAGGCTTTGAGCGGCAAGGTTGGAGCGCGCTCATATTTGTTTTTTTTTCTGAAACGTATCTGTGTATCTAACAGTAAGTATTGACAGTCAAATGAGACTTGTCACAATGGGGGATGTTACTCCACTGATGCATTTGTGCAAGACGCTACCAAAGCACGTGCCTAAACTTAAACGTTATAGTGCGGAGTGGGTAAAGGGTACAGCCGGCAAGATGTTCATGCCATGGCCACAATGAGGATCTCTGTCGAAAGCGGTTTTGCAACACATGACCTCATACTTGCATGCTGCATACTCAGGGAAGACATTGGAGAAAAGGCTAGCTATTTTAGAGCTTTGGAAGATGTACCAGGAGGATCCGCCTCCTCAGGAATGGATACTCAATCAGTGGAGGGAGGAAGGTGTTGAGCCTTCAGCTCCCCTTACCTCACCCGAAGTAAACAGGGATAGTATAGAAGATGTAGGATTGTAAAAGCGGCGACAGGATATAGTAATCCGATATATGATCCGCCTGCCTACAGTAGTGATAGTCCAGAAGAGACCAAAAGAAAGGAGATCTTTAAGATCGTACAGCACAAAGAAAAGTGAATGACCGAATATATATCAACAGAGATAGAAAGAGCAATTAAGAGATGGAAAGGAGGAAAGGATAAAGCTGATGAGGTAACGCTTCTAGAGAACAAATGGATGGGTGGACAGATATTGCTCAAGCTCGATGGGAAAAGTATCGAGGAGGTTTAGCAAAAGGAAGATCAAGATGAAAAGGATAAAAATGACAGGGAAAAAGGGAAAGGATAGGGAGAAACGAGAGGTGTATCAGGAGGAACAGCAAAGAAAGGGCAGAGGAGCAAAGGAAGTATGACAACAGACAGAGCAATTGAAGAAAGATAGGCAAGAAAAGAAGAGCAAAGAGGATGAAGCGTAGAAATCATGGGATAAAAGAATACAAAGACGAAAGGAAGAAGAGTGTAGAGCAAATGGAAGAAGGGAAGAGAAAAAGGTAAGAGGAGGAAAGGGTTAGACAGGAAGCAAAAAAGCAAAGGGAATTAGATGATGAAATGGAGCAAAAAAGAAGACAAAGGGAACACGACATTGATCGCATTCAGAAAGAGTTAATGGAACATAGTGCAGGTATATCATGGGCCCATATAGAGGAGTTTCTCCCGTCACAGGGAGCAACGTCAGAGCCATCTAGGATAATCCTAGAGGAGAATTTTGACATAGGCTTTATCAATCCTATCTCTGATGCTTCCTATTAGGATTTTATTGAAAGCAGCAAAATGGGAAGCCGAGGGAAGGGAGAACAATCTCTGGTCCGAAGCAAGGAAAGAGACCCATTCAGTCTTGAGCACAGAGCCTTGTCCTTAGACAGTCTGACTTTAAATGAGGGTGATGAGGTCGAGAGTCATACTAGTTGGGGACTAGACATGTCAGATGAAGAGAGCGAAACCTTTCGAGGGGAGGAGGGAGAAAATGCATGCAGTACCAAGGGATGACAGCAGACCGACAAGGAAGTGAGATGGTCTGATCTTGAGCAGCCCAAGGATAGGATGCCAGATCCCATGGCTTATCCAGAGTGACCTAAAGGACGATTGCATAGTGGAAAGGGAGAGTCACCACCATATGTGAGCAGGCTGAGGTCATTGCCAGGTAGTAGATGATCAGGAACCATTGTTCCCACTATGGGATGGACGGACGATGGGAGACGATTGCAGATTTGGGTTTATGCAGTTCCCTTTATTGGAGAAATGAGGGGCCAGACCACAGCATATTCCCCTTGCCACAAATGGATAAGGATAGTTTGAGGCAAACTTCCCAGTTTAACGGCGGGTGCGGGGAATGGATTTATGAGCTAGAAAAGATGACAGGAGGAAATTCTCTAGCAATAGGGGACATTAAGGGTCTCCTAGCAGCCATTCTTGGGGAAAGGGCTGATGACATTTGGACAAGAGCAGGTTACTGAAGTGTCACAGCACAGAACACAGTGCACGATGGAGTGCCATTTAATAATTGTAGAGCAGATGTCTTGAGAGCACTCAGGGTACACTATCCTTATACATCAGATATAGGTGCAATTATGGAACATAAAATGAAAGATGACGAAGATCCACTTATTCAAAGCATTCAGGAACGGTGGGAGGAAGTCAGTGGCTGTATTTTACCACATTTTATGTCCGGGATTACCGGAGCAGGTACTTAGACAGCGCAAGAAATTAGTGGGAATGGAAGCAAAGCCATGGGCAGAGATACAGTTGACTATAGCACATCACTGCCGGCTGTTACAAGAGAAAAATAAGAAGGAAGATGCTCGAAAACTTGAGGAAGCCAAGTTAGTTCAGAAGAATTGTCAAAGTAAGCCATACGAGGGGTGGTACTGACAAGTGGAGAAGGATTGGGAATGCAGCAAGCAGTGGGTGCATCACAGGAGAATAATTAACGACAATTGGATCAAGGAGAGAATGGGTTTATGCCACGAGGCAGAGGAATGGATTACAGAGGATGGTGTGGTTTTCAGAATAATCAAGGCGGGTTTCAGAATATGGCAATATTAATCAGAATATGCAAGGGGGACAAACCAGAAGATTCCCTCTTGTATGTTGGACATGTGGAAGGACGGGGCCTAATGGTATGTACAGAATGGGCAATTCTCAAGAGGGGGGACAGATTATCCTCCAGCATATATCTCACAAGCTAGGGATAGGTTTGCCCAAGATCAGACAGTGTATCATGCACAAGCGCTGCAAATGCAACAGGGATTACAACCACAGCAAGCACCATTGAATCCGCTGCATGGGCAGTTTCAGCACGCACCCATGCAGATACAGCAGGATGCAAACACAGGACAGTTATTAACACCTAGAGTAGGCGGTGTCACTGTGGTTGGGGGGGTGGTGCTTTTACAGGTACAGGTATAAGCATTTACCCACAACCCACAATAGGACAGCTCACAGGGTGACTTGATGTGTTCAGTACTATCGGTGACACCAGACCCTAAAGAGGAACCAAGGGTTGATGTGACGATAGGAAGCAAATCGTTTTCTTTTTTAGTAGAAACTGGGGCTACTCGTTCATATATACAAGAGTGTATCCAATGTCAGGAAATGCCATGAATGTTCAAGGTTTCTCTGGAGCTACAAGCAGAGTTCCTTTAACTGATGAATTACCTGTCTCCATAGAAGAGTGTGACATGTATGTTCCATTATTGGATTCACGGCAGACACAAGTTAATATTTTGGGAAGAGATTTAATGACAAAGTTTAATATGACGATTTCTTTTACTGATGAAGGCGTAGTGTGTTCTACTCCAGGGATACATTATATGATAGTGGGCGAGTTTATAATGGCATTTACAGGGCAAATGGCTCTGCGAGGAATGCCATTAGAGCCAGAAGTTTTTCTATATGGGGTACGCATTCTGTTGACATGGCTACCTGGCTTAGTGGGCAAGATTATGAGAATACCTGAGTTTTTGTTCAGGCCACAGATACCTATGGTCGAGGAGGGGGACAGACTATTCCCCTAGGTTAAATGCAGTCATAGTGTGAGGGGAATTGGCCATGCTCGAAGGAACAGATGACGAGGGGCAGGCCATGGAGAACAGTGATCGTCATTGGGGTAGGGTATAGATAGACTGACGTTGCTGATGAGGGTATGTTTGGAGATGATCCAGCAGATGATGAAGTAATATTCGATATGAGTATCACATATTGGATCAGAATAGATGCAAGGGAAATCCCACAGCGCATGGTGATAGTGCGTCAGCGCCCAGCACTTTTTGATGAAGATTTGGAAAAAGTGCCAAATTCCTTATGGACTATGGGCCCCTATGATGTAGGCCTATTAAAGGGGATAGGGGAGGTCAAGATTAAGCTGAAGCCAGGAGCAATTTTACCTCAAGAAAGGCAGTACCCAATGTCCCGAGACGTGGATAAAGGCATTTTTAAGACTATATCAGCTCTGATGGAACAAGGTATTTGTGTGATGTCAGTCATTGTGTAATACCGCAGTGCACCCTGTGAAAGAAATGAGGCGGGGTGGCAGAGATTTATACAAGATATGAGACCAATTAACCAAATTGTAGAGGCATAGTTTCCTTTAGTTGTGAAATCCGGTGACGATACTATGTAGTATCCCAGCAGAGGCACGATATTTCACAGTGATTGATTTGAAAAAATGTGTTTTTTCCATTGCATAAGGACTCCCAAGACATTACGTCTTTTATGTTTTGTCAAACTAAGCTGAAGAGTACTTGTTTGCCCCAAGGGAACCGTGAGTCTCCATTCTTTAATGGGGTCCTGAAGATGGACCGAAGCAATATTGATTTGCAAAGTGTTATGCTGCAGTACGTAGATGACATTTTAGTTTGTAGCACAACAGAAGATGAGTGCAGGCAAGAATCTGTTCAGTTAATGACAATTCTAGAAGACAAGGAGAAGTTACAATATTGTCAAGAAGAGCTATTGTATATAGCTTAGTTAATCTTGCATGAGGGGAAGAAAGTGGCACCTGAAAGAGCTGAGACGATTATGAACAGCAAAACCACAGCCGATAATATAAATGCAGCAGTTTTTTGGGGTTATGCAACTATGTTAGAGCATGGCTATTTGTTTATAGTTCATACACAAGAACCCTTTTACAGGCTCTGAGGAAAGCGCAAGTAAACAAGGAAAAAATAGAATGGACTGAGGAAATGGAGGAAGAGTTTGAAGAATTAAAGAAAGCAATTTGATAGCGGTGCTAACACAGAGGACTACATTGGGGTACAAACCCCTGGCATATTACAGTGGGATTCTAGATCCAGTTATAAGAGGCACTTTCCTTGCAAACAATTGCTGGCAGCAGCTGCATTCTCATTAGAGAAGTCTACTAATATTGTGATGGGGTGTCCTGTGACATTGTTTGTTGAGTATGCTTTGTTTGCTGTTTTGGAGAAACCTAAGGGTACATTGACCTCACAGAGGGCTTCTGCATATGAGGTAGTTATATCAAATCCATCAATCAAAATAGTTGGGTGTAAAATAGTGAACCCTGCCACGTTTGTAGCCAAATCTGTGGCAGAGGGTGAGCATGTGTATGATTGCACCAATTACGAGTTCTACAACATCCCGCGTGTAAAGGAAAATGCACTAGCAGGGGGGGAGAATCTCTTTGACAGGTCTTCAAAAATTGATCAAACTGATGGGGAATGGCATTCCGGTGTAGCTCTGGTATGGCACAGAGCAAATGGTGAATTTGAGGTTGTAGCAATTGCAAGACTGCAATCTTACTTTTCAACGCAAGCAGCAGAATTGGTGGCGCTTATTGTTGCGCTCTAGAAGCACACAGGGCAGGAAGTTACGGTATACAGTGACTGCGCCTATGTGACATCAACTATGCACACAGAGCCTAGCACCTTGAAAAAGGAGGGTCTTACTCTGAGCGGACGGCTCTCCAGTGCAGCACACTGCATTATTAGACAGGCTTATTAAGGCACTACAACTCCCAGTAGCCATCGCAATAGTTAAATGCTCAGCACATACTAAGCGAACTGACTTTATCTCTCATGGGAATGAAACCGCTGACGAAGAGGCCAAAAGGGTTCCATATTCAGCAGATATTTAAAGTTGCGATACTCCAGATCTAAAGTAAAAAGTAGTCACAATTATGATTGTAAATAAAGGGTTTCATTATTTGTCAAGAACACAGTTGATAGAGGTTCAAGACAGTGCACAGCAGGAAGAGCAAGAATTGTGGAAATGGAGGGGGTGTTCTTTATCCCCCTCAGAAGCATTGTGGTGACAGGACAGCACTGGAAAGCTGGTGATCCCTGTAGCCTAGTTAAGGGTAGCGCTTGAACTGCTGCACTACCCTGCACGTCTAACTAGGGAAAGCCTCACAGCAGCTATTGCAGAGCACTGGTTCGTACAGAACCTGTTAGTACACGTTGCATTTTATGTAGTAAATTGATTGTATGTCAAAAGTTTACCGCTGGGCACACAATACAAACAATCAGAGAGTGATTCCTCAACCGAATGGTCCTTTTTCTTCATTTACATATTGACTATGTTGATATGCTGCAAGTATGTAGTATATATAGGTACATGATGATGGTGGTGGTGTGTCCCATTTCTAGATGGATCAAAACAGGTCCAGGAACAGACCCTGATGCCATTTCCTAGATGAGGAGTATGTGAGCTGCTGAGCTCCAACAATGGGCCCCATTTTGTTAATGAAGTATTTGAACAGCTTAGCCTATTGCTTAGTGTAAAACACAAGTTTTCTTCTGTTTAACACCCGCAAGCGAACAGGATATGTGAGAGACTCAAATGTCTCCTTAAAGAGAGAATTGCAAAGTTAAAGTTGACATTGAAAAAGGGATGGCTGTATTGCCTGCCCCTTGCACTATATGCATTAAGGAATCAGCCTGGTTCGGACCACCACTTCAAACCCCATGAGCTAGTGACAGGGAAGCGAATAAGAATGAACTGGATAGTCCCAGACCCTTTGAGTAGCAATTACCCTTGAGATGGCTGAGGATGCAGATTTTTATTCATACATCAATAATCGAAACGACTCAGGTAATTGGCAAAAGGAAGACTGTTTTAATATCAATTATCTAAACTGGGAGCATAAAGAACATCAACGAACTCGCTCGATCCTCTTACTCAAACATTCTTAGTAAAAACTGAGATCTTATAAGGAAAACTCGTCATCAATGACGTTGACCTACGTATGTACTAATATCCTACGTGGCAAACTACAAAAACCTACGAGTATGGGTGATTGGCTCTGAGTGAACATCTAAGTATACGATCCATACTAGTCTAAAAAAGTGTGAATATGTGATTGGTTACTTAAATCAGGTGGGGCAACTAAGCCCTCCCCTAAAAATGACCACTATGAACGTCACGAAATACACAATGTCCCATTGGTTTACACAACTATAGGACCCCTAAATACATGGCCCTCTACGATTGGTTGGCACTCTACCCTCCCTCAGTACTTTTCCATCTACATCTAACAGCATGCAGGCTGGCCATCCAGGTGCTGGTGAGCTCGCCTTAGCTATTGCTTCCCACCAATTAGCATATCAATCCATCATCACCTCAGTCGTCTGCTGTCAATTAGGCTTTGAAGCTCGGCCTTGAGCTTGCTCTGACACATTTTGTGAGTGAGACGCATGGTCTGCCCTCGTGCGTAGGTGTGACCATTTTTTTCGTCCAACTTCATGCTTCCATGTGACTGGAGACCATGGAATTGAGGCTTTTGGTGGATTTTTAAACTATTTTTTAATAGACATCTGACATCTTTCTTGTTATGTTCATGCCTTCTGAACAGGAGTTTTGTTCTTTCACACGATTTTGTACCCAATGTCAGTTCACTCCAGTTTGATAAGACCTTGGCTTCTTGAGTCACCCAGCCTCGTCTGCTGAGATTCACTTTGTAATTCAATTTGGTTTTTAACTGTGACACATGAAAAATGAGGCCTTCTTGCTACTGTCCAGCACTGCTATAAAGCATAGTGGAAACATCCATCCTTCACTTGTCCATATGTATATATATATATATATATATATATATATATATATATATATAGTGTAAAACAAGGGGAAAAGTAATTGCACTTCTCCACATAAGGACAGCACTCTTCGCGGTTAGGACGCCAGTATGGATCTCGAAGAAATAAATCAATTCACCATTCGCCAAATGTTCTTATGCCATATCCAGTTTTATTCAAGGCATTAAACTCACGACGCGTTTCCCAAGGCTCCCGTTGCTTGCTCACATATACAATATGATGAGGTTGCCAACTGCTTTTAAGTACAGAAGGGCTCGATCTCTATGATTCCGCCCAACACATTTTGTCCTTCTTCTATTTCATCTCTTGAAATACCCCATAAGCATTCTATGTTGAATGCTGCCGGCCATTTTGAGATGTGTGAATTCCCATACATAGTGTATTAAAGCGAATACTTTTTTAGAGATATCACAATTATTCTATAGGGCCGGTCATTGTGTAGTAACAGGTTTTCATTTTCACAATGGTTAAAATATATAATTGCTGTAATGATTTAAAAATAAAACCTGCTCGTTGTACATTACATATTATTCCCAATCACAGCCTGGAGTAACAATCAAATGCTGGCATTGTGTAATTCAACAATTGATTAACTAATAGCATACTGCCCGAAATGGATTTTCTATTTGCAAACTGTATCCGTGTGAAGAGCTGTATTTTCCTAATCACTACATATTTAGTAGGTTCAAGAATATAAAGTGCAAAGTGCTGTAAACATAACTCTCAGTCCATTTGTCTTTAAAAACCTAAAGTGCATAGTGCAAAAGTGCTCTGTTAGTATCTTGAACATTACCCTTCACACAATCAGTTGGCTTTTATAAATGATTTCTTAGAAATTCAAGTTATTTGTGGCAGTTTGTTAAAGAAAACATTATGCTAAAGTACTCAATGCTAAACACATGCGGTAGTATTTATGGCCAGCATTGAATATATAATGTAAAAACCAGGATTGGGACAATATTAACAGGGGTATATCGAAGGACAAGATGAATAAAATCAAACCTAAAAAGCTAAGCAATTCTCAGTGTTCCATAAAAAGTCAACACACATATAAAATGTAGAAAAAGGTTCAAGTTAAAGTTAAAACGAGCTCAAATATCAAAATAAAAAAAAAGTGTTTTCTTATGTTGCTGACTAAAGACATTATCAAGACTGAGGCATAGGAGAAGATTTATGTCCCAAGGAATGTGTGCAATTCTTCATCCAGGTTATGTCCTCCTGTTTTCTTGGTTTGAAAGTCTAGGATAAATCGTGTCTCCATCTGCCGTAGTTCCAGCTCGCGATTCCCTCCACGTGGATTGGGTTTTATGTGGTGAACTCCAAAAAATCTGAAATTGTCCAATTTGCTCTGGTGTTGATCTCTGAAGTGTACCGCCATTGGGTAGGAAGCATCTCTATTTTTGATGGCCCGCATATGCTGTAATATTCACAATTTCAGCTTGCCAATAGTGCTTCCCACATACCAAAGGTTGCATGAACAAAGCAGTACGTATACGACAAACTCTGTATTGCATGTTATTTTAGCTTTCACCTCAATATTATGACCTAATATTGGATGTGTGTAGTTTGTTTTGTTCACCGCAAATTGGCACGCTTTGCCCTTAGTGCATTTGGAGAACCCAGTGTTCTTGTTATTCAACCATGTGGATACAGCGTAAGTTTCTTTCTTCGGGGACATGAAGCTGTTGACCAGTGTGTCTTTAATGGAGATAGATTTTCTGTAGGTTATGTTGACTCTTTCTCTCATGAATGGAAATAAAGTTTCATCGGTTCTTAAGACATGCCAGTGTTTATGTAATATTTTCCTTATTGTTTTTGCATGTGAGCCATATGTGAGTATTAGTCTCACATCGTCAGGTTCTTGAGTCTTTTCAGATGTTCGATTGGTGGAGAGTAATGCTGTTCGATCTAGATTTCTCGCTTTGATGTAAGCTCTTTCAATGATTGCCTTAGGGTACCTTTGTTTGGCAAAGTTCCGAGCTGTGATCTTGCATTCTCTATCGAAACAATCAAATTTGCTGCAATTACGACGGATCGTAACAAAGTCACCGTATGGTATGCTCCATTTTAATGGAGTTGGGTGGTTGCTACTTGCAAATAAAGGCAAGTCAGAACTTGTTGGTTTTCGATGAAGTTCAGTGCTGATCTCTTTACGATCAGTTTTTACCAGTACATCTAGAAAGATTAGGGATTCTCGACTGTGGGTTTCCGTAAATCGGAGATTCAAATTGTTGACATTTAATATAGTCACAAAGTCAAGCCAATCCTTTTCTTTTCCATTCCATAAGATAAGTCATCAATAAACCTTAGCCACAGGACTACTTGGTTAGTATACTTTATATTGGCATCAGTCCAGACAACACATTTTTTCCACCATCCCATTGTCAGATTTGCGTAGGACGGTGCAAAGCTTATTCCCATCGCAGTTCCGCGAAGTTGGTTATAGTAAGTATTGTCGAAGAGAAAGACGTTATTCGTTAAGCATAGATCTATCATTTCCATGATCATTTGTCCATGGCTCAGATAATTTAGCGATCTACTGTCAAGGAAGTATTTACATGCTTTTTTTCCATCATTATGTTGAATGGAGGTGTAGAGCGATACTGCGTCCAGTGTTGCAAACATAAAATCTCTTTCCCAGCTGATCCCTTCAATTTTACTGGGAAAATCTTTGGTGTCGTGTAAATATGAAGGTAGCGTAAATACCAGGGGCAATAATGTTTGATCAACATATTTCGACATATTTTCCAATGATGCACCGTTTAGAGTGACAATGGGTCTTCCTGCGGGGCAGGTGGGGTTCTTATGAATTTTTGGTAGGAAGTAGATTGTGGGTATGATGGGTGTTTTATTGAAGAGGTACTTCGAATCGTCTTCATCAAGAATATTCAATTCTTCCCATTTCTGTAGGAAGCACTCAACTTTCCTTTTTAAGGGTTCCAATGGGTTTGCCTCAAGTTCTTCATAGCAATAGTTGTCACTTAGTTGTCGTTCTGCTTCCTTTACATAGTCTTCTCTGTTCAGGATTACTATGTTGCTTCCCTTATCTGAAGCTTTTATGATCACATGGTCAAGTTCTTGCAATTCCTTTAAGATTTTCCTTTACTTGAATTAAAAATTATGCTTCATGGTATTTCTAAATGTTCTGGCTTTCTTGAGGTCCTGGATAACAAGGTCCTGGAATGCTTCAATTTTGCCCCCTGGTTGGAACATCGGGTTAAATCTAGATTTGGCTTTTAGTGTACTCTTGATGGGCCAATCAGTTTCAATGTCCAACATTTCAGGAGTAATGTCCGAAGTCATGTCTGTTAATTGATTTGTGGATTCTAACTCGGCCAAATCAATTAATGTTTCCAAGTCCTCAATAGCTGCTGCTGTTCGACCTAATGACGCCAATTTTGGTTTTTCCTTGGGTGGATTCAAGATGAAGAATTTCTTCAGTCGGATTTTTCTCATGTATTTGAAGAAGTCTATTCTGGTTTGCATGTAATCATAGCTTGCTGTGGGGCAGAAGTTAAATCCATATTGGAGAACTTTAGTTTGTTCCTCGTTGAGCGCGTAGTTTGAGAGGTTGATGATGCTTTTATCAAGTTTATCTGGTTCTATTGTGCCTTCTTCTTCCCAGAGCGTGTTCTTGTTCCTTGATCTGACTCTGAGCTGCTTGTGACCTTTTCCCCTCCTTGTTTTTTTCTTCCTCCTGGGCCTTGGTTCTTCCCCCGTCCTTTTCCTGTATTTTTTGCGGGATTTTTTCTGCCATCTAGACCGAGCATCCTCATCTCCTGTAAAAAAATTAGTTTTCTTGGTGGGGGGATTTACATTACTGCTAGCGGAGGCTTCAGAGTCTGAAGTCGTGGCTGCTTCGCTTGAGGTCGGGGTTGTTTCCTTGTTTTCGGCATTTTGGCTTGCCATGTTTTTTCTCAGGTTATCAAATCGACGTGCAAAGGTATAGACTCTTCCTCTTTCATAGTCCTGCTTATCACGAAGGAACTTTCTCTGCTTGCGTAATTTAATGTCTTCTTCGTAAGCAATTAGTTACTTCCATACTTTTTCTGAGTTTATTCCCTTCTTCGCTAGGTGAGATAGCAGACAGCTGTTCATTAATTTCTTCTTTTTTGGTTAATAACTTCTGTCTGTCTATTCTAGCATATTTAATCAAAATATTCAAAAATTGTCCTGAGCACAAGTTTGTGGAGTTGCCCCATTCTTTAAGCATTTCCGGATCTTGTTCCTCAAAGGAAGGAAGTTGGACAGAGAAGGCCCAGTTCAGCTTAATTTTTGTGGTGAAGTGAACAGAATTCGCTAGAACCCGTTTGATGAATGTAGGACCAAAGCCAAATTCATGGAGCACCCTGGTGAGATAAACCCAATCTATTCTGTCGAATGCTTTTTCCACATCAACTGATAATACTACTAAAGATACATTTCTGCGTCTCGCCCATTCAATCACGTTGATTTCCCTTTTAATAATATCATGCGCCTGTCTACCGGGGATAAATCTGGCCTGATTCTTCTGTATAATATTTGGGAGAATGCCTGCCAGTCTAATCGCCAATATTTCTAAGAAATACTGGCATCATAATTGAGGAATGCAATTGGTCTGTAGGAGGCACAACTAGATGTATCCTTTCCGGGCTTCCCTAAAAGTGTCAGGATAGATTAACCCATTGTGGAAGTAATGGCTCCCGTGTCCACAAAACTGTTAAACAGAGTGCCAAAGTGAGGGGCTAATATATTCACAAACCTCTTATTAAGCTTAGAAGCCATCTGTGCCTGGGGTTTTATTATTCAGGAGGGTCCGTATCACTTGAGAAATCTCCTCCACCATTATAGAGGCCTCCAATCTAGTCATAGCTGCGTCGGATATCTTTGAAAGTCACGCTTCCCGGATGAAGTCTTGTTGAGCTGTGGTGACCAGTCGGTGTGCTCCAAATAGTTCAGAATAATAGGTGTGCATGGCCATCTTAGGGGGTTTGTTTTTGTATGCTAACCCCACCCCTTTTGTCTCATCCTCCTATCTTTGCTTGGCTTTCAAATGCTTATGGTATATATCAGGTGACCACAATGCCTTCAATTCGGCCCAAGCTGTTTGTAAATAATGAAACACCCTCCTCAAACCATTTCTCTTATAATGTAGGTTTAATTCTTGAATCCACTTTCCACCTCTAATCTGTGCACCATTAACATCCTTTTCAGTGCTGACATCAAGCCAATGAGTTCTCCCTCAGTGTGGGGTTAAAGGCCTCCCAGTTCATTGCAATAGAAGTGTCTCCCCCTGCATTCTCTTGAAAGTATGAGAACCACTCAGATTGTGGTGCAATAAACTGTGTCTGCCAAGAGCGGGAGTCATTAACCTTCCACAGAGTTGACTTCCTTGTTTGAGATGCATAGGCATCGATCTGTATCGTAACAGGGGCATGATAAATTACTATCAATATGATTGTAGATGCTGAGGATGAGTGAACTGGATACCAGGAAATAGTCTATCCTAGAGAAACTACGATGAAAGTGTGAATAGTGCAAATAGTCTGTTGTCTGCGGGGGGAGATGCCACCGAACATCAACCAAGTGTAGGTCTTCCATGGCCCGCCAAAGGGACACTGTACCCGATACATTGAAGTTACGGTTGATCCTGACCTATCAAGGGCTTCGTTCAGCACCACATTAAAACTCCCATGTCCCCCTACAATCAACTCTCCCTTCTGAAATGGGACAATCCAGGGGAACAGCTTGGCATAAAATTCCTATTGATGCTGATTGGGTCCATAGATCGAGAACAAAGCTATATCTCTTTCGCCCTGGGTATGTGAAGACTGATGAACCTGCCTTGATTATCCCGGACCTCCACCCCCTCTTGTGAATTTGATTTACTGATTAAACAAAATGTCCACCCCCGCTTTCTTCTTCCGGGTTGATGCAAAACATTGATATGGAAAACCTCTGCAGCGCAGAAGAGGCCAATCCTCTCTCAAAAGATGGGTCTCCTGAAGGAGTGCTACATCGGCCCTCATTTGTGATAATTTAGCAAGTACACTGTCGGGGTAATTTTCCGTGTGCCGGCAGGGCCGTCCATGGATCTCCGGGTTTGGGGAGGCCCCAACTCCTCCCGCGTCCCAAAGGAGTATGAGGCACACACAAGAGCAAAGAGCTACTGCTGTTTACTGCATAAAACAGACGGGGACTAGCTCTCAGGTCACAGGCATTTGGGAGACAACTCGTTCATGGTGGGCTTGCAGGCCCTTTTTCTAGCTGTATGACGCGGCTACGTGCGTGACCTGGGAAACTAGCCCCAAAACCTAACGCCATCTCGGATAGGCTCCCTGAGTGGTAGGGTCAGTATAGATACATATAGGGAAGATTATCAGTGGTGGAGGAAGGGTCAGGTGGTACGCTTGTGTCATCCCTAATAACTGCTACAAGAGAATTGTTACAAGGGGACAATTAGTGATTGTCTAAACTATAATGGCGTCAATGGTGAGCCCCTCGTATTCTGATTGGTCCACCCGCGAGCCCCTAAACCGCGGACCATCGCTGTTCCCAGCTCGCCGTGTACCTGGTGTTTGCCCCAAAGTACGACTATGTGTCATTGGCAGACAATGGACAGGTCTGACTATTAGCTGGTGTGCAAGTCTTTCCCATCGCTGTCGGTGTCCAATTTGTCACTTCATTGTTGCAGTCTGTGTCCCAGACGTGAGACACCAACGCTTCTCTGGTCCATGGGGCTTGGCATTGTATCAGTTCGGCCTGGTCACATGTTGAGACCGTGGCTGGAGCAGAATTATGAGCATTTGATTTGTATTTCGGCTCTGAGGAGCGTTTAGCAGTGGCAGGTGTAACCTTGGCGCGGGGAGCACGGCATGTAGATTGCAAGATTGCAACATTGCGGCCTTTTCTGTGGACTCTTGTCGGGGCTCGTTCTGCGTGATCAGCACCTTGCAGCTTTGTCTGAGCTGCTCCGGCCCGGGGACTCTGGCTTTGCGGCCTACCTTGGCCTGGCTTATGGGTGGCGGTACATAGTCCAGAATATGGGGGTCACGAGGGGCGATACAGACTCATATGCATTAGTCCATATACAGGGTTACATCTTCATGGTTATAGTGACGAGGAAGCGTCTGCAAGCATGTACACAAGCTCTTCTGGCATCTTGCGTTTCTGCGGTGCTGCAGTTGGCCTATGTGAAAAATAACAACGATGCATGTGTGAGTGTAAGTGGTCCTCTACGTCATAGCACTGAGTATGATCTTCGTGTGGATTGGTGTGTGTGTGACCAATGTGCTTGATGGCACGTGTGTTCTTGTCAGCTGGCTATGTCGTCATGGCATCTCTAATGATGGCGGTATTTTGTGGTTGCTTATCGAGTTGATCCATATGGTTGGTGTCAGCTCCACCTGAGGTTCCAGCACGTGGTTTGATTGACAGGCAGCTACCCTGGCTGTGTGGGGCGTGGCCACAGTGGAACTTGACATCTGGGGCGGCCGTGAGCAAGTCGAATTCCTCTCGCGGTGGGTGCTTGGGTTGTGACGTCCTAGGCCATGGTCTGGATGACAATCGGGGGAAGGGATTGTCCCATTTTCCCTCTTCATTCCCCCTCTGGTCTACTTGTCGACCACAAAATTGTCCACTCTTGTCTCCATGTACTCGCCATACCTTCGTTATTCCTGCCAAGTGTCTGTACCGGTCCACATGATCTTCAAATGACCAGTACATATAAACACATCAGCCACTGGGTTCGCAATAAACCCATTTTCCAATTTTTCTGGTTCCTTGGGTTCTCAACCTTTATTGATGGTGGATACAAGTCTGCTTCTACTATCTGTTGGCGCAGCGGTTCACGTTCCTTACTACCAACATCTGTGTGTTGGTCATCTTCAGCTGGCATTAGGACGTGCATGCCAATCATTTCTTCAGCAGTACGCTTTGATCTTTCGCTCCATACCTTTATCCTCATTAAAAAGCCATTCCTAATATTATACATCCTGCCATAACCTTAAGACCATCTGAGAGCCAAGATGGCATCCAGGACCAGATGTAAGAGAACCAGCTACCATCCTTCTTCACTCCCTGTGCTGCTTCTTCCATCTTGGCGTGCATCTTGGCCAGCTGTGCTACTGCCTCAGATAACGTGCCATTGTCCTCGTCATTGGCAGGAATAAACGTGCAACACAAGCTCCCAATTTTTGCGCAAACGCCACCTTCCATTGCTGTCAGGAAGTCCAGCACATATCTGTTCTGTAGGGCCACCATCCTGATCGCCCTTATTTCTTCCTTTATCGTGTTGAATCCGTTAACTGGAGTTTGTCATCATTAGCTCCCATCTTGTTATCTGGAGCCACTTCGGATTTGCATATGCCTGCACCCCTGCATGTACGATGGAGGAAAAGAACATTGCTGCTTTGCTAAATAGCCTGTGTGCTGGTGGAATGTCACTCAGCGCTGTTTCTGACTTTCCCCACAGGTAGTTCCCTGTCAGTGGTTGTCCTTGTCTTTTTACTCTGGAAAGGTGGGTAATGTCGTTCCGTTGCTTGCTTCCTCCCATCTTCAGTGACCTTTTCTTCCTTTTATTCCTTTCGGCCATCTTAGTGAAGCTCTCCATGTTGACGTGTTTTTGCGGTACTACCAGTTATGGTACATTGATGTGGAATGGAGTGTGCACTATGGTGCACAACGGTGGCAAGCTGTTGTATGCCTTCGCACCTCAGGCCCAATAGCGGTCCATCAGAACTGCTGTTCCTGCACCCCCCCAGGAATCTTTATTGTTCTCTTGCAACCATCATTTGCTCCAACATCAACCTCTCCATCATGTTGGTAACACCGTGTTGGTGCTGTGAGTGGAAGTATTGCTATGGGTTCCTCCTCTTTACCTAACCATATTAGCAGTGCTGCACTCTTTTTCCATTCTTTGTAACATTTTTCGTTTTCTTGCACTGTCATCACCGGTGACTTTGCCAAGTCAATGTGTTACTCCCTACAACTCCGTCCACCCATCCGCCTTTAGTGTATACCTTGCCATATATTAATATTAGTGGCCTTTCCCAGCATCCTCGTTCACCAGAGACTTATTTTGCGTACCACTCGCAGGGTAGGTAATTCAGTGTAACTTCTTCTGTCTCTCCTTTGTTGGGTCCATCTGTTACATACCTCAGCCCTTTGGTCTGTTGCCACGATTCGTGATACATTGGTAGTTTTTTGATGAAGTTATCTTCATAGGGGTACGTTGACCTTGATTTCCATTTTAGTGTTGCTCTTTTCTCTTGAAATCGCCCACGTGTTTGGAACAATGCTAGATATAACAAGCATTCAGCAGTTGTTGCAGGTACTTCAGTTGTCACAAACGTTCTTGAGGCGCTCATGGTGTATGGGATCAAAGAGCACACATAGCAGTTGTCCTTTTTCGTGTCCTTACCAATTTTGGACATGTGCTTGTAGCACATGTTGTTGGAAATGTGTGCGGATTTCTGTAAGGTATGTGTCCACCCCATGTCATCAATAGAAACACTACGTTTATCCCTCTTTGTTTTGCCCCGTACTACTTGTACCACCTGACACTGTGCTCTTTGCAGCCATGGTAGGGGAAATGTTAGTAGAGGAAGATGCCATCACATGGAAAGGCATAGTAGGCCTGCCAGACAGCAGCAGTAATCAGACCAGTGGTGAAGAATATCCCTAACATTTTTATCACAGTTGCTAATACCAATGGCATATCTCTCTTACCTTTGCTGTGGTCCTGCAGCTACTTTACTTTAGATGATATAGTTGACCGCCTGAAAATCTCTCAAAATATGCGTTATTATTGTTAGTACTTTTATTCAAGCCCTGTGTGTCAAGTAATCATTCAATGCCCAGGCGAAAAGATGTTCCCACGCTTTCCTTACTGTCCTGTCTCTTAGGGCGGGTAATGTTGCGTGGAGATGTGGAAATGATTGTGCTATTATCATAAGGAACGTGTTATAATATACACGTATTCTTCGTCTTAAGTATTTTGGTCTTTTTATAACATATACAAACTGGTGCGACAGTGCTTCTGGGGTGCTATCGTCCATGGGCAACATTTACCCCTGGGCAGTGACATATGTTTCTTGTCTTTTTTTACATACACAATAGCAATGCGCAATACCTGCATGTGGGAGACAAAAAGAGAAGAGAGCATACACGTGTTTACACAGTGTGGTGTATATTGCAGATTGTTTGACAATGTTCTTCATTAACTGGTGGTTGGTGGCAGTACATTTTTAGCTAACTTATTTGCTTTGCCTGGGATCTCGTTATCATAGGGTGGGCTATGGGTGGTTGGTTGTTTATGTCCGTTAGGGTATCCGGTGTCTGTACTGTGTCGTTGTTGTCAGTTGTCGTTGCTGAAGCGTTGGCCCCTTCGCTGAGGTGAGGGAGTGACTGTGCTTTGTAGGGCTTGATGTCGTGGATGTGTGTCCACAAGTCCTTACCCTTTAGTTTTATTGCTCTAGGTGCTATTTTTTCCACCAAATGTGGTCCTGTGAATCTAGGATTATGCCATGTTCAACGGCAGTTCTTCAGGAGAACCTGATCTCCCTCTTTCACTGTCCACTGTGCAGTTTGTTCCTGTTCGTTGTTGGTTGCTTCTCCTTGTGGTTTGTTTTTCGACTCGCCCTGTGTCCGTTCGATCTTTTGAGGGATAAAAGCGGCACTAGTAACCAAGGAAGAGAGATACTCGTGCATTTCTTCACCAGAAACAGTGCTTGTGGTGTGGCAGTCAGTTGTGGCCCTTGATGGTGGTGTGAGTTGAAGGTGCATTTGACGTCCGGTCACCACCTCGTGGGGTGTGAGGTGGTGGTCCGACCTTGGCCTATTTCTCAACTCAAACAAGGCCAAAGGGAGGCAGTACAGCCAACTCTTTTTGGTTGTTCGTTGGGTCTTTGCTATCTCTTCTTTTAGGAGGCCGTTGAGGCGTTCACAGACGCCATTTGCTTGCAGGTGATACGTGCATGCAAACGTATGTTTAATTCCCAAAAGGGCAGTTACGTGCTGGAACAGTTCATTGGCAAAGTGTGGGCCATTGTCTCACCACAACAGTTTGCATACTTCCCACCTCGGGAACACCTCCCTCACCAAGAATTTGGTTGCTCTGAACACATCTGCATGAGAGCATGGACCAGCCTCAATCTACATTGAAAATGGGCATACTACTACAATCATGTATCTGTAACCTTGACATACATTGATCATGTCAATGTGTAGGTGCAGGAAGGGTCCTTCAGGCCGGGGTATGCTACCTTTGAGCACTTGCAGTGTGTGGCCAGCCGTAAATTGCTGACATGTGAGGCAGTTGCTAATGAAGTTTGCAACATGTGAGTTTACCTCGGGCAGAACCACAATTCTTTTATCCGTGCAGCTATTGCTTCTTTCCCTGTATGCGTGGGACAGTGTAATTGGGTCAGAGCTTTTTTCAATAGGGCCAGGGGCATCACAACTTTTTCTGCATTATTCTGTCACCAAAATGCATCTGTGGGGAACATGGTGCATCCTCTTTTGACCCATAGTTCCTTTTCTGCCATTGGTGCTGCTGCCTGTAGTTCCATAATCTGTCTCTCTGGGATGTGTGTGTACCCATCCTTCATCAACATCTGTCTTACCCAACCTTTTCCCATGTCTCACCAAAGTATGCAGCATGTTTTGCATGTGCGTCTGCTGTTTCGTTACCTCTTGATATTGGGTCATCCCCATTAGTGTGGTCCTGACATACTGCTGCTCCTGTCCTCCTTATCCCAACGCTTTGGTCAATTGTTGATGACCCATCTATGTACATTATCTCTCCCCCCTCTAGGGAATTTTCTTCCACTCTCCTGGTACTTGAGTAAATTTCAATTGCCTGTGTGCAGTCATGTTCGTGCTCTCCATCTTCCACTTCTTCTGCTATAAATCCTGCTGGGTTAACATTACTGCACCTTACTATTTTGAGCTCTGGTCTGGAGAGTATCACAATGTGAGAATATGTAGAATTGCTCTTCGTAGTTGGGGGTGGCTAGTACTGGTGCAGTTGAAATGGTGTGTTTTAATTCATTGAATGCCTCTGTCATTTCTATTGTCCATCCCAACTTCCTTTCCCCCTCTGTGCTTCTCTAAGGACCTTGAGCAGTGGTCCTATGTATGAGCTGTAATCAAAGACCCATGCCCTTCAGTAGTTGCATAGGCCCAAAAATTGCTGCAATTCTCTGACTGCGGCTGTGGTGTATTCGTTATTGTTTGTGCCCTTTGTGGTGCAATGTTCCTTCCTTTTTGTGAAATGATCTGCCCGATATAGAGCACTTGTTCTTGACAGTACTGCAGTTTCCCCTTATTCATTTTGTATCCTTTCTCAGCCAGCACTGTGAGCATTTTACAGAGTCCCTCCTGCATTTCTCCTCAGTGGTGCTGCAGATGATGATATCATCTACATATTGCAGCACTGTGATTTCCATCTCTGTTTCCCAGATCCATTTGTATTACTCTGTTAAAGATGGATGGTGACTCGCAGTACCCTTGGGGTAGTCTAGTGTGTTTCCACTTTGTGTTGCGGTATGTGAAACTTGTTAAGTCTTGTTAATCAGGGTGTAGAGATATCGAGAAAAAGGCGTTTTTGAGGTTGATCACAGTGAATCGTGACGCCTCTGCTGGTATCTCGCACAGTATGGTGGCTGGGTTAGCTGCTATTGAGTACTCTGCCTCTACAATGCTGTTGAGGGGTCTCAAATCTAGGATGAAATGCCAGGCCCCTCACTTTGCCTTGCGCAGGATACACTGCAGTGTTGCACGGTGAAAAATATTCCTCTATCTACTAGGGCAGTTATTGTTTCATAGATTTCTCCATCAGCTTCCTTGGATAGTGGGTACTGCTTCACCCTGGGCAGCATTGCACCTTTCTTTAGCTTTATTTGTTGTACTCCAATGCTTTTTATGCAGCCTACGTCATATGGACTAATTGCCATGTCTGTTCCATATTGGAAGAGGTCCCCATCCACAGGTTCGGCCCTCGCTACTGTTTTGCCACAGTAAGCCTGGAGTATGTGTCGTACTGTGAGCATGTGTATGCCTGGTGTGGAGCACACTATTTCCTTGTCAGTAAAGGATATGGTCATGTTCAGTCGGCTCATAATGTCTCTCCCTAGTATGTTTACTGGCCATTGTTTTGAGTATAGCAGTGGTAGAGACAGGTCGTGATCTCCAACAGATAAGGAGATGTTATCAGTGAAAGGAACCAGCCCTCGAGCCCCAGAGAATCCTTGAGTGTGCATAGCATCACCTGACAAGTTGAACTTCCCCTCCCTAATACAGGACCTAATGGCCCCTGTGTGAACTAGGAAGGACAATGTTTTGTCACCTATTGCCACCTTTATGGGTTGTTCCTCCGCAGGGTTAGGTGTTACCGATAGGATGGGACACATCAAAGACGTCTGGTGGCTGTCCAATTGTGGGTATAGTGACTGTCCGTTCCCTGTGTATGGGTTGTGACCCAATATTGTCACCCTCCCCAGATGTGTCTGTTGTATTGGTGTGTCTGCGGATAGTAATTTATTGTCTTGTATTTGTGTGAGCTGCTGTACTGTCTGGGTGTGGTGGTGTTGTGACCGCAATAGGAATCGTCATCTATTCATTGATCTACAACGGCAACTCATAGGAATGCCACACCCCCTTATATAGGTGTCCGCGATCTGGACCAATCAGCGTGATCCACCAGTCACACGTGGGTGCTTGAAGCACCACCCAGTCTGCTCTGTAACACTAGGGGGGATGGCCCTTTTGCCAGTCCCCACTACACCTTACACACTGATCGCCGCCCGATGACCGAAATATTTTCTGAACACCCTGTAAGAGCCACCCGCCACCCTAGTTACAATGCCTCCCAACTCCCGCATGACATTGTATTGCTGGATGTGTGTGCCATACTCACATCGAGCTCTCGCCTGCCGGTGCCGCTTGTGATGCTGGAAATGCATCGGAGGGCCAGGGCGTCCGTATCCTTGTCCTATACTGCTTTTTATCGTGTGTTCTGATGTGTTTTCCACGCAGGAGTTCATGTGGGACTCCTGGCGGTGCAGCTCTTTCTTTTGGTTTGGTGAACGGACCCGTGGGATACCCTTATGGCACCCATGGGTGGGGGTACAACCCTGTGCCCCTAGTGTATGTTTTTGGGCACCTGTGGGTGGCCCACAGAGCAGGGTATGGGCTGGTGGCAGCTCCATGCTGAATTTGACAGGTGCGCGGAATATCCTCCATTTTGGGATACCCCGGCCCTGTCATTGGGATCAGTTGATTCCTGATGGAAAACAAGATGGCCCCGGTGGCCTCTTGCTTTCTATTACCCATTACCTTGTTTTCCCAAAGTCCTGGGAAGCCCTGACTCTGTCCCTTCCCCCTGACTGGCTGTTGGGTGGAAATGCCATATATGGTGTTGTTGTGAAGGCCCGGCCAGACTAGCTGGAGCCTTCCCAGTGATGTATGTGGTGGGTACCTCCTGTGGGTGGGACCTGGGTGAATAGAGTGTGTGACGAATATGCATTCTGTATTGTGGCTGTCTAGTATCTGGTGGTTGACACAATGACTGAGACAGCCCTGCCCGAAACCTGTATGAATGCAGCTTGGTCTGTTGAATGGCTCGGTACTTGTCCCAATACACAAAACTTGTTGCGAGTGTCTGGAGAGAAGTGAATGGCCTGAATACCTTGTGTGCCTGATTGGCTGCCTGCCTGCATGAATGCTGTAGTCGTGATTGGATGCTTGAGTGTGACCCAGCGGAATGAATGGGAGATCAACAGTATATCTGGGGACCTCTCACTGCTAGGAATCGTGTTCTGAAGCTGAAGTCCACTACTACGAGTAACTGGAGTAACTGACGCTTGACCTTGAAGCCCTGCTGGACGAGAAGGAGTGCTGTTGCTCTCCCTCGCAATCTGAAAGCTGCTGTGTTTCCAAGGACTGACCCAGAGAGGACCTGATAAGGCGCCCTCTTCCCGAGCTACGAGGGACCATCGTGCACAGCTGATCTTTGCCAACGCTCCCTGGTAGACGGACCTTCGACAGGCTGCCGACCCGATACGGGGACGGCTGCGGAACTCCAAGGAGAAGCACTCGGACTGTTGTCCGCCACTGTCGATGACCGCCGTCGTCGACCGGAGCCGCCGTGCTCCCGTTTGCCTAAGAACTTCAATTGATCATCGGACGCTCTCGTCTGCATCGTCACCCGCTTATCTCCCGCTGGAGAAGGCCCGACCGTTGACACGCCGAGGAGTATCCACCGGTGGGTTTCCCACCACCTAAGGACCAGAGAGACACCGACGACTCGACACCCTTGCTGGGCCAGGTTCTTCATCATCTCTTTGCGGTCCAGAACTATCGTCATCGAGGTGCCCCGCATGCCTCTTCCTTGCAGGACGCCAATGTTCTGTCGTCGACGAGCACCGCTAGGAACGAAGCTGCCACTTCACGGCCGTAGTTCAACCTGTTCACCATCGGACGTTCGACGACCCGTGACTCCCGCCTTAAAGGGAGGGCACTCAAGAAGGGCCGTCTATTCCCCGACACCCAACGCCAAATTCCCCGACGCCTCTCGACGATCCGTGGCTCCTGCCTTAAAGGGAGTCACTCAAGAAGGATCGGTCGACGCATCGTCGGAGAACTCTACTCCACCAGGTACATTTGGGGGTAAAACCTTAATAGGAGGAAGTAAGACTATCGAACAATATATGGACTGGGCTTGTCTTTATTTACAGGTTGCCCAGGTGGGGGGATCTCCACACAGAACTGTGCCTAGCGGTAGGGGTCAGCATTCTGCCTATTGTTTCAACCATCTTACGTTCCTGCCTATCTCTATTGCTGGTTTCCTCGTTATTAATCTGTGTGACATTTTAACCGTACAGTTGATGCACTTTAATGAGATTTGATAACATTAGTGGTACCACTTTAGAATTGTATATACTTATCATTATTGACTTCTGAGTACAAAGTGCGTTATTGTGATCGTGTACATACCTTTGAATATTAATTATATAAAGACTGTTTTTCAGTAATACAGTGTGTGGGCATTCCTTTGTGGGGGTTCGGGGACTACACTGTACTTAAGAACCAGCCTGCATCACCTCCTGAGAAGCTAGGCCTTGATTGCTCGACCACGTACCAATAATAGAGAATCTTGGCTGGGGTCCTCTGTGCCACTCCTCTACCATATAGAGAGCAGAAGTACAGACACCCCCTACCAGTCTTTACACTGCTCGACTGCAGGCACCCCTCCCAATCAGCTCGCCGCCTCCCCTGGACCACGCCTGGACACTCGCCAACCGAGGGCGGGATACTTCTCAATTCGGCTCCCGACGGCCAATCTCCCAATTGCGCTGTCCGGTCATCTCACAGTTCCGTGATGGTCCTGTAGTCCTCCAAAGGGGGCAACGGCAGAGGGGGCCACGTTGCTGGGCCACCTTGACGGAAGCGGCCTCACTGTGATCTCCCTCAATCTCAGCAGTGCCTCCAACTTGTCGGGGTAATTTCCCGGGGGCCGGCAGGGCCATCCACGGACCTCCGGGGTTGGGGAGGCCCCAACTCCTCCCGCGTCCCAAAGAGTATGGGGCAAACACAAGAGCAAAGAGCTACTGCTGTTTATGTTTACGTGCGTCACCTGGGAAACTAGCCCCAAAGCCTAACACCATCTCGGATAGGCTCCCCGAGTGGTAGGGTCAGTATAGATGCATATAGGGAAGATTATTAGTGGTGGGGAAGGGTCAGGTGGTACGTTTGTGCCGTCCCTAATAATTGCTACAAGAGAATTGTTACAAGAGGACAATTAGTGATTGGCTAAACTATAATGGCTTCAATGGTGAGCCCCTCGTATTCTGATTGGGGCACCCGCGAGCCCCCAAGCCTGGGACCATCACTGTTCCCAGCTCACAGTGTACCTGGTGTTGGCAACAAAGTATGACTATGTGTCATTGGCGGAGGATGGACAGGTCTGACTATTAGCTGGTATGCATGTCTTTCCCATTGCTGTCAGTGTCCAATTTGTCACTTCATTGTTGCAGTCTGTGTCCCAGACGTGAGACCCCAACGCTTCTCTGGTCCATGGGGCTTGGCATCGTATCAGGTTGGCCTGGTCACGTGTTGTGGGACCGTGGCTGGAGCAGAATTATGAGCATTTGATATGTATTTCTGCATTTAGCAGTGGCAGGTGTAACCTTGGCCCAGGGAGCGCGGCATGTAGATTGCAACATTGCGGCCTTGGCTGTGAGCTCTTGTGGGGGCTCGTTCTGTGTGATCAGCACCTTGCAGCTTTGTCTGAGCTGCTCCGGCCTGGGGACTCTGGCTTTGCGGCCTTTCTTGGCCTGGCTTATAGGGTGGCGGTACATAGTCCATAACATGGGGGTCGCGAGGGGTGACAGAGACTCATATGCATTAGTCCATATACAGGGTTACATCTTCATGGTTTTAGTGGCAAGGACGAGTCTGCAAGCCTGTACACAAGCTCTTCTGGCGTCTTGCGCTTCTGCGGTGCTGTAGTTGGCCTATATGAAAAATAACAACGGTGGATGTGTGAGTGTAAGTAGTCCTCTACGTCATAGCACTCAGTATGTTCTTCGTGTGGATTGGTGTGTGTGTGTGTGTGTGACCAATGTGCTTGATGGCACGTGTGTTCTTGTCCGCTGGCTATATCATCATGGCATCTCTAACGAAGGCAGTATTTTGTGGTTGCTTATCTAATCAAGTTGATCCATATAGTCGGTGTCAGCTACACCTGAGGTTCCAGCACGTGGTTTGATTGACGGGTAGCTTCCCTGGCTGTGTGGGGCATGGCCACAGTGGATCCTGACATCTGGGGCGGCCGTGAGCGAGTCAAATTCCTCTCGCAGTGGGTGCTTGGGTCGTGACGTCTTAGGCCATGGTCTGGATGAGAATCTGGGGAAGGGATTGTCCCAGTTTCCCTCTTCAACACTCTTCTACTTCATGGGGGAATTGATGTCTTGCATATTTAAAGATACTATTTTAAGTTTCTCCATTCATATCCCATGGACAAACCGCTGTGCCCATGGCTCTTCTCCTTGTCGCCTACCCTCGTTTTACTCGTACCATCCACCTGCAGGCGGGTTCTCCCCTAATTGCAAAACTCCCATGCCCTAACAACCTCACAGTTCGGTGACTCAGTAGTGCAATATGACTGGAGGTAATCGTACGTGAAGTATATGCCACAGGATATTCCATTTCAGTGTTTTCGTCTATTTGCAACAAGACTGCTCTTATGCGGGTGCTGGTTGCATCAGGCTAGATGACAAATGCCCTAGAGTCAGCAGGATAGGGTAACACCAGGCCAGTCATGAAGGCCTTTTTGATGGCTGAGAAGGTTGTGTCTGCTTTTTCACTCCTCAGGAAGGCAGTTTTATAGAGGAGTCACATCCACTGTTATGGGGGCTAATCCAGATATAAAGCAGCAACAAAATTCATAAAACCCAGAAAGCCTTACAGGGCTTTAACTAACCAAGGTCTGTTCAATTCCTGTATATTTGCACACCATCTGCCCCGAACAGGTATCGCAAGAATTCTATTTGAGGCTGATTTAAAAAAGGCTTTTTTCCAGTTTAGCATAATCTGGATAGAACTGTCTGCATCTGCGCTTCATGTTCTAACCACGAGGATCAGAACACCAGAAAATTGAGATATGCCCATTCTGAAAGGTCAAAAGGATCTTCAAAGATGTAATCAGTGGGAATATTGCTGGTGCAGTACAAAGCCCAAAGGCCATAACTATATTCATAGTGTCCCAGTGGTGTTTTGAAAGCAGTTTTCCATTCATCGGCTCTTTGATACGCAGCACGTGGAATGCGTCCCTTAAGTCTAATTTTCTGACGTTTTGGGCCGTCCGAAGTCCTACTTAAATGTGTCTAATGGATCTCTTTCTTTCTTTGTCATTCAGTTTGTGGTAGTCCATGCATGGTCTGAGCATATCTTCTTTCTTCGGAATGAACAGATGGCACCTCCTGGAGAACTTGAAGGCATGATACAACCCATGCCCAGACCCTCATCAAGATATTTGCAATGCTCCTTTTCTGTTGTGTCATGGAGTAGATCTTGCCCTGTGGGATCACTGCCTCCTGGTTTAAATTGATAACACACTTGTTTGGGCAGTGCGGCAGGTGTGGTCGAGGGATCAGAAAACACCTTTGCATAGTCCTGATACGAAGGTGGGATCTCTTCCAAGACCCAGTTGTATAGTTTGGACTGCTATGGAATGCTGTCTGCTACTTTCACCCACATTTGGGAACAACAAACTTGAGTGCTTTTATCGGATTGGAAGAGTACATTTTGGGTGGCCCAACTGATATAAAGATTGAGGAACTGCAACCAGGGTAACATCAGCACAATGGGAAATGTAGGAGCTTGAATAAGTTCAGAGCTGGCCCCTCTCCATGCCCTTTGATGTTTAACCGGAAGGAAATTGTATGTTGAGTAACTGGACCAGATGCAGACGGATGCCATTGATAGTTTCTCCTTCTCTTGTAGTGGTATGGCAATGTTTTGTACGAAGGAGTCATCCATGAAATCACTGGATCATTTGGAGCTGACCAAAGCAACTGGTACTCCAAGTAAGCTGGACCCCTGGAACCAATCGTACTGTTGGTGGCATGGGTTGTAAGGGTTGGCCAGTTGTTCCTGAGATGTTGGGAAGGACTAGCAGAGCACTGTGGCTTGTGACTGCCCTCTCACCATCTGTCTGACAAGCCTGTTAGTTTTCTGATGGTTTGGGTGGCTGTAATGGACCGGTACCAAGGAAATGTCTGGCTCCTCCACAGTATGAGCAAACCGATTCAGCTGACTTCTCTTCTTTTCTGCCTGGGACAAGGGGGCTCAGAGAGCACTTAGTTGCATGGGTTCACTGGGTGCTTCTGGAGGTGTAAGGCTTTGGGTACTGGGATCGATCTTCATGGAGAGTACTGGTGTTTTCCACATTTCTGTTCTCCTCGTCTGTCCTCCAAGCGGTGCTCAATGCACAAAGCATGGTCCATTAAGTCCTGCAGGATCTGATTAGGGGATATGCCCCAGTTCATCTCTGTACTCTTCCCTCAGACCTCACCAGTAGAGGGTGTTCTGTGTTTTGTCTGGCCATTGTGAATTGTTAGCCAATTGTCTAAAACAACTGATGTAGGTGATGCGATCTTTGATGCTTTGCTTGATATCTGCCAATTGGTTTTGGGTGCTGTTAACAAGGTTCGGGGATTGGAAAACTTCCAGAAACGTACAACACCAACAAGTCACTCAATATTGGGCTACCCTAGCAACATATGGAGCTGCACAAACCAAGGCACTTCCCATTAGGTTACTAAGTATGCAACCAATCTTCGCTTTGTCATACTGACAGTGAGTTGGGCGGAATACAATGTGGCTTTAAGTGATTGCAAAATTCAGTCAGTCTTCTGGGATCCCAGTCGAATTTCACAGCAGCTGAATGGTCCTTGACACCCTGCATAACTTGACTGCTGTGCCTTGCTTAACAACTTGTAACAACATGTTTTCTTGTTTTAGGGCCGCCACTTCCACACAAAGGGCCAGGAGCTCTTCCCTTAACTCTTGCACAGGGTCTGGAAGGCTCTGGTCTGTCAGTGTAGCTGTGGCAGAAAGTTCAACACAAGAAGCAGCAGTGAGGGGTCAGTAATGCGAGGCGGACAACTGCTTGCACTTTTCTCAAACTATGACATTTATTAAATGTAAATATTTGCAAACAAAGCCTTGCTTGCCCTACTCTTACAAGGGTTTCCTAATCTAGTCTACAGGCTAAGGGAACAATCTCTAGCATGGGTAAACTGGCCCTCACTCTAAACAACAAAACATACAAAGGAAATGATATAGCAACCTAAGGTAATACCCAATATTAAACAATATCTGAATGGTCTTCACCTGTCCTGGGTAAGATCCCTTCCCCAGGCTTTAAAATCAGCTTCAAAATGTTCAAAGGAAAAGAAAAGTCTTGAACCAGTTCTTGTACATTTCAAATCAAAGAAAAAAAGTTAATCAAACAAAAATCCACTGGTAATAACTCTTTGTTCCTGGGTGAAACGTTTGCCTTCCAACTTCCATAAAAGAAAATGGCACCAATGGTAATCCTGGTTATGCTGATAAATGGTTTCTTGTTAGATAGTTGGTCACAGTTCAAAAGAAAGTGCAATATTTCCTCAATGACAATAATACACCATCCTATAGGACTTATAATTTGCTTGGGAGCCCATCTGTCCCCGGGGTCTTGCCAGTAGGCAGCTGGCTCACCACCTCCCTCAGTTCTTCTAGGGTAATCGGGGTGTCCAGTTCCTCTCTTTCTTCCACGCTTATCTTGGGCAGCCCCATATCCTCAGGTGTTTCTTCCATCATTACCCGGCTACTTTCCCCATCTTCTCCGTATAACACTTTATAATAATCCACAAACACTTGATTAACTCCCTCCTGGGTGTCCTCTACGCTACCATCTTCTCTCTCTATAGTTCTTATTGTGGCTCTGGGGGTCTCGCTCTTATATAACCACGCCAAAAGTCTCCCCGGTTTATCACCTCCCGCATGCTATCTCTATGTATTTTTTATAATTAAGGTTACACAACCTCTCCCAGTATTCCGCACATTTTTGCTGTAGCCTAAGTATCAGTTCTAGCTTCTCCGCTGTGTCGTCTCCGGCTTTTAAGGCCTCTTCCAATTTCACTTCCGTCTCCCGCAGTTCAGCCGAAACCCCACCCTGTAGGCCCTTGGATTTCGCTATGGCCGCACCCCTCATGATAATTTTAAAGGCCTCCCACAGTGTTCCTGCCGAGTCCACACTCCCAGTATTTGTTTCAAAATAGTTTACAATCTCCCCCCTCAAATCCTCTCTAAAGAAGGGGTCTCAACGCCTCCGCTCGTAGGTGCCATGTCGGGATCCTCGCCCTCGGGGGGCAGTATTGCCAAGCAAGAATCGGAGGCGAGTGGTCCGAGAGGACCCTGGCCCTATACTCTGTGTGCAATCTCCGCTATCATCTCAGGTGATGCGAAGACATAGTCCAGCCTCGTTGATAGCTGCTGTGGGGCAGAATAATAAGAATATTGCCTTTCCCGGGGGTGCCACACTCTCCATGCATCTTCCAACCCAAAGTCATCAAGCAGTGACTGTAGCCCCCTCGCTGCAGGGGCCGGTCTATCCAATTTCCCATCCGATCTATCAACCCTCGGGTTCAATAAGCAGTTGAAGTCCCCTCCCCAAATCACTGTGCTTCCCACACATATGCTCAGGTTCGCACTCAATGTCCTAATGTACGCCGCTGTGTTCTGGTTCGAGGCGTATGTGTTAACAATACTTATCTCCCTGTTCTCTACCAGTCCCCTCAGCATAACCATCCTCCCGTCTGTCTCAGCCACCACTTGCAATCGCTGAAACGGGACATGTGGCGCCACCCATATAAGTACTCCTCTTGCGTAGGCCGAGTACGATGAGCCCACCAACACCCCCTTCCACTTTCCCACAATCATGTCCATCCTCTCACGTGTCAGGTGGGTTTCCTGCAGCAATGCAATATCTATTTTCTGCCTACGCAGATACAGCATAACCTTGTTCCTTTTTAAGTAGCTATTAAGCCCCCGCACATTCCATGTGAGTATTTTAAGGTCCCCCATGGCCTGATATAATCCCATTCCCTCCCCTCCAGGTGCAGTTTAACTTTGAGTTCCAATCCAATCTGTATAGGCTTGCATCCCGTTCTAAATCCCCTTTAACCAAAAACACACCAAACTTCCCGCTCCCTCTCCCCCCCACCACCCATCCCTTCCCCAAAATCACCTCCCCCCAACTTTGCCCAGCTAAATCCCTGGATCTCAGGCTCCCCTGCATCTAGCTCTTTCCGGCTCTCGCCTGTACTTGAAGCTTCGCAGGGTGAGGCCGCCCTAGTGGCCAACCTACTACAACTCTAATTCAGGGGGTAGGGTGCTTTCGGCCTGCCGCTCCCATAGCACTTCGGATAACTACACATCGCCATACAATTTAAATATATGTACCCGCCACTATATTCCAGTCCATCAAGTCTCTCACAATCAGCGTTATTTTATCGAATATCATCCTCCTACAGCCAGGCCCATTGTTCTTAGCCTTCACCTAGGCGCCCTTGGGATGTTCACACGCAGCCATAACAGTATGCATACCGTATCTTTATCGCTTATCACGTCCATCTTGGGTCTCTTCCGTGTCTTGTTCCGGGCAGCCCTGCAGATCCAGCCATGTTGTTGCTTCTTCTGGAGTGTCAAAAAAATGCATTTTGCTCTTATGCACCACCTTCAATTTCGCAGGGTACAGCAGTATATATTTTATCCCAGCCGCCCGCAGCCTCCTTTTGATGGTTACATAGCTGTACCGCTGCCTTTGGACCAGCATAGTATAGTCCGGGTATGCCGTGATAGTGCTCGAGGTCCTCTCGATTGTTCCGCCTTTTCGAAAGTACTCCAGTATTCTCTCGCGGTCTTTGTAGTTCAGTATTTTGGCGATTATCGCTCGTGGAGGGGCCCCTGGTCTGGCCTCCTCATGAGGGCTCTGTGTGCGTGCTCCACTACAAATCCCTGCGAGAGTGTGCCGGACCCAATTCCTTGTAAGTTCTCAATGTAATCAGTCGGGTCCTGGCCCTCCTCACCCTCTGGCAAACCCACCACGCGGATATTGTTTCTCCTCGCTCTCCCTTCCGCTTCTTCTGCTCGAGACTCCAAGTTGGCCACCTGTTGCTTAAGGACATGGATCTCCTTTGCATTGATGGTGCTGGTGTCCGTGTTAGTTTTCTCCGCACCTTCCAGGCTGCTTGTACGTTCCGCCAGCCCCCTGACATCTTGTCTCAGCAGGGAGACTGCAATGCCCACTGCTTCAATTTTAGCCTCCAGGGAAGTGCACAGGTCCAACATCACAACCCCCCAAGATTCTTTCAGCTCCGTAATGGCTTCTAAAATCTGATTATTATCAGCCACTGTGATGCCCTCAGCTTGCACCATCGGGCCTTTGGGTGCGATGGCCGCAGGAGACTGTTGTGTTTTTGCAAAAATATCCATTGTGGGTTGTTTGTTCTTGTTCTTGATCACGGCCCCTCGCGCCGCCATTTTCCTTCAATGGGTCTCGCTATTACGATTCAGCGTCCTCTTATCTACCCAACCATCTTTTCCGCTCTTATCGGCTGTTGTGGTGATCTTCAGGCAGTCGCGACATCCACCTCCTCTCACCGCTGCTAGTTGCTCATCAATGTCGAGCGAGCGCTTCTCGTGCCTGTCGTGGTGCGGCCTGCCTTTTCACACCTCTGCTGCCCTCAGGCTCCTGCCGCCCGGGCCAGCACCCAAGCCTTCGCGACCCAAGGCTTCCCGACCCAAGGCCCACCGCCCCAGGGGTTTCGCTCCTTCTTCACTTCGCCATCGTCGTTCTTTCCCTGTGGCCGCCGCCTCTATTCGTCCTCTTCGGGTGCCCTAGTTTCAATCCCTTTGTTGTCGGCCATCTTGTGACAATGCACCGAACAGCCACTGTCGTTCGTTGTGCAATTCCTCCAGAATCCCGCTTATGATTCTCTCGATCTTTATACAATGAGCAAAGCATACATTCCCGTGCATGTGTGATCAATTCTGGAACCAATGGTGCACTTTCAAAGGTAGTTTTCACGGATCATCTGTCGCATCCTCCGGAGCTACACAGGAAGCATGTCCTACTCCATGGCTGCTCAAGCCACGCCCCCCCTACTTCCGAATATACTTCACAAGCATTTAGCTCCCCTTCCCCAGCTTTACTCACACCTTTTCTGCCCAAGTAATTACCCAGAAGCGGTAGTGCCACTCTTTCAGCTTCAGGTAACAATGCCACTCTTGTATCTTAGGCCACTTGACAGTGAACAACTTCACAGTGTAGGTGGATAGCCTTTGAACTCTCAACAATTATGGTTTGATTGGGAAAGTGTATGGTTCAACATTTAATTCCAGATCTAGAGGTGTAGCAATTCTGATTAGGAAAAATGCCCCAATCAAAGTGTTGAAAGAAGTGTGTGATCGAGAGGGAAGAATTATTGCATTATTAGTCAACATTCATGGTTTGGATGTTATTTTTTGTAATGTATATGCCCCGTCTGTAGATGATGGTAGCTTTTTGAGAAAAGTTGCTCAAAATATTCAGAATTTAGGCTCTCAGAATATAATACTAGGAGGAGACTTTGACATAGTGCTGGATCAGAGTTTGGACAGGAGTACTTCAAGACCATGCAGGCAGATTGACAAGCAATCTTTAGCACTGAAAGACCTTCTAGAAGAACACAATTTGTAGGACGGTTGGAAGATTGAAAATCCCTTGGCTAGGGAATACAGTATTTACTCTGGGGCACATGCAGTCTACTCCAGGTTAGACATGCTGCTGACGGCAGGGAAGATATCGGAAAATTATGTGACAAGTAAAATTGGTAATATTGTGCTGAGGGATCACGCACATGTGTTCATGAACTTGAAATTGGACTTTGCATTACACAAACAATATACTTGAAGATTGAATACCTTGTTGCTACACAATAGGGAACTGGTGGACAAATTATTAGCAGACATAGACTTCTTTGTGGAAGAAAACTGTACAGGGGAAGTCAGGTCAGATATAGTGTGGGAGGCATTCAAGTGCACGGTGAGGGGCATGCTCATCAGTTTGGCAAGCGGACAGAAAAGAACATTTGAAAAGAGGTATTTAGAATTGGAGTCAATTATTAGACATTTCATGGAGACTGATGATTAAACCTGCCTGCGCGGTCTTGGTTCCGGATCTGATGAAATTGAATAAGGAATTGAAGACGCTAATAACGGATCGAGTGGAAAAGAAGTTCTTTCATCAAAAATGTGCATATTTTGAAAGGGGAGAGAAGTGCGATCATTGGTTGGCATTTAGGTTAAGGAAAGGTCAGAACACACAGTTACTTTAATCCAAGGCATGGACGAACGGATCACTTTCAAATCAAAGGAAATTAATGATGTCGTTCGACCATTTTATACAGAGTTATACAAAAATGAACCACATATTAATACGGCAGAGGAAGGATTCCTCGAGGGGCTGAATTTTCCAAAGATCCCATAAGCTACATCACAAATACTTCAAGGAGATTGGATGTAGTATGCAATTGCAAGATTGAATACCGGTAAGTCACCAGGTCCGGGTGGCTTACCGGTGGAGTTCTATAGATTGCTCCCCAATTCGGCACGCTCTCTACTGATTAACATGTTTACAACCTCAATGTCAAATGGCTTATTGCTGCCAACCACGAGACATGCAATGATTTCGGTATTTCTGAAAAAAGGTAAAGATGAAACCCTCCCTTTGAGTTATAGACCGATTAGTCTAATTAATGTCGACATTAAGATTGTATCTAAATTATTGGCACTGAGGTTGGAGACTTTGCTTCCAACATTGATACACCAAGATCAATCAGGGTTTGTGAAGGAAAGGAGGACTTCGAGCAACATTAAAAAATTACTATGCACCATATCTGTGGCAACAGACTCTCAGGAAGACGCTGCAGTCCTGTCACTGGACGCTGAGAAGGCTTTTGACCGGGTTAATTGGGAATTTCTGTTTACGGTCCTTGAGAAAATGGGTTTTGGCATCCAGTTTAGGTCCTGGGTTAAGTTGCTCTATTCCAATCCAACTGCTGACGTCAACACCAATGGCCTAAGATTGGGCTCATTCGTATTAGAACGAGGTACAAGACAAGGGTGTCCTTTGTCCCCTTTATTGCTTGTCATCGGGATTGAACCTCTGGCAATAGCACTTAGAATGGATCCTGGTTTGCAAGGTTTAAGCTGCTGGGGTCTACAACACAAATTATGGCTATATGCCGATGAGTTGCTCTTGGTTCTCAGGAATCTAAATCAATCATTGCCGATACTTATGGACATCTTGTCAATCTTTAACCGATGTTCAGGTCACAAAATAAACTGGGCTAAGTCAGAGGTCCTACCCCTGATACCATTCTGTGACAGTTTGTCTCACAGTTGGGATTTAAGTGGTGTGCTGAAAAGCTATTGTATTTAGCAGTATGGATCACACCTGGTATTACTGACTTTATTAGGGAAAACTTGAGCATGGTCTGTAATGCTTTCAAACAGGATTTAGAGAGCTGGAGCCTACTACATCTTTCCCTTGGGGGGGGCAGGGGGGAGGTCAATGCTCTAAAGACGGTCTCAACCCCTAAGATAAACTATGTTTTGAGTATTATTCCACTTGATATTGATAAGAAATATTGGAAGGAGTTTGATAGACTCCTTCAAAACTTCTTATGGGACCGAAAACCACCGAGATTGAAACTAAGTAAACTACAATTACCTTTAGCAAAGGGTGGGTTGGGGGTGCCAAACTTTAGGGCATATCACTTGGCTTTTATTTCCCAATTTCTGGTCGATTTTCTAACACCTAATCCGGATGAGTGGGTGCTTGCTGAAAACAGTTATAATGGCCCACTTTCACCTAGGGCGATGTTAACCACTTTGTCTAGGACATGTTGTGTAAAAGATCCCTTGACTGCGAGTCTGCGGAGTTCACGGAAGAAATTGAAAGGGTGTCTAGGAATTGATGCGCTAAGAGATCCTTGGGCTTCAGTCTGGATGATTCTGAGCATCAAACTAGAGGGGAAAGTCTTTTTTTGGCCTGAGTGGTTCCTTGGGGGTGTGCATTGGATTGTGGACCTTTTCAGGAATGGGAGATGGATGACAGTGAAAGAATTAAAATCACAGTTCAGCAATTCAAATTTCAGTATGTCATACTATCGGAAAATCAGGAAAGCAGTTGGTGAGGTTGATGTGGAAAAGAGGTTAAATATGAACTTGTTCAAAATGAAACAAACGTTAAGAGAGTGTGGTTTGGCCAGTCAAGTATATGGATTTATTGTGGCTGAATATAAAAGCAATGACTCATTGAGGGCGGAATGGAGTCGGAGGATTGTAAGTGACATTACTGAGGAACATTGGTAGAGAATGTGTGTGAATGTCAGACTTTGTTCTCTGGGGCTGACGGAAAGATCACTTCAAATGAAGATCTTGAACCATTTCTTTTGGACTCCAGAGCAGTTAGAGAAAAGAGGCCTAAGGGATCATTCTGATTGTTGGGCTTTTATGCCTGTTATGGGATTGTGCAAGAGTGCAGGGATACTGGTTGGAGTTTCAGAATATCTGTAAGAAAGTTCTGGGTGAACGACATTTGATTTCAAATCCCTAGTTTTGGGAAGTGACGACATGTTGAAAGATCTGACTATATGTCAGAAAAAAATGGCTTTTCAGAGGTGCAATGGTGGGAAAAAAAATTATATTGAGAGGATGGAAGACGGCTGAATCCGTTAAAATTGAGTTACGGATTGCAAAAATGCATAATCTGGCGGAGATGGAAAGATTGTTATATCAGAGAGATAGGAAACTTGCTTTGTTTGAGAGGATTTGGGGTACATTTCTCTTGTTGCACTGATCAGATGGCTACAGATGTGAACCTTTGGATGGAGGTGGTTGAAAATGATTTTTATTGAATGTACACATGTACACAAGAACTTGTGTATAGTATGTTATTGAACTTACCTTGTTATGTTACATTTTCTTGTATATATTGTAAACTAAAACATTTTCACAAAAAAACCAATTATGGTTTCACTATGAAAAGGAGTTGCCTCTTAGCTTGGTTAATGCCCGTTCTTCTCTTCAGTAGTTTAGACCCTGTACATCTTGGATTTAGATTTAGAAAGAATGTCAACTCTGGATACAGGATAGGATTCAGTCTTTTGAGTGAAACACAATTGGGGCACACACAACCACTTTTTAATGTAGATGTCCAAGTTTAAAGTTGTGAATAGAATTGTATTCCCATTTCATATAAAATGATGCAACTCTGACTTCCTTTGGGAAACACAACTACGCACACACAACCTTCCTTTGATGTAGACTTCACTCTTAGTTACTTGTAAAACTTCAATGTTCGGCATTCGGTAATGGTCTGACAAGTGTTCCTTCTTGATTAAGGACACGCAACCACTCCGTTAGTCTGCAACAGATTTTTTTGTATTACTTTAATGTGATACATTTTAAATATAGAGCTTGACACATATAAAGCTTGAATCATAAATTACATCATACAAGCAGTTAATAACTATAAACAATTTCATTCAATTAAGATCAGAATGTATATCATTAACGTTAAAATTAACATTGGCAGTTGTGCTAAATGCAGCGAAACAACATTCAGATGCGATATTGGGTAAGTGGTATAGAATGGCTTAACGTGATAATGTAAGGGTGAAATGTGGTGCCCCAGATCCCACAGGTGTGGTGGTGCTTATTCATTCATGGGGTCCTCATTAACGTGTTCAGAAGCCAATAGCTTAACCACCGCACTCTAGACTCTGAACCGAGCCATTGGAAGCCCCCTATTCTTGGTGTTGATGCATAGCTTCCAGAATAGAGGATCCTTAATTGTGTCTTAATGATCCACACGTTTACCCAAATGACCCCTGTATACCATGCCCATGGTTAAGCCTTCAGTCATAACGTGCTTAGCTGTCTCCATCTTTGCTTGAACAAGGCAAATGCGGCAATGCTATTCCTGTTCAGGCAGTGAGAATGATGGACCTATAACACTCAATACTGGGATGCGATTTATTCGCAGTAAGAGCATACATCCCGAAGTGTCCAGAGGGGCATATGTCCAAATAACGGTGTTCCTTCTGTAAGTATATAGCACATCAGAGACAAATGAATAACTTTTTAGAGTTGTTAGATGCAAAAAGTTTTCATTCCAATCCCACAGGTCCATGCGTTTTTCAAATGAGCTCCTACGGACATGAAAGTCGTCCCCCAATTGGGGGTCTAGTATATATATTCAAATTGAACTTTCATGTTCCTGTGGAAGCTAGAATTTGTTCCAAGCCTACGTTCAGCATTCCCTAGAATTTGGAGCAAAAGATTATTGGGCCTGCTGAGCATTTTGATATACAGTATTGCTCTCTTTTTAAGGATAATAGCCTTAAGGGACAAACTCCCAAGTTCTAAACGCAGTATCGCCATGGGGACACAGTTAGGCAATCCAAGGAGCTTCCTCCAGAATCTTCCTTCGATTAACTGGAGCCATTTCAGATCAAGGCCAACCGGGCTCTCCAAACCATAGGTGACCGCCGGCACCAGACATCTCAGATACGATCGTTGTGCACCTGCACGCATATAACCTCCCCTTCCTTTAACAAATTGTGCAATTAGTGAGGTTAGCTGATTTGCCTTCCTTGAGCGGCCCTCTGCACAGGTTTTATAGCCTAGTCTTGCATCAAATTCCACCCCAGTATTGTTATGCGTGGTGGTATAAGTAATTGCAATGTCCTGGTTAAATAGTCTGGGTATCCGCTTGGCAGTGAATTGCATAATCTGGATCTTGTCCCTGTTAATAATAACAATATTTTGATCTGCATACGACCAAAGTGCCAGGGCCATCTAAAAGAACAAGATCATCTGCATATGCCAGTATTGCGCAGTGGGGCTGATACAATTTGGGTGGACAAGCTCTTCTTTGGGACAAGAAATAGGGGAGATCTGATACATACACGTTATACAGTAAGGGGGCTGTGACGTAGCCCTGTTTAACCCCATTGCACTGGGTGACCGGCTCAGTCATAGACCACCCGCATCAAGCCTCAAACGTATAGTATTGTTCTTATGAAAAAATGTGATGGTATAGAGAAGACCCTGCGGGCAGGCCAGGTGTTCCAGTTTATGCCACGAGAGATCCCTACTAACTGAATCAAAGGCTGCATTGAAATCTATAAATAGGGCAATTAGAGGGGGTGTATTTTTGTCTTGTTCTTGCTCGATCAAGAAATCCATGAGCCACAGGTTGTGGGTGGTAGAATAGTTGGGGCAAAATCCACTCTTGTATCTGTCCAAGATAACCTTGTGTTCCACCCATTTCTGGAGTTCTTTCAAGAGGAACAAAGCAAATAATTTCCCTGTACAGTCCTGCATTGGCAATACATTGATATTACCCCTTATCTCAAGGACACTCATTTTTTAGGACCGGAATGAGTATAGCTGTTTGCCAGGAGGTGGGGATCTTTCCTTCCACTAATACTTTATCAAATATAATTTTTGACAGGGAGAACCAGAATTTAGGGTTTTGCCTCAGAACTACATTGGCCAAACCATCCGGCCCAGGTGCCCAGGATGATTTTAGGGTCCTAATCTTTAAATGCATGTCCTCCTTGTCCACATCTAGGGTCCAGTTGGGAGGTTTAATGTCGATTCTGTGTAAGGCGGGAGTCATAATTGGAGTGTTGCGATTTGATAGGAAGGTAATCCATGAATGCTCATTAATGGGATTTTACATATGCTGTTTCCTATTACCTTTAGCCTCCCCCTGGAGAGACTAGATAGTATGAGAGACTCTGCTGCATAAAACTGCAGCCATGCTTTGGCATTGCGCATCTCTATTAGACGTTCTCCACCAGTGTATCCAATTGTGATATGCATTTTAAGGTGTTTTATCTCTTTAAGGTAGGTTTTATGCAGCAATACTTTAGTTTTAGCAGTACGTAGATCCCCACGTAATTTGCGCTTCATGCCTCTGATGGCTTTATCATAGGAGAGATTCGGTTTGTGCTCTCTACTGGCCAAACACACATTTGTAGTAGCATGCTGGCCAGCAAAAGACGTTATCCAATTCTCAATGTCCTCCATGTCCATTTCTTCAAAAGCATGGAGATCAGAAAAACCCACACACTGGGTAGAAGGTTTAGCTGTTATTTTCTGACCATTTAATAAATGATTAGTTTCCAAGTCCCCTACAGTCTTTGCCATCACCATCAGAGAAAATCCCTTAGCCTACGAATTAACGCCTCATGGTCACTCCAATAATTGGGGCCCACGCAGATTGATCGCCCTCGAGGCTGCTTCCAAGTTGGCAAAGAGATAGTCAAGGATCGCACACAAGCTACCTCTTCTCCAAGTCTAGCCACCCGCGGTATCACTTTTGGTGTGGCCATTCAATATTTCAAGATCCCAATTCAGAAAAAAACCTCAGCCAACTTAACCCCTCATTGTCAGAGTCGGTCTGCTTTATTATACTTTTGGTCAGCAGTCTATCCTTTACATATGTGCCTTCACAACCCCCCCCCCCAAACCGCCCTCTAACCCCGCGCACAATGGGAATTGAGATCTCCATCCACAGTAATACAATCTTCACTATTGCCACCATCCCATGTCATAAAATGTTTGTGCATATCGTCTTGGAGTTGCTCTCTATGATGTGCCCCACGAGGATTATATACAATAACCAGAAGTCTGTTGCTGTACTTTCCATTTATACTGGTGGGCACCTCTACCGCTAAAAAATGACTGTGCTGTGCAGATGACATTTTACGAGATTTTAAATTGTCGGCCACCCCCGTGAACAAACCCCCCATATGGTCTGCCTCTGATGCCCATATTTGCAAATGATTGGTAAATGGTATGAACGTCCACCAATATGGGTGTCTTTACCCATGTCCCCTGCATGAGGAAGAGTGATGCAAGAGGAAGAGTAAATTGTGTGTGATGTTAGAGCAAGGAGCCAGAGGGGGAGAGGAAATGGGCAAAGCCCTGGGTGTTCCAGGACATAGGTTAAATGTTAAAGGTATTTGTACCGCGCACTGTCACTAATGGAATTGGTCCCCAGGCGCTCTGGCGGATCTGTAAATGATAAGGTGGGATGGGTTAGTACGGTGAAGAGGGAGTAGGATAGTGAGAGGAGTGGTGTTCTGTTGGCAGCTTCAACTCGATATACACCGGGTGCTGAGCTTTGGTGCGGGTATTGGATCGGTGTCAGTCCGCGTGTGCTGTTGCTCCGGCTTATGTGTTGTTGCAGTGTTGTGAAGTGCATGCGGCTTGTGGTGCGAGAGATGGTTGTGTGAGTTTTTTGAGTGAGATAAGTATGCAGATTTTGAGCTTATATTGGTTAGAGTGTTACCTGACCTTTAGCATGCTAACATTCACAGTTTTGTCTAAGTGTGCCTCTTGTTGGCCTTCATAATCCCATCTAGATGCGGTGCAGGCCAATGTTTAGAATTCTATCTAGGTGTGGGCATGCCAACATTCACAGTCTTATCTAGAAGCGGTGCAGGCTAGTGTTTAGAAATCTGTCTAGGTTAGGGCATGCTAACATTCACAACTTTATCTGGATGCTACGCAGGCTGGTGTTCACAATTCTAAGTGTGGCACATGCTAACATTCAAGTTTCATCTAGGCGCGGGCATGCTATCCTTCAATCAATCCTATCTAGATGCGACGCAGGCCAATGTCCACAATTCAAAGTGTGGCCTATGCTAGTCTTCAGGTTTCGCATTGGTGCGGGCATGCTAACATTCAAAGTCCTATCTAGATGCGACGCAGGCCAATATCCATAATTCCATCTAAATGTGGCCATGCTAATATTCACAATTCTATCTAAATGCGTCTGCCGGTCTGGATATGGTCTGTCTGGTACGTACGAGTGGGTGAGTCACTTGAGGGCTTTCGTCTAGGTCTAAGTATGTTATCAGTCTCTGGAGCCTTCCTTTTGTGGCTATTTTCCATGATATCTTATGCTCTGCCAAGTGGTTGGTTCTTTGGTTTGAGTGTTTGTCCAATTTGAGAGTGGCCAAGGTTGGAGTTATTTTCATCGTTGTTTTTGTTCAAGTGCGTCTCTGTTGTGGTTACGCTGTGAAGAGCCATGATTTGAGGAGTTTCCTGAATGCTAGGTGGTTTGTTGTGTTCCGTATATTCTTAGGTATGTCATTCCAGATTTTGGGTGCCTGGTGAGAGAGAGGATCCTCCGAGTTTTTTTCTGTTGTAGGGTTTTGGTTCCAGGTGTATGTCGGTGCTTGATCTTAGTGTTCTTGTCAGTTGATGTAGGTGTAGTTTTTCGCTTAGGAATTCTGCGCCTTGTTTGTGTATTGCTCTATGCATGATGCACATGGACTTGAACTCTATTTGCTGTTTTAGTGGTAGCCAGTGTAGTATCTTTAGCGCGGGTGTGATGTGTTCTCTTCTGAGTAGCTTGAGGAGGAGTCTGGCTGCTGCATTTTGTATGCGTTGCAGTTTTTTTAGAAGTCGTTCGGGCATGCCTAGCTATAGGCTATTGGCATAGTCTACTCTGGATATGATCAGAGCGATGATGCTTAGTGTTTTGTTGGCGAACGACAGGTACGGTAGGATCCTTTTTGCTGCTCGCAGGAGGAAGAAACATTTCTTGATTACCGAGTTTACTTGTGGCTCTAGAGTGAGGTTGTTATCCATCAGGACCCCTAGGTTTTTTTTAAAGTTCATGATGGTTCTGGTGTGGTGCCGAGCTCACTTGGCCAGGGGATGTAGTTGATGTCTCCTCCCTTTTTTGAAACAATCCTTATCTCTGTTTTGCCTGGGTTGATTTTGAGATGGTTGAGGTTCATCCAGTTGAATGTCACAAAGGCAATTCTCTAGTGCAGTGTTTTCTTCTCGGGTGTCTTGTATGTTGAAGATTTGAGTATCGTCGGCGTAGTTGTAGCGTGTGAAGCCATGTTTTTTGATGAGTTTGATTAATAGGTAGATGTAGATGTTGAATAGAAGTGGGAAGAAGGATGATCCTTGTGGTACTCTCTGGGTTTGGATTTAAAAGGTTTCATCCATACTCTTTCTGTTTTGTTTGTTAGGAAGGATTTGATCCATAGTAGGGCAGTGTCTGTTATCCCTAGTCCTTCTAATCTCTGAGGATGGCGTGGTTGACCGTGTTGATAGCTGCAGACAGATCAAGGAGAATGAGGGCGGTCCAGTTGTCCGAGTCTGCGTTTGTTTTTAGGTCGTCCCATATTGAGAGGAGAGCTGATACTGTTCCTCTCATAGGTCTGAAACCAACTTGTGCCTGGTCTAGTAGGCAATGCTCTTTTATGAATTCTTAGGTTATTGGGTAGACGTACGTTTCTAGCAGTTTGGCTATGTAGGGTATGTTGGAGATGGGTCTGTAGTGGGATAAGTCCTCTACGTTTCCTGGTGTATCTGAGTAGCAGCTTGATGTAACCTGATTTGAAGGCCTGTTGTACATTACCTGTTGAGATTGAGAGGTTGAGGAGGGTCCTGTGGTATTCCATGGACCTTCCTTGTTTGAGAATTGTTTTGTATATGTGCGGGGGGCAAGGGTCTTCAGGAGATCCTGATTTGTCGCTTTGGTTTACCAGTTTGACGAAAGCCTCAACTGATATTTCTGGGAAATTCTGTAGCTTGTTTGCAGCGTGTTCTTCGTCGGTGTCGGTGGGGTTTGAGCTGTGATCGCTTGGTCTGTTTTGTATGGTGTGTTGGATGGAGGTTATTTTGTTTCTGAAGTGGTCTCTGAGGTCCTCGCAAAGTTTCATCGATGGAATTGGCGTGTTGTTGCAGCCCGGTGGGTTTTTTATTTCGTTTATGATTTTGAATAGTTCTTTTTGAGGGTTTGGTGCTCTGAAGATTCGGTTGTCGTAATGTTTCCTCTTCGCTTTTTGTATTTCCTTTTTATATGAATAGATCTGTTGTAGGAATTTCAATTTGTTTGCGGTGGTGGTGTTGGTCCTCCATTCAGATTCTAGTTTTCGTTTTTTTCTTTTCATGGCGTTGAGTAGTGGGGTGAACCATTTTGCTTAAGTTTTCTTACGTGATGGGGTGAAGGGCTTTTCTTTGGCGATGTCGTCTAGGTTTGTTGCGATCCAGGTACGAAGTAGGGCAACTTTTTTGTCTAGATCTGCATCTTCCATGGTTGATGCTTGTGGTTTGCTGAGTTCTAGGAGCTCGGTTAGGTTGGAGTTTTTATGGTTCTCTAATTTCTTTTCATCACGATGGGTCATTTTTCTTGTTGCTTTTTTTGTTGGAGTAGCCGTTGTGATTATGAATGGAATGATGAGGTGGTTGCTCCAAAGTATTTGAATTGGGGGTGCCGTGGTGATGAGCTCCTTGTTAGCGAAGATTGCATGGCCCTGCTGAGTGGGTTGCTCCTTTGACTAGTTGGTGTAGGTTCATGGCTGCCAGTTGGGCGGTTAAGGATTTTTGTGTGGTTGTGGTTTCTTCGTCGAACAGAGGTTGAAATCTCTGAGGATGATCAGATGATTGTACTTGATAGCTAGGATGGTGATTGCTTCCGTGAAAGCGTCTATGAAAGTCGCATCGTAGGTTGGTGGTCTGTATATCAGTATGAATTTCAGGTTAGTTTTGGGGTTTACTGAAAGTCGTAGTATTAAGGATTCGCATTTATCGATGTTTCGTGGATCTTCCATTCTGATGGCCAGTTGTTCCTTGTGGATGATCGCTAGTCCCCTCCCCCCCCCCTCTTTTGGATTTTCTGTTTGTTTGGATGCATTTGAAGTCTTCAGGAAGGCAGTTGTTGAGGGTGATCTTGTAGTTGTCATCTAGCCATGTTTCGGTTACAAATAGGATGTCTATGCCTCCTTCTGAGCAGGAGGTCGTATATTTCAGTTGAGTGTTTGGACATTGACCTTGTGTTTATTAGGTTACAGTGGATTCTCTGGGTGAGATTTTGTTTTGAGGTTATTTGTTCAAGTTTGTAATTGTCCGTTTGTGGTGTTTCCGCATTGATGTCGGTAGGATGAAGAACGGCGACGACTGCTTTTTCGTTGAAGCGGTCCAATAAGTTGATAAGAGGGCTGATTAGTCTTGGTGTTTCTGCTGTGATGCTGCTCGGATGAAGATCAGTAGTGATTTCTTCATTGAGTCCGATTGTTGGGTGGGAGGTAGCATTTCTGGTTGTCGATTCTTCGCTGTATTGTGCGGGATGTAGTGGAAATCGATGTTGCCCCTCTGTTCTTGTGATGTAAGGGGAAATAGGGTCAGAGCCCTCCCACTCTCTTGTTGAGTGCTCCCATCTTTTTTCTGCATGTTTCAGGAAATTCTTTGCATGTTTCGAGGTTTCCGTGTTGGGGTGTCTGTGTACCGTGGTTTTTGCGAGGTAAGGTGTGAGGTATAAGGATTTCTCTTGTAGATTTTGTTCCGGTTATGGATTTTTTAGGCGTGTTTATTCATAGCCACAGGCAAAGAATCTGCCAGCCATTTTAACATGGTTTGAATAGCTGATAACTGGACCTTATCTTTGCCAGGTAAGAAAGCGGCTGTTACTGCGGGAGTACTGCCAATTCCTAGAATAGCTGGAAAAGCTGGATCCACCGAATCCACCTTAACATCTAGCTCCACTCCCCCAGTAAGTAACTGTGCACGGAAATTACACAGTAATATTACTGTGTCCGAGTGTTTACAACAAACTGCTGAGACATTAGGGTTGATACCCTTTCAAGGTTCAAAGAACTCAGTCTTCGGACACAAGCACACGGCATTGAGGAACTTGGTGAAGATGACCCAAAAAGGCAGTTTGGCATAACGATTTGTCTCAGGATTTTTGATGAATGTTTTTTATCAAGCACACCTTATTCTCTGGAGTTATGTCAGTACATGTACCACCTTCCAGATGAGCACCCTTCTTTAAGGTTAATCTGCAGCCTTTTGGGTGCATTATGGTAGAGTTCTCGTCGGGGGACTTAACAGCAGTCTGCGATACAGTTGAATCCAAACTTATGTCATGGTGTTCCAGAGAGGTGTGGATCACGTCTGCAGATTTACTTGCAATAACCAAACTAGTTAGATTCCCCAAGCTTTTGTCCTTCCGTTTATTGCTATGTGCCACCTTTTTGCATGCTTTCTTAAATTTTTTTGGTAGTAGATCAGTAAGTCGCAATGAGGCAGCCACTTCACATGGCATCTTGCGAGCAGCAGCCCGTCTTGCCAAACAGTGTTGCTTTCGTGAAAAGAAGATGGCCGAGGTGTTAAAGATGTCAGAATTCACAGCAGGGATTGGAACTAACACATCCTCTGTATGAGCAGAGGATGTGGGTTCATGTACCAGCAGATTATCCATCGTGGCCTTCCATAGCAGCCCCGGGTTAATCAAGCGAGAAGGCGGCTGCAGATCTTCGTGCATACGTCCACAAAGCTTTAGCAAGAGTTTCATGGCAAATTGTATGGAGTTCACAATGGATTGTAATTCCTCAAAGGCTACTTCACTGGTTATCGAGTCGTCCGGCTATACCGAATCTTCAATCTGAAATGCCCCAGTTAAGTCAATAATGGGATTTGGAGAGGCGGACAGTTGAAGGTCATTGTTAAAGCGAACCCCAAGGTTGCAAGCCAAGGGTGAGGGTATGAGTTGGTCAGAGTGAAAGAGATAGTGGGGATGGCTTTGGCAGCAGGGAGACGGGCTGTTGGTTGTGCATTCATAGATTGCATGGGGTGAAGGGGGAGAAACAGACAACTCTGAGTATCGCCAAGAGGTTGTAATTGAAATCAAAGGAGGAAATGCGTTAGCCACCTGAGGATGCGTATAGTGTGAAGACTGATACTTGAGAAGAAATACCTACTCAGAGTGGTGTCAGCAAGGAGGTGATGGAGAAGGAGCGGCCATGGAGATAGAAGGACATCAGTTTGAGTACAGTGTCTTTGAAGTCAAGAAGGGATGGATGAATCTGTGTCAAATACAGATGAAAGGTCTCCTGGGTAGGGAAGGAGAGAGACTGGTCTGTAGCACGAGTGGTTGATGGGTTCAGCACTTGCTTTATTTATGTGTGGTATGACTGTGGCTGTCCAGCAACTAGATGAGAAGGAGAGGTTGAATTAGGCAGAGAGTTTAGGAAGTTATGGAGTACATGTCTCCATTTGTGGTGCAAAGAGGACATTTGGAGAGAAGGATGGGTTGGTGTTAGGTGGGGGAGAAGTGAGGTAGAGATTAGAGTTGGCAAGATGGGATGAGGGAATCGTGTGTATTTTAGCCATGCAAGAGATTGTGCATTATCTCAAGCCGTGTAGTCTTTATGCACAATAGCTTGTAAACAGTCAAATGCATTGAAATATATTCACGAGGTGAGCACAAATCAGCAAGTATGAAATGATTTGACCATTTACTGGGAAAGTCTGGCCATCAAGCCAGGATAATCACTTGTTTCGGAAAAAAACCTGGTACACTATAGCTATCCTAGCTTCTGGGCTGCAATCCACTGGTGTGGGAAGTGCTCAAATAGCTTTTTTTCTTTTTTGGTAAATAGTACCAAATGTTCTGATAAACAATAACTAAGTCCTGAAAGACTACACTGGACTAAGTCGTCCGGTCTAGGCTGGATATGAGGGAGATTGTTGACTGATGGGCTAGCAGATAGAAAAAGCTTCATGCTTTTAGAGAGAGAGAGAGAGAGAGAAAACTGTCAAGTGTTTAGAGATACAAAAAAAAGCTTCAGGCTTCTGGTAAACTGTGCTAAAGCTATAAAAGATCAGTTTCCGGGGGGGCAGCAGTGCTGTTCGTTAATCATAAAGGAATGCCGTTTGACTGGAGAGCAGAGCTGGAGGATCAGAAACAAGTTGCAACTACTTCCATTATGGCCTATGAAAAGAGCAGGGGCGATTTTCACTTCTTTTTCTGCTTGTATTTTGAATCATTTGAAATTGCATTTTTGGGCTCCAGAGACTCAAAGATTTTATGTAAACTTTTTGAGAATATTACTATGTTTGTCTGAAGCCGTCCTACCTATAGCAATGGGCTCACCACCCATGAAACTATTTTATTCCGATTTGGATCATCTTTGCATTATGGTCATTTCCAATGGTTACTAAATCATTTTAGTGCATTTGTTACATTTTTTTGCTACTTTTTGCTAAGAGAACATGATGGTATTGATGGGTCTTTTTTCCAATTGGATTGGACATTTTGGGGATTTTTGGAGATTCTATAGACAACAAGCCTTCCTCTAGGCTCTAGCCTTCAACTTTTTTCTTCCTACTAGCAGAGGACTCTTGTGAGTATGAGAGTCCATTTTACCCATTTTAATATCACATTGGGAAAGAAGAGTGGTATTGAAAACGCAGTTCATTATGAGAGGTGGTTTAGTGAGGATTGATGAGGAAGTCAATTACTTTTTAGGAGCTATTATGTTTTTGAGATGATTGAGTCACCTTGAGTAGACATAGTCTAACAATGATAGATGCATTTTTCGTTTACCTTTTTGCATATTGAATGTGTTGTGTAGTTGCATTAATAGTGGCAATGCTATTTTATTACTTATTGCTCATTAAGATTCACACTTTACAGGAGAGCGCGAGAGCATTCATTGACTGTTCATTACTGGGAATCAAGTTCGAAGCATGGACGCATGTGTATTAAGTCGGGAGCATCCATTTGAAGTACTCTATATTGTCTTATTGTACATGGTGCATGCTCTGATAAGGAATGGGTTGGTAGGGGTTTGAACAGTAGACCCTCAATACAATTACATGACATTAGTAAACCAGTCCTATGTGGATGGATGTGTGAGTGTGGCTAACCAATTGCAGGGGTGTGTTGCCTACTCTCTATTTTGATGCATTGTGACAGGTATATGATTGTCTCTACCTATATTGCTACCACAGCCCCTACTTGGGGGAGGGGTGGTCTAGCATACACCCCTTGAGGTGGAGGAAAGGCTATGTGAGGCAGGGATGATATCAATCATGTCAGGAAAGTGTGGGGGAGATGGAAAGGTGGACATGGTGTTTTGGTGATTTTAGTTGAGAAGGGGGAGAGATATCGACAGAAAGTGGAGCAAGCATAATTGCTTGGGGGGGACATATATCTGAGAGGGGGGATACTTATTGGTTTGAGTGCAGAGAAAGGAAACAAGATTGCTGTAATTGAAGGATTTAGCTTTGTCAGGAGCTGCAGTCTGGGTCAGTGGGGAGTTCTTATAAGCAGCGACGAGAGTGGGCATTCAGTCTTTGCAATAGCTTTGAAAGGATCACCAGAAATGTGATATGGCCCCAGGAAATGTGGTATCAATGCATCGTCCCCCCTAAAAACCAGACTCAAAGGGCCTCATCACGAGTTGGCCGGTATCCCAAATAGATTCCAGATCAGGAAGGGAAAAAAGACTCCCAGGCATCACATGATTTATAACTCGAAGATATATTTTTTGAAGGCATAGAGGAAATTAAATTTAGAATTTGAGAAACTGCATCCCCAAAAGAATGTGCAAACCTCTGGCAATTCAGTTTAGTAGCTTGAGGAGGAAAGCATTGTTATGGATTTAATATTTCGGACACTATTGTAAATAAAGTGTTTGGTTTATATATAGATGCATGTATGGCAGAGAAGTAGGCTCGCCTTGCTCCCACTATATACCAGGAAATTCTTCTGCGTGTCGACTTCAATTTAGCAGTGTTTTCAGCTGATGGATTCCTACACCATTTCCGATAGAGGCCTTGTAGTTTGTCCTTCATCATTTAGTTCTTCTGGGAACCAGGGCTCTGACTAGCTTCTTTTGTAGCAAGCAATCCTATCTATTATAGATAACGTTGCTTTATGTAATCTGATTACCGCATCATTTAACCAGTAGTTTATCAAATTTGATTGTAACGATTCAGGAAAAGCTTCTTTCAATGAATCTGTGTTTATCTGGCAAATATTGCATTTTACGCATGATGCCCTTTTCGCCTATCCTGATGCATGATGCGTTCACAAGTCAACTTAAAAAGTAAGTCTAGGTGATGGGTCCAATCCACCATCTGAGGATTAATAGACAGTCCATCATTTTGAAGGCCAATGATCTAATCCAACGTATTAACTTTCTCATGAGTTGTAGCGTCACAATTTTGTATTAAATGTACATATTCAAGAAATTTGACAAGCAATTACATTAGTATTTAGTGTATTTCCCATGGTAGGTTAAAGTTCCCCATAAAGAATGAAAGCAGAGAAGACATACATGATGACGTTATAAAATCCACCAATTCTTGAACAAATAGTTTTTTCCCATGGGGGATTAAAAAAAATCACTAACCCTGCATAGACCTTGACACAGGAGTGAATAATTTTAGACCAATAGATTCAAAAGCAGAGCTGGACTGCAGTGCGATTTCCAATCGATCCTTATTACAATGGTCACTCCCCCACCAATTTTATCTGGTTTGTCTTGAGGAAAAATCATATAGCCCTCGGGCACTAGAACATCAAAAACATGTGGGAACACATTAAACCAAGTCTCTGTAATGCAAACCAGATCTGCCTTATAGTTGGCAAAAGGCTTGGCATGAGCAACAGCCGAACGTGCATTTAGAACAAGGCGGTTTAATTGAGTCTTCCTTATTTTGGTAAATCTCCCATTTACGGATTGCAGAGAAATCAAAATTAGGTTTTCGACATTACATTGCTTTGTTTAAGACTATTGCTTTGTGCGACACAAGGAGATATGCACCAGTATTTGTGCCAACAGATCGTTAATCCAGGATGCCAAGCACAGCGTGCCTATTTTCTAGGGAACCAAGAACTTCAGTTGAAATGCACAGCAGAGAAGATTAACAAGCTGTAACCAAGACTGAAGCGTCTATTGGAAAGGGTACCCTCATGCTGCATACCGACCCAATGTCCTAATTGGAGCTCTCCTCAATAGGTGGTTAGCCTCAGAATACACCTTATAGACTATGATGAATCTGCAAGGAGTCTCGCCAAAACCTTGACCTGGGACCTTCCTCATGTTGCCAGGAGGAAGGCAGATGCTTCCTGATCCCATCCCTGCGGTTAGTGTTCTGCAGGAGGATCACATGGGGAGGAAACGGGATAGAAAGACAGAGAGATTTCACTATTCAACTTTCCCCAAAGCCCTGCTCTTTTAATGGCTTATTACAAAGTAAAAAGAGCTAGAAAAGCTAACTCTGTTACCAGGGACTTCAAGTCCCATAATTCCCTCAATATTGGGATGACGAAGAGGGATCAAGAGGAACGCTATTGTGGGAATGATCTCTTAATTGGTGTAAATGACCTGCACCTGAAGGGTACCGGGAGGCTTAAAAAGACCCCTTGGTTCAGGCATTAGAAAGAGGGAGAGCGAGAGAAGCAGAACTGTGGAAGAGGAAACAAAATGCGCCATGGTTGCAGCTGTGAGGGAAGCCTGAGACGAGAGAAGGCGCCAGGACCACTGAATCTCCAGAAGCTTTGGCGGGTCCTAAGAGAGTCTTTGCCTGTGACTCTCCATATTGTAGAGGTCACGCAGTGGTAAACGTGAGGATGAGATGTTTGCTTAAGAATATTTTGTTGTGCAGAGTTCACACAGTGGAAAGCAGTAGCAGCGAGGGAAGTGTTCTCTCTTGTGAGGATCAAGGTGGCTGTGTTGCACCTGACCCTCTCCGCAACAGAGAAAGCTCCAATCGTCAGTGGTGTAAGCAGAGGAGGACCAGAGGAGGCTGACTGCAGCTAGCCACAAGCCCTGAAGACCTGTGAACACAGAGCAAAGCATACATGAACAACTTACCAGGTGAGTTCACAGCTTTCAAGTGACTCCGGAGCGCTCAAATGCTGCCCTCGTGTTCACAGCAGGCCGCTTCAGTCGTGAGTGAGTGAAAGCAACAATAGAAGTGATTTTGAATACCAAACTATACGAAACCAACAAAAGTTATGCCTATGAAAAGCAAGTGACTGTCTAACTAAGGGCCTGGCAGCGTGGAAAGCCCCAAAACCCCACAGGAAAGCTGTAATTGTTCCAAACGCTTTTAAGCAATACCCAAGCCAATAGTGTATAACAAACCAGTGTAACAAATAGTACTCAAGGGAAGATGGGGAATTGGAGAGGCTTAATGACTATAGAGCTTACTATAGTGCAACAAAATACAAATCTGCAAGTGATAACCTACATTGCCAAAGCCAAGATAGAAGCGAAGAGAGACTATCTTGTAATCAGAATGTGGTTGTTGGTACAGAGGGGGAAGAAAGGTGGCAAACAGGTTGCCCTTCTGGAGTGATTATCCAGAGGGAGAGGAGAATAGCTGCCAAGAAATTTTCAAAAGCACTAGTGTGGTTTCTTGTTTCCCACACAATACGTTTAAAGTTTGATGTTAAAAATAATGAAGTTGTTGTTAGGTTAAGTTGGAAGTTGCCACTCTTGTTGCTGAAGAAGTTGATGGGCAGGTGAGTAAACACATAGGGCAAGAGGCATTGCCCAAAAGAGCCTGACAGAGGAATAAATCAGGTAGTAGTTGATGCAAGTGCTGAGCTGTGGTTCTAACATAAACAACTCATATTGATTGATGCCTTGTGAAAACTTGTTGAAGAAAAGTAATAATTCTTCCTGAAGGCAAGATTGAAGTAAACCATCCTGACAAAGGAAAAATGTTGTTGCATCTGTGAAGAAAACCAATGTGAGACAGTTCTTATTCCAGGAAGAGTGGGAACTTCTAATTTCTGGAGATGCTTTCTTGAAGCAGTGGAACTTTATACAAAACCTTGAAACTGTATTCGAAATTTGTGATAAAACGGATTTCCTTGTTTTCTTTGAACTGTGGAGAAAACCCTTGTTCAAATCTGGGGAAGTGAAATTCACCCTGGTCATGAGAAGAGACATTGAATATATTGTGAATCAAATCATATGTTATATTGTTGAATTAAATTGCCATACCTTTCCTAATTGCTTTGTAGTAAAAGTGTGAGCGTCAGATATCCTTTGTTATAGAGTGTTTCCTTTAGTTTACTTTAGGCAGGGAAATCCTAGACAGGTGAGGGATAGTGAGGCATTTATCCAACCTTATTATATATTATATTAATAGAATGGCTAAAGTTGAAACTCTTTACAAAGTTGCCCGCCTCACATTTCTGACCAATCACTGTACTTATCCGTACAGGTTTCAGTATGTTCTAGAAACAGAGATTTACTTCTGGACTGATTCTTATTTAACATAGTCCTTACTGTCCTAAATGCACTTCTGCTGCAAGTTGATGTGGCTTTTCCTGCGTGCAGTAGTTGGGCAATTACGTCTGCCCCCTCTGCGGGCCTACGCACGCCCACCTCGGAGGACACAGCTGACTCCTCACATACGTCTGGACATAAAGAAGGTTCACACCCGACACAAAACATTACAGATACAAGAGAAAAACATGGAAGCAGTCCTACCCTTCTTGCTCGAGACAGTGGTTGTTGGTCCAGACATCCCAGAGTTCAACAACCTGCTAGAGATGGCTGAATAGGAATGTTGGAAAAAAATATGTGAAGTGATTCACTGCCCCATCAGTACTAGATCCTGTTGTGGGTTGCAGAAACTCCCCACCACTTTTGATGAGGAGAGCGAGCCCCAAGGGGTTGGTTTGGTTCGGACACACACAATGTGCCTCCAAGAGGGTGGAAGGAGTGGGATCCCACAAGCTCGCCCCCTGACCACGGTATGATATTACACACCCTGAGGTCTTACAAATCCCTTTTCCTATTATATTTAAAAATATCTTCTGGTATTTCTAATCAAGCTTTGGTGCAAGACTTTCATTCAAACTTGGATGATACTGCCTTTATATCTGAAATACAACTATAATGTGCCGTGTTATTTCCTCCCCACATTGGAGCCACTACTGGCAAGGAAATAATGTCGTCTGATCCTGTGAGGAATTGCCATTTGGTCAATGTGTGAAAGCCCTGATTTTTTAGATTTCTATTAAATATTATACACATTCCATATCAGAAAGGGTGGTCTGCTAATCATTCCCCCCTTTCTGAAAGCTCCATGCCAAGAGCATAGTGCACACCTGTGCCCTGCTGCATCAGTATCCTGAACTCCAGCCACTGCGCTCCCGTGGCACAGAGCCGGTTCAGTGGTCACCTGTTTGACAGCTGCTGTGACAGACAAGCGACTGCAGTACATCTACACCTCTCTTCCAAAATCACCATAATTAAAAACTACCTACCCCGTGGCAGGGTTCTCTGGAAATATAAGCCATACCTGTTTTGGTATGGAAGTTGGCACTTCATATAATTATTAAAGCTAGATCTAATTTGTAGCATACCAGTGTCATCGCTGTAAGTTCAGAACGCTGAGTGGGACTATGTGGATTTCAAGCACCTGCCTGTTTACATTCCAGTGAATTAGACAAAAGGTCAGGACACATGTCTCTGACTCTCTGCAAGGAAGGTAGCACCTCCCTTGCCAGGCCTCGGATCTCCCAGCAGGACTTGCCCTGTGAGCCAAAGAGCCAATTCTATAACAAAGGCACACTAGGGTGCTGCACAACAGAGATAGTTTGAAGCTGCATGCTGGGAAAGCGGCAGAGTTAGGATAGTCAGGGAAGCACCAGTGGATTTGAGGTAGGGTTCCTCCATCTGACATTTCTGTGGGCTTTTGTATCCTTCCTGTTTCATCCACTTCCTGCTGAACAAAGGTACTCTGGGTATAAAATTAGAAGGCAAGGGGCACTTGTCACAAGGACATTGATAGCACCCTACAGAGTCCTCACAAGAACCCTACCAAAAGCCTCCTCCCAGGTGGCCAGGGAAAGGCAGATGCTTCCTGATCTTACCCCTGGGGACAGTGTTACCCAGGAGGATTACCTGGTAGGAGAAGGTCCCCGGGGGAACAGGAGGACTTTTTGGGATGAGACGCAGTATTTACCTTCCTCAAAGAAGGGAATATCCATAATGCAAGTATATGTAATTGCTTACTGTCAAAGAAAACCTTTATTTTCTCAAATTGATTGTCAGAATGGGGGTGAAGGCAATATTAGGAGTAAGAAACGCCCTTTAAGAAATTATGACATTAATAGAAATTAAAGCTCCTGAGTCCCAGAGAAATAAGGAAGAGGAGTCTTTAAGTGTTACCACTTTAACCCTTAAGAAATCCCCTTCTCCTGTAAAACCAAACACTTCATGTACTACTTATGGTACTCCTCTTGGGATTATGTATAAGGAGAATAATGAAGTTGGTGATAGTAAATTCATAGAAAAAGTTGAATTTGACTTTGTGGACTTCAAGACCCAGAATTCTCAGGGTTCTTGGACGATGAAGAGGATTGCATGTTGCAGTCAATTAGGACTAATGTTCCACACCTGAGGTAGACTGGGAGGCATAAAATGCCCCTCCAGGTGCGGGTAAAAGAGAAGAAGGGGAAGCGGAGCAGCAGTAGAAGTTGGGGTAGTTGTTTTAACTTCACTAGGCTGCAGAAGCAGAACTTGGCTGTGAGCAGAGACACTGGGACATTGGAGGCATGCAGAGTAAATGCTGGTCCTGAGAGGCTCTCATTGACACAGGTTTTCAGCTTCAGAGGTTGCGCAGCAGAAAGCACACCCATTTGTAGTATTTCTCTCTGTCGGCCCAGACGGGAGCAGATGAGTTCCAGATTAATGTGGGAGCAGGGAGAGCTCTACTATTGGCAAACGCAGGTTATGGAAAACCGCAAGGAAGAGGTGCCCAGGTCGTGGAGGGAAACCAAAGCAGAAGACTTGGAGGGAGTGAGATGAGCAGGCGTGCATGCCAGACATCGCTCTCTAACTGCCCACTGGCCGAGACCAGGAATCTAAACTGTAACAAAGTACGAGTAAAGAGAAGGAAACCTTTCGAATACCGAGCAAATGCAAAGCAGGCTAATTCATTTGTTATGAACCGAGCTGATTTAAAGAGACAGAGATGGTAGAACTTGATACTCTTACTAGAAAAGTGTGCTTGTGTCACTGTGGGGCATAAATAGAGACCACACCAAGAGAGGGCAATGTTCCTAAGAAAGGAGACAAACCATCATCGCCAAAGCCAAAAGAGAAATGTTGCTAGATAATTGAGAAAGAACCTGAATTGCCCAAAGCAGAAGAAGGCAGTTGAGAATCTCATTGATAAAAACAATTGCCCTTATGGAAAAGAGTTCTTAAGAGAAAAGGTCTCCAACCCACATTGCTAAAGCCAAAGAAGTGTGGGAGTGAACAGAATTCCTATCAGTAGATGGTTAATATAAAAGGGGAAAAAAAAGAGTGGCAAGAAGGCTGCTCTTCTGAAAGAAGAGGTTCAGATGTAGTGGAGCATAAACTGCAGAAAGAGCGACAACTACACAGGTGCAACAAATAGTATCAGTGTGGTTCTTGTTTCCATTGAAGAGTTTCTTAATGTTGAAGTTGTGGAGCAAAGGACATTGCTAACCTGTTTGGGTTTCACCTGTACCAATGAAGTACTTAAAAGAAGCAGTGTATTCTGGCCTGGCAGGAGAGTACACCAGGTCAGTGAATGGTGTAGTAGTTTGATCTGTGCTGGCAGGAGAGTACACTAGAACAGACAACATTGTTTTAATAGGCCTGGCAGGTGAGTGGACCAGGTATAGGTCATTGAAGTTATTTGGTTCAAATATTGAAGAAGGAAATTGAAGAACCACTGACATGTTGTTTTGAATTAATACAGAATCATCCCGACAATTTAATATTATTGAATCAAGTTTTGTATGAACTGCTGCAGAAGGATTTAGTATTGTCAAACAAGTAGTTTTGTGAACTGGTCCTGACAAAGACCTTTTTGTTGAAACCAAAGAGAAAATTAGAACTTTTTGATATTGATATTTTATTTGTATCGTGCTCGTACACAAGTGTTTCAACTTTGAGTTATCAAGTTGAACCAAAGAACAAATTAGAACTTTGGGTTATCAAGTTGGAACTAAAGAGAACTGAATTGGAACTTTTTTACAATACAGGATTTTCTTTTTTTAATGTAACTTTTGAACAAAATCCTGCTTGAATCTGGGAAGGGGAATTCACCCAGATTAGAAGAGGAAACAGTTATGTTGAGAATTTAACTGCCATGTATTACTGTGTTAAGTTGGTGTATTTTTAAGTGTGAGGGACAGAATCCTTTTGTTAGAGTGTTCCCTTTTAGTTTATTTTAGGCAGGGAAATCCTCATCAGGGTAGGGATAGTGAGGCATTTATCCAACCTTTTGAGTTAATAAAATGGCATCTTTTGAAAAACCTTCACAAAGTTGTACGCCTCACATTACTGACCGCTCGCAACCCTTTAAAGCAATCTTTCCTTCCTCGAAACCTCTGTGGCATTTTGCCTATAAAAAAAGAAGGAATCTCACGCTCCTTCTTTGATTCCTTGTTGGACTAGCCAGAGCTTAAGGAAGAATTGATTTGGACCACTTTTGGGAGAGATCTTTCCAAAACCTCAACCGTGGAGGAACAGTACTCTGTGCTCCCTACCCCTCTCCCAGGGCACACTGGGGATGACGCTTGCTGAGGACCAAGGCTACCGCTCTGCTTGCATTCCTCCCAAGGCTGGGAGATCAGAGACTGAGAAGGACTCCCCTTTCTTAGAGCCCCCCTGCAGCTGGTCTCACGGCATTCTGAGAGCTGGCCCCGCCATGATCCCTGCTGTCATCGTATCAAACCTCTATTTGAACTGTGTTTGTTGCACTTGAACCAATGGGACACACCAGTGCTGCTTTTGGCACTCACCCGAACTTTGAACCACCGCTGTTTGCATCCTTCAACCCAGCACCCCACTGCATCGCAGCAAGCAGAGCATGTCACCTGTTTTGCTTGGACAACCAACTTGCCCCTCCGGACAACTTCAAACTGCTGCCTCTTCAAACATTGCATCAACCCACAGGAATTGCAGCTTCAAGCTACCAAAGTATTGCATCACTCGACGCAAATCTCAAACTGACTTAACCTTCGAACCAACCCTGGTGAACCATCCACACTGCCTCTTTTGAAAGCTGCACTAAGTGCCCTGCTTCAAACATAGTTGATGCCAGACCGCTGCTTGACCCAGTACAACTTGCGGCACCCAAACTTTGTTTGACCTACTTCTAAAGCCTCTTGAAGCCTGGTTTGACACTGTTGACCCACCTAACATTGAAATCGACACCTTTTCAAGTGACCCTGTCCTCCTGGTCCCTTTTCCATCAAGTCATTGCCTTTTGAACACATTGTTGTATTTCATGCTAGTTCATCTCCCTGATAAAGTATCCAGACTTCTTATACATTTCTATTATGATCTTCTTTGTTATTTTACAGGGATGGGGTTTTGATAGTGTTTTTAACAGTTGTGTATATTTCATTGTTCTTTAGGGTATTTGAGTGCAGACCTAGCTTCACGAATCACAGGGGTGCTGTCATGATGCCCGCTCCCGGGGAGCCGGTTCAAGCCCGGCGTCCACGAAAGCGGACATCCAGTCCCCAAGGAAGGACCCAGCAACCCCATATAGGGGCCCTTTGGACAGTGTCCTGGCGCCTACGGCGCCAGGCTCATAAAAGACATCAGTCCTGGCGCCATGGGCGCCAGGCTCATTATGGGAATGCTTGGGTGCACTTACCTGATGCAGACCATGCTGCAGGATCCCGGCCTCCTTGAGGCCTGAAAGGAACTAATTTACCTGTGGGACTAATTTACCATCCGGGCGTGGTCGGGGAAGGATACATACCTGATTGGAGGAAGGATACATACCTGGAACTTCTTCCAAGGCTATTTAAACCCCACCCGAACAGCCACACGTGCTTCGCGTTGTTCTGCATCTAGCAGCTGGATGCTCACCGTGTCTGCTCCTGCATCCTGACTTCTGCCACGCCTGCCAGCATCCTGGATCACCTGCAAAGGAAGAGAAGAAGAGAACAGAAGAAGGAAAAGTCCTTCTCTGCTAAATCCGCATCCCGGAGACATCTCGCCGACAATCCTGAAAAGGAAGACTTTAATTTAAAAGCTCATCGCGTCGATCGCTGCAGCGCCGCATTCCACTCACCTTTACAGGGCGCCTCCATGTTCAGCAGCGATCATCCGGATTCGCAGTCACGCCCCAGCACCTAGGGAGAAAAACACCAGAACAAAAGGTGAGAGAGAGAGAAGGGAATAAGGAAAGCTAAATCTCCATGTTAAGACTTACCTGTTGATTCATTCCCTCTTCATTTCGGGTCCGCGCCGCATCCTGGCATTTCCGGACCCCGGCCCCTAAGGGGAAAAAGAGACATCAGCGTTAATGAGCGAATGAAAGACATTTACCAAAAGACGCTCATTAAAGACTTACCTGATTTCTACAAGGATTTCACCTCTCATCTCGGGTCGGTGCCTGTTCCCCGGCATTCCGTACCCCGGCCCCTATGGGGAAAAAGACACTAGCATTAGTACATTAATGCATGGACACAAGGGGAACCTCTTATCAAAAAACGTACCTGGAAGCCAAGCAAGTTTGGTTCTCACCAATCCGAAAATCCAGTGAAGTAACTGGATACCAACGCGCCCCTGCATCAGAAGCAGGATGGAGAGCTCGTCCTTCCAGACCCTAAGGTGAGACGCTACGAGAAATCACCGAAGGGTTTCAAGGAGGGTGAGAGGGGAAAGTGGGAGGCCGATTGCATTACCCTGCAGACAGTTAATCCCCTATTTTCGCCTACAGAAAGATACTTCTGCGAGCCAGATTTGGGGGCCCGGTCCAGTTCGTCTTCCGAACCATGCGCATCACCTTAGAAGAGGTCACAGCAGCGCGAACCAGGCCAGCGCCTCCGTGGGAGTCAGGTGAGCGTAACAGAATGCGAAGCCTTCCTACAAATTCCCACCAAGGCGCTATGGAAAGTTCTGAGACTGATCAGTTGGCCCAATTACTGGGGGAATTATGGGCCGAAGTACATGCCGCTCGTCAAGAGACTAATGCCCTTAGGAGGGAATTAATAATATCAAAGGAAAGAACTGATGACCTGGCCAGACAGCTTTTGCAAGGTCAAGCTGGGCAAACTCCTCTACCCGGTTCCGGAGGGAACCCCACTCCTGTGGTTTCCAGTAACCCTTTGCAGATTAATCTACCTGGAAACATGCCGCTGGCCCCACCCGAACGCTTTGCTGGGGACCCCAAACGATTCGCCGTATTAATGAATCAGTGTCGTTTGCACTTCCTATGCAGACCTGGGGCCTTCCCTAATAATCAGACCAAGGTAGCCTTTGTATTGTCATATCTCAGCGGCTGCGCTGCCGATTGGTCAGTTCCACTGGTTACTCAAGATGACCCGATTCTCCGTGATTTTCAAAGGTTTCAAGCAAGCATGGAAAGGTTATTTGCTCGACACTCTCAGGGGCAGGCTCTGGATGACGAACCTCTATCCCTGCGACAGGGCAATCAGGACCTCCTATCCTTTATTGCAACCTTTAATAGACTAATTGTGGAAACGGGATGGCCAGAGGATAAAAGAGTCACGTTGTTTTATCGAGGCCTTCGCGGAGAACTTAAAGATGTCTTGGCCCAAGTTGTAAATCCGCCCCAAGAATGCACAGAGTATATAGACTTAGTGGTCCAATTGGATCACAGACTTCAAAACAGAAAAGCAGATCGGTCCAGGTTTGAGACCCGGGTGTTGGTCAAGACCCATGTTAATCCCAAGGGAGTTGATGTCTCTGAGCCTATGCAAATTGGAGGGGTTAAAAGACCCTTAACTCAAAAGGAACGGGAAAGGAGGCGGCAGTTAAAATTATGTCTTTATTGTGGGAATTCTGGACACTTTCTACGAGATTGCCTGGCAAAACCTCCCCGAAAGGCGGTAGGAGCCGCTGATAAAAACCATGAAGACTCTGTTTCGGGAAACGACTCCGCCCGACAAGTGTAGGGGTCCGCTTGCCGAGCTTGAAAACTAACTCTCAGACCTCGCATTTCATTGTGCCAATGGTTCTCGTAGATCCAGAACAGCCTAAGCGGTTGCATGCAATAAAGGCATACATCGATAGTGGGGCTATTGGAAACTATGTGGATCGTGAATTGGTCTCTAGGATTAACCTCCCTCTCCGTCCTAAAACCAGCAAAGATGTCATCACCACAGTCGATGGAACTGAAATTGCCTCTGGACCGGTAACACATTCCACTACTGAGGTGACTCTTATTGGTCCCGACGGTCATCGGGAGGGTGTTGTGTTTGATGTAATCAAGGCTCCACAGTTTCAGGTTATTCTTGGAATCCCTTGGTTAGAGACACATAATCCTCGAATTGATTGGTGAGCTAAGAGAATAACCTTCCCGGATTGTACACAAACCTGCTACCCAGAAAACCTGAAGATTAATCTAGCATTTGTAACCTCTGCCTCCATGCAACTACCTCCGGAATACCAAGACTTTCAGGATGTCTTCCAAAAGGAACAGGCCAACACGTTATCTCCTCACAGATCGTACGATTGCCAAATCGATCTGGTGCCCGGTGCACAACCCCCTTGTAGCAGGATTTATGCCCTTACCGAACCTGAGAATCTGCATTTGAGACAATATGTGGATCAATACCTAGCTAATGGTTTTATTCACCCGTCAAATTCCCGGCATCCTCGGCTTTGTTCTTCGTGCCCAAAAAAGAAGGCGACCTTAGAACTTGTATCGATTACCGCGCATTGAACCAGATAACGGTTAAAAACCGTTATCCTTTGCCTCTGATCCCTGAACTCCTTGACCAGGTGAAGGACGCTTGCATACACACCAAGTTAGATCTCCGGGGGGCTTATCATCTGGTACGAGTTAAAGAAGGCGACGAATGGAAAACTGCCTTCCGTACTAAATACGGATTATTCGAGTACCAGGTGATGACTTTCGGATTATGTAACGCGCCGGCTGCCTTCCAATACTTCATGAATGATGTCCTTCGGGAACTCATCGATGTTTGTGTTGTCGTATATATCGATGACATTCTGGTGTACTCCTCTTCGGAATCTGATCACAGAAAACACGTCAGGGCAGTACTTGAAAAACTGCGCCAACACAAACTATTTGCTAAATTGGAGAAATGTGTTTTCCATACCACAGAAGTCGAGTTTCTAGGTTTCATCCTGACTCCCAAAGGAGTCCGAATGGACTCAAGAAAAGTGGATGCCATCCTGAAATGGCCATCACCTAGCTCTGTAAAAGGGGTTCAAAGCATGCTCGGCTTTGCCAATTTCTATCGCAGGTTTATCCCGGAATTTTCACGCGTAGTACAACCCATTACTGCACTCTTGAGGAAAAATAAACATTTTGAATGGTCTGAAGAAGCCGAGCAGGCCTTTCAGGATTTAAAAGCTAAGTTTACCTCCGCACCTATATTGAAACACCCGCGTCCAGATCTCCCTTATGTCGTCGAGACTGACGCATCCAGCCTAGCCATGGGAGCTGTCCTGTCCCAAAGAGATCCCGAAACCAAGCAACTGCATCCCGTAGCATTTTGGTCCAGAAAATTCTCGGCACCCGAGGTTAATTATGCAATCACGGACGAAGAACTGTTAGCCATTAAGTCCGCTTTTAAAGCCTGGCGGCATTATCTGCTTGGCGCTCGACATACCACCACAGTGATCACTGATCACCGGAATTTACAGTACTTGAAAACCGCCAAGGCTCAGTCATCACGGCAGCTCCGATGGGCTTTGTTTTTCGCTGAATTTGATTTTGTGATTACCTATCGACCTGGCTGCAAGAATGGCAAAGCAGACGCCTTATCCCGAATTGGAATGGGAGAATCTGATACAAACTCAGAACCAGTACCAATAATTCCCGAACAGAGGATTCTAGGCATGACTTCGTTACAGACGCTTGAAGACATTCAAGCCAGAGTGAAACAACTCCTGGACCCTACAACCTTACAGGAATGGATACAAAAGGGATCAGACTTTACCATAGATAATGGTTTACCTTATTTCCAAGGACGCTTATTCCTGCCACATAAGGAATTACACGAACTAGTTATTTCCGGTTATCATGATACATTAATAGAGGGAGACCCCGGTATTGCCAAGACAGAGGAAAAGGTGAAACGACAATTTTGGTGGCCCTCTTGGCGAAAAGATGTTAAATCTTTTGTGATGTCCTGTGGTGTTTGCGCCCAAAATAAAAGTCAAAAGAAAAGACCAGCCGGTCTCCTTCAACCTCTAGACATACCACCAGCACCCTGGCACACCCTATCAATGGATTTTATTACGGACCTGCCTCCTTGTTCGGGGTACAATACTATTCTGGTAATTGTGGATTTGTTTTCCAAAATGGCCCACTTTATTCCTTTGAAAGGTTTACCTTCAGCTTCTGTCCTAGCCAAAGAATTCCTCGAAAATATTGTTCGGCTACATGGATTCCCATCTATACTAATCTATGACCGGGGAAGCCAATTCATTTCCCACTTCTGGTGCAAATGTTGTCAAATGGCGCAGATCGACGTAAGATTATCGACCAGTCACCACCCTCAGACCGATGGTCAGACCGAGAGGACAAATCAGACCCTTGAACAGTACTTACGGTGTATGTTACAGCATTCTGAAAGCAACTGGAAAGACATTCTTTGGATAGCCGAATACGCATATAATAATTCGGTACACTCTGGAACTGGCCACAGTCCTTTTTATACTTTGTTTGGGCATCACCCTCGAACCTCAAACCTTGACTCACCTCAGAACCTCGGAATGCCTGCAGTAGAACATCTGCATTCTACAATTACCCAAGCCTTCAAAGAGGCAACTACGCATTTACAACAAGCCAAGAGAAAATACAAGGAGAATGCTGATCTACATCGGAGTGAAGCACCTCCGTATCAGATTGGGGATCAAGTGTGGTTAGCTACCAGACATTTACCACTCAAAGGGCCTCGAACTTTTAACCAAAAATATCTGGGACTTTATTTTATTACGGCAATAATTAACCCAGTGGCTGTTAAACTTGATTTACCAGCTAGCATGCGAATTCACCCTGTTTTTCATGTGTCACTTCTGAAACCAGTGGTACCCGGAACCCGACTACTCAAACCTCCAGAACCTATTCTAATAGATGGGGAGCCCGAATTCGAAGTGAAGAACATTTTAGACTCAAAAATGTTTAGGTCAAAACTGTTCTACCTAATTGATTGGAAGGGGTACGGATCTCAGGAGAGGTCGTGGGAACCCAGCGACCATGTGCATGCACCTCGATTAGTCAGGAAATTCCACCGACTCTTCCCAGACAAACCAAAACCCCCGGAGGGAACAACCTTGGGAGGGGCCTTGGGGAGGGGGGCGGGGGGGAGTGCTGTCATGATGCCCGCTCCCAGGGAGCCGGTTCAAGCCCGGCGTCCCCGAAAGCGGACATCCAGTCCCCAAGGAAGGACCCAGCAACCCCATATAGGGGCCCTTTGGACAGTGTCCTGGCGCCTATGGCGCCAGGCTCATAAAAGACATCAGTCCTGGCGCCATAGGCGCCAGGCTCATTATGGGAATGCTTAGGTGCACTTACCTGATGCAGACCATGCTGCAGGATCCCAGCCTCCTTGAGGCCTGAAAGGAACTACTTTACCTGTGGGACTAATTTACCATCCAGGCGTGCTCGGGGAAGGATACATACCTGATTGGAGGAAGGATACATACCTGGAACTTCTTCCAAGGCTATTTAAACCCCACCCGAACAGCCACACGTGTTTCGCGTTGTTCTGCATCTAGCAGCTGGACGCTCACCGTGTCTGCTCCTGCATCCTGACTTCTGCCACACCTGCCAGCATCCTGGATCACCTGCAAAGGAAGAGAAGAAGAGAACAGAAGAAGGAAAAGTCCTTACCTGCTAAGTCCGCATCCCGGAGACATCTCGCCGACAATCCTGAAAAGGAGGACTTTAATTTAAAAGCTCATCGCGTCGATCGCTGCAGCGCCGTATTCCACTCACCTTTACAGGGCGCCTCCATGTTCAGCAGCGATCATCCGGATTTGCAGTCACGCCCCAGCGCCTAGGGAGAAAAAGACCAGAACAAAAGGTGAGAGAGAGAGAAGGGAATAAGGAAAGCTAAATCTCCATGTTAAGGCTTATCTGTTGATTCATTCCCTCTTCATTTCGGGTCCGCGCCGCATCCTGGCATTTCCGGACCCCGGCCCCTAAGGGGAAAAAGAGACATTAGCGTTAATGAGCGAATGAAAAGACATTACCAAAAGACGCTCATTAAAGACTTACCTGATTTCTACAAGGATTTCACCTCTCATCTCGGGTCGGTGCCTGTTCCCCGGCATTCCGTACCCCGGCCCCTATGGGGAATAAGACACTAGCATTAGTACATTAATTCATGGACACAAGGGGAACCTCTTATCAAAAAACTTACCTGGAAGCCAAGCAAGTTTGGTTCTCACCAACCCGAAAATCCAGTGAAGTAACTGGATACCAACGCGCCCCTGCATCAGAAGCAGGATGGAGAGCTCGTCCTTCCAGACCCTAAGGTGAGACGCTATGAGAAATCACAGAAGGGTTTCAAGGAGGGTGAGAGGGGAAAGTGGGAGGCCGATTGCATTACCATGCAGACAGTTAATCCCCTATTTTCGCCTACAGAAGGATACTTCTGCGAGCCAGATTTGGGGGCCCGGTCCAGTCCGTCTTCCGAACCCTGCGCATCACCTTAGAAGAGGTCACAGCAGCGCGAACCAGGCCAGCGCCTCCGTGGGAGTCAGGTGAGCGTAACAGGTGCTTTACAAATCATGGGGGAAGGACATGGTGAGGGAAGCAGAGATACAATGGAGCGGGAGCTACCAATGGGAGAGGGAGTTGGGCAATTTGGCAGCAAGAGATCTACAAGCAACAAGGAGAGCAAACGGGTGGGGGTGTAGCAGATATCCCATTCTCTGGTTAGGTGGGGAATATAAGTTGTGTTGAATATATTTACAGACCTTGATTGGACATTTTCATTTTGCAACTGTTCTACTATTGCAGTTTGAGTCACTACTGGCTCACATTCACACTCCTTTTGGGATTATAGCCTTCCCTCAGCTCACGTTACCAAAAATGCTGATGGAGGTATATCTCCTAGCTCTGCCTGTTTTACCTTTACTATTGGGATCACTGTTGGATTTTAGAAGTGATGAGGCTGAGTAGGTGGTTTAGCCACTGCTCATCCTTGCTCTTTAATCACAGGTTTTACTGGCACAATATGCATGATGTCAACAGGAGTTCCCAAACTTACCAAAGTGTTTGCCTAACTGCTGTCCTTGCGGTCAGGGTCAAATAGTAAGAACCTGAAGATACAGAACTTGTACCATAAGGGTTCCAAGTTCAATGCAATGCTACTCGCCACATTCAAAGATGCAGCTTGAACAGTAGAGGAAATTCTCCCTGGCAATCAATGGCAGGAAAGCTAAGTATAGGCCTTTGAATATCTGTTACAGGAAATGAGAAAAAGGAAACAATACACATTCCCTAACCATACCTATAATGGCCCGAGCCAATCCCAATCATCTGTAGCCAAACAGGAGCAGCCATGAAGGTGAACTGCTTCCTAAAGAGGAAGATAGAAGAAGGGTAACCTAATACTGGAAAGGCCATTGAATGAGACTAGAGGGGGAAAAAACTACTGAAGTGAATACTGTGAAATACAAGGTCTGGAGTGAGACCTCAAGTGAGTGATGTGAAACCATATGTCTGGAGGGAGAGTTCTAGTGAATGCGGTGAAATAAAACACCTGGATTGAGACCTAATGAATGCTGTGAAACACAGGGTCTGGAGAGAGAACTCAAGTGAATGTTTTGAAGCCTCATGGTCTGGAGAGAGACCTCAGTTGAATGCTCCGATACCCAACACCTTCCGGGGGACATAAAGCTAATACTGAGACACTTCAGTTCTGGAGAGAGAGACCACAAGTAAGTGGATCCTGAGATATTCCAGGTCTACAGAGAGCCCCAGTGAATTCTCGGAAAACCAAAGTTTGGAGATCCACCCCAGGTAAATGCTGTCAAACCAACGGTATGCAGAAAGACCTAATGCGACATCTGATGAAACCCCTGATCTGGGAGGGAGCAACATTCCTGAAGATTCCTGAAGAAACCAGAGGCTGCAAGTAAGCCTGAAAGATGGATCCTGAAAATAGGAACCAGGGAGCCTGACACCACAAGAGGTTTTCAGAGACACAGTGAAGGCATGAAGAGGGGTGCAGGCTGTGAGGGAACCCTTGAAGATCCTGTCCAGGTGAATGCAACTATATTGCAGGTTATCTTATTGCTGGACATTTTGACATTGTGATTTGTGAACACCTTTGTTGACCGAACTTTGACTCCTTTGTATTGAGTGCTTAGGGTAGCCAAGAGGGTACAGGACTTGTTAAGATTAAGTTTTGGAACTTTCTCTTGGCCAAACATTTTCAATGTTATTTTCTAGAATTGGGTATCCCACAGAGGGGCACAGACTTGAGTATGTCATGAACATTATTATTTGGACACTTCTTGGACCTGCCGAACACCTGGAGACGGACAACTTGTGTGTTGCCCTTTTCTGACACTGTTTGCCTTCGGAACACCCTTATTATTTGTAAATATTTTCATTGCCCCAACTTGGTCCATCGCCTTCCACAAAACTGCCAAATAGAAAACATTATTTTCGACCTGTTATTGAGTATCACATGCCACTAATCAGCCTTCCCACAAATGAGCCACGCGAAAAATAAGAACAATGAAGAACACATGGCATGTCAATCAAGGAGACATCAATGGAGATTAGGTATGGACGGACAGAGGTTGATGTTTCATACAATGATGCCTCCTCGCTTCAGGCACAGATGAGTTTGATGACCTTATCTCTGGGGATGGTGAACCAGATGAGGTTCCTCTACGAGATTACCCTCATAAGTAACAAAGATTGACATGAGGAAGAGAGCAACCAGAGTGAAGACCGCTCAGCTAGACCGAAGTGAGTGGTCTAGTTATTGGAGATATTTGATTGGCTCCAAACGGCTCCCTTTAGTAATGCAGGAGTTCAAAAATTAAGCCGTGGGGAACTGCAGAGAGATCTGACCAGCTAGTGATTGCCAGGGAAGACAAGCTGTTAGGTGTACACACGAGCAAAGTAGCGGCACAGAGAAAGAGGGAGAAGGTGTCTAGACTGCAGATGCATTCTCACAGGCAGGAGAGATGCCAAAGTGGGACACGAGCCAAATGAGCTTCGTGCCGGCAAGAGAATCTGGAGCGACGTGCAGACCACCACCAACCACAGCGATGTGCTGCCTGGACTGAAGAGAGTTAACTGCGACATACTGGAAAAGAAGCCTTTCTTCCCTGGTCCAGCTCTGGTATAACACGTAGTCGAAACATCCATTCTTTACTCACTTCAATGGATGTATATGTTGGCGCATGCCGCAATCTATTCACTATAAAGCTAGCCTCAAGAATACTTTGTCTTCTTGCGTTTCTTTGCATCTGTACACGTGTAAAATATCTTGATATCTTCATCAGTTCTGTAGCATTAGCTTCTTCATCTTGATCCCAAAATATCACTTATCGTCGATACCTTCTTGATGCCTTATAGAATGTGTGCATTCTGTTGTGTCTGCATCTCTTCCATATACGTCAGCTCGGCTTTGCGTACTGCCCCCATTCTTCTTTGCCATTCATTGGTCCTGCCTCTTCCAGGAAATATCCATCATACTGTCTCGTATGCAGGTATGGTTTCCTCACTGCGAACCTTGCCTGCAGGATTCTCTTCGCTATCAGTATTTTCCCCTGTAACGCACGTGTCTCACACTCTTGTTCCCAACTTGTCGCCCAACAATATGGGTGAGGTGGAGGTACTTAGCTCCTTCTCTACAGCTGGACCTCCTCTTGTTGGCCTCAGTTGCTGCAGGTCTGCGTTAGACAGACCTTTCTCCTTTTGGACCTCTTGGGACTGTGCCAATTTGAGCCTTTTTGCTCCCTGCTGCAGCTGGTCTGCTTCTCGCTTCCCCACCTGCGTCGGGTACCATGGATCTCCATCTTCCTTGTGGTGCCCGGAGGAATTGAGGGATCGGATGCTTCCAACCGCTACTGTGCCTCTCTAGTTGCAAGGCTTTTGGCCTCTACATTACTCTTGGGCTCTTCCTCATCTCAGTATGTTGGCAGAAGTTGTCAAAAGGAGCCCGGTCCTCAGTACAGAGGGGTTTAACTATATCTGTACAACAATAGGCCATAAAGACTGGTAAATTTAGGGGATGTCATACCCTGAGTGGAAAGAGAAATACCATATTTCTACCGGTGAGTCTCTCCCCCCATGTAGTCCTGCCTCAGATAGCCAGCCCCCAGGTCGAGATCAGGTAGTGGCTGCCCTTCCCTGGGCACATGGCAATAGAGGTTCTCCAGAGAGAAATTGCTGACATCCCTAGATTCATCACACATTTTATTAAGCATGATGTGAAAAACCGCTATATTCCCCCAAAAAACAAGCATACTTTAAATGACAAAAAACAACTTTGTGATTTTAGGTTTGAGAAAATAGTTGTAGGCAACCTGCTGGAGTAAGTGTGCTACCTCACTAAGAGGTGGAAATGGCCCTTCATCTCCCTGGTCATTTGTGTATTCATGGCTGTGGGGCATAAATCATTGTCCAGGGCAAACAAATCCTGACCGGGCCTCCTGCTGTTCAGCCTCTGATTGCTAATCTCTCGGAGGTTGCTGCGCATGTTTAGAACAAAAATCCCCCCCAGACCCCAGCACCTCTAGTACCACATTCAAGGCCTCCTTTTTAGGGGGCTAGAAGGTGGCCCTCCTGCCCTCCTTGCAGGAGCCAGGCAAGTAGTGAACTATACTTTCCTTTCCTGACCCACTGTTTAGAGGCAAATCTACAAGGATGATCAGTGGGCAGTCTCACATCTATAGCCATAAGACCTGCCCCTCTGGTACATGAGAAAAGCACTCCCCTGTTGGTCCCTTCTTCCTTCTAACATGCCGGAGTGGGACATGGAGGACGCTGGATCTTCCTCAAAATCAAAAGGATCATTCTTCCTGTTGTGCCACCAAGTCTGAAGTTAAAACCCCACCATAATCATGTATAATCTCATTGCCACTCAGGAGCTTGCCAAGCAAAGTCTGAAGCCCTCATAAGGTGGCCCCATCTTCCATGCCTATGTTAGACTTGTAGAAATGCATCGATATTGAACTAGCTGCAGAGTAAAAGTGCAATTTCAGCACCAGAATAGCAGTTGACATACACAGGTACTGCATTCTTAATTGACAATCTAATCAGGATCCAAATAGTTAGATCCCCCCTCAATGTTTTTAACACATTTGGATTATTTTGCTAATTGGCAGTATGAAGCAAAGCCCTCCAAAGTTTTGACAGCCCAATTCTCTTGTAACATTTGTAGGATTGAGCCTTTGATCACTGTAACCAAAGGCATGCCCGCCCTTAAAGTGTACATACATGCTTTGTCCGTAAAGCAAGTTTATTGTACAAACGGCCGGGAGGGGTTAGATGACATCAAAAAGTCAAACTAACCTGTCTCTCTGAACCGCACAAAACACATATTTTATACAATTTACAACAGTTAAAACACTCCCAAAGGTTTTGTTAGAGGCAACTCCTCACACATGATTGGTTAAACATATGCAATTTAACCATATTCCCTTTAGGTACCAGACTTCTTATTGGATACATTCATCTAAGCACCATCCTCTTTAACTTATAATTGCATGTTTTATATTTACACTGCACCCCTCTCTGGGGCCTTTCCAGGTCATAGTCTCATCTCTGAGTTACAGTTTACACAACTTACAATTTCAATTATCACAGGTTCCATCTGGTTAGAAAACTTTACCCCTACTTGTGATGCACACAGCTATTGTTTGGAAATTACACTGATGTAAAGAGGAGAGCGAACACATTTCCTTTTGAGCTATTGTTGCTGGTTTTATCACACAAACATGTTGGTGTCCACATTTCATTCTAAACTTTCATTCTACCATTCCAGCCCACATGGCCCCAACCCAAACCTTGACAACCCTACAGAAAATCCATGATCTATTGGTGCTCACAAGCAGCCCACATCAGGTTTAATTGTCTGGCCCTAACAGGTGGCCTGAATCCTCCTGTGATTCAATAGCAGACTCCTATATATTTAGAGATTGCATCTCCCCTTCACAATGCACCCAGACCATAATAAAGATCTGCCCGAAACTGACCATCTGATATTCATCACAACTGCTGCTTTCTTTCCCCAACCTTGTGAAACTAGTTTTTCAGTCACACGGAGTTCAAGTGCCCAACCCAGGTTTTTAGCCAGTGCAATTCCTAACTTTTCAGAGAACTCTGCGGCAAAACCGATCTGTATAATCATACTGCCCAAAACCTACGTCCCTAGAGACCCCCATGCATTTGTGCCTATACATGTATGTTCAGGACTAATGCACCCTGACTTTCCCATTGCAAATCTCTTACCTCGCATGCACATTTAGACCTCCCTGCTGTCTGATTGTTAAGCGCTATATGGCATGACACATCTGTATTGCATTTATATTGCTTCTGCAGTTTTGACACTTGTCTTGCTGTGCACATGCAATGTGAAAATTTATCAACCAAAACACAAACAACACAAAAAAGAATGCATATCTCATTCCCATTAGCTACAATAGATTCATACTAAATTGCCACATTGTTAACATCTCTGTCACTCCAGCCACCAATATATCGCATGCAATTCAAACTTCTCTTTACTGTTGGGATCCTTATTAACCACCCCAACACATTAGGGTGCCAAAATCTATTACAAAGTTCTGAAAATGCTTATCTTCAAGTTTAACATCTAAACCTGCAATATTCCATGAGCCGGTGGTAAGTGATGGCTTCTTGTGTAGAGCCGCTTCAACCAAGATGGATGCAAGCAAGTGGATCAGTCATTCCACATCCTTTTAGGTGCTGCGAGGGGTCAGTAATGCGAGACAGACAACTGCTTGTAGTTTTCTCAAAATATGACATTTTATTAAAGTATATGTTTTTAAATACAACCTCACTTGCCCGACTCTATTGAGGAATTCCCTAGCTAGTCTACAGGCTAAGGGAACAATCTCTAGCATAGGTGAACTGGCCCTCACTCTAAACAGCAAAGCATTCCAAGCAAATTATATAGCAACACAATGCAATTAACAATATTAAACAATATCTGAATGGCCTTCACCTGTCCTGGGTAAGATCCCTTCCACAGGCTTTAAAATCAGCTTCAAAATGTTCAAAGGAAAAGAAAAGTCTTGAACCAATTTGTGTGAAATCCAAGCAAAAGTTCATCAAACAAAAATCCACTGCTAACACTTCTTTGTTCCTGGATGAGTTTCCAGCGAATAAAATAGCACCAATGGTAATCCTGGTTTTGACGATGAATTGTGTCTTCTTAAAGATAATTTATCACAGCTCAAAAGACGGTGCAATATTTCTTCAATGACAATAATACACAGTTCTTGAGACCAGGATGCTTCTTTTTGGGCTGCTGCTTCCTTTTCGACAACCACTCTTCTACTGTTACTATGAGAACAGTCACCTTTGTCCCACAGTACTTTTCAAATTCAAATCACTTCAATTTGACATCCGCTGACAACTTGATATACCACCACAGTTAAAGTACTACTACAACTGCTTTGTACTTTTGAGCTATTAGGCTAAATAATCTGACAAGACACTTAGACCTCTTCATGTAGGCATGGCACTCTTCCTTTTAATTACTTTCTAAAAAAGGGTAGCCTCTTGCCTCTTCTGTCTGTCTGATTTCCGCTAGAACAACCTGCTTCTGCCCATAAGACTTATTTCTCTCTATCTTCAGTACTCTTAAGCACCACCGCCTGTAATTTACTTCTGCATGTTCTTCACAAGCATTTAACTCCACCTCCCCAGCTTTAATCGCAAATCCTCTGCCAAAGTAATTACCCAGAATCTGTAGTGCCACTCTTTCAGCTTCAGCTAACAATGCCACACTTGTATGGTAGGCCACGTGACTGTTGACAGCTTCATAGTGTAGGTAGATAGTTATTTAGCTCTTAGCAAAACTGGTTTCTCTATGAAAAGGGTGTTGCCTCTTGGCTTGGGTAATGCTTGTTCTCTTCAGTATTTTTGACTCTTTACTTCTTTAAATTAGAAAGTATGTTCATTCTGGACACAGCATATGAATCAGTCTTTTTAGTAAAAACAGAATTGAACCCACGTGACCTTGCTTTGGTGTAGTTTTCACTCTTGGTTACTTGTAACAGGTATTACGTCAATGTTAGGTATGTAGGAATGGTCTAGCAAGCGTTCAGTCTTTCAATTAAGGACACACAACCACTCCATCAGTCAGAAAAGAGTTCAACAATGACTTTTCGCTTCTCACGCGAGTGTTAAAGCTTTTAGAATAAGCGCAAGGGCTACAATTCCATTGTAAACCACCAGTTACTAAGGAGCTGGCTACAGTGACCGGCATGGCTCGTGAAGTGTGTCTGAACGCTGTTTCACCCACTGGCTTCAAGGGCACAGCAATTGAGGGTTGCTCTGCTTCCCTGACTTCCTCCACCACTGCTCCTACATCTGGCTCCCTTGGGACCCACACCCTTCTCCAACACAGGTGCCTCAGGCCGGCCACTTCAATTGGGTGTTCCTTTTCCTCCCGAGACCCTCCGCTTGCCTTTTGCTTTTGGAATTGGTCTCTCACATGGTCATGGCTCTGCAGTCACAGCAACTCGGCTCACATGCGGAAAATGCAGTTTCCAGCACAGCTTCCGCTGCGCAGCCTCTACAATTCAGGTTTTGGGAGAACAGGACAATCTCTGAACTTGCAGATGAAATCTCTCTCCACGCTCCAGCGTTCCTTCTGTGCTCCCACTTCTTCATGACTTGTTAGCCTCATGCTTCTCCTACTACTACTGCCAAGCCTTCCAACTCCTGTTCCAGCTCCTTCTACTGCTTTCCTGCTGGGGCCTTTTATGCATCACGGGTCTGGCAATAGGCTTGAGGTGCAGGCTGTTAGCCTTAATTGCCTGCCTACTACGATGGCTACTGGGCTTAATTGCCTGACTACTACATCCACATGCCTCTTCATCATCTCAGTACCTCTAGGATTCTGGGACATGTAGCTCTTTTCAACAAACGTAGGTTTTTCTACTTCTGAATTACTTGCAAGCGTACATTTAATTCTCTTGAGGTTTTTAAGAGAGGGGTTGTACAATTTAGCTTTTCCAAAGGAAGATGGTTTAGAGAAGACATTTCCATAATCCTTTGCATTGTACTCTTGGCATTGAGGAGGGTATTTAGTTTGGGATACCAATAACAATATTTCTTTTGGTATGGTGTGCTTTTATTTTTTAACCTTGGAGTTCACAACCTTAGATTTAATATGAGGTTGAGGAATATTAAGATGGCAATAGGTCATCGCCTCTTTAGGTACATTGGGAAGAATCTTCCAATCAGAGGAAAAATACTGTGTCTCATACCACGTAATCTCCTCACCACCCTGCGCCTTATCTCCTCACAGGTGATCCTCCCACCGTACACCACCCCCAGGGATGGGATCAGGAAGCATCTGTCTTCCCCTGGCCCCCTGGGAGGAGACTTTAGCCTGGGGAACAGTGAGGGATCCAGTGGATTCTTCACAACGCTCAAAGATGTACATCTTTTCTTACAAAGTGCAAATGCAGGGCACCCGGAATTGGATTTCTTGCAGAGTGGGAAACGAGTGGCTGAGGATCTGCTACACGATGGCCAATGTCATTAGAGGGGAAAGGCTGTGGATGCAGAAAAATAAACGTGCACAAGATCACACAGTGAATAGCGCTATGTCAAACATGCATTCAGGAACAAAGATGCATATACACTAAAACCCAGGATGTGCTTGTAGAGCACAATAAGAATACAAATATATGAAAATGGATGTGGGGTAAGCATTACAACGTTGTACACTATGTTTGCAGATCTCTGGACAGCCTTTGGTTGAGTCTCAAGGGAAATTCTTTTTGCAGATCCTGAGAGATAGCGGAGCTCCCCCATGTCTAATTTTAGCTATGCAGTCATTGTACTTTGAGAATAAAGCAGCTGTGTGCTTTGGCCTTGCTGGAGAATTAACTGCATCTTTTAGTGTAACAAAGGGTGTAAGGCAAGGATGTGTCCTTGCCCCTCTGCTGTTTAGTTATACATCAAAGAAATAATCAATGCATTAACCCAGAGATGCACGGACTGCCCAAAGATGGGCCAGGACATTTATCCTGCTTCATTCTACGCAGATGATGCAATGATACTGTCTACCTCCCCACAAGGCCTAAAGGCAACTTTGGATGTCTTTCTGAACAAATGTAAGGACCTTGAGCTTCAATTGAATGTTAGAAAGATGAAGACCATGGCCTTGAAGCCACAGTTTTCTAAACGTAGCACTTTCAATATCTGTGTGGATAACCAGGGGAGTTGCTAGGTCTGGAAAAGGCCCGGGGCTTTGCTAATGTCGGAACTGTTGGGACTGGGGGCTAGCTAGCCTTTTAGTTGTAGCTCCTGAGATTCTATCCGGGGCTACAACCAAAAGACCAGGGGCTATAGCCCCCTTAGCCCGCCCCCCCCCCAGCAACGCCTCTGTGGATAACTGTAAATTGGAACGGGCCACATACTATGATTATCTGGGAATTGGGTTCCATGAGAACAGCGATTGGTCTTCACATATAAGACAAAGCTTGCGCTAATTTGGGAAAGTACAGTGGGGCAACACATTCTTTCTTTGTGAAACATGGGAAGAGGGGCTATTTCACTTGCACTTGAGTTATATATCGAAAGCAGACATTACCAGCGTCGGTCTGTGGCACAGAGATGTTGGTATATGGTAGTATCCGGACCCTTGACAAAATTGAAAATACATTCTTGAAAAAACTGCTTTCAATCCCACAAATTTCCCCTGTAATGTTATTACGTCTGGAATATGACATCATCCAGATTGGAGATTTGCTCTCCTTAAAACCAGCTTTATACAGGCTTAGACTGTGGAGAATGGAGGGTTTAGGGGAGTATCGAGACTCATTGAGACACCTCTTCAGTCCGGAGGGGGAAATGCATCCCGTGGGTAGCCCACGTTAATGAGCAATTATTATGGTTAGATGAAACTGGACTGTGGGAGGTCTCACCCCACTGCCTCCCACTGCCCCCCACTTGCAGCACAGATACATCTGCTTCTTTTAGGATTAAAAGAGCAGTCGCTGTGAGGACAAGAGAGACAATGATGGAGGCAGCAAATAAGATTATCTGCTGTGTAAAATGGATTTTGGGTTTGAACACTACTTTGACTTTATACATCTGCTCTAAGAGAGATCCTTGTATCCGTGGTTCAAGATGGATACATTAACATTAGCTTCTTTCACAAACTATTGGGGTCTGGGTGGGCTGGGTTAGGAATGGAAACTGTCACCCACTTTTAGTTTCTTTGTGGAAATTTAAAGTATTGAGATGCTGAAACTTCAGACCATTACTTAGGACAGCTGGCCTTGGAACAAATGCTGAAGAACTGAGATTTTATAGAGGCTCAGCTGAGCGTCACACAGTATTCACAGTAGCTTGTTACGTCCGCAGGACTCGGTTGCATAGATCGAAAGCACTGGTAGTGACTAATAATGAGGACGGCAAGCTTGATTTTCCGTTTTGAGTTCACAGAGCTTGGTTGCATAGATCGAAAGCGCTGGTAGTGACTAATAATGAAGACGGCAAGCTTGATTTTCCATTTTGAGTTCACAGGACTCGGTTGCATAGATCGAAAGCACTGGTAGTGACTAATAATGAGGACGGCAAGCTTGATTTTCCGTTTTGAGTTCACAGGACTCGGTTGCATAGATCGAAAGCACTGGTAGTGACTAATAATGAGGACGGCAAGCTTGATTTTCCGTTTTGAGTTCACAGGACTCGGTTGCATAGATCGAAAGCACTGGTAGTGACTAATAATGAGGACGGCAAGCTTGATTTTCCGTTTTGACTTTGCTGAAAGGTCTTATAGTTGTTCAACGGGGTTCCTTTAGGCTGTGACTCCGCTCTCCTCTTGGTACCATATGATGTGCATAATTTTGCTTTCTCATTTTAAGTATTTTAAAAAGATGAATTTATTGCAAATGCCATGTAAATGGTGTCTATTTTCCTATCATGTATTTGCATCAATTCTGTACATGTCTTTTGAATGTGATTATAACTTTATGGTTTTATACCAAATAAAGTATTGCTGATGATAATGATGACTTCGAAGCTCCTTCTAATTACAAGGAAAGTCAACAGGCTCCTCCCTCACAATTGCTGTGACAGGTGCTGTCCGCGCTAAACCCACATAGAGGGCAAGCAATGACAGGGTCTGTGAACTAACCCCCTTGATGTTATTTTAGGTAACTTAAAGACAACACACATATGGATGATAAACGCCACCTGGAATGTCAGTGAAGACCAGACACCCTGCTGATCGATCAGGGAGCAAGAAAGCAAAGGCAGGATAACTTAATACAGAAGACTCCTGACAAGTAGGAATAGTGCTTAAAGGATAGTAAGGAAAACCTAGGCATTCACATAGGAGCTGGTTACAACAGCACACCACAACTAGGGAACAAAGAGAGAAGTGTTAAAAAAACCAGGAACCAACTCCAAGAGAAGGTAAAGATTCAGGAACAGGAGGGAAAACGAAATTACAAGCCCAAAACCTCCACCATCCCATCGCAGGGCAGGAAAAGAAAAGGGTATAAAACAATACTTTTTCAACGAGTGGTGTCTAAATGATCAACACAGTCAAATAAATATAGAACACAGACAAACTAGGCTGCACAGAAAAGGAAAGCACTGCGAAATGCTGACTGCAAAACAAAGAAAGTCAGAAAGGGAATCCTTGAAGCAGAGAATACTGATAAGCACATTATATTTGAAATCAAGAGATTGGTGAAAAAAGACACAAGAACTAGAAACTAAGAATAAGAACCAGAAACAAGGGACCAGCCACAAACCCGGAACCCTGCAACAATGTCCAGCACTAGACTGAAGCAAACATAGGCTTTTAAAGCTGGAAAACAATCACACGCCTCAGGTGTGCTGTTTGCTAGCAACTGTCAGACATGGGTGCTCCTTATCCTCCACCCAACCTTTTCCTGCAAAGGTGGAGATGAAGCAGTGGGTCTGGCAGACTGGGAAGCATAGTCTTTTGATTAAAGCAGCATATTGGGCCTCATTACAAGCATGGTGGTCTGGGAACTACGGTACAGGTGAGCATGCCGGTACCGTAGTTCACGGACTGCCATACTACAAGCTGTGCTGGCAGGCAACTCTCAGCCTGCCAGGTCTGACCTGGCGGGCAGAGCGGCATCGCGAGCACAGCACATCAGATGCACCAGCACCACTCTGAATGGTGCTGGTGCATTCGACGTCCCATTCCTATTCAGCCCTATGAGGCCGAATGGGGATGGGGAGTCCCTCACTACCGGCACCAGCAAATGGGCAATTACCGGGTCCGCCGAACTCTGCATGACCCAGTAATTGGCCATTCGTGGGTGCTGGCAAAGAAATGGACACCGGCGGCAGCCATGCCTGTGTTACAGGCTACCGCCAGCCTTGTAACGAGGCCCATTGACTGCTAAAAACCTGGAATGGGTCCATAAGGGAAGTGACATGGAAAATATGGATTTAGAGCTCCCAGATCACCACAGGGCTGTCTTGTAAGGTTGGGAAGTAAAGTCCAAAATGGAATAAACCCCAAGGGACAGGAACGAGAGCGAAAGGAGCAAATCGGGACAGCCACTACCAGTCTGCAGTAGAGTTGAGTTTGATGATTTGCCATTAGGCAGATTTACTTTTTATTTTTTATAAGCACAGTCTTTAGGAGTGGTAATATGTGAGCTTATGCAAGAGGAGTAGGGTTCCACGTATGGGGAAGCACACCAGTCCTGGCTTAGATACACACTCCTCTCATACCAAGAGACCCACAAAAATGCCCAGGAGATGAGATACGCCATGCAGAAGACTTGATCCGCGATTCCACCCACAGCCAAAGATCCACAGGCCGCCAAGGCCCTGAAGCAAGCAGCACTAAAACATGGCACTGGCAAATCTGCTTCCAATGCGCAGAAAAGCAATCCCTATAGGGGGGACCCCCTAATAAAAGTAAAAAAAGCTGTGAATATTGAACAAAATGTGTAACGAAAATTGCTTCTTCCTAAGCATGATTTTAAATAGATAATTTGCTGAAAAATCTGGTAAACAATAAACGTTGCATGAATTGTCTTCAACAACCAGGCAGGTTAGTCAGAATTTCACAAATGCAATTAATTCAGATAATTTAATGTATAGATTTATAATTCAATTTAGTTTCATCGCAAGCCATTTTCAGGTAATAGTGTGTGATTCCAATCAATTAACCAATGCAGAAAACATACATATATATATATGTATGTATATATATATATATATATATATCTAATTAATCATAATGCGTCGAAACTAAATGCCATCGACTTTTATTAGACCATTGATACTACATGTACCTTTCTGTATGTTGTCTATGTCATTAACCAACAGATTTATAGCTCTTTATTAGGCTTATGTTTATTTGCCTTATGTTTTTGTCTTTCTGATGACCTACAGAACTCTAGTCTTTCATTGGGCGACTGGCCACATGTGTATTTTAGGGGTCACTGCTTTAAATTGTCTAAGACTCTTGTCTTGTTGATTTAGTAATAAAGCATCTCTTTGCCTTATGGTTTAATTATTACATATATACTACCCATGTGGATCCTGTTCAGTGTGTAAATACACAAAAAAATCGAAAGAAATCGACATAGGTTTACCTACACCGTGGAAACAATTGCAATTTACTAACTGCAATTCAGAGTTTGTAGTCTACATGATAACATGTCCATGTAGTCTCAAATACATAAGAAAAACTACCCGAAAAATAAAAACTCGAATTATAGAACATAGAAGCTGTATACGAAACAACACATTACAAGCACCTATGGTGAAACATTTCTCTGAACAGAATCATTCAAGTGATGACCTGAAATGGACCGTGCTACTGACCCTAAAAGGGAAAGACATCACAAAAAAGAAAAAACTGTTAATAGAAAAAGAACAAAGACTCATCTTCCAAACTAAAAGTGACCAAATCGGTCTAAATGAAGCCACTGAATGGCAGAACATCTAATTAAACTGGGAGAACTCGAAGGCCTAACCATGAAGAGGAAAAGGTGTATGACTTTAACAATTTATGTAGCCCTATCTACATTAGCTGTCATCTACTATTGCTTGATAAGCAAACATAATAGCAAGCTCAATTTCCTCATTAGTATTATACTCCTTTGTTGTAGTCCCTCAATAATAACAGAGTTACCAGACAGTTTCTAAGACCGTACCACAGCAAGCATCTTTAGTAACTAAAAGTAGAAACTAAAAACGGACTTGCGCGACTTTATATTTCTCCTCATCCAAGATGGGGATAGCCACTTGGATTACTACAACGCGAAGCCCTCGGTTCATGGACACAGCCGATGAAACTGTAACAAACTTTATTCAGACAAGTCCTCGCTGTGACCATTTAAATAAGTACTGCCGCACAGAAATAGCTGAGAGCTAAGCGGTTCCCGCGTGCACTTTATATTAAATAATTATAGTGTAATACGAGCGAACGCTATTTTAAAACAATGACACACGGTTCGAAACTTAATTTAAGTTACCGAAACCGCGGTCAAAATTAACACAAAAGGGACGTACCGCCCCAAATTAATAAACTTCCCCCTTTTTTCTCTTCCAGTGCAACATATTCATGTAATTGCATTGATGGCCACCTCGGCACCATATGGAAGAAGTAACCCGATTTAACACATTAAGAATTCCACTTACTAGGCACACGCTCAAGAGCGCAAGGTAAGCCCTTTTATCAGCCTCTCTACGTACTACCAATGGCACTTTTTTCAACATAGCCACGTATCTATGGAATTACCCAAAATAGTCACTAATAAACCCTTCTTTGTGGTTCATTACAGGCACCACTTGGTGTCAGAGGTCAACTTAGACAGTCGATCCGGTATTCGTAAACACGCTTAAGAGTCCCCATGAGAACGGACTACTACCACAGGGATTTACTACCTTTAAACGAAAAGTAAGCTGCTACCTATGGATGTCATGCATTGTTTTCGCTCAAGCCCAATGTCGAGATCAATATGTAAACTAATTAGTGCAAATATAATTTGCAAGTCTTTTTGAAACTCTACCAGGAGTCCACTAAAGACCAAGAGGATTAACCCCTGCTATATTCAGGACCACTCCTCTTCAACAACTACTCGTTTTGACAAGACTAGGTAACTAATCAACCTAGAATTGCCTTATAAAATCAAATTATTCTAGAAGTCCCTTTAGCATTTATAGCTTACCTTCTTCTTCTTTTTGTTTTCTTGTCCCAGTTCTACAGCTACAGATAAACCATCCAAGTGTGTCATTTTACACTCTCAGCAGGAACTACCAACAAATGTTATATGTATTTAGAACACGTCCTGTTTGATTTTGATTTCTGCTGTTTTTTAATGCTTTTTACTGTAACTATTTAGATACAGTGACACTACACCTGAAGAAAGTTCTGAGAACAATCAGAGAACTGAAACATGTCGAGTCTTCCCTAACTAGTTTAACATCTTCTAGTTAGTAGAAAATAACTACCCCCTAATACGACACAATACATCAGGGCAAGGTAGCATAAGGTTCCTGCAAAGATCATAAAATCTCTGCTCAGCCTGTTAGATATTTGCTATCAGTTTGTTTTATAATCTGTGTCACAAACTAAATTGTCTTTTTTTGACAGTGTGTAATTGTTTTACTATGTGAACTGTATGGGAATGTCCCATCAAAAAACTTTTATAAAAATTTGCAATGTATTTTTCTAAAATTCTAAAACTATTGAATATTAATAAATGATGAAATTTGTACTACCTACAGCATTGATTTAATGTATACTGACTGTAGAATGTGTGATATGAGCTAACTACCTCCGACGTCTAAAATACATATACATATATACATATATTTATATATCTCGTATGCCGTGTTTTAATGGGGCCACTTTCCTCGGTTGTACATTACTCATGCATTTATTTTTGCGCTGGTAGTTTGCTCGACTTTATTTACGGTTTAGCATTTCAATTTTCGTTTAAACACTTTTTCTTTTCTTTTTAAACAAACAGAATTATTTACAAAACGTATATTCAGTATATATAAAAAGAAGGAAGAAAAATAAAAAGGGACAGGGAGATTTGGTCCATCCGTATCAAACATACAATTCATTAAAACTATCCTGAATATCTCAATAGTTCTCCAATTTATCCTTCTTCAGGAAAGATATCTTCTCTCTAATTGAAAGAGTACCCATATTAGTAATCCAGTCTTCATGGGATGGCCTAATGAGACTCTGCCATACTCTTAAAATCAATTTTTTACCCACAGTGAGTGCTCTGTATAACCACCCCCCCCCCCCCCCCACAGTTAGACCAATGGCTTGTGGTATTAAACCCAAAATGCAGAAAATTGTATATCTCAGGAATTGGATGTACAATGTCGGGTATAGGATGATTCTATCGTAAAAAAATTGTTGCAATGCCCAAAAGTTCTAAAAATGCTACGACCAAAGGTTCAAACTCCAAAAGTTGGAACCTTTGGTGGTAGCATTGAAAAAAAAAGAAACGGGGGCTGTGGGGGGTGTCCTCTGCATTGCCCCGCTCACTATACTTTATGGTATGGTGAGCGGGGGCTACAGGGGACACCCCCGCAGGCTTCCATTTAAAAAAAAAAAGAAAAGAAAAGGACCCTGCAGCACCGGTTCCCGATCACGGAAGTGAAAGCGAACTGGCGCTGCAGGAAGCCAACGTGAAGAGGAAGGTAAGTGGGGTTTGTTTATGTTGGGGGTGTGGGTGTGGGGGTGTGCTGAGGGTGTGGGTGGGGGGGTGTTATGGGTGTGTTGTGTGTGGGTGTATGTATGTGTGTTCGCATGAGAAAGTTGAAAACCTTTGGTAGTTTGCATCTTTCTCATGCGAACGTTTTGCCCGCGGTAGTTTCAGCTGCGGGAAAATCACTTGGATTCCAATGTTATGTCTATGTGCTGCAAATCTTCATTCCAATAAGATTAAACTTTGCTACAGTGCCAACACACATGAAGAGAGGTTCCACTTTCACAGTTGCAACACTTATCCATATCCAGTAATTTACAGTGCCACATGTTCCAAGATCTTTCTATTTTCACCCAATGAGGAGACTTCTCCACGTCTTCAGTTAACCAATAATAAAGAGAACGAAGCATTGTATGCTTTACGATATTCTTTTAATTTAGGAAATGCAAAACACCCCACTGCAACTGGGCTGTGTAAACTCTAAAGGAATTTGCGCCTTATTATTTTCTCCCCACAAGAATTTAACAAAGACCTTGTAAATAGTAGATATCATTTGGATAGAAAGCAGAAAGATATTGAAGAGATATGATAATTTCTGCAAAAGTGCCATCTTAATCACTGCCATCTTCCGACAGTGAGCATCTCTTTCTCCACTTTTTGCATAAACTTTGGACTTCTAATAGCTTCAAACAAATGTAATATGATAAAATCTGGCGCAATGTCTTAGGCCATTAACACCCCCAAGTACTTGCATTCCTTCTCAGCCCAATGTAATACAGTGTCTCCAAATGAGCTTCTATAACATGCCTGGTTTATCAGGAAAACACTAGTTTTGGATGTATTCACTTTGAAGTCCCTAATCTTCCCAAAATTAACCAAAACCAACTTCTGAAAGTACTTTTCAGTTTCAGAAAGTATGACCAATAAGTCAACCACATAGAGGAGAACTTTCTAGGTACACTCCCCACACTTTACCCATATAATCTCTTGATCCTCTCAAATTTGAATCGCCAGGGGGTTTAATAAAAATCAAATAAGAGGAGATTACGGGCAACCATACATAGTAACCCTATTTATAGAACATGTCTCAAAAGTTATTCCATTCACTGGTATCTTGGCATCCGTTTTCTTTAAATATAAGGCTTCAAATAGACGTAAAAAGGAAGAGACACATACAATTGTCCTCACACCATGGCATAGATAAGACCACATTACTCAATCAAATGCCTTCTCAGTATCTATGCTCACTGCAGCTTTGGCAGTACCAGACATTATGTGTAAATATGTATCACATCTCTCACTTCACTTACATTATCCAAACTATTGCTACCCTCCAAAAATCCTGTTTGATTTTTCCAGTTATACTCAGTAGAATCCTATCCAATTGCCTGGCATAAATCTTTACATGTGATTTAACATCTGCATTTAACAAAGTACTCGGCCTATAATTTGTACATCCATGTGATTTTTTTTCCCCAGTTTAGGAAGTACTATTATTAAGACAGATTGCATTGATTCAGTAGTCAAGCTTCTTGCAATAATAGCACCTCACATTCTCTTACAAATTGGTACAATTTCCTAAGCAAATCTTTTATAAAATTCAATTGTGAAGCAATCCAGGTGTAGGCTTTTCCCTTCTTATGTCAAATATAAAGCCCCCAAAATTTCTTGTCGTTATTGCCCCATCCAATTGCCAGAATCCTCTAAAAGCATTTTTGGCATTTCAATAGAGGCGAAAAACTCTTCAGTCTCTTCCCATTTCCCTACTCTTCAATACGGACTGTCTAATGTTTCATAATTCTGAACACCTCACAAATATCCTCATTTTTCTGAATCATCCTCTTATTCCCATAGATTATGGACAAAATATGTCTTTTATCATTGTTAGTTTTAACGGGACATGCCAAGAGTGAACCTGCTCTTTCTCCATATTCCCAAAAAGACTGTCTCATTTATAATAGGTTTTGTTCTGCTTTATATGTAAATCTGCGGTTCAGTACATGTTTTGCTGTCTCAACCCTATCTCTCGTCACATATTTTTATTATTATATTCTTGTCAGGCATTATGGAGGGATTCTTCTATTTTTAACATTTCTCTAAATGTTTTCTTATCTTTATGCGCTGCATAACTCATCATTCTACCTCTAATCGTCGCCTTCAGTGCATCCCAGATAAAAAATAAATCTTTGTCAATCTCTTTGTTAGTCATTAAAAACTCTTCTATCCCTGCTTTTATTTAATTCTTGAATAGTTCATCTGTCAATAATGACAAATTCATTCTCAAACAGGTACTCCCATATTGACCTGCAGAGGATTTGTCTAATGTCATTGCCCGTGGGGCATGATCAGAAATGACTATACTGCCAATATCAGAAGAGAAAACGTCTCCAAATACACTTCTAAAGGTAAATAGCAAATCAATTTGAGAAGGGATTTTGTGTGGTGAGGAATGAAAGGTATTTTGTCTCACCATTAAGTGTTGCTCCCTCCATACATCTTCCAAATCCCACGTATTCTGGAAATTTAACAACCCTTTTCTGTTTTTTCTTCTGAATAAGATCTAGTACCCCCTGTCGTATCCATTGTGTTATTTAATACAACATTGAAATTTTCCCCATACCACCAAACCACGAGGATCAAAGTCACTGAAAACAGTTCTCTTTGTCTCAAAGAACTCTTCATGATCTATGTTTGGCGCAAATATATTGACAAGAGATAACGGCCTGTTTTCCACTACAATATTAGTAATCACATAATGGCCTCCTATATCAAACTGTGCTTAGAAATGGAAGGTTCTTTTGAAACCGAAATAAAAGCAAGGTTTTTGAAGAAAATGTGGATTCGGATAGAGGTTGATTTTTATGTAAATTTGTGGTTGGGTTATTTTTTTTTGTATTTTTTTTTTGTCTTTACATTGGGCACGGATGGGAGGGGGTTTGGGTTGAATTTCAACATGGGTTTTCTGATTGTGTTCTTTTTTGAGAATTTCCAGAAATTGCTAAGAAAACAAAGAAAAATAAGAGAATCTTAAACCATTCCTAAATAAAATACATCTCTTGAACAGCTAGTAAAACTGCTTAAGATTTCCTTATTACAGGATGTATTTATATGTACTCCTTGTATAGGAGGAAGACTATATCAAGTTTTTTCTTACCCAAAACGTTTTGAGGTTTTTTCCTCTTTATTGAATTAATTATTCCGTTCACATTCCAGTTGAAGATGTTTAACTGTTCCGTCATTTAATCCCTACAATCAACCCCTGGGTGATTAGACAAAACAGGCAAAGATGAGATGAAAACCGCCCCCAGTATGGGTCTCATTATGAGTTGGGTGGTGCACATTTTTTTTACAGTAATGCATTGGTAATACCATCACTGCTGCATTACTACAGCCTTACCGTACCTCCCAACGACACGTTAGGTGGTGAGGTGGAGGAAAAACCTCCAGCAAGAAGCCTTAATTCCCAAAAACAGCCAAATTGGTTGTATTACTGCCGGCGGTAATAATGCTAAATTCCCCCATGAAGTCCTTTGGACTAAAATTAATTGGGACTAAAACTGCCTATCACCACTTGTAATCCAGCAGTAATTCCACCGCACCAAGTGCTGGTAACGGTAATACGGTCTGGTGGTTCTTGGCAGAGATTCCACCTTATTAGACTACTAACAAGGAGGGACAATACCACACCAACATTTGATATCAACAAGCAGGGAGTACCCACTTAAAGAGCAAAACATTTTTGGGATTGGTAAAAAAGGGGGCTCATATGTCGGACACGGGCAGACGATCTCAGCCAACACATTTTGCACGAGCATGAGTGGTAATTAATCATGCACACACTCAATTATTCTGCATGCGTTATTTGCAAGAGGTTTAAATTTAAAATGCCAGAGCTTTGCCTTCAGGTTCCCAGCAAAGAATGCAATGCTCCCTGGATTAGATGACCAGTGGTGTTTGCCTACGCTTTTCACCCAACACCATTAATACACAGGGCTGTGCAAAAGTTACAGGAGGAGAGTCTCAAGCTAATACTAACTTCACCAAAGTGCTCCAAACAAATCTGCTACCCACATCTACTATGCATGGCAGGAACCACCCTTAAAGCTACAGGCATGTGGGACCAATCGTGGGATTCGGTCACTTCTTTCAAAGGGGAGCCTCTTCTTGTGAGACTAGGGAGGTGAGCCCACTACACGATATTCCTCCTACGGGTGGCAGAAAGCAGGATCTCACAGGGAGAGACTCCGCTCTTGGAGCTAGGGACTGAGACGGGTACTCCATTGTCATGCCATCAGAGACTAACCAGAAGGTATTGATAAAACCAGAATCCTCCTATATGTGTTACTTTGGTACCTTTACTAAAGACACACATCAAGTAGGTACTGAGACGAATAAACACTGAAGCGGAGGAGAGATTGAAAAGCTCCCTGACATTGAGATGAGGAAGCCCAATAGAGCTGGCCCAAACACAAAGGAAGGACTACTGTGTGAGTTTGGGAAAGCCTTTAACTGGCAGCATAAAAGTGGGAGGAGCAGAGGCAAAAAATTGAGTCTTGGGAGTTTCAAATGGGTCTGAAGGAGAAACGGGTGCCAGAGAATTACCGGTCCCGAGAGCCTACGCAGAGGCTCTGCATCAAACTAATATTGCAATAGGGACTCCCCCGTGGAAGGGGACGGCTGTAACACAGAAGGAGAGAAGAAGTCTCTCTGGGCCGGATCCTTGCGTGAAGAGGTATTCCAGAGAGAAGTGAACCTGAGAAGATTAACGTATAGACCTTACGGTTACCAGGTGGGAGGGAGGGATCGAGGGAGGGAGTACCTCTCCAAACTGGGAGAACAATCCAGGATTTATGCTAAGGCGTACCGGAGGAGTCGGAACACAGAAGTACAAGAGTAATCATGGAAACACAGATTGAAGCAGTTTGGAAGAGGTGAGGTACTGACCTGATGATGCATACCCAGAGCCAAGAAGGTAATGGCCAGAGCAGGAGACCCGGCGAGAGCGGAGGATGGAGCGAATGGTGACCCCCCCCCCCCATTTTCCAGTCCATTAAGAAGAGTGAGCCTTACCACGTGACTCATCGGACTTGTCCCAATAGTACCGTAAACAGTAAGAAGAGTGAACCTTACGACGGGACTCATCCTACTCTTCCTCATAGTGCCCAAAGTCATAAAAATAGTGCAGATAAACCTTGGGTACCAGATAAAGATCTCAGGGAGGAAACTGGGAGACACAAGAATTAGTCTTATCATACGGAAACCAACACTATTCGAGGAAGAAAGAGTAGTATTTGGCTAATATAAAGTACAGAGGAAGATAGGAGTCAATACCACCAAGGAAGAGACTTTAGGGAAATCAAGAAGAATACTAAACTGGACCTGGAAAAGTCTGATAACTGAATGGACTGATAAATAAAGTGTCAAACTGCTATTTAAGGATTGCCTACTGAATCTGAACATTCGTTGGAGAGACCTCTTTCCACCCCCGGAGAAGAGAGTCATTCTCATGGTCCTTAGCTGTTTAGTGTTAGTGATAGGGTCAGGACAGGGTAGATTTGTTTGTGAGGATTGACATTCATTTGTACATTTACACTGACAACGAACACCCCAGTTTAGTTGTGTTAGGTGGGGCAACCCTTAGGTTGGGGAAAACAAGGCCTTTTCTTTTAATTGAATACAATCAAGGTAAACACGAAAAACCCTGGACCGTCTCATGCTTCTGGCCCGCCACATACACAAAGATGTATTAAAGATGTATTAAAAAAAAAAAGCAGCAACAGTTGCTACATCCCAATCCAGAGTCTCAGTGGAGCAGCTAGGTTCCTAAATGTGTGGAATTTGGGAAATTATATCTGCCTCAAAGATTCATAGACCTCTTGAAGAAAGCATTTAGGCCAAACACTATAAAATGTTACTTTAATACATGACCGAAGTACATGTTTAAATGTATCAAAAAAGCAATCGGTCTAATGCACTGCACCGAATCAGATGTAGTTAAATATCTACTACACCTACTAGCTAGTCAGTGTGTATACAATGGACTCAAAGTTCAAATCTTAGCCGTAGCCACATCCACCATTTTAATGCAAATGATTGTAAGGTGGAATGTTCCAGTAGTTACAGGTTTTTAATGGATGTGGTACAAAAGAACATACATACCAGTCTACTTCCCAGCACCCAATTGGCAGTCAATACTGCGCTACACAGATTGATGATCCCATCATTTCATCCCATGTGCGAATTCTTCTTAAATTACAAGGTAGTTTGATTCACTAACCTTTCAGATTGAGGTTACTGCAAATACAAGCCCTATTGCCACTGGAGTTTTACCAACTTCTCTTCAGCACGCCCTTGTGCACCCTCTATTTAAGAAACCATCTGCCGACCCCTCCATTCCTGCAGACTACTGCCCTATCTCTATCACCCCTTTCCTGGGGAAACTCCTCGAGCAGCTGGCTATCTCAGCTCACCCTCCACACTGAATCTGCTGGTTGCTTCCACACTATCGAGAGGCATGGAAAATGCTCTTCTGAACACCTCTGAAGACTTGCTCTCAAATCTCGGCATTAACACTCCCTCTGTTCTCATTCTTCTTGACCCCTCCTTTGAATTTGACACTGTAAACCACAACATCCTGATTGCACGTCTGCATGACACCCTGGGAATCACAGGTCAGGCTCTGGCGTGATTAACTTCCTTCCTTTCCGACCGCCCATCCCAGGTGGAATTTGGGTCCTTTCTCTCTACTATCACTCTTTCAACCTGTGGTGTCCCCCAGGGTGCTGAACTATCCCCTGGTTCTTCAAAATCTACATTGCTGCCCTTGCACGTGTGATTGCCACTTTAATCTCTAACTTCCAGTGCTACGTGGATGACATGCAACTCTCCTTCGGGTACCCTCAGCTATTTCGCTCATATCTGTCCGTAATTCAGTCATGGTGTGCTGCAAACGACCGCTTCCTCAAGGCCAGTAAGACTGAGATTGTTTGCATTGGGACTCCTGCTCCCGCTTTCTCACACAATCTGGCCGGCCTCCCTCGGCTCTGCTCCCGCACCCAACTGCGAGGCAAAAAACCTTGGCGTCATTTTTGACTCCACTCTCTCCTTCTCCACTCACATTTTGGACATCTCTAAAAAGTCCAACTAGCAGAGGCACCTAGAGGTGCTCTTCCTTTTCTAACCTTCCCCCAGTGGCTCACTGTCTCCAGAGCCCTGGTCCTCTGAAGTCTGGACTACTGCAACGGTCTCTTTCTCAAATTCTCAAAACTCCCTGTCTCTGCTCTGTGCTCTCTGCAACTCATCCGGAACAGAACCACGAGACTTATCCTTGGCCTCAAGCCCAGGGATCACATATTGCCGGCGCTGAAATCCCTCCGCTGGTTCCCCGTGGCTGAAAGGATCAAGTTCAAGACCCTCTGCATTGTCCACAAGACTTTCTTGGGCCTGGTACCTACCTATCTGCAATGATGCTTATCTAAATACTGTCCTTCCTGAGCCCTCCACTCATCTACCTCCGACCGTCTGCGAGTGAGCCAGTTCTCCAAGCACAGATTTGGAGGGAGCTCTTTATCCTCTGCAGGGGCATTCCTCTGGAATAGCCTCCCTGACGCACTCTGTCTTGAGCCTGATCTCAAGCTCCGGAAACTCCTTAAGACATTCCTCTTCTCCTCTTCCTTCTCTCTCCCTCTACCCCGCTAACCTTTCTCTCCTCTCTATTCCTCTCTTCCTCCTTTTCCACACAGCCTTCTGGCTGGCTGTCTGGTGTACATCAGAGTCTCACAGGTCCCTGGCACCGTCGCCATTCCTCTCGCACTTGCCTCCCGGCCGGCTCTGACCTCATTGTTCCTGCACTTGGTCAATGACCCTTGAGAGTGGAATCTCTCAGCACTTACCCCAGCTTCTGACTGACTGGGTGCACTTGGTCCCCCCTGCACTTGTCGTCCATCCCTACTGCACCTGTCTGTGCACTTGCTCGATCTGAATGCACCATGCCTTGAAGATCATCTGTTTTTCCCTTGTCTCCCCTCCTTGCGCTTGGAAAAACTGCAGAATCGTTGTCAGACCCATTTACTGTTATCTACACTATTACTTGTATTATATGCACGTGTACCATGCACCCACTCTGCCTGTGCAGGCCTGTATTGTTCAGAAATTCAAGGGCTCTGAAAGTCTGTTGTTTTTTCCCCTAGTTCCCTTCCTCCTCGAGCGCTTTGAAACACTTGCTTTGTGTATAGGCGCTTTACAAATAAACAATACCAATATTAACTTAATAACCCTTTCTAGAAAATAGGGCTGCCGCCTTCTTTCCCATTTTTAGTGCTTTCTGTGGAACTACTTCCAGGTCAATTTAGGAACTGAAGCAACTTCCTTAAGGCATCGCATTCTATCCTTAGCTCTGTCCTGGGCAAAGGATGGACAGAGTTTAAGGGTAAAAGTGACTACCTTTCTGTATAGCTTTCTACAAATATGACAAATAGCAAACAAAGACAAACCACTTTCCGATCAAACTCACCACTAAGCTCCATTGAAATAACTGTTCAGATACACATGCATTCTCCCCAGCTGCCTCTCCACACCAGCGCACACCCATCAAATCAACAAACTCATCACCACAAACCCTCCAGATGTGCTCTTTCTCTCTCACAGAGACATGGCTGAATCTCCAACATACTTCTATCGTCCCAGACATGCGCCCTTGACACTGTCAGCAAAGAGACTGCCCACTCAACAGGTGGTGTCATCATAGACAAAGACTCACAACCAGCAAAACATCCTTTGTGGCCCTCTCTCTGTTGCCCCCCTCCATCACACCATGCCCCACATTCATCTAGCTTATTTACCACCCTCGAAACACAAATCAAACTTCTATCCTCACTCCAATCTTCCACTATGACCTCACCCAAAGCATGTATAAAAAACACACACACACACACACACACCCACCATTCATTCTCACTCTCCCACATATCTGACCCCGCAGACGCAGAAAAATCAAACGCATCACAAAGACAGCTCTCACACCACACATACCCTCCCCTCGCACACATTCAATCTTACTCCACAGCTATTACAACACCACAATCACCCAGGCACTCTACCAAATACCCCCCCTCAAAGCAGAGAAACCCCACAACTACCACCACAAGCTATGGCTGAACAATTCCCTCCTCACCATCACATGGGAAACCAGGCTCCTATTAAGAGCTTGGCAAAATAACCCATGACTCTCCATCAAGACATCCTTGAAAGACTGTTGCTCCAAGAATAAGATGGCCAAATGCAGTGCTAAAGCTGGCCACTTCTTCCATGAGTTCCAATCCTCCCCGATTCTCGTACAGAAACGTTTTATCAAGTCAATCCGCACATCCTCGGCACTCTCAGTATGCAACTCCCTCATGGAGTACTTAAACTCTAAAATACACAGCCTCAAACAAACCCTCCCCTCCACTATCCCTCTACCACCCTCCAACACATGGAACACATTCCACCCCATTTCCAAGACACCCTCACAGCCAAAACAAAACCAGCAGATGTACTAAATGAGGCCTGCCCACATCAGACTACATCTAACTGCATCGCTGCAATGGCTAGGTAAACATCAACTCCCATCTCTCACATGGCACAATCCCCTCTGCACTCAAAATGGGACAAATCTCACACCCTCAAGAAAGCATCCCTCGCCTGCCACACTCCCTGACAACTACAGTCCCATCACAATCCTGCCATACATTGCCTGGATCATGGAACACTTTCTAACAAGCCAACCCCAAACCACATCTCCACAAAAAAAACTTCTCAAATCCTTCCAATGTGGATTCCACCCTGTACAGCACCGAGACTGCAACACTTAACATTGTGGATGACCTGTACAACATTACTGACAAAGGGGAGACGGCCCTTTTTTTAAACTTGAAAATCACCTTTTATTAGCATTTTTTAACCTAGAGAAGAGCAATATAAAGAATAAACACCTCTCACGACAGGACATTTGTCCTGGCCACAACCCCCTACCCCTCCAGCACACAGCCTTTAGTACAAAATATAACAATTAGAAGCAGCTGCACGTCTCTTCCATTCCCACCCTAGTTCCTCCCGACACTCCAGTTAGCTGCCATATTTAGTGAAAAAGGTACCCAAATCTCTCCCACCCTAGCCCTGGCCTCATTAAGAATATGGGCCTCATTACACGGATGGCGGTAAGGATTAACGGTCACCGTTAATGGTACCGGTGACCGTTAACCCTTACCGCCTTACTACGAGGTCCCTTTGCGGGTTGGAGAATTTAACGCCTGCTTTTTGCAGGCGTTAAAAACCAACCCGCAAAGGGACCAGGGAGCTAATTACGGTACCGCAATTTGCGGTGCCGTAATTAGCACCTTCCCCATTCCCATTATGCCCTATGGGGCAAAAATGGGAATGGGGAAGGACAATGGGGGAAGGGGGAATTACCGCCCCACCAACCTTGGAATAGGGCGGTAATTCCCCTTTCCACCAAGGCGGTGCCGGTATTTTACCGGCATGGACCAAGGTGCTAATAGCACCTTGGTCCACCGTCGTCCGTGTAATGAGGCCCTATGTGTCATATGTTCCATTTCATAGATTCCCCAGACTTTCTGTAGCCATTCCTTCTCCGTGGGGGTTCTGTCCCATTTCCAGAATTGTGCCACGCGGAACCTAGCTGCAACCAACAGTGTGCGGGTCATGTGATTTCCCTGGTCTTTCCCCTCATCCTGCTCCCACATCCCCGAACAAAAGCCCCCAGGGTAATTGACTTCGTGAAATGCCATCGAGCCCCTTAATCCACGAAAGTAACTCTCCCCAATAAGTCTCTATGTGGGTGCATGCCCACTACATGTGGTATTACTCTGTGCTGGGACACTGGCACCGCCTGCATCTTGAGTCTATCCCTGAGTACATCTTGGCTAAGAGGGCGGGGGGCGGTGCCAGCGATGTAAGATCTTGATCGCCTGCATTCTATATTGGAGGAAGGCCGAGGATTGTGTGAACCTTCTGCACATTGTGAACCATAAATCATCTGATATTTCCCGCTGCAAGCCCTTGGCCCATCGCTCCCTAGCCTTTGAACCCTTGGGGGGGGGGGGGGCTCTGACCTCAGGAGCACCTTATATAGACTTGCTATATAGCCCTTTGTGTCTCTACTCTGTAAAAGCAATGACTCGAAGGTCGTAAGGTCTCTTCGTAAATTGTTCCCTTATCGCAAGTCATTGAGAGCTCCCTTCAGCTGCAGATAGTGAAATGGGGAGAGTTGACCAATTTGGAGGCACTCCAATGCTACAATAGGTAGGAATTCCCCCTTGTCCCACATCTGCCCTGCTCTACCCAGGCCTGCCTGAAACCCTTCCTGAAACCGAAGGGGCTCTGCTATCAAATTCCTTAATGGGGGGGCCCAGATACAGCTCGGGGGGGGGGAGGGCCAGATCGTAATCCACTGCATACTACCCCCTTCTTTCCAGGTCATCCATAGCACTTCTAGCAGCGGGTGCTGCAGGACCCTACAGGGGATCTTCTTCTGGGTCACCCATAGCCATTGACCCAGAGGGACCGGGTTTGCGATCGAGTTGTCCATTACCACCCATTGTTTCTCAGACTGCGGCTCTAAGTGGTCTTTTAACACATGTATCTGGGCCACCTTATAGTAAGTCTCTAAATCTGGGAACACTACAATCCCCCCGCCCCCACCCATCACTCGAAAGTGTGAGAGCCCTGTACGCTATTCTGGATCTGTTCCCAGCCAACAGAAAGTTCAGAAGCCTACGTTTAACTGTCCCTAGGAAAGCAGAGGGAACGACCACCGGGAGCACCTGAAACAAAAATAAGAATTTAGGGAGGAGCACCATTTTAATGCAGTTAAGTCTGGCCATCCAGGACAGGTTAAGGACCGGTTAAGCCTGGTCCAGTGGTCTAGGTCCACCTTAGTCTCAGAATATCTTTTCTACTGGAGTAGCCCTCATAGCATATGCGGGCTGCTATCCTTAGGAGTAGGGTGCATGGATCGTCTGCCCATTTGTGAGTAAGGATGGAGATTAGTGTGTTGGTGGGACTTGGGGCCACATTTCAGAGAGGAACTGTTTCATAGGTTGTGGGACATTTTTTCTTTTATTGACCTTCGTAGAAAGTGTGTGGGCCCTAAGTCATGGATCACCTGGTGCTGCTGATAACTGCTGCCTGTAAACTAGCGCTGGGAGTTTTCCTAACTCGCGCTCTTCGAACGCTTGCATCCGGGAGGAGGAGGAGGTGGAGCATTGCGGCGGTCACGTGACTGCTCACGTGACACTCTCTGCCCATAAACACAGGGCCAGTGCAGCCGAGTGGCGTGGACCTCTCCTCTGCAGTAAAGGAGTACTTTTAAAAAAATGAACAGTTTTACCTGGTGCTGCTGATAACTGCTGCCTGTAAACTAGCGCTGGGAGTTTTCCTGACTCGCACTCTTCGAACGCTTGCATCCGGGAGGAGGAGGCGGCAGAGCATTGCGGCGGTCATGTGACTGCTCACGTGACACACTCTGCCCATAAACACAGGGCCAGTTCACCCTTGCGGCGTTAAGCCCGAACGCGGCGACAAGGGCAACGCATCTGGCCATACTGTTTCTGCTGTTTCGTGCTGGAAGTGCGTGGAGGACAAGCCAGTCCGCTGCAGACGCAAAGCCGAACCCAAATGGAGCCCGAGGTGCGACCTGCCCGACCTGTGACCAGCATCTTGAAAGCTCCGGAGCCGCTCAAAACGGTAAAGTCAGGGGGGAAAGTGAGCCCGGGAAAATGGAGGAGGAGTAAATCGGACTCGACGCAAAGACCCCCAGTAACCCCCTCGATCCTCGACCTCCTATTGACAACCCCGGGGCCAGCCCGTGACCAAGCTCTAACACATGGCCTCGCAAATAAACAAAGAGCACAAAACAACACTGCACCTGATCTACGAGGCCACGCCCGAGACACCGGGTCCCTGTCCCCGTCTATGATGGCGTCTCAGTCGACGATGCTGCCTTCCACATCAAGGAAAGAAGATCCAGACGTGCAGCAGGAATGCAGTGATTTGGAGGACTGCGATACAGGAAGCGAATGGTCGGTCCGCTCACCTTCCCCCACGCCCCAGGGCAGGAAAATCAGTCTGGCCACACGGAAGGGAGCTCTGCCGTGCGTGGTCGAAGGACGGGCTCCGCTCGACTTAGACCGCACGTAGGGTAGCGGGTCTGATAATGACCCGGTTCAGGAACAGGAGCGAGAAGAGACCAGTTTGGAGTTTGCTGATCCACCCAACATTGAAAATCAAAGTGAAGTCCAGCGAAGTGGGGCACGAACCCAAAACCTGGACAGCAGGGGTTCTCGGTGGCCTAAAAAGACAGATGATGATACCATGGTAAGGGAATTAACTGAAATAATTGAGTTATCACCACATCGACCTACGTATGAGGAAGAGAGAAGTCCCCCCCCCCCCACAGAAGGGGTAACGGTGAAGAGACCACTATTGCTAATTGATAATGGTAATCACAAGCCCAAAGTTCTTCGGGTCCAAGTTATGCTGCATGACTCAGACTATGAGCGGACCAAATACAGGAAAGAGATGGGTATAAGTAACATAAGGTCCCCCCTGCCTCGTAGAGAGTGCCCCGACAGACCAATAGTCTCATATTGCGGCAAAGAGACGGATTCAGACGAAGAAGGCCTGATGAGTGAAAATCAAACGGAGGGAGAGCCGGAGGATTTGAATAAGGAAACTGATGGTGAGCAACTCAGAAATGGAGCTGGTGCAAAAAGAAAAAAGAGAAATAAAACTAACACCCCGGCCAAAGCTAGGATGCAGGGATCACACAAGATGGTGAACTCGAGACTATTAAAGAAATCTCTCCCGGTGGAACAAAAGTCAAGGAAATGCAGCAAAAGAGGTGGGCAAATGTCAAAAGGGCTACCAAACCCTCTCGTCGGCCTCTCTAAAAACCTTCTTCACCCAACAACACAAAAGAAAACAAAGTTTAGACACAGAAATATCAGACGCCGAAATGTTGGAAATAGCAGTGGACACCCAGCCTGCGCAAAAACAAAGGAAAACTGACGCAGATATAAGAGACAACCAAGGGCTGTGTAAAGATACCGCTCAAGAAAAAGCATGTACATCTACAAAGGTACCCGTTAGGCCCATAGACAAAGCAAAGGCAGTGGAGACACCAACATCAGGGTTACCAAATGTAATGAGCCACTCAAGAGATAAGGCACTCGCAACCCAGATCCCTAAAATTCCAAAAGGGGTCCCAGTGACCATAGATGAGATACTTGTGCTGGAAGAAGAGAAAGAAGAGGAGGGGGTTAAAGGGACCCAAGGACCTGTGGATCCAAAGCGAACGACACAGCTCTACTCAGACTCATAAGAGCGGCTGGCCTGGACAAAGCCTCATTTGTCCATCGGTCCTCCCTCTACCCCCATGACAAAAGGGGATCTGCTAAAATGCTACAAGGAAACCCAGCATACGAAGTTTGGCTCACCAAGAACGTCAGTAAATTTTGATAGAAATCTACGATCAGCAGGGGACTCTCTAGGGATGGACTCGTCCGCCTCATTGAGAAGAGCTGAAAAAAATCAAGTCTCGCCAAAAAAGAGACATCTTAGCGACATCGCAGTGGCTCTACAAAATGAGTCTCCTAATAAAAAACCGGAAATAATTGCTATTATGTCTGCTATGACCATCGTCTTAGCTCCATTGTGTAAATTGTATGAAGCGATTAAAGAAAACGTTCAGGACAACACAGCAATGCTATCGAACTTGATGGAGAAATTGGCCCAGGTGGAAAGCCTCATACCTGGTTCGGTGGACAAAGCTCTAAACAAGAAAAACCAATGGGAAACCGCCATCCAAGCTCTGGAGAAAAAGATCGAGAACATGGAATCCCGGACGGGATTCCCTAAAATAAGACCAACAATCCCGAAAGATCAGCCAACGACGTCTAACCAGAAAACACACTGGGAGAGAAGAAACTGGAAGCCCTGGAAAAAAGGTTGAGTCCATCGAAACCCTGAATAGATCTGTGCCGCCCGAAACCTCGGCGCCCATAGGGGGGGGGGGGAAGAGGCAGCACAAAGGTTGAAGGATAAAGAACAAACCCTGTTTCGACTCATACAAGAGCATCCAGAAGTAGGAAAATCATCCAAAGCTCAAAAGACGCAGCTACAAAAAAAGATCATACTGGAACGCCGGTTCCAGGTATGTCGGCTGTAGCAGCTGCGAAGGGACCCAGCCAGGGCGAAAAGCATATACACGAAAATAGATCAGACCAAAAGTCCCAGCAAAAAGAAATCGATCTCACGCGATCACCAAGAACAGTAGACGACTTCCTAGGTTGCACCGATCTTATGGATATTTCCACTCATTCAGAAAAGGGTCAGAAGAAATCAACGAATCCGCGCTCTCAAGAGGGCGAAAGCGAAAAGAGTCTTGCAGAACGTGAGGAAAAGCTGAATGGCAGGCACAAAGCGCATAAGGTGGGAGATGTCCAGAGCAAGAAGCTTGTAACACACCGGACGGAGGCCAAGAGACCGATATCCCAATCGAACCTAGAGGAAGAGAAGTCTGTGAACCTAGTAGCTAGTACAAGAAGAAGTCCTTCAAACCCTCGTCGTCCAAAAGCCATGACCAGCAACCAAAGAAGCCCAAGGAAACATGGCATGGGTAAAGGTGAGAGCCTAAACAGAAAAAAACATAAAGAAGAAACTCGTCTGTTCAAGCTTGAACAAATGGAAGCGGACAAAAACGTTCTAATCCTGAACAGACCGACAGTGCTTCAGATAACAAAGAAAATGAGAACTCTGAAAAAGATTAGGTCAGATGACCTCGTGCTCGTGGAACCCTACCATAGGGAAAAGAGGGCCAAAGCATTTCTACATTTAAAAACAGTCGCAATTAAGGATCTTGACGAATCAGTCTATGAAGAATTTGTTCAAATGGGCTTCCGCCTAATGGAACAAAAAAGGAGACGGAGATCTCAAGATAGCGAAGAGAAAGAGGTGGTAAACCTGAAACACCAGCACCACTATCGATCAAAAACAGAGGATCTATACCACCAAACCCGAGTGCACAATCGCCAGGAGCGACAGGAAATGCAAAGGTGACCACAGAGGCACGGTGGGGCAGGGAACTGGTCGAAGGAACCACAGCCGAGAGATGACTCCAATCACAGATATCACCAAAGTATGAAGGACCAGCTCGACGGGAACTGGAGTTTAAGCAAAAAGAACAGTGAAACCCAGCACCAAATCGTTGATTCTCGAGATGGAGGGTGAGAAAAGCAAGAGGACACAAAAACAAAACAGGAAAAGTCCTGAGCCACTATGGGGAAGGAAGATAACCAAGAGGCCCCTGGCAGTGGCTAACAACAAGCTGGACAAACAACAAGGGCAAATGGCAACGACGTGGGTCAGCTTGCCCCAATGACACGCCCAGCTTAGAAAGCCTTGAGCGACCCACAAACGAAAGCTACTCCTTGGCATCTTGGAATACGAGAGGACATGCTCACCTGACGATACCTGGTGACATCGACTTTGGGCACCATGATATTCTGTGCCTGCAAGAAACCTGGTTGATTAACAAACCAGCTCTTGATGGTTTCGTAGTGACGATTTCCCCGGCAGTGAAAGGCCTCCTTGGCAGACCGTCGTCTGGTTTGATAACCGCAATTAAAACCGGAGGGGGTTTGAGTGAACCAACAACGTGGAGGCAGTCCTATGAATTGCTGGTCACCCTGACCTCGCAATTACACTCTGGGGTAAAGAAGAAAAAAGGGCAACTGAATCATCTGGCCATTATGATCTATTATTGGAACCCCCAACGAATGTCAATAAAATCTTTCTGCTCCACCATTGGGACCACGATTGCCCAGCTCTACGTGGAATTTGAGAAAATCGAGCTCATCATCTGTGGCGATTCTAATGCCAAATATACGACAGCCTCGAATGATCACCAACGCTCCCCCCAGAAACAGGGAGGGCCGGACCTCATAATCAAAAGAGGAAGAGCCCTGAAGGAAGTTATTAGCTCAAGAAACATTCAAAACGCTGCCTCTCTATTCCCAAACAAACATTCCCACGTGGGAGCTTAACGGCTCTAAAGCGACGCTAGATTACATCTTCGTGTCAAACGGCCTCACCCACGATCTCACCAGCTTCAAGGTTGTAAAAAAAGAGAACAGTGATCACAACTTACTGTCCTGCATGTGGCCAATTACTAATTGGAAAGTAAGAACATACGATTGGGCAATTGAAACTAATTCGCAACAGACCCGCCTACATCTCACTGAATGAAACATCGTGAAAATTAGACAGGCATGGGTTAATAAAGCTACACACGAGTCTAAAGAAGAAAAGAAAGAGAGACCGAACTACTTACCGCTACTTCTGGAATTCCAGGTTAAAGGTCAAAAGAAAATGAAATATTGTCCCCCTTACAACCATACCTACGATAAGGACCTAGTTGAAAAAAGAAAATTGGGCCGTAGATTGCTAAGAATAGCAAAGAAATCTAATGCAGAGGACGACTGGAAGGCCTGGCGCCAAGAAGTGAAAATCTACAAAAATTGGCGGAAGCAACACAAAATCATTCAATACCAAAATGACGCTGAGACTATGATGCGTAAACTTCAATCAAAAAAATCGAGCGAATTTTGGACCCTGATAAAAGAGTCAAACGACACACAGACTTGATCACTCTCCAACGCAGTGGCCGAAGAAAGCTGATGCCAATATTTCACGGCTGAATTCGAGGGCCAATCGACAGATACAGAAATCGAAAGTCAGGGACCCGAAATACCATGGGTTGACTTAACGAACAAGGAAGATATCGAACTGTACATACGGAAACTGAAGACCTCGAGAGCTCCGGGTCCGGGTGGGCTTACCAATATGGACCTAAAAATGTTTCCTAAAGAATGGGCTGAAATGATAAGCAAGATGTTCGACGAATGTGGTAAAACAAAGATGGTGCCCGAATCATGGCAGAAGGCTGTAATAGTCCCCATCTACAAAAAAGGGCCTAGAAATGAACCAGCGAGCTACAGGCCGATCGCCCTTTTAGACATAATAGGCAAAATATACGCCTCCGGTCTGCTAGAACACCTACGAGCATGGGGAAAAAATAGCAAATCCAATGATGCATTGCAAACAGGATTTCAGAAAAACGGTTCCACCTCGATCAACCTAATGGTACTTAACATCCTGAAAGTGAAAGTCAAAGAAGGGGTTCCTAAGGTCCACTTGGCTTTTGTGGACCTGTCAAAGGCTTTTGACAGAATTGACCGTCCCAGACTCTGGTCTAAACTGCAAGGGTGGAATTTCCCAGCCACGATTTTGGAGCCCATAAAAGCCCTCCACTCGCATACTAAAATCAGAATCAAACTCAACCGTCAGGGAGCACTGTCTGAGACAATTAGAGTCAATCGAGGGGTGAAGCAGGGGTGTCCATTGGCGCCGGCTCTGTTTACCGCATTTCTAGGTGACTACCAAACATCAGAAAGCAGGATTCGATCATTCCCGCCAAAAATCGGGAAAACTGAGTTCCCACGCCTGTTGTACACTGACGACGTCATCTTAATCGACCAAACTAAAGTGGGCTTACAAAGAAAACTAAGGAACCTGGAGAGCTACATTGCCGATAATTATCTGGAGATCAATAAATCAAAGACTAAAATCTTGGTGATAGAGAAAGGCCAAAGCAAAACAGCGAAAAAACTTAGTGTTTTCCTGGACAACACCAAAATCGAAGTAGTGACCAACTTCAAATATCTAGGGATACAAATGGACAGTTCCAGAACAGAAAGGAGCCTTCAAAAACAAATATGGGAAAAAACAAAACGCCTGACCTCCCAAATGAGAGCAATTGACCGAAAGTTCGGCAAATTTTCTCTAACACCGGCATTATCCTTTTGTAGAGCCAAAGTGGTCCCGGCTTTGATCTATGGCATAGAGGCTTCGTTATACTTTCCACGCAACTTCTGGTCAAAAGTCGAAGGGCATGTGTGGAAAACGGTGCTGAGGTTACCAAAATAATCGCCTATCCCGGCCATCAGGAGAGAGCTAGGGCTTGTGTCTTTAGCATCTATGATAGACCAAAGTGCGATGCGTCTATATAGAAGAATAATTATGTCAGACACACTACCCATCTTCAACATCATACGGGACGAAATGGAAACAGGCAATTGTGCGGCCCTGAAACAGTGGACCAAGGCTAGAAAAGACGATCTGGCAAAAATAGAATGTTCAGAAATAGACCTGAAAGAAAACCCAGATCGCATCAAAAGGAAAACGGAAGAAATGGACTGGATCTGTACCATGGAGAAAGCCTCAGGCTACAAACTCTTAAATCACCTACCGCCAACATTTAATAAAGCGAAACAACCACTAAAGTACTGTGTAAAGTTTCCGGATAAGAAACTGAGAAATTCCATCATGAGAGCAAGACTCAACTTGATGCCAACCAGGGAAATCCTAACAATCAGAGGAGACTTATCCGAAAAGCGGATTTGCCTATGCAAAGAGGACTCATCCATTGAAACACCTTGTGATTGATTGTGAAATTACAAAGAAAAATAGAAACATCTATCTCACCCCGTTGGGGGAAAATCTTTGGATTTTTGAACCAGATGAACTATGGAAGAGACTGATCTCTGGCGAAAACACGAGATGGACCCAAGCTCTGGCAAAACTTATTGAACTCGCTTTTGACCAGATAAACCGTAATAGATCAGACGGAAAACCTGTTATGGGACCGGAAGCGGATTGAAGCGAGTGGAAAGTAAAGGGTGTTCAAGGTTCTTGACCTGACAACTAGTCGGGCGAGGTTCTGGACTTTCAGTCTCTGACTTCGAGTTTCGGTCTTCTAGACGCTGGGAAATGTATGTGTTGCACTGTTTGGCAGCACTCTGAAGATAATCTGAAAATTTGACAATTTGACAAAACTTAGTTAACTGAGGAAAGTTCAATTAAAATAAATAAATAAATAATAAGGAAAATAAAGATAAAAATGGATTTCATATAAGCCTGTCCGTTGTTACGTTCTCCTTTCAGGTGGTCTTTTTTTGTTTGTTTTGGTCTGGCTTCTTTCAGGATTCTTGTCCAGTATTGCCTTTGTGATATATTTCACTTGATACAGGAGTCCATAATACAACGTTTTTTTTGGGGGGATGCTTCCTCCACAACAAGATGTTGTTTTGGGCTTTTTTCAGAAAGGTATCCCGATTGATATCTTGGGATATTCTTGGTTTAAAAAGAGTTCGACCGGTTTCGATGATTGTTATTTATCATCTTCTTCAGGACTGTGATTTTGGGCCTATCTCGATAAAATCAGGAAGTGGATTGGGTCTAGGAAACCGTCATCCCATCTACCTGAGGAAAGAAAAGAAAACCAAAATAGTCTTTTTGTTCATGAGGTCATATTATTTTTAGATAATCACATTATTAGATTACTGGCGAATTAATTGTAGCTAATTTCATTAAAAGATAAAAATGTATAGACAGTCTTTTGTATTGGCAAAAGGGGACATAAATCTGCTTGACCCAAAACAGGGTGTTTTACCCAAAACAGGTTGTTACCTTCCGTGCAGCTCTGTTGGTCAGATGCTGAGTGCCCTGTTGCTATTGTGGACGGCTGGAAGGTTACATCTGTGGTATCCTGTGAGACACAATGTAGTAATGTGTCAAAGTATGTGCTTCACAACTGCTAAGTGCATCAACAGTTATCTCTGTTCATTATGTAGAGTGCCTCATTTAATATGCGTGGCTATGGCCATGTGATGCATGGCCCGTATATATATATATACCCGGTGAGCGCATGGCGCCATAAACATGGCGTGGGGCATATCCTGATTACGGTGACATTCAGCCTGATCAGTAAACTGGCGATCGTGACACACTGGGTGTCTCAAAGCGCCCGCTGTATGCAGAGCTGCCCGTGTCATTACAGGGAGGGTGTAGGAAGAGATCATTTTATACTCTCGGTCGCGAGCGCGGCAGTCTTCTGTGCTTGCCGCAGCTCACGATCGCGGGTACACTTACACTTGTGCAAAGCGTCTTTTTTTTTTTAATAAAAACTCGCATTCTGATATGAAACATGAACACTCACGATCGCGAGCTGCGGCAAGCACAGAAGACTGCCGCTCTCGCGACCGAGAGTATAAAATGATCTCTTCCTACACCCTCCCTGTAATGACACGGGCAGCTCTGCCTACAGCGGGCGCTTTGAGACACCCAGTGTGTCACGATCGCCAGTTTACTGATCAGGCTGAATGTCACCGTAATCAGGATATGCCCCACGCCATGTTTATGGCGCCATGCGCTCACCGGGTATATATATATATACGGGCCATGCATCACATGGCCATAGCCACGCATATTAAATGAGGCACTCTACATAATGAACAGAGATAACTGTTGATGCACTTAGCAGTTGTGAAGCACATACTTTGACACATTACTACATTGTGTCTCACAGGATACCACAGATGTAACCTTCCAGCCGTCCACAATAGCAACAGGGCACTCAGCATCTGACCAACAGAGCTGCACGGAAGGTAACAACCTGTTTTGGGTAAAACACCCTGTTTTGGGTCAAGCAGATTTATGTCCCCTTTTGCCAATACAAAAGACTGTCTATACATTTTTATCTTTTAATGAAATTAGCTACAATTAATTCACCAGTAATCTAATAATGTGATTATCTAAAAATAATATGACCTCATGAACAAAAAGCCTATTTTGGTTTTCTTTTCTGTCCTCAGGTAGATGGGGATGACGGTTTCCTAGACCCAATCCACTTCAAGTGAAATATATCACAAAGGCAATACTGGACAAGAATCCAGAAAGCGAATTCGGGGTCATCTTCGACTCCACACTCTCTTTCTCTCCTCACATCTCTGACGTCTCTAAGAAGTCACACTATCAGCTACACCTCCTCAGAGGTATCCTTCCTTTCCTCTCCTTCCCCCAGAAGCTCACTGTCTCCAGAGCCCTGGTTCTCTCGAAGCTGGACTACTGTAACAGCCTCTATCTAAATCTTCCTGCCTCTACTCTCCGCCCTTTGCAAATCATCCAGAACAGGACTGCGAGACTTGTCCTTGGCCTCAAGCCGAGGGACCGTATCTCTCCAGGACTGAAATCACTACACTGGCTCCCAGTGGCTGCGAGGATTAAATTCAAAACCCTCTGCATTGTCCACAAGGCCTTCTGGGGCCTTGGGCCAAAATACCTTCAACTCTCTTCCTAAATATCTTCCTTCTCGAGCTCTTTGCTCATCCACCTCTAACTACCTCAGGGTCAGCCGCTTCTCCAAGCAACGAGTTGGGGGTAGAGCTCTCTCCGCAGCAGGGGCCTCCCTCTGGAACAGCCTTTCTGCCTCCCTGAAACTTGAGGAGAACCATCTCCGGTTCCAGAAGCACCTCAAAACCTTCCTCTTGGCCTCCGCTTTCTCTCCCTCTCTCCCCTGCTAAAATCACTGAACCTGCACTGAATCTGCAACTGGCCCACTCACCGATCTCGGTCCTTGGCCCAGCCACTCTTCCACTGCCTACCTGCACTACGGGACTGTCTCTGTTTCCTGCAGCCCCTTCTCCCGGCACTTACCTTGCACTTGCCACCAGCTGGCCCTATTATTTATCTTGTATTCTACTAACCATGTACTGCACTTTCCCCTCTCCCCTTCCCCTTTTCCAATTCCCATCTACCCTTGCACTTGCGCGATCTGAATGACACCTGGCCTAGTAGGATCGTTATCTGTCTCCCCTTGTTCCCCCCCTGCCTCGTCGCGCCTTGAAACACTTGTGTATAGGCGCGTTACAAATGCCATATCATATCATATCATATATCAAAGAAGACAGACCAAAACAAACAAAAAAAGACCACCTGAAAGGAGAACGTAACAACGGTCCGGCTTGTATGAAATCCCTTTTTATCTTTATTTTACTGATTAATCACAAGAGTGATCCATGACTTAGGGCCCACACACTTCCAACGAAGGTCAATAAAAGAAAAAAGGTCCCACGACCTATGAAACAGTTCCCCTCTGAAATGTGGCCCCAAGTCCCACCAAGACACTAATCTCCGTCCCTACTCACAAACGGGCAGAAGATCCGTGCACCCTACTCCTAAGGATATCAGCCCGCACATGCTATGAGGGCTACTCCAGAAGAAAAGATATTCTGAGGCCACACATTAAATGGTACCCGAATAATCACCAGTTCCCACGCTGGAAAAGTGGACTCCACGAAGTGTTCTTGTGTGTTAAAAACATATTTAAAAATAACACTTCAGGCCAAACTACAAAGTAAAACTAAATTGTTTCCCTGAGTGTTTCTCAGTCTAGGTCCACCTTAACCTTTCCCCATGGGGTGGGGGGGGGGAGTTTTTACTAAAAAGGTTACCAAGATCTCTCAGGATCTCCACCCCTAGGTAGTGGAGCCCATTCCCCCGAACACTAAAACCCAATCTTCAATCTGATCTCTGTCCGGCCCCACCAGGTGAGCCACTGATTTACTAAGATTCACCATAAACCTGGATATTTGTCGTACTTATCAAAACTATCCAATAGTCTCGGGAGGGATACCTGTTAAGTATAAGATGGCAATGTCCATGAATAGGTTCAATTTGTACTCCCCCTTCCCCACCTGGACCCCCCGGATTTTGTCTGCCGCCCTAATGTCTATCGCCCATGGTTCCATCACCAGGGCGGATAGGAGGGGTGACTGGGGGCAGCCCTACCTAGTTCCCCTTCCTAGCCCAAACGGCCGTGACTTCTCACCATTTACTACCACTTTTGCCCTTGGTCTCGAATACAGGGCTGATACCTAGCTTGCCCATTTCTCTCCCATTCCCACCAATTCCAGAACTCCCTGCAAAAACGACCAACTGACATGGTCAAAGGCCTTTTCGGCATCGAGAGATAGGATCAGAGCCCCTTGTTCTTGACATGGGCAAAGGCCTTTTCGGCATCGAGAGATAGGATCAGAGCCCCTTGTTCTTTGGTTGTGGGCGAGTGTAGCAAATGGAGGGTTTTATGGAGGTTGTCTGTCCCCTACTTATTCCTAATGAAACCCATCTGATCGGCATGGATCAGTTTCAGAAGATATCTCTCCAATCTGGTTGCCAATACCCATGCAAAGAGCTTGGCATCAACATTGAGGAGCAATATGCCGGACACTGCATAGGGTCTTTCCCTGGCTTCGGTATCACTATTTTTGCCTCCAAGAAGGAGGGGGGCACTCCGCCTGTGTCAATAATGGCATTAAAGACACTCGCCAACCGTCCTGCCAGCAGCTCTTGAAATTGTTTATACAAATCAACAGTGATCCCTCCTCCCTGGGGCTTTCCTGGTGTTCAATTTCCCTATGGCTATCACTACCTCCTCCACCGTGACATTGGCTTCCAAGACCACAATTTCCTCTCGGGTGAGCTTTGTGAGGGCCAGGTTCTCCATATATGTTCTAACCGCGTGATATCCTGCTTCAGGCGCCCTCCTATACAATGCTTCTTAGTAATCTGCAAAGCATTCCGGGATCCCTTCATGTAGACCAACCAGCCCCCCATCTATGTCCCTAATCTTTTCAACTTGCCTGTCCCCTCTACTACTCCCGGACCCTGTTAGCCAGTAGCGACCCCACTCGATCCTCTTTCTCATAATATTGTTTAGTATAATTCATTTTTTTGACTACATCACCTATTAGTGTGGCATGTAGAACCTGTCTCTTGTCCTGGATATTGTGCAACAGACCCGCCATGTCCCCAGCTTCCCCATTCCGCTTTGCCCAAACCCTCGTATTTCCACTAGTAGCCTGTTCTCAATGAGCCCTCTCTCCCACTTTTTCTGTGCCCACTCCGATATCAGCAGGCCCGGTATCGTGGCTTTGGCAACGTCCCATACCATCTTGGGGTGGACTTCCTCTGTGTCATTGACCTCAAGGAATGGACAAATCTCCTTCCCCAAGATGTCTCGAAAGACTGGGTCCCTAAGCAAGTCATCATTACAATGCCATCATGGGGTAACCCTTCTTTTTGCCACAAATTGCCAAGATTCCATGACCAACTCGTGGCCCGACCCCGTGACCATCTCTATCTTGGGGGAGGTGATGTCATTCATCTGCTCCCTCAGGATCAATAGAAGGTCTATCCTAGTATAGGTTAAGTGGGTGGGGGGTGAAAATAATGTATAACTGCCTGCTTGAGGGTGTGATGCCCTCCAAACGTCAACCCAAAAAGTGATCCTCCAGGAGGTTAGCAAAATCTCTACTCTCTTTCCCCGTTTGCTTGTTCGCTCATCCTCTCGCTGACCACCAGTCCAGCCCCGGGTCGGCCACCAGGTTAACCCCCCCCTACTAGCATGTGTCCCTCCCCCCATTCCTCTAGTACCACAATAAATGGAGCTGGACTACATTGGGTGCGTACACAGTAGCTAGGGTAAACATAACTCCATCCACCTGAACCTTAAGTGCCAGGAATCTCCCCCAAAATCCCCTCTTGACCTGAAGCTCATTCATAAGGAAGGATCTTACCAACACAGTTCCCACTCCTTCCTTTTTATTGTCCTTATTAGAGGCCCAGAACATGTGCCCCACCACCCAGTTCTGCAATGGCCATTCCATCCCCTGTTTAAAATGTGTTTCTTGTTAAAACAGAATGGATAGTTGAAGGGTCTGGAACATATTATATGTCAACAACCTTTTGTTTGGGGAGTTGCAACCTTAAACTCAACCATGTATTTTTCTGGGAAATGTCCTCATATCGGGAACCTCCTGGGACCCCCACTGCCCCCCGCCCCCCAGCGTGTGCCAGACTCCCTCCCAAATCCTATCCCCCCTGATTACCCTCCCTAATGCACAACAACCCCATAGCCAAACCATAAACACTCTGGGCGCATAGCCCAACTAAGTAGAGACACCTGGATTTCCCCAGGTCACCATGGCATGTGGAAGCTAGCGGTCAGCCTTGCCTCCTCTTCCCCGATGAGCAGACAAACATAAGAGACAAGAGTCTCACTCAATACAAAACCACAGAGTTATTTCGCCACCATCTTTTTTCACTTCGGGGGGCAGTGACTGCTGCGCTCTTGACTCTAGCACGTCTCAAGCTCACCTCTCTCCCGTGTTCCTTAGGTTGTGCAAATGCACTTTTGAAACATTACCGCAGTTGGCGCTGGCTTTCCCTCTCTGGCTGCACTTCCTCACTCTGCAGTTCCTTAAGGAGGATATCCGCATCCTCGCCCTGATGTAGGACATAGTTCTCCCCTTTGAGCTCAAATGCAAGAGCGAGGAGAAAGCACCAATAATACCTCACCCCCTTTTCCTGGAGTCATCTCGTGAGGGGTCTACATTTACGGGGTTGGTCCAGGGTGTAAACCGAGAGGTCTTGGAAAATCCTCACCTGGGCTCCTTCCCATTTTGTTGTGCCCAGCTCACATGCCCGTTGGAGGATTTCTTCCTTGTTGCTGTAGTAGTGGCACTTTGCCACTACTGAGTGCGGCCCCTCACCAGACCCTGCGCCCCTGTGTACCCCGTCAAATTTGATTTTCCTCTCAGATGAGGCCCCATTAGCTTGCCTAACAGCCACACCAGGGACTTCTCCAGATGTGTGTCTCTGCCAGGGAACCCCAAATGCGTAAGTTGTTCCTTCTTTCCATGTTTTCAATGTCATGGACCTTGCACTGCACATCCCTGTTCCTGCGCTCAAGTTCCTTTAGTCTCATCCCAACCTCCACATCAACTATGTCAGCTGAGCGTTGTGTGTGTATCAGGGCTTCCACCTGATCCTCCACTTTTGTGACTCACTCTGTGAGAGCACCTATTGAGCCCTGGACCTCTGCTCGAAATGCTCTCAGCTCCATAAGAATGACATGGATGGCCTGGTGTATGTCACCCAGGCCCCCCAGCTCCAGTCCAGCCCCAGCATATTGCCATCCTCGGCTGTGCACAGCTCAGCATCTCTGCTTTGCTCTCGCCCTCACGTGCCAAGTGTGGGGGCCTCCCTTGCTCCTCTGGGTGGTGGACCTATTTCACCCACGTCTTTCCTGCACCCGCCCCCTCTGTGGGCTGCTCCTCACCTCTCACAGGCCCTTCCCCGGCTTGTGTGCCTTCACATTCCTGCCGGATTCTGCCGAGGTATGTCGCTGTGTTGCAAGCACCCCAGGTACCAACATTCAGGGGGCCTGAGCGACCCTCCAGTCTTTCCAGGCAGGGCCAGGCCCCTCTTCCGACTCACTCACTGAAGTCTGCCCTTACCCTAGAGTCACCACCAGGCCCGGGTCACTTTGAGGCAGCGGTTGCGAGCTCACGTCCACTACATTACTGTAGTGGGGGAGGGGCTCCCGTTCTTCTGAGCCCTTCCCCTGTGTTTCCCTTTCTCGCCAACGGTGCCAGGGCTCCGGCAAAGCTCCTCCTGTGTGAGGGGTGACTGCACTGCCCTTCATTCACAGGGGCTCCCTGCCGTTCATTCACTGGCCCCTCAGGAGGCAGGGGCTCTTCTTCCACGGTCCGGGATGCGGCCTGTCCCTTGCAGCACATGCTCCGATCAGGGTTCTGGAGCTGAGCGGACATCTCCACCATGCTCCGCACACCCTCCGGGCTTCCTCATTTGGTCGTTGGGTTTTCTCTTGTAACTAAATGTCCAGGTCATGCAGCCATCATCTTCAGTGCCCCCTGGTGGTCCTCCAGGCAGCCCTTTTAATCCTCCTTGATCTTTCCCAGCTTTTGACACCATCGACCACACCATCTTCCTAAACATCCTATCCCAAAGGATGAAACTCTCAGGAACTGTTCCTGACTGGTTTACCTCTTTCCTCATAGATTGGACACAGTTTTTGTCAATTTCCCCTATCGATCAACTCCCACACCAATCAAATATAGAATACCCCGAGAATCTTCCCTTTTCCCTGTCCTGTTCAACCGATATGTTGAATCCCTCACATACACTCAGCAACCACAACATCCTAGTTCACCAATATACAGACTACATGCAAATATTCTTCAAAATGATTTCCCCCTTAGAATTCCCCACCCTCAAACTGTTTCTCCATCATCACCAAATGAATGGACACCCACTTCCTAAAACTAAACCCATCCAGAAGAGGGTACCTCCTCATCTGCCCTCCCTCCTCCCTGTTCCCCATGAACAAACCTGCCCTTGGCCACTGGATCAAAGAATTCATTACTGACTACCCACACATACCCCTCTTCACACTAGCCAAGTCCCTAGGGTTTTGGCATTGACCCCACCCATCCTTCAGAGACCAGATCGCTGCCATCACCAAAACATGATTCCTTCAGCTACACCTCATACTGAAGATGCAACACATCCTTCCCCTTGATGACTTCTGTAGTGCTCTCTCCAAGCTGGACAATAAAAACTAAATTCTCACTGGACTCCCCAGAAACACCCTAGCCCCCCTGAAAACCATAAAGAATGCAGCAGACACATTCTGCACCTTCCCAAACACTCACGTTTCACCCCTGCTCTCTTGCAGCTCCATCGGCTCCCCACTCCACAGAGAATTGTTTTCAGAGGACTCTGCATCCTGCACGAGGCCATCCACCTCAAAACCCCATCCCACATTTGCAACTATCTGAAACCTATCGCCCACACAAACACCAGACAAGCCAATGAAAATGTTGTATATATGCGACTCTGCAAGCTAATCGGCACACAAAAACAAGTCTTCACCCAATGGGCACCCACAGCCTGGAACACCTTCACATCCCACATGTGTGCTGCTGCTTCCATCATCACCCTCTACAAAAACCCCACACCTAATACAGCCAGACCACCTCCCTCTGGCTCGCTGTCTATCCTAATCTTCCTATATTCTTCTGAAAACACGAACCTTTTTTCACCTCTTCCCTTTGGCGTTCCAGTGTGCCCTGAGTAAGGGAAGCACTGTATAAAAGTTTTTAAAAAAATGGAAGAAATCAAACAAATAGCCATACCAAAGGACACGTTGATGTTAAGAGAATATCCTGGGTTATCACCTAAATTGATCTCTGTTTAAAGTTGACCAATTCCTCAAACGTCCAGCATTGTATTATAATATCATTTGTATAGTGCCATTTTACCATCATCATAGTCTCAATGCTCTGTTAGTGGGAACGCTCTCGGAGGACCGAATTCCAGAGGGTTGGAGGTCATGGAGCATGATTAGGATGCGTATGTGAATTTGGCCAAAAAAGGCTTAGCAGGGCTGGCCAGGCTCCAGTAGAGAAGGAACCCATGCGGTCAGGCATGTGGATGGGTGCTGAGAGAAGTCTGGAGATGGCGTGAGTGCTAGAGGCTCGCTATATGTCCAACGTGCCTGAATTTGTCATAGGTCTGCTATGCATTCTGCTGTCGGAGGTGTTGAGGCTCAGAATGGTGTAAGTAGGCGGAGAGTTTTTGTGAACAGCACAACCACAAGTTGTCATAGCCCCTGCTGTATACTGATGTGTCTGGATACCCATGCTTGCAGCCACTGGAGTGGTGCATCATATGTACCTTGCCGCCATTGATGGCACTTTGTTGTTAGTGTGCCCGCTCAAGTACTTGGCTTCTTCTGTTGGTTCTTGCGGCTGTGAAAAGAAACGGTTAATACAGTTATAGAGCCTCTTACAACCCTGGCGGTATGGGGTTAATGGTGCCAGTAGAGCTACCGGCGCCGTTGACCCCATACCGCCTCATTACGAGGTCCGCTTGCAGGACCTGCTCAGGATGTATGGTTTTACCAGACATCCTTAGCGGGTCCCACGAGCGGCCCAGCATGCTAACAACGGGCCCGTCATTAACGGACCCGTTGTTAGCATGCTCCCCATTCCCATATAGACCTATGGGGGCTCAAATGGGAATGGGGATGTACCGGGTCTGGATTCCCTGAATGGGGAAATACTGGGCCCTCCTAGGTCGGAATGGCCCGGTATTTTCCCATTCAGGGAACCCGGACCCTGATCCGAGTTTGGGGTTAGCCATGCCCTTAATAAGGGCATGGCTACCTCCAAACTCATAATGAGGCCCAGAGTCTGTGCCTCAACTATATTCCACAGGAGGTGCACAGGTTGCGCTACCAGATTCTTCTAAGTGCGTCAGGTGGCGAGTCTTACCAGATATCGAACGCTTATTGATCATTTTAAGGAGGTACCTTTACCAAGGGCTGCCCATCCTATGGTTCATATTTGCACAATACCTGATCACCCCTCCGCCCCATTCCTTCCACAGGGATGCTGAGCTGGCTCTTGATTTCCCACCGGTGCTTCGGGATATGGCCATGGCAGCCTGATTTCCCATGAATTCCCTGCAGTGCATCCCAGTCTGTATGATTGCAGTGGTGGTGGCGCTGGTTCTATCACACCACTGTGCTTCTACCACTATTGTTGTGATTTGCCTGTTTTCCGTACGTGCTTGGTGAAGTCACTCATCCATCCCGTCAGCATTCCTCAAAGTACTACTTCCTTGGGCAGGAAGACCTTTACATACACTAGATGTCCACAGGGCTTGTCATGTTCTGTATGGATGGAACACTCGATTTCAGTAAAACTGTCCATTACTTTGTAGCTTTCTGCATTCCAAAGAAGGGATTCCAGACAGGAAAAGAGTTCGAAGTTCACGATGTCAGGCTTTACAACTGTCCTAAAAAGGCATCTCCTCTCAATTGAAGGCATCACGAAATTGCCACACTGATGTACAGGCTTTGTATGGTATTCCTTTAATGCATGTAAACACTGAATATAGTAATTGGTGGACCCTGTTTAGTTTTGTGTGGTCGGTGCTGTCCCATTCCCCCGACCCCCCGCTAAACCCCAGTAATCTATCTGCCGAGCTTTCCCTAATGGGAGGCAGCAGCCATGGTAATGGCCACTAATCCATATGGATGTCTTGTGAAAGTTCTACTTGATATCAAAGTGAACATGCAATCAATGGAGGTGGAAAATGGTGCATATTTTGCACACATCAGGACTGTGTCCATTCCAAGCTAAACTACTGCGATATGGTCAAAACCCTCAGAATGGAACTGTGCCAAGGTCTTTATTATGTTTGAATGTATTAATAATTTTTATGCTTGGTCTACTCTTCCCCCAAAGAGATGTCAGTAATACAGATCCCATTAATCAGAGACATCGTGAAAGGGACTGGGAGCACAACCATGTAATCTAGGACTACAGTGGCAATGATTGTTATTGCCTTCAATCTACAGCACTGTGACAAGTGTGGTTGGTAATCAAAGTCAGTTTAAATGATTTATTTTATTTTATTTTTCTATGTGTGAATCAGTTTACAGAAAAGTTTACACACAACGGTATGATATTCCAATTTCAACAATTTAGACAACAACCGTAAAACAATAATACATAGATTCATGAATTCATATATTCAGTTCAATACTATTCAATTACTTCAAAATCTTTAACAAAAATAATAAAAGGAGATTTCACGGCCATTAAGTACACATGCCCACAACGCCTCTGTCATTAACATATCATCCTGATGATCAAATTTCAATAAATAAAGTTTCTTTTATAGATTGGACAAACACCACACACATCAATGCAGCACACAATATCTTGTTGGCACCACTGTTGCCCTAAACGATCTGCTTCCCCTCTTACACAAAGGCAATTTAGTGGCATCATCTTTTTAATGTTTAAGCTAACAAAGATGCTGGGAAAGCAATTCAATACAATATAATACATGTTATACAGTTAATGGTCAATATATCAATATCTGCATAAGCTGCGTGTAGCACATCTAGTTAATGAAAGATAAGGGGGAAAGATTACATTTTCTAAATCTGTGCCTTTGAATGAGTAATGCGATCTAACTGTTCGTTATGCATGGCTATATCCACTCCGTCAAACGACGTTCCGGTGTCCAATACGAATGCTGCACAGCTATCTTGTAATATTGCAAATTTTGTTCAATGATTTCCTAAGAGGCTATTGTTAGTTGACATATTCTGCCTTTAACAAATTCTGTGATGAATAACCCCCAATCTTTTAGCTAAAGTCTTTGACAACTTTTTACAGTCAGGGTTTATCAAAGAAATGGGTTGATAATTCTTGACTAAATCGGAGCGCACCTGTGCTTCTTTGATAGTTGGAATACAATAATAAAATATCAGGAGTTGAGTGCTGCAGAATGGGAGAAGAAATATTGCCCACATCGGGTTTATACAATGTTTAAATATGTCTACCACGCTAAAAGTACATCTCCGCAGTGATTGCAAATGACATTGCTTTAAATTAGCTCAGAATATTTTATTAACTAAACGTTCAATATCCTGAAATAGAAATAATATAATCTGGTGCTTGCAGTTTTTGATTCAAATTGATTGGAAATTTCAAGTATCTTTATTTTAAAGTGGCAATCCTTAAATGTGTCTGAAGAAGGAAATCCTAGTTCATTCTTTTCCCAACTTTTAGATATTGCGCAAGAGTGAAACCCGATTCATTTGTTCCTCCATATACTCTGGATATACCACCTCCCAGCCCTGTCTGGTTAGGACCTTTTCCCCCAACCCACTTTGCAACGCAACACACCCCGAACGAGCCACGCTACACCCCACCTGACAACTACAGACAACAGAAACCACCAAGGAAATAGCGACAAAAAAGGATCCCTGAAACTAAACAATAAATAAATAAACACTAACACAACCCCAGAAAAAACTAGGAAAAGGTGTTGGAGGTCGGCAAGGACCCCTACGACCCAAAACACAATAACAAAAACTCCACAAAAAAAGAGAAGATTTAAGAGAACAGAATTTCACACAACAGAACAGGACGACGTGAGAGAAAACACAAAAAAAGATAAATGAAATGGAACCACACCAGGCCACCACAGCATAAACTACCAACACAATGACTGAACACACAACCATATGCGTGACAGGAAAAGGAAAAGCAAGCAAGGCACAAATCACTATACCTAACATCATACCTCTCTACGGACCACTCGACAGGGCATTAAATGACCACCAGAGATGTTACACCCCGGCAGGATACCAGGACCACTCAGGAATGAGAAAGATGGGTAACGACACCTTCGCCCAATACATCACCAGAACCCTAACTGAACACATCCCACTAAGAATATTGAGGAAACTGCCCAACAAGGCGCCACACAGACGAATTAAAGAACAAAGCACCACACTATTAAGATAAAAATACACAGCAACCTATTTAACGCAAGATCGATGTCCAAACATGCTACAGAGATCTACAATCTACTCAACCACGGTGGAATTGACCTCCTAGTCATCACAGAAGCCTGGCTAGATAACTACAAAGTCACACTACACAGCTATCTACCCGACAACTTCAAATGTATACAGGTAAACAGAAAAGGAAAAAGAGGAGGACGACTCGCAGTAGCCTACAAAGAACACCTAAAAATAAAAACAACGCACTGACTGAACATACCGAACTGCAAATCCCTCGTCCTTCACTTGACATTGGACCCACAAATAAACTGTACATTCATTATTCTCTATAGACCACCGACCTATGACGCAAACTTCATAGCCATCTTCATAGAAGCTGTCATGAACCTGGCCATCAAACATGATCACCTGATCACCCTCAGGGACTTCAACATATGGTTCGAAAAAGAAAATACAAACTTAATTACTAACCAAGCAGCTTGAGACAATGATACTGTGACAGATGGTGTAAGGAGTAACACACTTGGCAGGCCTCACTCTTGACGCAATCTTCGCCTACAAAAAACTGATCTCAACTGCGTCACCAATACAAATACTATGGAGCGACCACTTCATTATACCGTTCGTGATCCAACTACCATAAAAACCATCCAAACAGCCACAAAAGTCCCCTCGATCTGGAAAAAAATTGGAATACTGTAAAAAACAGCAACTTGGAAGAACTAGAATCCTCAAAACTATCGATCGCAACTTTGGAAGCAATTGACCTAGATGAAAAACTGGACCCAATCCAGAAGTGGATTGCCGAATCAATTGACAGCATCGCCCCGAAAAAAAAAACTTGGATATGGTTCACGCCCCACTTCAACACAATCGAAAAAACAAACTGGAGACTAGAACAAGAATGGAGGAAAAACTACAACCAAGCCAAAAATATAATTCATCAAAAACAGATCAGAGCATATAAAAAGGAAATCCTTAAAGTGAAAAATAAATACCATGATGACCGGATCACAAAAGCCACCAACACTCAAAAAGAACTAGTCAACATCATAAACAAGCTAAGCAATCCCCCTGGATGTAATAACACACCAGTGCCTTCACAAAAACTATGCGATGATTTTACAGATCACTTTAAGAAGAAAATCATCAACATACACTATATCATACAAAGTAGACCAATCGACCAGACCGTGCACCCTCCCCTACCTATCCCGGGACCACAGAATAGGCTGAATAGCTTCGCCCAAAGGTCAAGTGAAAAACCCCTCAAACTGGTGAAAATAAGCAACAAGGCAGGATTCAATTGACCCCTGCCCATCTGACATCTATCAATCAATCCTTACGCAGGATATACCTTTGGAATTCTACCTAAATCTCTTCAACCTATCACTCCCAAAGGGGAGAGTACCGCGGTCATTCAAATCCTCCTAAATCAAACCACTCCTCAAGACCTCTTAAACTATAGAACGATTTCAGACATTCCCTAACCAGCAAAACTATTAGAAACCTATGTCTACGAATATTGGAATACGTAGAAAATAACCAACTACTGGACCAGGCAAAAGTTGGCTTCAGACCCATGAGAGGAACTGAGATGGCACTTCTCTCTATATGGGACAACCTAAAAACCAACACAGACTCCAACACAAATATGGCACTGATACTACTCCACCTCTCTGCAGCATTTGACACAGTCGGCCACAAAATCCTCATCAAGAGACTGGAAGAAATAGGGATCACTGACACGGCGCTGCTCTGGATCAAATCTTTCTTGTCTGAAATAACAAACAATATGGATAAAACCATTCAAATCCACACTGTGGGACACCGCCTGTGGAGTACCACAAGGATCCTCCTTATCCCTACTCCTCCTCAACATCTATATGACGCCACTAATCAACCTCATCAAAAGACACAGCTTCACCTGCTACAACTACGGAGATGATACCAAAATCATTTACAAAATCGGCAACCAACAAGAGGAGAACACAATGCTAATAGACTGTCTCAAAGAACTCTACCAATGGATGAACACTAACAACCTTAAAGTCAACCCGGATAAGACAGAAATCATGATTACATCCAACAAGCAAGGAATCAGCCAGTACATCCGATGGCCCAGAGAACCGGGAACAGAAACCACACCACCCAAACTTGTCAAAAGCCTTGGAATCCTAATGGACAACAAACTAACCCTAGAACCGCAAGTAAACACAATAATTAAGAAATGCTTCTTCCATGTACACACAGTCAGAAATATATTACCATTCCTCTCCTTCACGCACAAAACACTGGTCATCATCTCCCTCGTCATGTAAGGCATGTCCCAATCTCTGTAATAGAAATCAATACAAAGAGCCAAAAAATAATAATGTATTATAACACAGCCTAGGCTGGGAATTATCAAAAAGACATTCAACAGTAGGACAAAAGCTGGCTGGATGTATAGCAAATTGCAAAAGAGAAATGACAGCAAATGTCACAGGTTATTCATATTTTCCAGGTCTCTGATTGATTGGACATAGTTATTCACACTATAGGTGAATCCATACACTACCTAACTCTATTGGCCTTTTCTATCCTTGTGACTGGATCAAGATGTCAGTTTATTAATGAATGAATGTTGAGATCAACTCCTTTCTCCAGGTGCTGATTGGATACTACTCTTAAGTTTGTATCAGCTGAATCTTATATTTGATTGCCCGTTTCAGGAGGAATATTTTATTTATTTTGATGGTAATTTTTAATGCACCTATACACAAGTGTTCTGAGGAGCTGCAAGGTTGGGGCAGGTAGAAGAAAAGTAGCAATCCTAATTCGCCTTGCTACGTTCAGATCTTGCAAGTGCGTTAACGAGAAGTGCATGGGGAGGGTAGGTGGGGAAGTGCAGGAACTGGGTGGAAGGGCCCATGAGAAAGAGAGTGCTAGCGGAAACCAGGTGGACAGGGACAGGTGGAAGCAAAGTGTGAAGGGGGGGTCCACAACTAATTGCAAGTTAAGGGGCTGGAATGGCTTCAAGTTGTGCCAGCCAATTGTAAGCAGGGGGGGCTGTGAGGGCAATTGCAGGATGAGGGCTGGGAGGGATGGGGCCACGGGAGAACAAAGAGCAGAGGTAGACTGGGCAGGCGGGGCTTGGTGCTCTATATGGCTCTGAAGGAACCAGGCCACCAGTTTCAGGTGGAGGGGAGATTAGCCTGTTGGCCCCCCAGTGATGCTGGTCAATGATGTTGCTCATGTGTCAATGCCTGATGCCCCTCAGCCACTTTGATTAATAATGATGCTGTTATTCTGCCTGTTGCCCCCCCAGCGATGCTTGTCAATGATGTTGCTCATGTGCTGATGCCCCCCAGCCACTTTGATTAATAATGATGCTGTTATGCTGCTTGTTGCGCCCCCAGCGATGCTTGTCAATGATGTTGCTCATGTGTCAATGCCTGATGCCACCCAGCCACTTTGATTAATAGTGATGTTGCTATTCTGCCTGATGCCACCCTAGGAACTATGCTCAATTATGCCAACTCCACCACTGCATCACCTGCCACAGCCATTGATTCTGTAACCACGCAACCCTCCTCTTTGGCCTCCCATTCCAGCCTTTCTACCCCCCTACTCAATTGTGCCTTGGTTAATGCCTGCTCAATCCCAGGTCACACACTCGATGTGCATGACCTTATCATCAAGGATAAGCTGGACCTTCTCTTTCTCTGTGAGACATGGCTACAAGACACCTAGGCTCCTGCCCTCTCCCTTGCTGTCCCATGTGGTTACACCATCTTTAGACAAGATTGGGTTGGCCAAAGGGGGGAAGTTGTAGCCATCATTGCCAAAGACACACTAAACATTAGGAGTATGCAGGGTGAATTAGGTCATAATACGGAATACCTCCTAATCAAACTTAAGATCTCTCCCAAATCCACCATTGCCTTCCATCTTGTCTACCGACCACCAGGTCCATCCACCGTCTTCCAAGAGACCCTTATCCACACGTTATCAGACAACCTAAAACAAACTCCAAAGTAGTACTTTTGGGTGATCTTATTCTTGGGCTAAATGATACCATTGATGCTAACGCCTCCCCCCTACAAAGAGCACTAACCACGTTAGGGTTTATCCAAGCCATAACCAAGCCAACACACATTAAAGGATGCACACTGGACTGGGTTGCACATCATAACTGTCCCATGCTTGTCTCTGACATCTCACCTATCCCTTGGTCCGACCACTTCTGCATCAACTTACATATCGACACCTCCACTGGACCTACTAAGCCCACCACCATCCTACCCACCACACTTGCAAGGAGCTTGCGGAAGCTGACGAGATAATCTCTTACCTCACCTAGCGGTACCAGCCCTCCAGACCCCTTTCCCCAATGACCCTGTTCTTCTAGCCAGTGCCTTTAATCAGACCATAACCCTCGCAGTAGACAACATCGTTCCTCTCACCTTTAAAAAGGCAAAGAAAACTAAGCACTCCAATGCCTGGTTCTCACAAGAACTCACGGACCTTTGTTCTAAAAAGAGGACATCGCTTGCCACCTCGAAAAGAACCCCCAATGAAGCCTCTAAAGCAGCCTTCAATGCCATCTCCAGAGATTATAAAACAGCCATCACCCAGGCCAAAGCAGCATCATGCAATACGAGGATCAACAACACTAACTCTGGGACAAAGGAAATTTTTGCAATTTTCGGAGAACTGGAGTCTTCCTCTGCCCCACCATCCTCCATCACTAAGGACGAAGCACGATGCAACCAAATTCAAGCTGCCATGCTTGACAAATTGGACAGCTTGCACACCAAAATCTTAGGTCAACAAAAAGTTATATCCTCTCTACTAGTCTCCTGTCCCACGGCACTCCCAGTTGTTATCGCCCCCAGGCAGGTACCAACGTTTGAATTTCCAGACATGAGTGAATCTGAAGTTATTGCCCTCATAAAATCTATCAAGCCGTCCAACTGTGAAGGTGACGCATGCCTGGCACACATTAGCAAGGATTGTGCCCTGGCCATCGCCCCATTCCTCACTGCCTTCATCAACTCATCCTTCCAGTCGTCCCATGTACCGACTGCCATCAAGGAAGCCTGGGTTTGACTGCTCCTAAAAAAAAATAAAAAAGAAAAAAGAAAAAACCTCCCTGGACCCATCAGTCCCAGGGAACTACAGACCCATCACCACTGTCCCCTTTCTGCTAAAGATTTTGGACAAAGCAGCCTACCTGCAAGTTCAAAAATGCCTTGAGGACAATCACCTCCTTGGACTCTGCCAGTCTGGCTTCCAGCCACGACATGGTACCGAAATGGCACTACTTGACCCAAAAAATCAAATTGATGACCTGAGAGATGCAGGCAAACCTGCGCTCCTCCTCCTCCTAGACCTTTCTGCAGCCTTTGATCTGGTCGATCATAAAACCCTTTCTCACCATCTCTCCTCCGTGGCCAACTTCTCCCCGAAAGCCTGTGAGTGGATAACCTCCTTCCTTCAGGAAAGAGTGATGAAGGTTTTCTCTGACTCTTCGAATGCCATCCCCAGTCCAATCAAATGTGAGGTCCCACGGGCATCTTGCATAGCCCCTACCCTCTATAACCTATTGACTAGACCCTTGTTCAGCATCCTTGAGGCCCTGGGCATCTCATATACCAATTATGCAGATGACACACAGGTGCTCATCCCACTCACGGGTGACTACTCAACTGATTTGAACACCCTCAATTTCATCTACTCCACAATTCAAGCCTGGATGGCTGAAAACTGTTTATGCCTCAACAGCGAAAACACAGAACTTCTGTTGGTTGGATCCTCTTCCACATTGGGCAAACTGGACAAGGAGTACTGTTCATTTACCATTGACAACATTCACATCACAGTGTCACAAGTAATCAAGACACTGGTAGTGGATCTCAAACCTAGCCTTAACATGGATAGGCAGGTCAATGCCATTGCATCCTCTGCAGCATATCATTCTAAACTGATAAATGCAGTTAGGCTATTTCTCTCCCAACAGAACTGTATCACCATCATTGGCACTAGGTTGGACTACTGCAATGCCCTCTTTGTTGGGACTTCACGAAAGAATCAGGCTAAACTCCAGATTGCTCATAATAATGCCTTGAGGGCTGCAACAGGCACCCCTCGTAGGGACCGCATTTCTGTAATCAGAAGACCGGTACACTGGATACCCGTTAAGGAAAAGATTATCTTCAAAACACTTGCTCTCACACACAAATAAATGCCTTCACGGTTTGGCACCCTTGTACCTTACACAAAGGATCACCAGACTGACTGCATCCAGACCGTCGAGGTCTGCCTATGCTAATCGGATTACTGGTCCTCACACACGCAGAGTGCATGCAGGAGGTTTCCCAGCCATGGTCGAGACCTTCTGGAACACACTCCCAGCCCAAATCAAGACCATTGACTCTCATGCAGCCTTCCGCAAAGCCATAAAAACTATGCTGTTTGTCTAAAAGAGCCTCTCCCATCACGCTATTTACCATACATGTAAACATTCTTTAGCCCAACTACTGTATTTTGAATGAGCCTGTCCTATAGGCTATGCAATATATATGTTACCATTATTCTGCCTATCCTCTGTACTTTGCATTGTAACCTCTAGCATGTAACCAAACCAACTGTAACCTAGTAAATTGTACTAAGCATCTATGTTTGGGCTGCTTCCTGTAACCCTCAAGCAAGCAATCTTCAATATCCTTATAGCACCTCGATGCCCATGGGCTGAAGTGCGCTCTACAAATGCAAAATAAATAAATAAATAAATTAGCAGGGGAGAGGGAGGAGGAAGGAAGAAGAGAAGAGGAAAACTTAAGGAGATCCAGCTCAAGTCTGAGAGGGCCAGGGAGGCCATTCCAGAGGGAGGCACCTGCGGAGCAGAGAGAACTACCCCCCACTCTCTGCTTGTAAACATTTCTGATTTGCAGAGAGTTAGAGCTAGAAGAGTGAAAGGGCTCTGAAGGGCGAGAGAGTTGGATATAGCGGGGTCCCAGGGTCACATGCCCCAGAAAGCCTTCTGGATGATGCAGAGGGTCTTGAATTTGATCCTTCCAGCAACCGGGAACTAGTGGATAGATTTAAGGGCTGGAGAGATGTGGTCCCTGGGCTTGAGGCTTGAGGCCAATGATAAGTCTTGCAGTCTTATTCTGGATTAGTCGAGGGGGGTGAAATTGAGGTGTTGGGCATGTTGAGGAAAAGGCTGTTGCAGTATTGCAGCTTTGGAGTACTAGCGTTTCTGGGGGAAGGTGAGGCAGGGGAGAATGCCTCTGAGGAGGTGCAGCTGAAAGTGGGCCATCTTGGCCAGGTCCATAATGTGAGGAAAGAAGGAGCAAGAGGAGTCAAAGATGATGCCAAAGTTTTTTGCATGGAGTGAGTGACTGAGCTAGCTTCAACCAATCCCTGTGTGAGAATGAAATTATAACTTTTGCATCCCCTTCCCATTGACCTAATTGGTTGGTACTGTCTTACTGTTCCCATCATTGTGAACTGTTCATTGCCAGTTTAATTTTGCAACTCTTTGTTGGAAACATTACTTACTTCTCCTTCCTTGCAGCTTATAATATTACAAATACGCTTTTTACTAATGGTGTATGTACTCTGAGGGTTGGTCATGGGTTTCCATAAAAGTCGCTTATACCTGATTAATTCTACTCTAAGTGCAATGGTGTTTTGCAAGGCTCGTTTCTTAGCACTTGGAGCTCTTTCAGCGAGACCCTTTCCTACAGAGGACTGTGTTGCGTCTTACTCTTTCTTTCAGCACAGGCATATTCTTCTCAGCTCATTGTTCAATTCTTACTAGCTGGTGTTCTTCATTATGATACTTTTTGATGTACTGCCTAGGAACATACATTGTTATGTCTTTTGAACACAGGCTTGGGATCTCAGCTAAGCGGATGGATTGGTCAAAACACATGTACAGTTTTTGTTCTTCAGCTCTGGGGTCTGATATTTTCTTTGTTGCTTTTTAATGAACTCATTATATAGTTTGAAGACTGGGTATGGAAGCGATGTCTTTATATCCATACTATATGTTTTGGATATTTCTCCTCTGTGAAGGATAGTTAGCTAAAGAATCTGGGTAAGTCTCTCATAACCAGGACTAATGTCTGGCAGAGATCCTTCCAGGACCCCCCTTGTTAATTTATATCCATACTATGCATGAGGGATTAGCCCTCTCGGGTTTTATTAAAAGTTTGAACCTGTAGAGTTGAACTATTAACTTCTTTTTTGCTCACTTTTCCTAGTGGCTAGTATGGCTTTTTAATTTTAAGATTGAGCTTCCTTTGCTTCTTTTTTTACTAAATGCAGACAATTTTTGATTTTATTGAATGTTTTTTATTTATTAATGAATGTGTGTATTTGTCTATGTTCCGATATGATTTTCTTGCTCTTTTTCTAAAGGTATAAATGAAACCAATTGCACACAAAAAAATTAAAAAAATGAACTCACTATTGCATTTCAGGCCTGGGAAGATGTTTGCCCCATTGCCTTAACCAATCACTGAGCTGTGGGAAGTTGCAACTTGGTATGTGTGTGACTCTCTGCGAGAGCCTGGCTGATGCTTTCTGTTGAAGGGGGTGAGGGTTTTCATGCTTTGGAGATGTCTAGGTCTTGGGGCCTATGTGTGTTATGTAGTTGGTTAGTGTAAAGGGTCATTGCTGTTTACTATCATCGTGAGCACCCTCTCAATGCTTCCATGATTAATGTAAAGGTTACTGCATTTATTAAGGACACATGGTTAGGTTCAAATACAAGATCTGTGCATTATGGCCCACTGAAGCACAGCTACTGGCATCTCTTTGGGCCTACATAAGGCCGTTTCTATGTGTGTGGCTGCTTTCTTTGTACTTTGTGCCTTTTTAAAATGACTTTTCGAAGCTCGTATTTTCGTGCATGTTTGGGGCATTGGATGTATTCTCTTACATGACTGTACTCCCCAATATTCCCCCCTTTCGTCCCATGTGTGAGGAATCTCTCCATATATTCTCTGTCATATCTTCTTCTTGTTGCCAGTAATATATACTCTTGAGCACCCATATTTTAAATATATTTCTCAAATCTCCTCTGCGTATGCCATAATCCCACGGGCTGCATTTTATGAAACTCTTTTCCCAAGCTGCAGTGGTGCCCATATAGCATTCTAAGTACTTTTCTGGGTCATGGGTGGTGACCAAAGGGTGCCCTCTGGGGCACTGTGTCTATCTATTGGGTACATTTTGATTTCCCCTACGTTTGGTTGTAGGCCAGTTTGATAGCTTTCATTTTTCCAATGAGAAGTGGCACTATCAGTCATAACTGCAAGGAGGTTAGGTTTATTTCCATAAGACACACAAGTCATTATTATTTGGTAAATGCACCAGATTATTATCAAGCCGATAAGGATAGGAAACAAGACTCGGCAGAAATTAATGAGCCAATGGTGCATCCATGAAGTAAAGACTGACAACCAGTCATCTTTAATGATTCCCCCTGCTGGTTCCATGTCTGTTTTCAACTATGCCAATTGGTTTATTGCCAGAGTCAGTGTGCCGTTTTCGGCATCGCTGGGAGGCACGTAGGTGCAACAAGTGCTGCCGATCTTCCTACAGATGCCTCTCTCCATTGCTTTGAGTTGGTCTAGCACCGTTCTGTTCTGCATTGCTATAAGCCTGAGCGCACAAATGTCCTCTCTGATTACATTAAGACCATTTTCTTTCACATTCAAAAGTTTTAACAGGTTTCAGCGAATGATCTGGGTCCATTTCGAGTTTGTAGTAGTTTGTATTACAAGGGCTAACAGTGAGGTGAAGAACACTTCTGTCTTTGAGAAAGTCCCATACTGTGCTTGTATCTTCACCAAGGCCTAGTCTGCTTCCTTTTGAAAAGTAATTCAAGCTTCTCCTTTTTGTGAGTTTATTTATCCTACAATCATTGGGGGATGATGCAGGGGACTGGGATTGTCCTTTGGGCAGTTGTATATGTCTTTCCGGTATCGTCATCACAGGGGCATTCTATGTCACTAATGATCCGAGGCCGTTCCACAAGGGTGGCAGGTAGAAATAAGCCTTGGAGACACATTGCCACAGGACGTCCATGATTGTTGCTCTTCCCTCATTCAGTGCTGGCACCACATGTGTTTTATTGCAGTTGCTATTACTTCCAACTGGCAAGCTTCCTTTGTCCCTGAAACAAAATGAAGATCAAGTGAGTTTCTGTACTTTTACAGGTTGTTGATGTTGATGTAGAATGTTTAGTCTGTTTTATGTAATGCCCATATATTTCTACAACTTTCATCAGTTTGCATTATTTCTTCTTCTGTAAATCCCATCAGTCCCTCTGCATTAAACATTGCCTGCCCCTTCACCCATTTCCTGTTCCAAACCATTGCTCCTTCTATAACCATCTGTGGTTTTGCTGGACACTGTGCGTCTTCGTTTTCCACCATCCTTTCATATTCACCTTTGGATCTCTGTTCCATTTTTATTCAAACTGTGTGTCCCTGAAACAGCCCTTGCTTTCTAGGAATTATCGAGTGTTCTTGGCACTGTGCCTCTAAAGTCAGCACTTCCTTGGATAAAAACAGTCTGGGGGTGCCACCCACATGTGGGATAAGCCTACTGTGAGAAACCAAAGGGTGTCTCACTTGCTAGTCCTTGGGGATCTCTCACTCAGATGGCCATGGCACGGCTATCGTGTTTGGATCCGGACCCTGGGATGGACCTGTGTGGGAGAATCAGGGAGTGGGGGTGAGGCAACCGATGATGAGAGGCGGTATCCCCCCTTTCCCGTGCCCATACCCCATCCTATTTTTTAGGAATCTCCAATGTCCCAACTCCCCCCACTTCCTTTCTGCTTAAACACTAGGTAGAGGAAAGAGCAACTGAGAGTAAAGAGGCTAACCCTTACATATCTCATTGGACATGTCCCATTAATCAGGTCAGGCACTTGAACTTAATCACATAAATCTGAGACCCATTAGCTCCCCCAAATAGATAAAAGGCAGAACATAGAGACACACTCTGAGCAAGTTGGGACATGAGACGAAACAGATCTTCCGGGGTGAAGGCAAACCCACTGGAGCAGGATGACTATTCAGTAAAACACTGAAGTTCCCAACAGAAGGTTGATGCCTCTGGTCTGGGAAACCATTAAGGAGACAAGGAGAAAGCCAAGTCCCAGACAAGAAGCAGCCTGCATTGTGTTTCAAGGACACCAGCCCGGGTGAATGACCCTCCTGGGTGAATGACAGCATTTGGGAGGTGAGGCCGAGCCTGTGGTATCAACCTTGACTCCTGAATCAAAGATGCAAAGACAAGAAAGGAATGCACACAACCGGTGAGTTAGCAAAAGAAACGAAAGGCCGCTTTGTGTCCAGAAAAGATTGAAGCTGCAACAGTGTATCGTGCCATTGAAGGTTGCACATATTCTTATGAGACTCGAAAGAAAACAAACCAGTAATGAACTTGTTATAGTTAACTGTGAAGCCAGTGATACAGAGTAGCAGAGATGTCCAGAAAAAGGAAATAGCCCACTCGAAGGTCTCTGCGAAATATTTGGTGTCTTATGAAGTGGCAAAGTGAACGAACTCTGAAATGCGCAATAGTCCAGATTAACCCTAACGAAAGGGGAAATTAAAAGGTGATTGCTTGAAGGGGAAGATTTCTTTTGAACTTTTCTGATTGAGGTAAAAATCTACCAATACCAAGAGACATTGGGGCAAATAACATTAAGGGAAAGCTGAAGTGAAAGTCGAAGTGGGCCTTTGAAGGTTTATGATAAAAGCCTTGCACTTTCGAAAGTCTTTAACATCAGTGAAATATTTAAGCCCGGCTGATGGAGACCGGAAATATGAAATAAGTTGGTGGAAGGGAACCCCTAAAGAATGTGAATGAAGCTTGGAGAAGGGAACCCCTGCAAGTGTTGTGATTGCAAGGTCCGAGCCCGGCCGAGGGAGACCGACGTTGAATCAGGTAATTTTGATTGAGAGGTCCGAGCCCGACAGAGGGAGACTTGCTTGAACATTTATTGAACTGTGAAAGACTTTAACGTGGAAGGCCAAGCGGGCCTCGGCCCATGTTTTGAACTGCCTTTTTTGATAACCTGAGCCAGTGTGTGTCATCCTGTTTATGGGTACCATCTTACTGTGTGCTCTCCAACTTGGGGAGGAGATCTGACTCAGCCACATTGTTCCTTTATGTTATAACATTGACTTTTCTTTGCATACACATTCCCCTTTGCACAATTATTGTATAAGAGATATGGCAGGCATTCGGTTTTGTTAATATAGGCCATTTTGATTTGACATAGACTGACTACAACTGTGTAGTCTTTATTATTTGATGGTATAGACTACTCCCATCATAGCTATAGGGCAATGTTGGAGTTTTTTCAAACCCCAAGAATCTAATAAAGGCTTTGAAACTTGTAACGTTTGTGTCGGTGTCATACAAGCGATGCCATGCCACACCACCCTTACACTACACATGTAACATGACTCATTTACCTGGGTCCTACCAATGGCTTTCATTAAGTTATACCACACATTTATACCAACTGAATGATGTTGATCTAATACGTTATTTGCTTCTTTACTCAATTGTCTTTTGAGTCTGGACACAAAGGTATTCTTAAAGGTGAGTAAATTTGTACTCTTGTATCATTATGCCTACTACCTCTAATAATGCCTACTACCTCTAATAACTAACTTGAGTAATTCCATTAGTGAGAAAGAAAGAAGAGGGAAAAATAGACAACATATCCCTATAGACACATTCTTGACATTTCTAAGATTATTCACTTTGGCTTCTTCTATATTGACTGCTGCACTTGCTCTGCAGTGCCCACAAGGCTTCATTCTTCCATTGTATGTCTTTAAAGTATTTTAGGAATACTCAACTTTGGTTGCTGATTCTTGTTAGAGTTCCAATGTGTGTTTCTCATCAATGCTATGGTGTTGTGCTAGTGTCTTTTCGCAGATCAGTCAAATGGACCTGTCAAATGGACCCAGGCATGACGATTCTTTAGCTTTTCTGTAGTTGGTCTTGCCTTCTCCACTTCGAATGGTTCGGTGAATTTTGGTTGATTGCAACATCATGTGTGCTGTATTGCATTGACTCTGTTGCCGGGTTGTAGCTGCAGAATTTATTTTGCTGCTGCGTCTTGTTGATCTGTGGGGCCTGATAGTGCACTTTGTATATCTGGGAAGAAATTAACTTTACACAGGTTGACATATTGATAAGATATACATTAAATTCATCCCCCACTAAGTCTGCACTTCTGTGTGCGTCAGATGCTGTTTGTGTGGGTGCAGCCAGGGTATGCATCCTCCTTCCTGTCACCACTTCATGGGGTTAAGGGTGGTAGCACAGACTGAACAGTGCTAAAGGCAGGCAATACAGCCAGATGTAGTTGAGGGTATCACAGAGCTTGGCCAACTATGGTTTAAGCAAACAGTTCAACCGTGACACCACCCCATTTGACTGCGAGTGGTCGGGCCTGTTGTCAGACGTTAAGACTACACAAATGCCCCACTTAGGGAACACCTCTCTTATGAGGAATCTTGCAGCAGATTTGGCATCTGCATTCACACAGGGTCCTGCCTCTATCCATCGGGAATATGGGCACAATAGTACTAGTGCATACCTGCATGTGCTGCATCAGTTCATCATGTCAATATAATCAACATTGAGCTCCTTGGAGGGCCTTGTGGGACTGGGCAATGTTGCCTTTAGTGTCTTGAGTGTATGTCCAGGTTGAAACCTGTAGCATGTAGTACAATTTGCCACAAACCTGTCGACTTGTTCGTCCAAACTAGGCAAAAACCCAAACTCCCTTATGTCAGGCATTAATACTTTACCTGTGCTGTTTTATCTCCATATGATGTCAGTGGGTGACATTGTACATCCTCCTGTTGCCCATAATGCTTTTTCTTCTGCTGGGGCTCTTTCCTGAAACTCAATGTGCTCTTTTAATAATGCACTATAAGCTTCTGGTAGTCTTCTTTGCTGTACTGCTGTGAGAAGCGTTTGACTTTTCTCTAGAAAGGCCATATGAGCTGCCTGTTTTACGACGGCACCACAGCTGCATTACCACATGAAATCATGTCTTCCCTTTAGAGTGTGCCGTGCACTTCACAATTGCTACCTGAAGGGGGCCTTTCAATGCTTCAATTAGTCTGGCTAACTAGGTTGCATGTGGATCTGCTCTTCTGCAACTTCTTCTCTTCCCCCTTGATAATCCTGAATGTATTGTAGATGTAATTTATTTAATTTATTTTGGCATTTGTAAAGCGCGCTGAACCGTTGGAAACTTGGCACTGAAATTCTTAGGAGGTGCATACATAGGTTATGCTATCATTGTGTAAAATGCATATTGTCAATAGCAGTGAGTTGAATTCGGGTGGTGGGATACAAGGTTATCATTCTTAGGTGGTACATACATAATGTTATCATTAAGTTGCATACAAGTTATCAGAAACAGTTGGTTGCATTAGCCAGTGTGTTAAGGACAGAAGTGTGTGGCTGTGCACAGACTGAGAGTAGAATGGGGTAGCAAGCAAGTTACATAGTTGTCATGGAGGGCGGACTGTGTAGGCTCGTTTAGAGAGGTTGCTCTAGAGTGAATAGTCCGGTTTTCAGGTTTTTTCAGAAAGTCCAGAAGGAGGCTTCAAATATAGAGCTGTTGGAAGAGCATTCCAGTGTTTAACAGCTAGCACTGAGAAGCTGTTTGTATTTGGGAATGCTGAGTAGATGTGTGTATGCACTACGTGTAGGTCTGTTGGGTTTGTTATTATAGAGGCACTTTGGGGTAGATTGCGAGATGCATTTATGGGTCAGGGAGAGAGGTTTGAAGAGGATGCAGTCATGTACTGGCAACCAGTGCACAGAGCACCTAGTGTTGCTGATATGATTCTTTTTGGGGATATTCAATGCAGCTCTTAGTGCATTAACTGTAATTTTATTTGGATTAATTGTAATTTATTTATATTGCGTTTGTTAGTCCCGATGTAGAGGGCATTACAGTAATCCAATATATTTAGGATGAGGGCTCTGTCTAGGGTGGTGCAGCTGGCTGGGGATAGGAAGGATCGGCATGCATTAATGAGCTTGGATATGTAGGCCACTGCAGTGGCTGTGACGTTGACTTGTCTTGTTAGGTGAGAGTAAAGTCAAGATAGATACCTAGTGTTTTTACTTCCTTTGAAACTTTGATGTTAATGCCGTCTATTGTGAAGGAGTTATAGGAATTGTCAAGTTTTTTTTAATCAGAGTTGAGATCCGATGAGGGCGAGCTCTGTCTTTTCATCGTTAAGGCAGAGGCCTTGTTGGACCATCCATGCCTGGATTGTTTGGTAAATTTGGTTTAACGATTTCGAATCATGGTCTTAGGAGCCTGTCCGGGGTATGATGACTTGGGTGTCATCTGCATAGTTGGTGTAAGTGACACCCAAGTCATCGAGATGGTCAAATAGAGGTTAGGGAATATGTTGGATAGCGTGGGCGAGATGCAAGATCCTTGCGGCACTCCGCATGAGACTGGGGCTGGAGGTGCTGATGCAGAAGGGGAGAATACTCTCATGGTTCTATTGCAGGGGAAGGATTGTGTCCAAAGTATGACATTGGTGGAGAAATGGGCTGCTGAGGCGAGGCAAGTGGTCGACTAAATCAAAGGCCGCTGATCAGTCGAGTAAGAGGAGGAGTGCTTACTTGCCGGTATCTTTGAATTGGTCAATTTGAATTTTTAGATTAAGCAAGGCTGTTTCTGTGCCATGTCCTGGCTGGAAGCCTGATTGGCGAAGACCTAGGCGGTTGTTGGATTCTAGGTGTTTTTGGATTTGCAGGTATGCTGCTTGAGGCAGTATTTTGAGGAGGAAAGGGGCGGTTGTTATGGGGCAGTAATATGTAGCAATGTTTGCGTCAAGTGTGGGTTTCTTCAATAGTGGAAGGACCCATGTGTCTTTGAGGTTGGAGGGGATGCTGTAAGTGTCAAAGGAGGCATTAATGATGTTATAAAGGGTGTTAGTTTGGAAGCGCACTCTTGATTAAAAAGGTGCTGGGCATATGTCACCTTGACATCTAGAGGGTTTAAGGATTGTGATATTCAATTCGGTTGATGAGACTGGAGCAAAGTTGAAGTAAGAGTTTGAGCTCTGTAATGAGCATATGGGATCTGGGCTGGTTGGTTGTGTGTGAGGTTCTGTTTTTTTAGTTCAGTTTTGGATTGGAGCACATCAATTTTGCAGAGAAGACCTTTTTGAATGTCTGTGCACCAGGCTGTGTCTTTATGGCATGCTTCTTGTGGAGGCACTGGAGATTCAAGCTCTCGTAGTATAGTAAATAGTTCTTTGGTGCCCAAGTTGGCGTTGGTGATTCTATCGTTGTAAGTGGAGCTTTTGGTTAGGAGGACAGCCTTTTTATTATTTTTTGAGATGCTAGGGAAGATATCTTTGTGAAGAGCCATAGGTGATTTTATCCAGTTACACTCTGCAATTGTTTTGGAATTGCGTAGGGTTTTAAGTTCGGGAGTGAACCAGGCATTGAGGTGCGCTTGGGATTTGTCTTTGCGAATGCTTAGGGGTGCTACTATAACGCTCAGCTGGTCTCTGCGCGGGCGTTGGGGCGTGGTTGCAGCCCTCCCTGGATTTGGATCACCCTGGTCATATGCTGCTATCTGTGGTGATCAGTATAACTACTCCTGCGTGGTTATGAGAGAACGTGAGTATGCCTGTCTATTGCTGTGGTGGCCCTCGAACCCTTCTTCCCACAGCGTGGTGAGCATGCACCGTCCCATAGGCTCACCTGTTATAAATGAATGATGAGCTCTCCATCTTGCTTCTTCCAGCAGGGGCGCGTTGTATATGGGCCGAGTTACTTCACTGGCCACTGAAGTGGTAGTCCAGTCCAGCTGCAACGATGCCACTTGATAATAGTAGGTGTCTTTTCTCTTCTCGCTTTAAAATATTGTAGTAATGTCCTCAACAAATTATGATCTGCGAGTTTTAACCATGTCTCTTCTCACTTTAAAATATTGTAGTAATGTCCTCAACAAATTATGATCTGCGAGTTTTAACCATGTCTCATCCCTGCTTTTTCTCCACAGGCTAAAGTGCGGCCCAGCAGTGATTTTGGAGCTTGGTATGCGACCAGAATGAAGAAAAAAAGATCTGTGACATTCCAACCATCGGTGAGAGCTGGTTTAATGGTAAGCACGAGGTTTCCAATGAACACAACCATACACTGAAGGTTTTCGGTAAAGTCTAACCTTGTCTGTTGTTTCTCCTTGCAGGTGCCGTCCACGGGTGAGCTAAGCGGCGAGCTGCAGTGTCGCGGCCTGGCTTCGCTTTCTGGGAGGTCCGGGGATGAAAGATGAGTGCCAGGCACTGCAGAGATGTTTGCAGGCGAGAACGTGTCCCAAGGTGAGTAGAGGAGCTGCCGGTGAAACAGGTTCCCAGGTAAGTAGCGAGGTTGCAGAAGCTAACACATTCCAGGTAAGTTGAATCACTGGAGCGGGATTCCAAGGTGAATCTGCACCCAAGCGGCGGTGAGCGTTACGCTGCCGAAGGCAGAATAACGCAAATTGCTTGCATGAAGGCTGGGTGGGCTTATATAGCCTAGCCCCAGCCACGCCCCCTTAGCATTGGCTTTTTGGCCACACCCTGCCACTCCCAAATGATGCAGCATGTGCTTTTCAGTTCAACAGCCACGCCAGGACTGAATGCATGTGAATAGTTCCTGTGAATGTAATAAATTACTTTACACCCAAATAATGTCTCTGCTCATATTTGTTCATTAGCCTGGCGCCAAAGGCGCCAGGACTGAGTATAACTGGGTTCCCGGTGCTTGATTGCACCAAAGGGACAATTAAGTATGGCATTTCTCCTTGCCTCTGTCACCTGGGGGTGCAGGGTTTGTGTGTTTGGGCCAGTGATCATGACAGCTACCTCGTCAATGGCAGGTGGGAGGATTTGGTTATAAAGCTCTACCATAGCAGGATGGTTTGTTGCTGGTGTGATTTTGGGGGTCTGTGATTTTAGTCAAAAGTGGCAATAGTTTCTCTGGTGTTATATTGCGAGAGTTTCTTGATGGGGTTGCTGGTGCTTGGGGTGGCAGTGTGTCCTGGGTCTTGTTTTTGGGAATGGTGAAGGAGATGATGTGCTGATCTGACCATGGGATGTTGGAGATGATCTTGGTCTCGCAATTGTGGTCAGCTAGCCAATCGATTGTTTGGCCTTTAATGTGGGTAGGATCTGTGATCCGGTCGGTGAAGCCAAGTGCTTAGATGGTGTTGGCGATTGTGGTAGCGTTGTCATCATTAGGGTCATGGAGGCCCAAGTTTAAGTTGCCCAGCAGTATTATTTGTGAGGATGGCTTGGTATTTGTTGATATGGGTTGAGCTACGTCTTCTTCAAATGTTAGGATTGCTCCTGCTGGTCTGTAGATTAGGTGGATGATCACTGTGCTGGCGTGGGTTAATGACAATTTAATGGATAGTAATACTCCTGAGTGAAATGATTGGTTGGGGATTTTTCTTATTAGAAGATGGTTTTTGGCAATGAAAGCCACTCCTCCACCTTTAGCGCCCTGTCTATCTGATCTGAAGATAGTGCAGTTATCAGGGATGGCCAGTGAGGGTCCAGCTGCAGCATGGAGCCAGGTTTCAGTGATGGCTAGGAAGTCCAAATGATTGGTTTTGATCAGGTCAGCGATGTCTAACACACGAGCTGGAAGAGACCTTGCGTTGATAAGTGTGTTTTGAAAGTAGGGGCTTCCTGGCTGATGGAAACATCAGGTGTTAGCGGGCTGGTCGTGATGGCAGGCGAGTGTGGGGATGTGGAGGTGGCCACTGTGTAGGTGCTATTGATTCTGAGGGTATGACATCAAGGGTTTGACTGGTTGGGTGCAATTGATGTAGCTTTCAAGGTGGCAAGCTTTGTATTTCGCTTGGTAACTATAGGATGTGGATAGTGGAGGCTTGTGAAGGTGGGGAAGGGCTGTTCTTGAATTAAGATGTGTATTTCTCCATGTAAGTGAGGGTGTCATGGTTTGTGATGGTGGTGAGGCTGTAGCTGAGCGAGGCGTGCGTTCATGTTTGCCTGGGGCAAGTAAGTGTGGCTCAGCATGGCTAATCAGTGTGGTCTTTAATTTGAGGGTAGTGCACAAGAGGGTCTGTGTCTTGGGTTGGCCATACTTGTGGTCGTGGTCATTAGGAGTCAGGCGGTCATAGGAGATGGTCAAACGCAAGGGTGGCAAAAAGAGGTTCGGGGGTATGGAATGCGATTCAGGTAAGTATGTTGGAATAGTGAGGGTAGTAGTATGTTTGCGGTTGAGGTTGTCAAGGTGGCATAGCATGCTTGGGTCAGTGGTGGAAAGCACGTTTGATTGATAGTATGCAGTACTTCCGTTGGGCAGTGTCTGGTGTGGTCTGGATGGTGGGGACTATTGGTTCAAAAGCTGTGTGCTAGGTGGGAGGTTAGGAGGGTCATGACATTTTGGAGGTGGAGTGGTGTGGGGGTGCTTGGTGAAGTGCTGCCAATTGGTATTGTATGGGCTTTGCTATGGTGAGCACGGTTGCAAGTGTGCCGCGCCAAGAGGTGATGGTGGAACTAGTGTGAGGGATTTGGGCACATTTGTGCAGTAGGATGCCACTTGCTAGAAGTAATCTTGCGAGTGCAAATATACCCCGACAATGTGATGGTACATTAGCAGAGCGGTAGGGAATGCAGGCATGGATGCATTCCAAAGTGCATATTGGTGAGGGTGCTTATGCCTAAACAGTAGTGCGGCCATGCATGAGTACATTGGCAACGTAAATAGGGGTACAGTTAGGAAGGGGTGTATTTTAGCAGAGCATGGGTGTGGTGGTAGATGAGTACCTTTACCAAAACATTCGGGCAATAACACATGAATAGTCAAATGAATACTTTTAGCGTAACATTCGGGCAGTTGTGCAGGAGTACATTTTATTGTGATGCTTTTATATGAGGATCAGGATTTGGCAGAGCATAGGCTGAAGCTCGCCACACGTACGCATTCCAAAATCAAGTTCAAATATAGGGAGGGTGTAGGGTCAATCTGCTGAATGTTAGGCCGTATGCGGCAGAAGGTGGCAGAGTGATGAGATCCTCTGTTCACTGGTGCTGGACTGAGGTTTGGAAGGTTGTAAGGTGATGCAAAGTAGGGGGGAGTTAGCCACATGTAGATGGTTTCGTATGGGGATTAATGATGTCTCTAGAATGGAGGCAGGGGGGCGGAATAGGTTTTATGGTGACTTACTGTTTGCTGTTGGGTATAGCAGGATGCGAGCGGTGCGGTGGGTCATTGCCATCACGGACAGGCATAGGCAGGGGCCGGTTTACGCCTACCGATAAATGTGATTGGCCTTTTGTGATGTATGCCTTTTTGTCATGTATGCCGAGTCAGTATATATGGTGACATCATCATATGCTGATATCTCTAGGGCTTCTAGTAGTGCTACACACTCTGTGCTTGTGCTGAATAATGTGTCGGTAATCTCTGTTGAATCACTATCTGGAATTCTTCTTCTTGGTCCTTTACATATTTCACTACTGCTGCTCCTGTATGTCTGTGGCCGCTCTCTTGATCTATGCTTGATGACCCATCTACAAAGAGAACTTCTCCTGTATGTAGGGTGTCCTCACTCACCCTGCTGTATTCGTCTGCCTTTCCTTTATATATTGCACAATCATCAACCTCATCTTGTGGTTCTACTGGTGTGGCTATGATTGTTGCCGGGTTGACTGTGTGGCATCTCACTATGGTAATGGATCGGTTAGTCAAGATTAATTCATTCCCACTTATTCTCTGGGTGGCGAGTGGCGATTTGTTTCTCTCTAAAATGGAAAAGACTGCATGCTCAATGTACAAGGTGCGTGGACATCCCAAAACTATTTTGGCAGAAATGTGTACTGCAAATGCTGCAGCAGATAATGCTTATACGCATGGAAAGAGGCCTTGTATTACCGGGTCTAAAAGACCACGTTAATATGCCAATGGCTTGTGTTTCTGTGATGATCGCTGTGTGAGTACTGCTGTCATGACTTTTCCATTTGAGTGTGAGAATAGGAAAAATTGTTTATTGTAATCTGGGGTTGCGGATACTGGTGCATTGCTGACAGCTGTTTTGAGATCCTCAAAACATTCTGCCATCTCTTCTGTCCGTTTGAGTGGGCCTTTCATTTTTGTGCTTCCTTAAGTGCCTGCAATAGGGGTGTGACGTGTCAAATAATCAATACCCATGTTCTGAAATAATTACACAGGCCTAGAAATTGCTGCATTTCTATGACTGTCGTTGGCTGTGGTGTGTTTTTTACTGCTGTGGCTCTGTTTGGGCTTATATTATTTCCTGCTGAGGATATTATCTGCCCCAAATAATGCCACTTATTTCTTGCAGTATTGTAGTTTGTCTTTGTCAACCTTGTATCCTTTGAGAGTATTGTCAGGAGTTGCATTTTGTCATTTCTGCACCGTTTCTCTGTAGTGCTGCACACTCTTAAGTAATCTATGTATTGTAGCACTGCACTGGTCTTGTGGATGCTCCCTAGATCCATCTGGAGGACCATGCTGAACACACTAGGGGATTCGCCATACCCTTGGAGCAAACGGTGTGCTGGAATCTCTTTCCGCGTTATGGAAATGCAGTCAAATATTGGGAGTCTGGATGTAGTGGTATTGTGAAGAATGCATTCTTGAGATCTATGATAGAAAGCAAACTGCATTGACTGGTATGTTACACAGTATTGATGTAGGGTTTGGCACTTGTGGATATTCTGCTTCCACTATATAGTTCAGCGGGCAGAGATACTGAATTAATCTCCATGATGATCCCTTTGCTTTCTTCAGTGGGTATATGGCTGTTTTGCATGGCGAGTCTGAGGGCACTGAGATGCCTTGCTAAAGTAGTGCTTTGATTATGTCATATATTCCCTTATCTGCTTCTTTGAACAATGGATATTGTTTTACTCTAGGGAGTGTGGCTCCTGGTTTAAGTTTGATTGTAACTGCCCCTAAACTGGGTAATTGCCCTATGTCATGTGGGTTGCTTGTCCACAGTTTACTTGGCACTTGTGCTAGGTCTTCTTGTAGGTGTGAGTGTGCAGCTGTGGCTGTCAGTATTGCCTGTGGCATTTCCCTGTTCAGCACTACCATGTGGCAGTGCATGCAGATTTCAAATACTACTTTGACATATGTTTCCATGTTTGCAAATAACTGTAAATCTGTGATATTGCTTAATGGCAGTGCAGGGTCTATGCATAGTACTGTCCTCCACTCCATCACTTCCTCATCTGTGCCTCTTATGACTGTCTTTCCTCATGATCACTGCGTCAATGTGTAATGTGAACATTGGTACTTGGTCTTCCTCGTGTGGCACTGCTGGTCTGAATAATAATTCTGCTGTAGGCAAAATATTTCATTATGTACGCCTGTTAACCAACCAATCAAGATGGTCACTGTGTATATAAATAGAGCAGGATGCAATGGTAATGCTCTAATTGTGTTGGTGCTGCAAAATGTTTGTAGTACTGTGGCTATTCTCTTGTAATGCATGCCTGGTGTGGAACACATGATTCCTTTGTCAGTAAATGAAATGGTCATATTCAGTTTCTGAAGGAGATCCCTGCCCAGTAACTTCACTGGTGTTTCTTTACTGTAAAGTAATGGTGCAACTATCTCTTGAATCCCTATAGTGAGGGGTAACTCTTCTGTGAAAGGGACCCTTACAATTGCTCCAGAAGATCCCTGAGTGTCCACACTGTTGTTTGTCATTGGGAACTGTCCTTCCCTTATGCAAGATAGGTTGGGTCCGGTATCTTCCATGGTTTGTGATGTCATATTTGATGTCCTGGGTGTTAGTCTCAGCAGTGCATGGTGGTGGCACGAGTTATGGTTGCTTAGCTTGCCATACCTAGGGAATTTTTTTCGGTTTTACTTGTAGCCATAATGTCCTTTTAAAAACGTTTTTTCACTGAATTTGATTGGGTTTTATTAGTGCAACTTAATCATAACATCCCTTTAACAATGTTTTTTCAGTGAATTTCATAGGATTTTGCTAGTGCACCTTTCCTGTGCTACAAGTCCCTTATATTGTACTAGCCCCCCCCCAATTTGGCAGCAATGGAGGCTACGAACAATGGGGTAGTCCGAAGATGGTGGACAGCATTTGCAAGCCTTAAATTATTGGGGGGACCCTCAAAAATGTAACCATTAACCAACAAACAGATGTACTTATAATCACAAATAATGTTTATAACATGTAAGTATACCTTTTTGTACAAATATTCAAGTTTAAAAATACTTACTATTTTTTTAGGTCACACACATTGCAATGGAATGCACCAATCACAAACCATACACTTCATAATGATCTCCCCAGTACAACTCTGAATACAGATTGAAAACAGCAGCTGCTTACTGCACAACACATTCTTATTAAATAGTAAGTGCATTTATTTTTAATTGCTTTAGCTTTCATTACATAAACATGTGTTGTGCAACAGAAGCTCTTTTCTTTCTCACAGAAATGGCAAGAACACTAGAATGGTTGGAAGAGAACTTCCCAAGAGATGAAATGAGCGACGATAACATCTCCAATGGTATGCAGTACATATGTTACTGTCAACAAATAATGTACTTTGTACACATCTTACTAAATAATTATTTCTATTTCACTTAGTGCATAGTGTACATGACAAAAACACACCCCAGGTTCGTAATTTTCAGTCCCCAAAATCAGAAACGGAAGTCGCATCCCCAAATGTAAATAGTCAAATCAAGAACTTGTCAACACAATTGGATACACTAGCTAATAATGTCAATGGACTTGTACAATACGTGAAAAAACACCTGATTAAAAATGTTCCTTTTCACTGTCCCACTCGCACCTGCATCCCTTGCCCCCAGCAGTCATCCCCAGCCAATTCTGAACATTTCCCTCAAAGAGGATTTGATGAAATCTCAGTCCCCTCATGATTATTCTACACAAATGCCTAATCCACCCATTTGTTTCCCATTCCGATACCCCTTGCCTTTCTTAAATAAATTTATTTTTTGTACTACAAATGCTTCCTTTACTTTTGTGTACTATTCCCATGTGTTTTTAAAAAAAAAAGTCCCATTATGAGTCCGCGGACCATGCGACTCTCCGGGGTGCCCGCACTCGAAATGGAGGTGTCCCCGAACATACACCATGTCCCGACTTGTCAATTTCAGCATGATGCACTTTTAATTAGTCTGTGGACACTGTGCCTGTTCTACGGATAACTGATATATGCGCACTGAAATCTCCCACCTGCGGCGTGTCTGGGGATGGAAGTGGGTGCCACAGACGTCTGGGCACCTCATGTGACTGCCCCGTGTGGCATGACGGTGGTGCCCACGAACGGTGTCCGAGGCCGCTGACAGTTTACATGTGCTTTTCCAGCCAATCTAGAGTGTTTCAAGCAGAAACATTACCCTTGCACAGCTTGCAGGCCCATTCTATGTTGTTCTGGCAGCTTTTTACAACTTTCCAATGGCAATTCCTGACTCAGTAGTCCCCGAACATCATGACTGTCCGGGGACGGTTCCTCTAGAGGGGCCCACTCATTACTTTTCCTCATTCTCAATCTGGCTGTCCAGGAGAGATCATCTAGAGAACACCGGCTTTGCAAATCCCCCGGAAACCTGCTGCATTGGCATCTCCTTTGGCCATCTTTGCTTCCCAACCACTCCCACCACTACCACTTCTACAACCTGGAGGGCCTCAAGAGGGGAACAGGCACAGTGATACAGAGGAGGATCAAGAAGAAGAAGCGGATCTAGTGTTCGAAGTCCCTGTCACCAGGTCTAGGAGTGAGTCCTGGCGGTAGTCCGCGGACATGTACAAAATTCCAGGCGTGGGAAAGTTGCGATCATTACAATTGTTTTCTGCTCAAAAAAGGTGGTTCTGAAAAGAACTGTTTTTGATTTTCTTTGGCTTTTATATATTTTTTCAATTCTTGCTTTTATAAACTGAAGAAAGAAAACATTTGACTGATTTTCATTATTTCTTCTCACTTTCACAGAAACTACTTCAAAACATTTTGAATGTTTTCCACACAATCTGATTACCCACATCAGTTAGATAGGGCCAACGTTTTCTGGTGATATGGAGTCTATCAAATTTAATGTTCTCATTATGGATCAATGTCATTCCAACATCGCGAACAAAAGCACACACAGCTTTATTGACATTGCGCCTTGCTTTTTCAATTTGTGGACCAAATGAACTGGAACGCATCCACATCTGTCTCTGGGTAATTCGAGAACCAATTATTTTGGGATTGGGTAACATTTCCTTCAACTTTCCCACTGTCTCCTTCATTGCCAACTGAAATGAGATTCTAGCCACTTTCCCCACACTGTTCCCACCACAATGAGTGATGATAATGTCTGGATGCTTCAATTCAACCATATTTGCACAAAATGGGAGCACGTCCACCCACGTCATGCCACACACTCTGTACCACAACACTTCCGGAAATCCAAAATGTTTGGCTATTCCACAATGCTCAGCATACACCTTCACCCAGTGGACCCAAGAGTCCCCCAAGCACTCTGCCTGCTGAAAGATATTGCCATGGCCATTTATTATCCTCTCACAACTCCTACTAACAAAACTCCTGCTACCCTCTCTTCCTGAAAACCACATCCAGGAAACCTTATTGACTGATCTCCTACGATGTCTGCGTACACCATGACTATCCGCAGCCTCTGCAGTCCCCTCTCCATGCAAGGCAGCACCAAAACACCCGGATGTGGCACGTGCTATTTGTGGACATGTCGTCCAATTGAACGGGGCTGGGAGGGAAATTAAACACAATATAAGTTATTTAATCATTAGTGGTGGCTCTGAAAAGAACCTTTTTTTTTGGGGGGGTGATTTGTAAACAAACACCTTTTTTTTCCTTTTTATTTGCTTTTATGTTGTTTTCCTTACATGAACCTCTTCAATGCATTCCTTACACTTTAAAAGGAAAATTGCATTTCCAATATCTAAGAAGTGAATTCTATCTGGACAAACAAATTCACACCCCGAGAATTGATATTCTCAAAAAGATGATATTCCTGAAGCATACAAAAAAGCAGATACACCTTTATTGACAATCTGTCTTGATTGTTCGGTTTGAGGACTGACAAAATGTGTTGGACAGCTCCACGTGCATCTGATTTATTTCCGAAAAAATTATCTGAGCAGCAAGAAACAGTTGTGTTAGGCTTTTAAAGAAATCCTTCAGCACAACTTGCAAAGACACTGGAGTCACAAACCCCAAACTGACCCCTCCCCAATGGACAATCACAATAGCTGGATATCTAAAGTGAGCCATACACTCACAAAATGGAAGCAAGCTTGCCCAGTTTGAGCCACAAACTGCATGCCAGTAAACCTCCACTTCTGCCAATCAAATATTTCCAATTATGCCCTGATTATCAGCATATACCTTCAATGACTGAATTGAAGTGTCCCCCACAATCCACACGCTCTGCCTACTCAAACACATCACCATAGTCTTTATCACTGCTCTCACAACTCTTGCAAACAAAGCTCCTACTAACCTCACTTCCTGTACACCACACCCAGCAAACCTGATTGGCTACTCCCCACAGTCCCCTTTCCATGCCAGGCTAATGGTGTATGTACTCCGAGGGTTCGTCATGAGTTTCCTTAAAAGTCACTGATACCTGGTTAATTCTACTCTGTGTAATGGTGTTTTGCATGACTCCTTTCTTAGCACTTGGAGTTCGTTCAGCGAGAACCTTTCCTACAAAGGGCAGTGTTGCACATTACTCTTTCTGTCGGGACCGGGACAGGCATATTCTTCACTTCTCATTGTTCAGTTCTTACTAGCTGGTGTTCTTTATTGTGATCCATTTTGATGTACTGCCTAGGAACATAAATTGTCATGTCTTTTGCACACAGGCTTGGGCACTCCGCTAAGCTGATGTGTTTTGACCAATCCGTGTACAGTGTTTGGCTTTTATCTCTTCGGTATAATATTTTCTTTGTTGCTTTTTCATGACCTCACTACCACATTTCAGGCCAGGGAAGATGTTCGCCCATCTTGCCTTAACTAATCACTGCACAGCATTTAGTCTTGCTGTGGGAAGTTGCAACTTGGTATGTGTGCGCCTCTCTGAGAGGGCCGGGCTGATGCTTTCTGTTGAAAGGGGTGAGGGTTGTCATACTTTGGAGATGTCTAGGTCTTGAGGCCTATATGTGTTAAGTATTTAGTCATTGTAAAGGGTCATTGTCATTTACCATCATCGTGGACACCCTCTAAATGCTTCCTTGACTAAAGTAAATGTTACTGCATATATTAAGGACACATGGTTGTTTGAATACAACATATGTGCAATATGGCTCACTGAAGAACAGCTTTGTATCTCGTTGGGCCTTCATAAGGATGCTTTTACATATGGGTCTTCTTTCTTTGTACTTTGTGCCTTTTTACAATGACTTTCAAAGCTTGTATTTTTGTGCACGTTTTATGTATTCTCCAACATTACTGTACTCCCCAAAAATCATGTCCAGGATAGACTACGCCAATAGCTTATACTTCGGAATGAAGGACTTTTTACTGATGAAATTGCAACATGTACAGAACGCAGCTGCCAGACTTCTCAAACTCTCACGAAGGGAGCACATCACTCCAACGCTAAGGATGCTACAATGGCTCCCAGTCAAAAAATGAATCACCTTCAAAACTATGTGCATAACATACAGAGAAATCCACAGCCTATAAGCAGAATTCATATAAAAAGAAAATCGCATGTACCAGCCGACTAGAACACTAAGAGCCAGCGATGACATCTGCCTAGAACCTAAACCGTACACGAGAACAAAACTAGGTGAATCGGAATTCTCCTGCCTAGCCGTAAAACTTTGGAACTCCCTCCCCAGAGAAATACGTACTATGAAGGACCACTGAGTATTCAGAAAACCTCTAAAAACCTGCCTCTTCAACTCTGAATGGGACAAAAATGAATGAATAACACTGACACGCCATTACATGAACACACAACTGAGAAGGAATGGGGAGTAAGCCGGACCAGAGTGGAGTGCAGGGGAAGAAGACAGTCTGAATGGGAAGGAAACCCAGGTGTACCCTCCTTATAGAGGGCCAAACAGGGGAGAGGGATTGGTCCAACTTAATTGGACCACTGATAAAGAGCCTTAAATAAAAAAAGGGGAGGGGGAGGTGCCCCGATCTCGGAACTGATGGACCACATGACATGGGGAAAACATTCCAACCCTGATAAACAAATGTGGGTGGTAATTATGGCACACCAAAATTATACAGGTAAAGATATAGTCCATTGAGGTCTCACTCTTCTGCACACGACATAGGAGGGGTAAGTGTAGCACACCAGAATATAAGCCAGAGGAAGGGATGTGGCTGCAGTCAATTAAAACAGATGGTGTAGGATAGGGCACCTACACTAACAAACCCTACTAAAAAAAGATCCTTCTGCATACACCTCTCAAACTCTGAACTAAATACATTCATACCTCGATAGCACAACAAACCACACACACTTGACTACACCACAACAACAAAACAAACCACACATAGCCTTGCACAACAGCACATGAGTACCAACCGAAAAACTCACCTACGGTCAGTGAACGGTGTCACCCGAACTGAAGCTGCCAACAGAACATCAGAGCTCTCGTGCTCTTTTCTCCTGCCCAGTCCTGCTAACTTACCCCACTACCCGCTTGCTTTTTCAGATCCACCAGATCACCAAGGAACCACGCAAGTGGTGACAGTGCATGGTATAATAAGAACCTTTAACATAACATATTTATTCTATTGCACACAATTGTTGTAACTTTATATTCTAATTGGAGTGAAGACACAGTGAACTTCCTGGTACAGAGTGTTCTAGATTGGCAGTCCTTTGTTTGTGAAGTATTGGGCCCAGGGGAATGGAGTAATTCCCCCCCTGTTTAAGAACTCACGACCAGGGATTCCAAGATGGACACCAACATGGATTAGATGTGCCGACAGCAGCTCCCTTATCCCGGGGGTGATTTAGGCAATAGGCACCACCCCAGGGACAGTCTCCACTCTCCCATGAGCGACGGAGTGACAGTGGTCACTGGCAGTAACCTCTGGGTGCTGCTGAGGGCCCTCAGAGTGAACCGATGACCCAGGCGGGACATGGGGTCTGGCAGTGGGGGCCGTGCCCTGAGCGCATCCCTGAGTGGGCAGTGAAGAGGGGAACAGCTGGAGGAAACAGAATCAGCTCCCGTAGGGGATGCATGGAGTCAGGTACCAGCTCTATAGCACCCAGCTATCGGGACACACATCCACAACACCCCCTGTCAAGGGTAGGGGCGGGGGGGCAGTGCCAAGTGTCCCGAGCCGGGGAGGCGGCCACCAAGCACCCAGGAGATGCAGTTGGGCTCACTGCTGCAGCAACACAAAAGAAACCTGCCGGAGCAGGGAGACTGTTAGGCAAGAATTGATGTACTAACATTGTTGTGAGACTATATAACCCTTGTCTACTTGCTATTAGGTAACCCACCTTTTACTAAAGGGCTGTACTACACAGGTTGGTAGTGTGACTGAGCAGCCAGGCCTATCTCAAGAGGGGTAAATGTGAGCTGTAGAGCTGTAGCAATGAAATTCTCAAATACAAGTAGCCAAGTAGCACTTATACTCAAGGTTTCAGTTATAAATAGTCATTTATTTAACATCAATTTTTAATTAAGTGTTCTTTAAAAAGGGCAAGATATGTAACAATCAAATATACTTTACAATACTTTTCCAGAACCCGCATAGGTTTAGTGGATACTCTTTAGAGGTGCTTTTTACACACTTCATACACCCGCAGGTGACTTCATTCACAAGGACAGTAATGGCATTTACAAATCACTATTACACTTTGCAGATTCTGAGGTTACAGAAAGGAAAGGTTAAAGGAAGGAAAAGGTTAAACAGGCTCTCAGGGCATGTGAGTCTAATTAAATCTTCCAATGAAGTCTAGACAAAACATTTCCTAGCAATAAAAGTCTGAACACAAGTTATCACCTTTGAGTGATAGAAAATATCAAAGTCAATGGACTAGAAGAGTCTGCAGGGAGCCGGGACAGCCAAAGTCAATTGGAGCACAGTCTATGGAGCTGAGGCACTTCATAGTTGATAAAAGTCTTGCACAAAGTTAGAGGTTTGTAGAAATCACTTGTAGGGTCACAAGCTGTTACACTTGTGGGAAGCAGAGTTGAAATCAACTGTAACAAAAGTAGCCAATGCAAGTCTCAACTGAGAAGAGCAAAGATAAAGACACTGAGGTAAGTACCCCAATTCTGAACAGTACCACTGGTTTGAAGAAGAATGGTCCAGCTGGATTCTGTCCTGTTGCAGCAATGCAGATCCTGAGTTCCTGAGCCTCAGTCGTAGGCACAAGAGGGAGGACGTCTGGAGGACTGCTGCAGCAGCAATTTGGAGGTTGTCGGCAGCTACAGGCTCTTTTTGGATCTGCTGCACTTCACGATTTGAGCGTGCGGTAAACAGCACCAATGCGGATCTTGGATACTGGTTGGGCTTTCTTCACCCATTGTGTCCTGCACTCTGGTGAGGGGACTCAAGCTCTGGTTGTCCTGCTTCTGGAGGGTCCTGAGGAGACTCCTGGAGCTTCTGGCCAGATTGTATATGTTGCACTCAACTACGGATTTCTTGACCTCTGGCACTCGGTTCCTGCAGCAGTAAAGAAGAACAGCCAGTTGGGTAAGATATGATATGGTATTTATAACGCGCCTATACACAAGTGTTTCAAGGCGCAACGAGGCAAGGGGGGGGAACAAAGGGAGGACAAACAACGTTCCTACTAGGCCAGGTGTCATTCAGATCACGTAAGTGCATGGGAAGGGGGGGAAAAGGACAGTGCGCAGGGGGAGGGGAGACACGAAAGTGCAGTACATGGGAAGTGTAATAAATAAGACACATAAAACAGCCAGCTAGTGGCAAGTGCAGGGAAGTGCAGACGTAAGTGCTGGTAGGGGGACTAAAGGGATACAGAAAAACGGTTCCCAAGTGTAGGGGTTGCCAGGGAGGAAGTGCAGGTGGGTAATTGGCAGGGCCTGGGCCAGAGATCAGAAAGGGTGGCCAGGTAACCAGTGCAATTTCAGTCAGGAGTTCAGCAAGGGAGGGGAGGAGAGAAAGCAGAAGCAAAGAGGAAGGTTTTGAGGTGTTTCCGGAACCGGAGATGGTTCTCCTCGAGTTTCAGGGGGGCAGGAAGGCTGTTCCAGAGAGAGGCCCCTGCCGAAGAGAGTGATCTGCCACCAACTCGTTGCTTGGAGAAGCGACTTACCCTAAGGGAGTTGGAGGCAGATGAGCGAAGAGCTAGAGAAGGAAGGTATTTAGGAAAATAGAGTTGAAGGTATTGCGACCCCAGACCCCAGAAGGCCTGGTGTACAATGAAGAGGGTTTTGAACTTAATCCTCGCAGCCATTGGGAGCCAGTGCAGAGATTTCAGTCCTGGAGAGATACGATCTCTGGGCTTGAGGCCAATGACAAGTCTCGCAGTCCTGTTCTGGAGAAGTTGCAGAGGGCGGAGAGTGGAGGCAGGCAGGTTTAGATAGAGGCTATTACAGTAGTCCAGCTTGGAGAGGACCAGGGCTCTGGAGACAGTGAGCTTCTGGGGGAAGGAGAGGAGAGGAAAGGAAGAATACCTCTAAGGAGGTACAGCTGGTAGTGTGAATTCTTAGAGACGTCAGAGATGTGAGGGGAGAAGGAGAGTGCAGAGTCGAAGATTACCCCGAGGTTTTTGGTCTTGCAGGTGGGAGTGGGAGGAGGGCCAAGAGAGGCCGACCAGAGTGCTGCAGGGAAGGAGGGAGTGGGTGTGCCGATGAGTAGAATCTCAGTCTTACTGGCATTAAGGCAGAGGTCGTTGGCGGCACACCATTCCTGGATGGCAGACAGACAGTCAGAGATGACGGAAGGATAGGAGGGTATCATCCGTAGCACTGAAAGTTGGGACAGAGGAGCGGCGATGCGGTGGGCAAGGAATGCCAGGTATTGGTTGAACAGCCAGTGTAAAGTATTGGTATTGGTTGAAAGATGGTCCATTGGAGTTCGTCTGGGGGTTAGTTGGTTCCACTAACCCAAGGGAAGATGTCGTCCCTTCCGGAGCTTCACTTGTCGATCAGAAAATGGAGTTTCAGCACAGCAGCAGGCCTCAATTCAAAGGTCCAGGAGGATGCAGCAAGCTTCATTCATGGTTTCTTCGTCGAAGGTTCTTCCCAGTGGTCGACTCTGCCTCTAGTCCCAAAACCCTTGCCTTTTAAGCAGGTTTCTCCCATTCATGCACAACCTAGTCTGTCAATCACATAGCAGGGTGGCTGCCAATCAGGGCTAGTTGCATTCAGGCACTCCTAGAGACAAAGGACAGGGGAGTTTCGGGAACCTCCCTCACTTCTTGCCCTTCCAGACACACTGGAGCCGTAGGCGGGTTTCAGAAATGAATCCCACCTAAGGCAAAACGAACAAAGGGCTCAAACCTGGCTTGTCACACAGAGTAAAACCCAAGAAAGACCTCACAAACAGAAAATTGCAAAAAAGAAGACCGGGCCATTTTGACAAAATGGTCACCCATGGGAGCTATACTGCAGCTGAGGGTTGCGGTAGAAAAGCACAATGGTAGGAACATTAAACCACTGCCACCAACCATTTAAAGTAGTGAGGGTAAAAGGCAAAATGCTACATGAATAGGTAGGATAAGGGGCTACTAAGTAACCCCCCAGCACTCCACATAAAATGGTGTGTTCTGGACCTACAAAGAGAAAAAGGTAAGTAACGTCAATTTCACTTTACTATTCCTGGGAACAGTAGTTCACACAGGAAAAGGTATTTAAACCTCATCAGAAATCCAAAGGATTTCTCCGTGACACTCCACTGAAGGTGATGTGTGTCACCATGCAAAACATAGATGCCTATGGGGTTTGTCAGACTCCAAAAACAGTAGAAACACATAATCCAAATCAGGTCAAAACACTTGAGAGTAAAAAGATTTCACTCACTCCAGGGTTAAAATTAAAAACTCCTAAAGTCCAGCAAACGATCTAGGGGTCTCTAAGATTGAAGGGAATTAGCACAGAAATGAGAATTCTCCCTAACAAGGACCCGCCTCGGGAACACCGCCGATGGCAAAACGGATGCAGAAGCCGTGAGGAGCCAGCCATGAGCGGAGAGGAGCAGGGTCCCTCAGTGGTGTGACTTGGACGCGCAAGCAGCAGGGGGTCAAGGACAAAGACGAGGAGGTGAGCAGGGTAGAGGGCCGCCAGAAGGTGGACCACAAAAGGCAGTGGCGGAAAGGACCGGGAGAGGACCTGGCACACACAGCCACAACGGGGGAGTCCCCACTGAGTTATGTGCAGGTGAATCAGTCCGGGGGGGTGTCAGAGGTGGGCCCCAGCAGTGAGGAGGTTGACCCCCTCCTGGGACATCCAGAGGACTGGGGGTCAGGCCCCCTGCTCAGGTCCTGAGCCTCGCTGTACTGTAGGGTGTGTTCCACCCCTCGCCTCTCTGAGACTGAGAATGAAATGAGGGAGAAGAGAGCATCACCGCAGGGAAGGAGGCCCTGGCCTGGGTTGCAGTAACATGTCCTGGCCCCTAGGTGGAGCGCAGAAAGAGCTGAAGACCAAGGGAGGTAGATGAGCAGACTAAATTGAGGCGGTAGGGACCATACAGGGACGCTGACCCACCATCCGGGTTAGGACCTAAAGGCACAGAGAAGGCTGCGGAGAGGGAGTGGGGCACCTGCAGTGAGGACAGTATCCAGGATGATACTAGCATCAAATTCTGACCAGGCCTGGGGAAGATTTTGAACGCCAAGAAATAATGGAGCAAGGCCGCCATTGGTGTGAGGACTGCCAGACACACTCCTACTATTTGGAGGCCCACAGAGTGGAGTGGACCACGCAGGAGAGCACCCAGCATGGAGGAAAAGGTTGAGTTTGAAACGCAGTCACCGCCTGAACCCTTACTGAAGCAGGATTTACATAACAATCCAATGACTCTGCAGTCCACACTTACAAAAGCATTTTAGAAGCTATTTCAACTAATGAGGACGGTCCTCAGCACTAGCGGAGATACGACCAGATGTGGGCCAGCTGGGCAAAAGTACTGATCAGCTGGAGAGGGGACTTCACAAAGTGGATATGATACCAAGGAGAACAGCAAAGCCTGAATGTAGCCACCAGGAATCTTTCGCTGCAGGTGGAACAGGTCTTGCAGAATCAACACAAGGATCAAAAATCTGCCGGAATCCATGGTGGACAAACAACTGAAGGCCTGGGCTTAAGGGATATTCGCAGACATCCTGGGTGGTGTGACCCCAGAGGAAATGGGTCTGGATTGCATCCATAGGACAGGCAGGAACATGGGCTGACCAGGAGGGAGACCTCGGAACATTCTGGCGGCTTTTACGCAATACACCCAGAAGGAAGCAGTGTTGCAGGCAGCAAGAGTTAAAGAACCCCTAACATACAAAGGCTCACCCATCCAGCTGTTCCAGGATCAGGCTGGGCACACACTTCTAAAGAGGAGGCAGATGTGCCCAGTGGTTAGGGAGTTGAGCCAGAGACAGATCCGCTATAAATGGACCTTGCCGTTTGGGTTGCTGTTTCAATAGGAGGGTGGTGCAGAGGCGCATAAGCTCCACACAGGAAGGGATTGTACTATTGCAGTTTGAAGGAGATCAGATTGGGCAGGAGGCACCCCCCCTCACACACCGAGAACTGCCCTAGACCAAGACAATAGGGGTGGGAAACCGCAGGAGACAGAAGAATGCATAGGCACCCACCAGGGGCCCCCAGGCAGGTCCTGGTGGACCTAAGAGACGGGGAGGAGAGGCAAACTGAGGAGGCTCTTCAAGGAACAAAGTGGAAGGTCTTCAAAGGTGGTAATGAAAGGGGCATTAGGGCATTAGGAGTGTACGAGATCTTGAATTTTGAGAGAGTGTTATCACCATGCGGGAATTTTAGTGGGAGAGGCAGGGGAATGGGGGAGGGGAGGGAGAAGGGTGGGTGTATCCCGGAGTTGGGGGATGGGGGATGGGATCGGGAGGGGTGAGTCAGGGATTTGGGGAGAAGGGCAAGGAAAAAGAGGTTGACATTTACTTGGGTCGGGGAAGTGGGAGCTAGAGGAACACGTGGGGAAAAAGGGAAGGCGGGGCAGCGGAACTCAAACTGGGTGGGGGAGCAGTGGACAGAGAGAGCACAGGAGCCCGAGGAGAGGGGAATAGGGCATTGAGGGGAAAGGGGATAGTGGAGGGAGGATCACCAGCATTCAGTTGGGCTATACATAATTTAAGGGGTCTATACTCCCCCTTGAAGAAGAAACTGGAGCTGTTCATGAGGAAGACAACTCTGGCACTACAGGAGACCCAGCTTTTGTGGTGAGATCAAGTGAGGCTTTGGCTAAGAGGCTTCTCCCCTATACATCATGCGTCTGGGTTAACCATGACGGGTGGGGTGGCCCTAGCACTCGGGATGGGGTAGACATCAGAATAACAGATTCAAGGGACGATAAAGGGGCAAGATACGTTATCATAGTGGGCGACTATGAGGGGGTGTTCTGCACAATAGCCTCAGTGTATGTGCCTAACTTGGGCCAGGACGCTTTCCTTAAGGAGTTTTTGACTACAGCAACTAGCAACGCACCAATACTACACCATTTACAACACCATGTCACCACCTCCCAACCATGTTAACAAATCCAGGCCAATTGACTACCACCGGTGTACATAAAACACACTACCTTGCAATACCCTCGAGAGGAACGGCAGATTCCGCTCAAGACTTGCAAAACTCTATGAACCACTAGCTAGAACCCTGGCATCCACTAACAAACAAACAACTAAACACCGGCCCACTCCAACCACCACCCACAGCCCCCCTCCAAGACCCAAATTACAGCTAATGCCTCCACACCCGAGCTAAACAAACCTAGCCTCAAGTGCGGCCTAATAAACACTAGATCACTAGTTGCACACGCCACAGACATAGCAGACATCATCCACTCTGAACAGTTAGACGTCCTAGCAGTCACCGAATCTTGGCTACACGCCGCAGCAGGACCCGCCCTCTCACTGGCCATACCTAACGGATATACCATATTGCGATCAGATAGAACCGATACTCGGGGTGGATGCATTGCACTCATAACAAGAAACAACCTACCTTGCAGACTAGTGCCATCCCCAGTCATCAACTCATGTGAACTCATGACAGCCAAAATAAACATAAGCAACATCCAGACCCTCACAATATACCTGGTATACAGACCTCCAGGCCCCATCGGGACCTTTGAAGATGACATATCTAATATCATTTCAAATAACCTAAATAATTCCTCTCAAGTCCTACTACTAGGCGACCTGAACTTAGGCTACAACGACTGCAAAGACATACACGCATCCAATGTGGCTAGCATACTACCAGAACAAGGATTCACCCAAAGAGTGCTCTCCCCCTCACACAACAAAGGCAGAACCCTGGACTGGGTAGCAGACCATAATTGCAACGCCACGATAGCCTCCATATCCCCCCAGATTTGGACAGATCACCACCTCATAACATTTACCCTAACCACCGCCATCCCACCCTGGCACCCGCACCTCTAGCGCCGTCCATCCCCACCAGGAACAAAAAAACATTACCTGTGACAAACTGCTACCCCTCATCCTCCCCACACTCAATGCCATCCCGGAAAACCTGGACCCCGAAGCTATGATTAAGGAATTCAACCACATCATGACCACATCTCTAGACTCCATCGCACCACTCAAACTTAGACAAAGCAAACCCAAAGCCCATCTCAATTCATGGTACACGCCATACCTAAAATTGTTGCGCAAACAAAAAAGGCATTGCGAGACATCTTGGCGAGCACAACCCTCTGACGAAAACAAAGCCAACCTCAGTTCCATTACAGCCCTATACAAAAAAGAAATCATCCTAGCTAAACGCGAAACCTACAACGCTAGAATTGCCCAAGCCAACTCTAGCATGAAAGAACTCTTTGTCATCCTCAAAGAGCTAGAAGCGCCCATCCCGGTGCCAGACAACTGCATCAAAGACCAACTCTGGTGCTCCAACATCCCTGTGCCAGACAACTGCATCAAAGACCAACTCTGGTGCTCCAACATACAGCAAGCTCTAGCCAACAAACTCACTACCCTTCAAACAAAAATTGCCAAGAAAAAAGCCACACTCTCTGGCAACAAACCCACTAGCATCAACCTAGAGCAACCCTACCAATCACCCCAGATTTAAGTTCTCCAAAGTCACCATAAAAGACACAGAAAATACCATACTATCTCTGAAGCCCACCAACTGTCAAGGCGACTTATGCCCCGCTCAACTTCGAAAGGATGCAGCCAGAGATCTAGCCCCCTTTATCACGAAACTCATCAACTCATCCTTCTCCACCAATACCATCCCAGCCAACCTCAAAGAATCATGGCTGCTTCCTCTACTGAAAAAGCAGACCCTAGACCCACTAATAACCACCAATTACCGCCCGATTACCACAGTGCCTTTTCTCCTAAATATCTCAGATAAAATGGCATACTCCCAGATACAAAAATACTTAGAAACCAACTCTCTACTAGGAACCAGGCAATCTGGCTTCCGACCCCAACATGGGACAGAAACAGCCCTCCTAGACCTCAAGTCACAGAATGATGAACTCCGGGATGAAGGGAAATCAGCCCTCCTTCTACTCCTGGATTTATCAGCTGCCTTCGACCTGGTCGACCATAGAGTCCTATGCAGCCACCTGGACTCGGTAGCTCACTTCTCCAAAAAAGCCATAGCATGGATACAATCTTTCCTAACCAACAGGACTATGAGAGTCTTCTCCCCTATGGCAGCAGCCAACCCCATCCCCATAACTTGCAGAGTGCCCCAGGGATCCTGCGTCTCACCCACTCTCTATAATATCTTTACCAAGCCCCTTTTCGATAATCTGGACCTTCTGTGTGTCACCTACACTAACTATGCAGATGACACACAGATTCTCCTACTGCTTACCGGTGATTACGACAAGGATTTGGCCTTGGTGAACAGGATATATTTCATCATCCAGGCATGGATGGCCACCCACGGTCTATGCCTGAATGATAACAAAACAACGATCATCATCCTGGGCACTCCCTCGACCCTCAAAAAACTCAGCCCCAAATATTCATCATTTAACATAGACAATAATATCATTACTGTCGCCAAAGAGGTTAAAACTCTGGGTTTCTATTTGGACTCCACTCTCTCCTTCAACAAGCAGGTCAGTGCCTTAGCCACGGCATATACATGCAAGTTGATTAGAGCTGGCAAGGCCTTCCTGTCACAAGACAGCTGCATCACCCTAGCCAGAGCCCTCATCTTATCCAGGCTGGACTACTGCAACGCTCTATACATAGGAGTCAGTAAACAAACCATCAAAAAAATCCAACTCCTACAAAATAACGCGCTGAGAGCAGCCTTAGGTATCCCTAAGAGAGAACATATCTCCAATACCAGAAGAGCAAACAACTGGCTCTCCACCCACGATAAAATAAAACTAAAAACGGCATCCCTCACCCACAAGTGCTTGAACAACGCAGCACCCCGCTACCTTTGCAACAGATTCACCTTGGAACCTACCGCAAGAATCACCAGACTCACCAACACCAACTACCTCTGGGTCCCTAGATACAAACGCGCCAAAATCGGAGGCAGCAGCTTCCAGGTCAAGGCAGCTCTCCTATGGAATTCGCTACCATCCCCTCTAAGAATCAATCAAACCTATCACAAGTTCCGCCATAGCATCACTAGTTGGCTCAAAGAGGCCGACATCTAGGCACATGCCCGCTACCCTCTCTACATTGCAGGCACCAGCAGCACCTTCTATCTACCTTATAAATCTATGCATGCCTCAATGTACCTGCCTATATACATCGCAACCTGATTGTGCCAATATGTAACCAATCGGCACTGGCACACAAATGTATTTTTTCATGTTGTAACCAAGCTTTGAATATCCTTCTGCCTTGCGTCTGAATACCCTCGGCTCTGGAGCGCACTACAAATAATAAACTGAACTAAACTAAACTAATCTTTGAGGGGCCACATTGTATTTATGGAGGACTTCAATCTAGCCTGTTCTGGCAAATTTGAAAATTCGGCATGGAAGGGGGCGCATCAGGGAAGGTTGACGTCCCAGTCATTGAAGCAACGCTTTGAAATTATGGGGCTTAAAGACATGTGGAGGGATCTGCATGGGGAAAGGGAGGGCTTTACCTTTTATTCATATGTACATAACTCGCATTCCTGGATCGATTATATTTGGGTGTCAGCCTCGCTCCTGGGGGAAGTCATAGTGGTGGAAGTGGGGCCCATGGGCATAGCGGATCATGCGGTAGTCACTATATCTTACAACTGGTGGGGTGTATGAGGAGGATATGGGGATGGAGAATGCTGGAGGAGTTGCCAAAGAACTTGGTCCTCAAACAGGAAATGGAGGATAGGATGACCTCCTTTTATGAGGAAAAGAAGAAGCAATACACTTAGAGGTTTCATCGCAGCCAGGGCAAGAAGGCATAAAACATGAGACAACTGGAGACCCAATTGGAAGCAGAGGTGGAGGAGGCTAGAAGGAGGCTTCTGAGTGCACAAACTAGAGAAACCTTTAGGGTATATAGGCAGGCGGTGGGCCAGCTGAGCATCCTGACTACCCAAATGGCCGAGAAGGCACTGTTGTCTCTCCAGCAGTGCTATTACATGAAAGCGAACAAGGCAGATATGCTTCTAGCAAGGCTGTTAAGGGACAAAGTAACCAAGAAGATGGTTACAGCAGTAGTCGATGATTTAGGCCAACGCCATACTCTCATGAAGTATATCCAGGTTTGCTTTGCACAGTTCTATGGGGAATTGTACAAGACACAAACCCTGTCTCCTCAAGAGCAGGTGCACTTCTTGGCAAAAATAAGCCTCCAGATGCAGGGGGAGGCCGAGAGAGAGGAGTAGAGGAGTTAAGAAAGGACATAACTGAGGAGGAGGTCCGTAGTTTCATTAAAACATTACCCATCAATAAAGTACCGGGTCCAGATGGATTTACACCGGCCTTCTATAAGGCCTTAGTGGGTGCCTAGCCCCCCAACTGTCAGGGCTGTACAACCGGTTCCTGAGAGGTTGGGTGGATTTCGGCATCAATGGAGTAAGCCAAATTACCCTTATCCCCAAACCCAACAATGATCCCACCAAGTGTGGCTCGTATCGCCCAATAGCATTGATCAATGTCGATGTGAAAATCTACACTACAAATTCTGGCTAATCGCCTGGAGGGACTCCTCCAAGAGTTGATACACTCGGACCAGGCAGGGTTCGTACGCGGTCGACAAACATTGGATAATATATGGCAGATAGTCCATTTGGTAGAAAAGTACACAAGACCGCAACTCCAGCAGTCCTCCTCTCCCTCTCTTCAGAGTAATGGAGAAAATGGGGATGGGAAAGGACTTTATTGTGAGGGTCCAGGCATGTTATAATAACCCCACGGCAAGAATACTCATTATCGGGACCTGTAGTATCAACCTAACTAGGGGAACACAAGGCAGGGGTGCCCCCTTTCACCCGTGCTCTATGCAATATATCTCGAGCCCATACTCCAGGATTGAGGGACTGGATGAAGTCAGGGGGATCCCATTTGGGGGGAGTCCAGCATAAAGTAGCGAAGTAGCGGCGGGCTTGTAGGAAGATCCTCACAGAATTTGGGACTGTTTCATGGCTGCAAATTAATTAATAGAAATCTGAAGTCTTTAACCTGATGGTGAGAAGGAGAAAGGTAGCGTCCCTTAAGGCACCCGCGCCATTCGCCTGTAGCCCGAAGGGATTAAATATCTGGGAGTAAATATAACACTGCAATTCTCAAGGTGGTAGGCGGCCAATTTCGTCCCATGCTCGCCTCTATCGCTAAAGATTTCCATAGATGGAAAATACTTAGGGCTTCCTGGTTGGCTTGGTTAGCGGCAGTTAAGATGGTCACCCTTCCTCGATTGCTTTATCTTTTCCAAGCACTGACAGTGTCAGTGCTGAGTATGTTTCTTCTGGATTTAGGGAAGCCAACGGGCAGCTTCATCTCGATGGAAAAAGACGCAGATCAACCATGCCCTATTGATGGCCCCGAGAAGGGAGGGGTGAATGGTGCTGTCCAACTTTCAATTGTATTACGAGGCCGCCCAGATTAGGTTAATAAGGGAATGGTGTGGTGGGAAACTCTGGGTAGAAATTGATCCTTCTGTAGTTGGACAGGTGCTAGGCGAGGTCTTGTGGATCGGGAGGCAAGATAGGTCAAAACGTATTTATTCAAGTGCCATAACCAAGCTGATGGTTGATACATGGGACATATTAGCCAAGAAATATGGCATTACAACATTATCTTCCCCATTGACGCCAATCTTTCGTAACCCAGGCTTTACACCAGGAACAGAACCTGAGGCTTTCTCCCGATGACATGAGGGGGGTGTAGGAGGATAAGGTATATGTTCCAGGGCCAGTTGATCAGATAATTTGTGGAATGCAAACTAATCTTTGTGTGAGTGAGCAAGAGAGGCTGTGGTACTGTCAAATTAGACATTGGGTCTTAAATCCAGGAGTCAGGGCAGCTGCGACCTGCCCGCTTACGACATACAAAACACAACACAAGACTGGGTAAGGAGCCTCATTTCAAACCTATATTAGATCTTGGATGGGCCTCATGGACATACATGGCAAAATGGGGAGAAAACAATAGGGAAGGAAATTTCTAGAGCGGATTGGGAGAAGGTGTGGAAGTTGGGTCCGAAGCTGCTGAAGGCATCCCAACTTCATGAATGCTGGTATAAACTAATCTTCCCTTGGCATCATAACCCTGCTATATTACACAAAATATACCCAGATTCCTCGCAGGTATGTTGGAGAGGGTGTGGGGGCAACGGGACCTGGGTGCATATCTGGTGGAAATGCCCCAGGGTTATGGCTTTTTGGGAAGAGGTAAAGGAGGCCTTGAGGTCAGCCTTTGGGGACGACGGTGGGATCCCCCCGGAGGAAGTGCTGCTGGGCCTGGAGAGGGGGAGGGGGAACCCAGAAGACGAAGGAAGGCCCGGTTGATGCTGACACTAGCTATGATGTTGGTCATTGCCCAGGGATGGAACAGACCTGAGATCCTGACTCTTCAGGACTGCTTGCGGAAGCTGTGGGACTTTGGCATTGGAGTGGCTCTCATATGCAGTGGAAAATAGACTCTTACTTGGCAAAGGATTGGGGGGAAGTTTTGGCTTTTTTGAAGGAAGATTACAGACTCCAGTTGCGTCCTCAGCGCCTGAAGCTTTTGGACTTAAACTAGCACGCAGTACGACCATGGACTCTTTAGCTTACAAGGACGTTCTGACAGAGCCAGTTAGTATGTTAGTTGAGGCAGGAAAACCCCTCATAAAGATGGGGAAAGTTGGGTTGTCTCTGCATATGTTTAAGCTAATAAATCTATAGCAATCACTATGCCACCTGTGTCAGGCTCCTCCTTCTGCACCCTTTCAGAAGCCACCAAAGGTGTCATCCTCACAAACTGACTATCCTACTAGTTTGCTCGGAGGAGAGCTTGAGCGTTGCGTGCATTTCTTGGGAACAGGACCTGGTCGGGTCAGTAAAGCCCTTCACGCCTCAAACCCCCATGCACTTACCCGGGTATGGTAATAGGTAACATACATTACTAAGTGTTCTTAATTGATAGTGGTGTGATATAAAATACTGCAAAAATATTCTAGAAAATAGCATGTATAGTATTTACTATTGCATGCAGTTTAAAAATTACTTCATGCAAATTTTACAACTCACAAATTAAACTAGAACATTTTATTTTATAAAACGCAGAATGTTCGGACATGATCTTTCACTCTTATTTGCAAGGTGCCCTGTCTCTTCATTCTAACATAGCATTCAATGTTGATCTTCTATTGCATGTAACCGTAAGCGCACCCGGATGCCATTGCGTGCACCTGTTTCAAAGCAACCTAGACGTTAAGAAATGCATTCAGCTGTAGCCTGGACAATATCTTGAGTGCAATAGATCCACTGATCTTCCCAAATGATTTGCTTATTTTCTCTGACATGCTTCATAACCCGACAGAGTTTGATAATCAAAAAACAAGAGAAATGATGGGTGCCAGTTGCTTCTGAAAATCTCTTGCAGAATTGAGGGTGCCTACCCAGTGGTCTCGTTGTCTATTTAATTGCACATCAGTTTGTAGGCCAAATAAGATAAGGCAACAGTCATCTAAAAAACGCTGTTGCATCATCACCCGCGATTCCCTCTGGTATCTGTGATGAATCTGATAGAGTCATCACTCTTCTCCCAGTGGTGACTTCCTTTGATGTGGCCTGGGGACGGCAGCCGCTATACTAGGGAGGATCACATGGGAGGAGACAACCTCTGGGGATATGTCATGGCTTCATTAGATGAGACATGGAATCCCTGTTTTGCCATTAAAGCTAATGCTCGCATACCTAATACCCTCATGGCCTATTGTCATGTCTACTCCTCCCCCTAGGGTGAATCCCAAAACCATATATACCAAACTTCCAACTCAGGCCGCCTTCTTCAGTTTCAATTATCCGTCATCCAGAACTGATTTACCATTTAGAATTATTGAAAGTTATCATGCAAGATACCATCAACAAAGAACTCCTTTTCCCAGAATCAGTGAATACCAAGACTAGGAAGAGGGGAAAAAGCAGTGCAGTGTGGAAGGAGATACAACCCCAGAGAGTGTTCTGGTTGTTTCCCAAAAACACCCATGCCCAGTCAATTTAAAGATCAGAAGTGAAGTGCTAGAGACTGCAACTGCTGGTGGGAGAACGTTTCACCTTTCAGCGATGCGTGGGGATCTGTAAAGCACAGACAAGCGTGGTGAAACCGGGCAGCTCACCATCCAGGAAGAAGGGAGATGCTGCAAGAACGGGACACGCTACAGAAAATCCAGGAGAAGGTGAAAGACTCCAGGGCATTTGCGGACTACAGAAAGCAGCTCCTTACCTACCCGCGCCTGAAGCGAGGCTGGTGAGCAAAGGAGACACTGCAGGAGATGGAAGAACGAAGAGAAAAAAGTCACTAGAGGAAAGCAGGCAGTGCACCTTTACCGGTTGACTGCAAACAAGCCGGAAAATGCCAACAAGAGCCAGTGAGTAAACCCAAGGATAATGGGGATGCTGGGGGCATATCGGCAACCATGCCAAATGCGAATAATAGTAAACAGGAGTAAGAGAGAAAGCCAAGAGAAGACTTGTGAAACAAAGAAGTGAATTGCAAATAAGACCCTTATCAGTGTGTGAGTGTATGGAGTGCAAATACATGGGGAAGCCAAACCAAATCAAACTTCAAGAGGATATATTTTGCAACAAAGGGAAAATACAACGGTGGATGTGAAGAGAAACATTGTGTAAATAGAAGAAAACCTGGAAGGAGAGTATACCAGGCAATTGCAAGTGTGTGAATCCAATAAGCCCTGGCAGGAGAGTGTACCAGGCAATTGCAAGTGTGTGGATACAATACATCATAAGAAGGAATATTAGAACTGTGTTGATCAGACAAGAAGAACCAAAATCCTGGCAGAAAGGAAAACCAGGAATTCTGAAAGAAATAGAATTACAGAATGTAATCACTCTATGTGACTGTGCTTTTGTGGGCCAAGAAAGACACAAGGAACTTGTGTATGAAGAGTACTGAGAAGAAATACCAGGACTGTGTTGATTGAAAGACAAGGAATAAAACCCTCGGAGAAAGGGATACTAGGAACCCTGAAAGACATAGAATTATAAAGATAGACAGGTGTGTGTTTGACAGTGAGCTTCAGGATCTTTTGTGTTAAAGAGGAATCCAGGGGTAGAGAATCATCCTCTGAAACAAGGTCCTTTTATCTTCTGATAATATGTCTTTGTTAAAGAGGAATCCATGTGAAGGGAACCACCCTCTGTAACAAAGAATCTTGACCCTTGAAGAACTTTTGTGTTGGAACTATTTATTCTTCCTTTTCAAACTTTTTTTTTCAAGCACCTAAGGTTAAAGACATTTTCCTTTTTATCTTATTGTTTCGTTTTTAGTGTGAGGGTCAGAATATGTTTGGACATACGGGCAGTTTTGATTATTTTGAAATCCTGACACAGATAGATCCTTACTTTTGGTATTAGGTGGTAAAAATCCTCTTAGAGCAGGGTCAGAAAGGCCTTTACCCAACCCTTTTATTTTCAATAAAAAATGTGAACCAAAAACATAGCTACCTTGTGCCTGACTTTTATTCCTGATTCACTTTGTTTCCTCTGTGTTATTGAAGGAGTTCAACGTCTAATTCAAATAAAACAAATTCTCTGAAAATATCCTCCAAATTATATATTCTCTGCTCGGTTTCACAGAGCTGCCTGTCCATAATCAACTTCCAATTTGGCACCATTATTTTTCATTCATCATTTTATTGCCGAGTTCAGTCAATACTGTATCGCCTACTGGACCATGAGGCGTACTGGATGCAGTGGGGCCTCTTGAAAGTAGCACTTAATGTTGTTATAATATCTTTCAATTAAATGCTTTTTGGAGCTGCCATCGGTGAATGGCTGTAGTTTTCTAAAGGATCAGTTGAGGCTTTGCACGCTTTGAGGTTTGAACATAGAGAATAAGGCAACACGGGTAAGAGCCGACTGCTGTGCTAATCTCAAAGAACGGAAAAAATGTGTGGAAAAAAATAACCGCAGGTATGCTACATAGTTAGACAAAGATTGTTGGTGATGCATAATTCCTCTCACAAAATGGTGGCATACCGGTGCTGCTTGCAATGATATTGAAAGAAAATTCTGTCTAAGCATAATTATGCTTGAAAGACACATTTCATCACGGATGCAGCAAAAACACCTGTGTACTTGGCAGCCAGGGCCCGGCGCAGATTTACTGATATGCTTGTACATTGAATGCACATTTCCTACATTAGGTTTATTTTGGATCAACATATATCATTAAACCAAACGATACAAATGCACAATAAAATTCATATTCAATTTCAATATAAAATCAAAAAAGTAAAATACAGACAAATGACTACAATTAGGCTCCCAGCACATTGATTCATGTTAGTTTATTGCGAATATCATAGAATGAATTGTAAATACCCCCTCGTCGGACCTTCATTGCCATGTGCCGTGAAAAGGATAAAGAATAACGATTACAGGTAGCAGAGTATTTCATTATTGTATCCTCCTTTTACCGGTTCAATTTGAATAGCAAGTAATGCAGAGTTTCCTTGAACGCTGCACTGTAACAGACACCCTTACACTGCGGGCCCCGCTCACTGCAGTTGCGTAGCCGATACGCATATCCTTTTCCCTCTGTGCTCCTGTAGACTTCGTAATCTGTCTGAAACTGTTTTTATATATCGAAAATTGGTCAGCTGTGCACATTTGTATGCCTCCAAACCTCAGGCTCAGCCTTGACATTTTAATACAAAATGTATCTTTACAACATTGTTTCCTTTATAGGAAAAGATCCAGGATTTGAGTGAAAAACCTGCGAATTGCCGGGATTTCTGGAATCAAGTGTCTCCTCTTTGCACACAAATACAGACAGAAATCATACTGTTTTGTATTTGTATTTATTTATACAATTCAGGTCTTCCTGCTTGGTTCCCAGTGGTGTTAGCCATGACTTGCAGGCCAACAATGTTTCAAACTGCCAGCTTGGGGGAGTGTAAAACAATTAAGTGATATCCCAGTTCAAGCTGTTTAAATTTCCCAGCCCCGTTTGTTTACTGGATGTCTGTGCGGTGGGTATGTGTGTTATTTCTAAATATACACCTTGTATATTTGAATAAATGTGAAAACTACCAATTGCAACCGTTTAAATAAAAATACAAAATTCTGAAAAAAACAAAGAGAATTAACAATAACTAAACATTGACAAATTCAGATAGACTTGATTATGACACATACTCGAGTGTAGGCTTGCAAAGCAACTGAAACACAGCAAAGAAATCGAGGGGCTGCATGTGTTGACCAGCCTTGAAACTGTATGTTTTAATTTTGAAATCTCCCACACCCTGAAAGTTCAGTAGAAATCAGGGGCCCTATTACAGCAACTTTGTGTGTGGGGGGGGGGGGAGGCAATTGACAGCAGGTAAAAAATTGCAAAAGTGCAAAAACACATTACTTCAATGCATGTTTGCACCTGGGCAATGCTTCCCTGCTAGTAGTATTTGCCCTGATGTACAAATGCACTGAAAGACTGTTGATTGCACATAGGTAATCACCCCCCCCACCCTCAGTGATAATTGCACTTGCACCGGTGCAACGTTTCTTTAAAGCTCCCCCCCCCCCAAGCTTTGTTCTTTTTTACTCTATCGTGTGGGTGACGCAAATAAAGACAAACTGCCCAGCGAGAGACTCGGATGTGAGCCATGTCTGTAAATTATGCTCAGAGCTGAAATATGTTCCCGAATGCCTCCTGTTTACTGTTCTGAAGGACACTTTTGTGCAGTTAAAAACAAATGTCACTCTAAAGCTGGCCCTGAAGGTCCCAGGGTCGCACTCTGCTACACAGCCATGATTTCTGGATATATTCACAACATGTTATGCCATTTGCAGCAACAAAGAAAAAACATACGGTAACGCCTGTCAAACCCTCCTGGGTTCTTGGTCACATAAAAAAAAATACATTAGTAATTGAAAACATTCGTGGAATTGCTGGCTTCCAGGATATTACTTGAAACAGATCACACATTTATACGACGTTTGTTTGTTGGTTTTATTACTTATATTGCGCACCAGACCCAAGGGTATTTATTAGGCCACATAGCATAAGACAGCTTGCAGCTTGGTTACATAAACAATTTAGTTACAGAGACAATTTAAATACTTGAGTAGAACAATCATATATTTTTTTTTTTTTTGCAACCTCAAAGGTTTTTACAAAGATTGATCCTTTCTATTTGCTTCTTTTATCCAGCTATGAAGGTATGTAGCGACACCACTGTCAACGACGAGAGGGTTTATTGGTGTGTCGATTTGCGTCGATTTGACGTATCATGCATTTAACGTGTCACTTTGGGCAACGGTCACTTTCCTGAAGATCGCTTCTAAAAATTTGGCCGCTGCCCTAGACCATCTGGCCGAATCTCCAGATATCATCCGACACCAACATGTTTCTTCATCAAGCGTAGACGCCTGGCTGCTCAGTGGTGTCAAGAAGGCGTGTCTTTCCAGTGTTAAGGCTGGGCAGGACATGAGAAGGTGGCGAATTGATTCTAGTTCGTTTGGAGTTTCGCAGAAACGACAGTCTGAGGTCTGGGGGAGAGCTCTGATGTATAGAATTTCTCTTGTAGGGATCAAATTCAAACGAGCCCGCATAAAGTATTTTCTTAGTTCCTTTGCCGGAAGTCTCTCACAATATTTCATTGGAACTTTCATCTGGTTATGAGTTGGTGGTAGATGTTTTAAAGATTTATAAGACTGGATTTTTTCAATTGTACTTATCCAATCTTGTTGCTCGATTTTTCTCTTCACTCTGCCTGGATTGGAAATAAGCGTTTCTTCGTCACACGCTATGGTTTCTAGTTTTGCTTGGATTTTTGAGACCCATTCCCGTAATGGTTTGCAGGATCCCTTACTGATTTCCGAAGCAACCACTTGAAAAATTGGGGGTGAGTCCGGGATTAGGATTTTTCTGTACAGCTGTGCGGCACTCTGAGTTATTGCCACCACTAAGGACAGCAGGCCCAAGTCTCTTCGAATCGCTGGCATTGGGGCAGCTTTTGGTAAGCCTAGTACTGATTTCCAATAGAAGCCTTCCAACTGGGTCCATAGTTCTTCTTCCATGGTTAGATTAGCTGCCATTCCGTAGGTTACGGCGGGTACTTCTTTGGATTTGTAGAACTGGATTGTGGGCGTCCACGAAAACTTTCAGAATTTTCTATCAATTGACCGTGCTTGTGCGGTAAGATTTCTCATTTTGTCCCAAAGTAGTTTCCGATGGGAGTTTTCTTTTATGGAATTATCGAGCTGATTCCCAGGTATTTGTATTCATTTACTTGCTCGATTTTTGAATTTTCCAAGTACCAAGAATTGTTGGTCTGTTGGTTCCTCAATGCTTTCGTCCATATTAAGATTTTGGTTTTAGATGTATTAATTTTTAAGTTGTTGCTTTCCATATAAACTGCTAGGTTTGCCAATTGTCTTTGTAGGCCTATCGCCGTCTGGTCCATGAGGACCAGCTCATCGGCGTACCACAATCCTGATACCTGGTGAATACCCACTTTTGGCAGAAAAGAACGCACTGCTCTTTCTGATTCTTGGTAGTCTCCAATGAAAGCTATGAATAGCGCTGGAGCCAGTGGACACCCTTGTTTGACCCCACGGTTGGTTTGGATCTGATCCGAAAGGGTGCCTTGTTTGCTAAGACGGACCCGTAAAGATGTTGAAGTATGAAGGGCTATTATAGGTTCAAGTACCGGACCTGGGCATTTCCATGTTGTTAACTTCGACCAGAGTCGGTTTCGATCGACCATGTCGAATGCTTGGGACAGGTCCACCATTGCCAAGAAGACTTTAGGCGCTCTGCTTTTTACTTTTGCTTTTATGATGTTCAATATTAGGAGATTTATTGTTGTTCCTGCACCTTTTTGGAAGCCGGTCTGGAAGGTGTCGGCCGAAGGAGAGTTTCTTGCCCATTTTTTAAAGTGGGACAGCAGCAGTGAGGCGAAGATCTTACCGATGATATCAAGGAGCACTATTGGTCTATAGTTTGACGGTGCACTTTTGTCTCCTTTCTTAAAAATTGGGACTAGGACCGCCTCTGTCCAAGTTTCTGGGATTTGTTTCTGAGTTTGACAGAGTTTGAATATTTCACTGATGGCGTAGGCCCATTCCATTGGATGTTTCTTAAGGTCCAGATTTGACAGCCCATCCAGCCCTGGCGCTCTTGACGCTTTTAAGTTGGTAATTATTCTAGCAATGTCTTCGACTTCGGTCAGGTTGACCCATTGGTTTTTATTCAGCAACACAGTCTGTGGCACCCGGGTTACAGGGGCCTGGTACAGGGCTGAAATATGCTGTATTTGTTCAGGTACGGATTTGATATCAATGGTGCAGTTTGGCCATTGACACTCCTTAATAACGTCCAGAAGTCTCTGGTGTTTCTTGTAGCTAGGGTTCGAAACATCGATTCTGCGTCATTTTGGTATAGCGTTTGCTGTTGTGATTTTAGCCATGATTTATAGGCTCTTGCTAAACAATCGTAGGTGCTCCAAAGTGCCTTCGTTTTCATTTTTACTGCCAGTTTTTTTGCTTTTTTTACTTCACAACGCTTTTCGGCCACCGTGGTGTTGAATACATGAGTGTGAGGTGGCTGGGATCGTGTCTTTCCATTAAAACTGGCTTTGTGATCTACCAGGAGGGATGTATATTCGGGTCTCATCTAATCCCTGGGATCATAGTCATTAATCCTCTTTAGATTTTCCCAGAAAGTTGTTATTTCGGCTGAGGTAAAACGGAGACGGTTTTGTTGTCTGTTTCCACGTCAGGTAGATATTGCGGTCTTTCCCAGGCTGCGCCGTTCCACGACATCTGCAGAAGATTGCGATCACTTTCCGTCGTTCTCGCGACTTTGTATTCCACGAAATAAGGGATCAGGCTTTCTGAGATAAATATGTAGTCTAATGTTGCCGAGGCCTCTAACCTTTACCACGTAGGAATTTGGAAGCCAGAATCGCATAGCGTTGCCGTATTATAGAATTTTCTGGATTTCATTAGGTTCCCCCATGCGCGGCCTCTTTCATCAACTTGGTGTTTGCCCTTCTGTGCTGCACTTTTCGATTATTCGCCTTTGCATTTTGCATTAAGGTCGCCGCAGATTATGATGTTTGGAACGTTCCTATCAATCATTATGTCGTCAATGCTCTCGGCTATTGAATTGCAGAACTCGATAGTCGTTGTTCTTTCTGGGTTCCAGTATAGATTTAATATTACTAGATCAGTGTTTATCCAGGCCTCTTGTGCGGGGTCAAAGTGAAGCCAGGAGGCTAAAGACACCAGTTTGCCCTTTGGGGTAAGAGATGAACCTAGTCGAATAGCAGTGAGGATGCCCGCTGAAGGCCGGCCCCCGTTGCTTCTGGTAGCTGGGGATATTTCGATTTTGTACCCGTCTAAGGACGGTTTGGTCATTAACCAGGTTTCCTGGAGGCAGATCAAATCAAAAACACCCAGATTTATGTCATTTTTTCTAGTTAGGTGGCGATGTCCTCTGGTGTTCCACGATGCCATCTTTAAGGCGCTGTCTGAGTTTTGAATCGATTGCATCGTGTTCGTCTTTTTATTTTCTGGGAGGTCGTTGCTATTTTTTTTGTCGCCCAGAGAAGGTGTCTGTGAACCATTTCCATGGTTTTAAGGCAGATGTGTCTTTAGATTCTCTGACTGCCACCCTTCTTTCTTTATAGTTGGTCTCACGTTGGATCTCGTCGTGCCTATATTTACTGGCATTAGATGCTGAAATTCGTCGGTTTCCTTTATTTGTATATTCAGTGTCAGCTCTCCGGTCCTCCCCCTCCGTTCTTCTCTCCGGCCGTCTAGAGTTGGGAAGTAGGGCATTCTTATCCCGTGGGCTCCTCAAATGCTCTCCTCTCTCTCTCTCTCTCTCTCTCTCTCTCTCTCTCTCTTTCTCTCTCTCTCTCTCTCTCTCTCGATTCCTGATCTCCTTTCTCTTTGGATTTTGAGCCCTAGCCGTTGGAGATCTTTCGTTATTGCCGGAGTGATTGCACTTACCGCCTTATTCCTGATGTGTAGGTAAGCTTTAGCTCTATGTTCTCGGTGGTAAGGCTCGATTAAGGAGAGGTCATCCGATGTTATATGTCTGAGTTTCTCGATTTTCCCTAAGAGTCTTAGTACTGTTCTTCGATTGAGGACCAAATAGCTGTCTTTTGCCGACGTTTGCTCGAGTTTGAAGAGCACCAAGTCAGTCAACTTTCGATGTTTTCTTACTTCTGTCTCTCGAGATCTCATGGAGTTCTTAAATGAGACTGCTCTAGGTCTGGCGTGTCGCTCATTTTGGCTTTGTCTCTCGTCTCGTTCTCTCCTTAAAGTATCAGCTTCACTTTCCTTTAATTTGTTTGCTGCTTCCAGGGCCGCACTTGGCGAATTTGAGCGCACCCTTTTTGTCCCAGTGCCCGAGTTCCTGGGTGAGAGCCTGTTTTCCTCTGACATGGTCCTCGAGTCCTGGTCATTTAGACGGGGCGAAGGTTTTTTTTGAGTTGATACTGTGTTTGGTGGCAGAGTAGTGGAAGATATTTCTGCGTCTAAATGCTGCGAAATATCCAGCAGGTCAGAGGACATATCTTGGTCGTCATTTATTATTAGGACCACGGCTTGGTCCTCCTTTGCCTGTATGTTGACAGAGTTCGAACCACTGTTGGTATCACAATTTGATCTCACTTGTTCTTTGTTGTTGAAGTTCAGTGGGTGGATCGGTTCTTTAGACTTTGCTTGTGTACAACCATTAGGCTTTGTGGAGTTTTTCACCTTTCTTTTGGGACCAATTTCTGTCAGGTGGAGTGCTGGGTCAGCTGAAGTTGTGGGTGCGGAAACTTTGTTGCTGGTTTTGAGAAATATTGGGGCCAAGTTCATTTCGTTCTCGTGGTCTTCCGTCTGTGTTGACATCGAGGAGGTTGGTTTAGTGTTTTGGGCCTGGAACGGTCTATTTTTAAGGCACTCCTCAGTCAGTTTCTCTATTTTGTTTCCCAGTGTTGACTCTATTGCTTTGGAGTTTTGGTCAACTGCCGTTAGATAGCCTTTGATGTAGGACAATTTGTCTATCATGTTGGCTATCATTGCGGTATTATCTATGAGAGCCTCGTGTAGCTTACTAAATGGGTTTAGGGCAATAGTAAATGCTGACATGATGGACAGTAAGTCGGGTTTTCTTTTTTGAGGGGGTCTCTGTTTCTGTAAAGCTTGGCATTTCACTTAATCGTCGAGATTTATTCGGCGATTTTGTGCCTCTATCGATTGAGATTTGGTGGCCTCTCTCTGCAGATCTTCTTGGTGCACGTGGTGTTTCTCCTTGGGTAGTATACAGGGGATCAACCGAGAGACGCCCCAAATTTCCCAAAGTATGTGGGCGCGTCCATGCATAAAGGTCCTCCACCTGGCCATTTTTGGTGGCAATTTTTTCCCTTTCTCTTCCCGGGATTACTGGGGGACACGTGGCCACAATAGCCACGGGGGATCGATGTTGCAGGAATCTTTTTGGGAATCGTGGTTTCTATCCTCCGAGCGTCTTTCTGCTTGGGGAGGGGATTTGTCTCTTGGCTCCGGGTCTGGTTGCGTGGTTTTATTCTCCAGCTCCACACTTAGGTGCAGCAGTGGGCCTTGTTGTGCTTGCAGTGAATCTTTCGGGTTTAATGCGGACACCCTCAGGTCAGTTTTTCTCACTTTGGACTTCGAAGGGGGTTCTACGATCGCCTCCAAAATTTCCGCATCAGACAGCTCTGGCTCTTGATCCAATTTTCTTGGCTCTTGATCCAATTTTCTTTTGTGTTGGGATGTAAAGTATTCTTTTAGTGAGGCGGATATTAGAGGGGTCGGCAGAGTCTTCAAGCTCCCCTGATTTTTCAATGTTATTTTTTTCTGTTTCTTCGCCATTATTTTTTCTGCCACTACGCGTGGTTTAGTTGTTGACTTTGTGTGTATACTCTTACCGGCCTCGCTCGTGGATTCAGATTGATATGTAATCGCTGCTTGGGCTGTTGACAATGGATCGCCCGCTGGTGGAAGCTCGGTTTCATCTGCGGCGTTATTTAAGGCCGCCGGGGCCTTTGGATTTAAGGGGCCCAGCACCTGGTGGATTTCAAATATTGAATCATCTGGGCAGGGTATTGGCTCTTCGTTTTCGGTGTCCCATGAATCATTTGAGATGGTGCTTGTTCGGGAGATTTTTTGATTGTTCATTTTTTTTTGTTTTTACCACCTTTGTTGGTTCGTTGAGAAGTTTGCTGTTTGATGGACTTGGGCTGTAACCATCCGGCCGGTTTCGACAACGGCCGAATGGTTCGTCGGGACGTTTGCGGACTGCTTTCTCCCAGTTGTGGCATGGAAGTGCAGTGCTCCTGGTGAGTGACGGTTGGTCCTTTTGCCCGTGGTCACGGGGAATGTTGTGCAAGCCCCTCCCGGCAGTTCCGGGCCCAGCTGAGACTGTCCTCCGACCGTCATCAGTGTGGGCTCCCTCGTCGAGACGGTCAGACTGCCGGGAGCCGCAAGGGCGGTAGATGCTGCCGATCCCCGCGGAGAGGATTCCTCAAAGGTAGGTTCTTTTGGTAAAGGTTCCTTGGGGTTTCCCCCCTCCTGACTTGATGGGGTAGGCGAGCGCACTTCTCCACCGCGCTCCCTCTCCTCAAACAGCACCTCGGCTACCAAGTTCTCCTCCACCGGAGATCGTGGGTTTAGGGGGGGAGGTACCTCCAAGGTTCACAGGGGTTTTGTAGTGGCCGAGGGAGGGGGGATTATAGTGTTCTCACTACGGAGAATAGAGTCAGTAGGTTCTGTGGCGGGGATTACCTTTGTCATTTTCCGGGTTTTCCCCAATTTAGCTTCTCTGGGGTCCTGGAGATCTTGTTGGGGACCCTGCTCGAGCGATGATTTGCTGCTACGTAGGCGGCGACTTAGATCGTCATCCGTTGGTGAAAGTGGCGCCATAAGTGTAAGATGGAAGAAATTATTGTGTGGATAAAGAAATCACACGCTTGAGGCGCCCTTGGTCGAACTGATCTGCGCAGACGGTGTCGCTTTTCCTTTGTCCACCGGACACCAGACACACCGTTTCGCACACCGCGCCACGCTCCGCTGTGTTTTTTGTGGAAGGTTCTTCCGGGATTGGAAGAAGTAAAGATAGGACTGCAAAAGAAAGTCCAAGTACAGTCTCAGTGCACGGAAGCAGGAGAGTTTGAGCAGCGGTCTGTCCTCACCGGTCTCACCAGGCACACTGCTTGGCACACCGCGAACAATCATAATACAAGCAGAGCAATTCAATATCAATATCATATGTACATGTAATGCCAGAGGTAGGCATGAGTAGGCACTAGGAGGGAGCCCCACAAGTCCTTGTGGGTCAAGGAAATTGTAAATATGTAATGTGGCCAGGATAGCCCGAAAGGAGCAATCAAGGTAGGTGTATGGCTAGTCCTAGTAGTCATGATCTTTGATCCACCTTATGAGGTTCTGTCGGAATGTAAGGTAGGGTTGATCTGATCGTAGAGAAGGAGGTAAGGAGTTCCACAGTTGAGCTGCTTTGACTTGGAAGCTGCCTCCCCCCCAACTATAGCAAGGTTGAATCTAGGTAGTGTGATGTGATTGGAGTTGGCAGACCTGGTGGGTATAGAAGAACATTTTCTGGTGATTCTCTCAGAGAGATAACAGGGAGCGGCATTATTTAAGCATTTGTGTACAAGTGATGCAACTTTTAGCTGGATTTTCTCATGCGTCGATAGCCAGTTGTTGGCTCTTCTGGTGTCAGAAATATGATCTCTCTTGGATATACCTAGCACTGCTCTAAGCACATTATTCTGCAGGAGGTGGATTCTCTTAATGGTAGTTTTATTTGCCCCAATATAGAGAGAGTTACAATGGTCCAGCTTAGAGAGAATAAGCGCTCTGACCAAAGTAATACAGCTATTGTTGGATAGGAAGGGTTTACCTGCTCTAATCAATTTACAAGTATAAGCAGTGGCGGACGCCATCGCATTAACTTGTTTGTTGAACGATAGGGTAGAATCAAGATAAAAACATAAGGTTTTTACCTCATGGGCGGTAGTAATCAGGTTGTTGCCGTTGTTGAAGGTGGAGTAATTCGGTCCCAGTTTTTTTAGGGTAGTGGTAGTGCCCAGGATTATGATCTCAGTCTTATCATTCAGGCATAGTGCATGGGTGGCCATCCATGCCTGAATGATGAGATACACCCTGTTCACCAAGGCCAAATCCTTGTCATAATCACCCGTAAGAGGTAGGAGAATCTGGGTAGCATCTGCATAGTTAGTGTAGGTGATACAAAGAGAGTCCAGATCATCGAAAAGGGGCTTGGTAAAAATGGTATAGCGTGGGCGAGACACAAGAGCCCTGGGGTACTCCACATGTAATAGGGATAGGGTCTGCAGCCGCCGAGGGAGAGAAGACCCTCATGGTCCTGTTGTTGAGAAAAGATTGAATCCAAGCTATGGCTTCTTCCGAGAAGTGGGCAGCCATATCTAGGTGCCTGCACAAGATCTTGTGATCAACCAGGTCAAATGCGGCAGATAAATCCAGAAGGAGGAGTAGTTCTGACTTCCCTTTATCCCTAAGCTCATCAATCTGCGCTTTGAGGTAAATTAAGGTAGTTTCCGTCCCGTGCTGGGGTCGGAAACCAGACTGGGTGCGCCTAACATATGGTTAGTTTCCAGCCAGATGTTTTTGAATTTGTGGGTACGCCATTTTGTCTATGATTTTTAATAGAAAGGGAACTGTTTGATAGGGCAGTAGTTGGTGGGAATAGAGGGGTCTAGCGTCTGTTTTTTGAGTAAAGGCAGCACTCAGGATTCTTTGAGGTTACTGGGTATGGTACCCGTGGCAAATGATGCATTAATGAGTTTTGAAATGAAAGGGGCTAGGACTCTCGCTGCATCTTTTTTAAGTTGGGCTGGACATTGGTCTCCCATGCAATTTGAAGGTTTGAGCGATACAATAATTTTTTCAGTTTCTGTAATGAACACTTTCTTGAACTTGAACGGGGGGGGTTGGTTGAAAATTTTAGGAGGCAAGTTAAGAGTATTGGGCATGGAAGTTTGGGTTAGAGTCTTTTTTTTCTTAGCAATTTTGACCTGAAGAGTTGAGGCTTCGTTGGCCAAAGCTTGCTGTATATTAGAGCACCAGTCTTTGTCTTTTACACAGTTGTCTGGCACTGGGATAGGAGATTCTATTTCTTTCAGGATGACATAAAGTTCCTTTATACTTGAATTGGCTTGAGATATTCTGTTGTTTTAGGTTTCCCGCTTAGCCATCAGTATTTCTTTTTTGTAGGTTCTTGCTATGTCCTTGAGATTGTTTTTGTTTGCATCAGAAGTGTGTATTGGGTTTATTGGGGGTTTAATCACACCTTTTTGTAATCACCCCCATGTTTACTTTGACTAAGTATTCTGGTACGTTTTTGTTTCTTTCAGTATTTGCTTTAAACACAGAACAATTGAAGAAGAAATTAAAAGAAATAACTTGGCAATTACATTTGTATTCATCAATCTTATGTCTGTATTTATGGAAGTGGTCTAGAACACTCCTATTGAGCAAGCAATGCAAGGCTGTACGAGAAGAGAACAAAGCAAGTGGAAGGACAGGGAGAGATGTGGGCAAGTGGACAATAGGTTGCCCCTTGAAAGAAGTGGGTCTTCAGTCCTTGCCTGAAAGTCATAAGCGATGGGGCAGTCAGATGCTCGTCAATATTTTTGCAGTTTCGGAGGGCGCATCATTTGAAAATGTGGAAATGTAATTGGTTATTTATAATTCTAAGCGCGGACCCAGGGATCGAACCTGTGTTGCTCCGCGTCGTCACGCTTTCAAGGCGAGCGCGTTACCCTTAAACTATAATCCCGAGATGATTGTGCATAACCTGCTTATTACCGGAGATCATCCTGTAAGTGTGGGTCTGCATCTGCTTTTTTTTGATTCCAAGACAAATGCGTTGCCCCTGAGATATCCTCCCAGCCCTATTTTTCAATGAAATCCTAAAATATGTCATAAGTACTCCGGTGTGATACTATGAGTTGGGCAGATTTTCTCTCAGGAATACCACTAGAGGAAATGACCACTACTCCTGATGGTGTTCCTGGAAATCTTCCCAATTCCGAGATTACTGCCGGTAATGTTGTTGGTATTGATGTATTACTCTTGGCGGTATTCCACCGGCACCAGTTTGCATAGTTTAAAAAAAAAAAATTGTATCCCTTTACACCATCATGCTTTTGTTGGAAATGGATAATGACAACAGGGGTACATACCCCTTCTGTACATTTTTTCCTGCACAAAATATTCAGTTCTGACCATTTCATTATTTACCTAGTGAGAGGGAGGACATCTGATGCAAAACCTTTGACCCTTTTCAATAGCCAAATGAAAAAGTTTTCCCTATATAAAAGGCAAGCACTTGCACCTACCTTCTGTACAATGATAAACCTTTAAAAAATAATTTGAGGCCATTTGATAGTACTTACTTCCACCTCTAGATAAAGTATAATGTAAAGTGGATTTATAAAGGGCTCTTCTGCCTCGCTGTACATGGCTCTGTGAGAAAGGTGGGGGGCAGGGTTTGTTAGCCGGATAGTGGGAAGGCAGATGTGGAAACCTGTGGTGTTGCTGGATGCAGGTCAGAAGTAGCCGTTACCTGTGTGTCAATATGAAAATCTCTGTTTGTGGTTGATGTGGACCGTGGCAGGTTAGCTGTGCGCGCAGCCCCTAGGTTGTGGAGTGCAGAATCGGCAGTGGTTGTTGATAGAAGATGATGAACAGGGTATGACTGAGTCTGTTAAGTACACTAGATAGTGTTAGGGGGAAGTTTGTTGAGGGATGTGCAGTCAGGGGGTTTGGGTGCTGTTGCTTTCTGGCTCTCTGTCGTAGATTTCACTGTAGTTCAGGTGCAGACTAGTGTCACGCAGCAGAGGTTCCATAATTAAAATGTATTTCCCATGAATGGTAGCATTAAAGGTTTCGCAATTGCTTGTCATAAAGTAGCCAAAATGTCTGGTGCACAGTTTTTAGTCGGTGGCTATTATCTTCAATTTCTTTCAAAGTAGTTGGTTGAAAAGTCACGTTTTTAGCTGTTTCCTGAAAGTCAGGTGGTTCTCCTCCAAGTGGAGAGGTTTGTGGGGGAGGGGGTTTTCCTGTTTTTCGGGGCCAGAACTGAAAAAGAGGATCATCTGTGCATTAGTTATTGTTGCTAGGGACTGGTTAGTACGAGTACACCGATGCTGGACCCAACTTATTTCTGAAGGGGGAAGATCCCCTTCAATGGCATGAACGATGGGTGATGCATAAGGCTTTCCAAATCTTTTTTTGAAGGGCAACCACTGGAGAACATGTAATGCTGGTGGGTCATATTCGAATCGCTTCATTCTGAGATGGAGTCTTGCTGCTGCATTTTGAACTTTTTGGAGTTAGTTCATTAGGTATTTTGCTAATGTGAGATAGAGGCTATTCACATTGTCTAATTTGGATAGTATTCGATAAATTGTAGCTAGTGCCCTGTGGGTGAATGTTACATGAGGGAAGATGCGGCTTAGCATGCTCAGCCAAGAGAAAAAAGCCTTTGACTATGGCTTTGATCTGCAGACCAAGAGTGACAGTGTTGCCCATTGTGGTTCCAAGAGCCTGAACTGTGGGCAACTGGGTGGGTCAAAAGCCCATATCGTGAGGCCAAGGGATTATGATGGAGTTAGGCTGTCTAGGATTGCAGAGAGTCAGTTCTGTTTAGCTAATATTGAGTTTTAGTCTGTTTGTTGTCATCCATGCATCCACCTGTGTGAGGCAATTGTTAATGCCTGGAGCGTTTGGTGGTGGGTGGTTCACACATTTATAGATTATTTTGTGTCATCTATCAAGTTGTAGCAGGAGATACCAAATCCACCGATGAGGTCTACTAGTGGTGTCCTGTAGATGTTGAAAAGTAAAGGTGAGGGTCTGGGTCCTTGGGGTACTTGGCAGGTAAGTGGGCAAGGCCAGGAATTGTAGGAGCCCAGGGCAGTGGTTTCTGTTATACCCATAAGGAAGGAGGTGATCCAGTGTAAAGAGGTTACTTTAATAACAATATCGTCAAGTCTTTAGGAGGGTCTTGTGATTGATGGGGTCAAAATCAGCTGAGATGTCCAGCGGGATGAGGGCACGCTCAGAGTTTGCATCCCGCTGATTTTAACTGTAATCCAGATGGAGGAGAGAGCCGACTCTGTATTCCTGGAAGGTCTATATCTGAGCTATGCCTCATCCAGGAGGTGATTTGTTTCGGCAAAGGCCCAGAGTTGACTATATATGAATTTTCACAGATGTGTCCTGATGAAAGGAAAATTTGAGTTTGGACAATAGCTGTCTGAGTCATGGGCTGGCGATTGGGATTTTCAAGCAAAGGTCTAATGTATGACGAAGCTGGCCATCTCCTAGTGCGGATGGGTTCAATAAAAAGTGATGGATTTAAATCCAGCTCTTGATGCCGCCAATAGTATGCCATTGCAATACCACCCGAGAAACCTTGGTTTGGTGTGGTATAAGTGGTGATATTTGGCAAATGCTGCCATTCTCACCATACGTGAAAGGTCCTGTGTATAGATCTGAAAACCCAGAAGCATGTTCTAAGTTATATTATGTTATAAAAATGTATTAAGCGCTTGTTCGCTCAAGGGCATCATGGCGCTAAAGGAGAGAGAGTAGCCTTGACTGCAATCACTGTCTTAGAACAGATACCTTTTCAATGTCCTTCTAAAGATAAAATGATTTGAAGAATTTTTCAGGGTCAGCGGGAAGCTGTTCCATCGTCGAGCCGAGGCAACAGAGAAAGCTTGCCCACCAATGCGGGAGCGTCTAAATAGTGGAACAGCAAGTAGGCCCGCAGTGGCAGAGCATAGAGGTCGCGTAGGAAAGTAGCGGGAAAACTTATCACAGAGATATTCAGCACCTTGGGCATGCAGGGCACGGCGTACCAAGCAGAGAGTCTTAAAGGCAATACGCTGGTTAACCGGGAGCCAGTGTAAAAACCCAGCACAGGAGATATGTGGGACCCATAGGGGGAGCCAGTGGCAACCGGGCAGCCATATTTTGCAGACATAATAGCCGCTGTATTAAACCCTTGGGTTGAGCCAAATAGAGAGGGAGTGGCAATAATCTAAGCAGCTGAGCACAAGGGCAGCCACTACAGGAGGATGTAAATGAGGAAGTATCAACAGAAGTACCTTCCTCAGAATTCTATGATGAAAATGTCCTGCTTTGCAAACAGCCGCGACTATTACACCCAAGTACCTCACCTTATCAGCCGGGACAGGAAGGGGACCCAGAGAAGAAGGCCAGAAGGAAGACATCCAAAGTGAAGGGTCAGGAGGAGGACCCACCACCAGCACCTCCGTCTTGTCCCCATTCAACTTCAGCCAGTTGCGGTTTATCCAGTCCCCCCACCGACGCCAGGCATTGCCGCAGGCACAACAACATCTCAGTCTGATCAAGATCAAGACAGATCAGAGTCGAACTGTTGTCGGCATTCGAAGAACACCTGACGCAGAAGGAGCGGATGAGACACACAAGAGGCCAGATGTAAATATTGAAGAGAATCAGATGCAAGGCAGAGCATTGGGGAACACCATCAAGAAGAGAACAAACAGTAGAAAGAAACTGAGGAAGTGAGAGTCTGAGTTCTCTCGGCCAGGAATGAGGTAAACCAGGCGTGCACCTGGCCCGAAATCCTGACCTGAGCCAGGCGGTCCAGCAGGATGGGGTTGTCCACGGTTTCAAATGCCGCCAACAGGTCTAGTAAAATCAGGGCACCAACCGCTCCTGCATCAACCAGCCTGGCCATGTCATCAATGACTGAGACCAGGACACTCGCTGTCCCCCGACTAAGCCTGAAACCAGATTGGCCAAGATCGAAGAGCCCAGTCGATTCCATTTAGGATGACAGCAAGGGAGAGACCAGGGACTCAAGAAGTTTCATAAGAAACAGAAGAAGTGAGATAGCCATGACTTAGGGTTTGTGTCAGCTGTGCAAAGTCACATTGAACCGTGCAAATAATTCCATGAATCGGGCCCTCAGTATTTTGTTAATGTGCCCTGTAGCTTCATGAACAGAGCCCCTGTGGAATCACTCTCATTTTATAAACAAGCCTTTCTGACCATGGCCTTTCCAGCCCACTGATATTATTGAATCTGATGGCCTGAAAGACTTACTTTAACCTCCAACGGGGCATGGGGGGGAATGGGGTGTCCCTTTTATTTGGTATAGGCCATATTCTAGCCATCATTGGGTAAAAGGAGGGTTACTGGTTTATAGGGTCTCCTGATACTAAGAGCATCCCTCAAAGAGACGGGCCATGTTCAAACTTACTGTAAGGACTGGAGTCACTGTTGAATGATTGGTGAGGGTGTCGGGTGCCAGGGGGTCCTTCCCACACTAAGGATCAGGCAGGGGACTTTGAGACACCTGGTAAAATTTTTGTTACAAACATTTTGGTGATATTTGTTCTTGGCACCATTATCACTATACACCAAACCTTTTGCCTTCAGCCACCTGCCCACTTTCACCATCAAAGGCATGTGCATTGTTGCAATCACTGCAAATCAAAAAAGGAAAATGCTTCCACCCCTATGCCACCCCACCCCAATCTAGCCTGAGAGTAAGACTTTCCACTTGGCCTAGAACAGCAGGACTTGGTGTGCAAATTGTGCAAAACGGAGAGATTTGCTCAGAGCATCTGGGAGATTGGCACAGAACAATAGACCTTTTCAGGAAATTAGTGGGGTTTGCGGGAAACATTAGGATATTTAGAGAGCATTAGGGGAATGCAGGGAGACCCTCGGGGAGATGCATGGCACCGAGCGCAGATCTCTGCAGCCAACTGGGATTTGCAGGCAGCATCATGGACAATGGCTAAGAACATTATGAGCAGGATGGGGTTGTCCGCGGTTTCAAGAACTTTAAGAACTTTATGGCGATTATCCAGGACATATGCAAAACATCAGGGTAAATATCAGTGATCTTGTCAGGACTCATCACTGCAATTTGGGGGGCATGGAATGTTGTGGGGTGTCCGACCATAGGGTGTGTGTAAAACATGCCGGAACGGGCCAGAACGGTACCCTAATATATAAAACAGCAGCGAAACTCACCTGAAAATGACATGAAGAAAAATTTGAAATAAGAAAGGTGCATCAATGTGCTGCCATTAACCCATTACTTTCCAAAATCTACATTTTATCACAAAAAAGTACCCGGAATTGGCCGGAACGCTACCCTAATATAAAAAATGGCAGTGAAACTCACCTGAAAATGATGCAAACACACATGAAGAACATTTCTAAATGAGAAAGGTGCACCAATATGCTGTCATTAACCCATTACTGCCCAAAACCTACATTTTATCACGAAAAATTACCCGGAACGTGCCGGAACGGTACCCTAATATATAAAACAGAAGGGAAAGACACCTGAAAATTGTGCAAATACACAAGAAGTACATTTTGAAATGAGAAAGGTGCACCAATATGCTGTCCTTAACCCATTACTGACCAAAAGCTACATTTTATCACGAAAAAGTACCCGGAACGGGCCGCAAAGCGACCCTACTATATAAAACGGCACAGAGACTCACCTGAAAATGATGCAAACACACATGAAGAACATTTTGAAATGAGAAAGGTGCACCAATATGCTGTCATTATCCATTTACTGCCCAAGGCAGTGGGTTTGGTACTCAAGAATGGACACAGTGATAAGGGATGATGTCAGGACATAGTGGTAAAGGAAGCATGACTTAGTGGCCTATTCTGATATCGGTGTAATTATGCTAGAGGTGTAATTCATGGGTGAATTCCCCATTCGGAATGTACACCTGTTTTTTACACCTGTTTCCTATCTTTATAATGGGGCCTATTCTGCTAGAGGTGTAATATCCCCATGCGGTTGTTCCACCTCTAGCAGAATAGGGCCCATTATAAAGATAGAAAACTGGTGTAAAAAGCAAATCTATATTCCGAATGGGGAAATCACCCATGAATTATAATCAAGGCAGAATATGGCCCTAAGGGCCATGGATGTGTTACACCTCTGGCAGAATTGGGCCCTAAATTCCACACTATATACTAAAATGGGTCTCTATGTGCTGATAACCAGTAACCTGTGTGTATCAATGGGGTAAACGCCATATCTTCAGCAGCCTCACTAGAAGCCCTTCACACTGATTCCTCTAACTTTCCCTACTCTCACTGATTATCCTAGAAGGATGGCAAGATGGGAGGTCTTCTGATCAGTAAAGACACGCCATCCACCTCTCTCCCCAATTACTTAATCTCATTTTCTTTTGAGTACGTGTGTATTCAGCTCCTTGCTCCACATCTTCTTGCATAATTGTCATCTATTGACCTCCTTGAGTCTTCAATCTCTATTTTCCAATGACTGACTCCTCTTAATCAAACCTCTGCCGCTGAACTCCTGTCAATTCAACCTGCCGTAAACATGACTACAGCCACTGTCTTCAACTTGACTCCTCATACTCCGACCCTTTTCTGGTCACCCTCCACAATCAGCCGGCCCAATTTTTCTGAAACTCACTGGACTAAATAACTCCTCATCTGAATAAAGTCAGGCCCTTCCTTTTGGTGCTCTTTCCATCTGTTACCAACCCCAGTGAGAAGGCCGTCCCAGATTTTAACCTGGCACTAGTGCTCTCGTTGAGTACCATTATCCCTCTTGCCTGTGCCTTGAACTTTGGATTTCCCCAACCATCCAGCAACTCAGAACCTATTGTGATGGGTAAGAAATGTGAGGCGGACAACTTTGTATGTAAAGAGTTTTCAACTTTAGCATTTTATTAAATAAAAAGGTAGGATAAACGCTACTCTATCCCTACCCTGACACGGATCTTCCTGCCTAGTATAAACTAAAGAAAATACTCTTACAAAAGGATATCTATCCCTCACACTTGTATACTCAATACATCAATAAGGAAATGTCTGGCAGTTTAATCCAACAATTATATATGACATAAAACTACATCCAGAAGGTGGCCACTGCCTCTTCTCATAACCTGGGTTAATTCCCCTTCCCCAGGTTTGAGCAAGGTTTTGCTCCACAGTTCAAAAGAAATCAGGAAATTCTGTTTTGCCACAAAGTTCCAACACAGTTCTTTCGGATTCAAAACTTGATAATAAAAAGTTCAGTTGTATCAACAATGTATGAAAAGAAGTGATAGGTTCCAACTCCTGCTGGAGTTAAGAACAAGATTTACATTCATCTCCTTCAAGTAAACAACAACGGTCTTTGTCAGGATGGTATGCCATTGTGTCGGGAGCATAGCTCTGGGGCAACGTGCTTGCTTTGGTAGCAAGACAATACAGAGCAACACAGGTTCGATGCCCGGGTCCGCTCTTAGAAACCTCTGGGTATTCAGCACGTTATGAATTACCAATTACAATTGTGGGTGACTTTAATCTTAAGGTCAATGAGGTGGATAACTTTAAGATGCAAAGCTTTCTGCCCTCTATGAAAGAACTCTTCCCCCCCCCCAAGCAGGTTCATGAACAGACCCATTCCTTAGGTAACACCTTGGACCTGATTTTCTCAGCAGATGCTGAGATCACTCTTTTTGCGGCCTTTTAAATCCTGTGGTCTGATCATTTGTTTGTTCCCTTCACCTGGGGCATTAAGGGCTTGCCATCTGCTCCACCAGCCAAATTATTCCAGCGGCGTGGATGGCGCTCCGTATCTAAATCTGTTATGACCTCTTTTATACTTGCCTGACTTTCAGGGCTGTCCCCTGTGGACATTAATTATTTAACTAGTACTCTGACCGCAGTTGCAGACAGCCTTGCTCAGCTCAAGGCATCTAGGCTATCTTCACGCCCCTCTCAGCAGTGGTTCATGGACAAGCTGCGTGCCCTTCGCCTACAACGCAGGCAGAAGGAGTGAAAGTTGAGGTGCTCTTATACCCCCAGAGAAACGCTTGCCTTGTCTCTGGTCACCTCCCAGTATCACCTTGCCATTTCATGTTCCAAACGTGTCTACGTTGCATCTATTATTGAAACTTCTGTGAATCACCCCAGGGAGTTGTTCAAAGTGGTTTGTAATCTCTCTACTAGCTTACTGGCTCCTGTTCCCTCCCCTCAGGACCTCTGTAATTCCATGTCCACATGTTTTATGGATGAAATCATTTCTATTCAATCGAATATTGCTGTTACTCACCTTCCTTCTGAGTCTGATATTTATATATATGATATTTTATTTGTATTAAGCCCATACACAAGTCTTTCAGAGCACGAAGAGGCAAGGGAGGGGAAACAAGGGAGGACAAAACAACAATCTTACTAGGCCCAGTGACAATAAGAATGTGCAAGTGCAGGGGAGAGGGAAGGGGGACGTGCGAGGGGCAGGGGAGGAGTGGAAAGTGCTGAACACGTGATAGTAGAAGAACAACAGGCAGTGCGGCTAGCAGGTGGTAAGTGCGAAAATAAGGTGTAAACAATGTGTGTATTATAAGTGCTCGAAGGGTACTGCAGGGTAGCAGATACAGACCCAAGTGCAAAGGTTGCCAGGAGGCAGTGCGGGTGTGTGGCTGGGAGGGCAAGGATCTGGGCCCGATATCAGAGGGTAACCAGGTGCCCGGTGCCAAAGCAGACAGTTTAGCAGGGGAGAGGAAGAGCAAAGGCAGAAGCAAAGAGGAAGGTCTTGAGGTGCTTCCGGAACCAAAGATGGTTCTCCTGAAGTTTCAGAGAGACAGGGAGGCTGTTCCAGATGGATGCCTCAGCAGAGGAAAGGGATCTACCCCCAACTCGTTGCTTGGAGAAGCGACTGACCTTGATGGAGTTAGAGGTAAAGGAGCGAAGAGCTCAAGTAGGAAGGTATTTACGGAACCAGGCCCCAGAAGGCTTTGAGGACAATGCAAAGGATCTTGAATTTAATCCTTGCAGACACTGGGAGCCAATGAAGAGATTTCAGGGCTGGAGAGATATGATCGCAGGGCTTGAGGCCAAGGACAAGTCTCGTAGTGCTGTTCTGGATGAGCTGCAGAGGGCAGAGAGTGGTTGCAGGCGGATTTAGAAAGGGGATGTTGCAATTCCAGCCTAGAGATAACCAGAACTCTGGAAATAGTAAGCTTCTGGGGGAAGGAGAGACAAGGAAGAATACCTCTGAGGAGGTGCAGTTGGTAGTTAGATATTTTTGAGACGTCAGAGATGTGTGAAGAAAAGGAAAGCGTGGAATTGAAGATGACCCAGAGGTTCTTAGCCTCGCAAGTGGGAGCAGGGAGAGGGCCAAGGGAGGCCGGCCAAAGAGTGACAGGACAGTGCACGTGTGCTGATGAGGTGGATCTCTATCTTACTGGCATTAAGGCAGAGGTCATTGGCGGCTCACCACACCTGGATTGCAGACACACAGTCTGAGATGAGAGAGGGAGAAGAGGTGGCAGAGGGGAGCCTGAAAACAAGTTAGATGTCATCTGCATAGCACTGAAAGTTTGAGAAGAGAGCAGCAATGCAGTGGGCGACCGGTGCCAGGTATTGGTTGAAAAGGCAAGGAGAGAGGTTAGACCCCTGGGGTACACCACAGGTAGAAAGTGAGATAGAGGAAAGGAAGGACCCAAGTTGTACCTGGGAGGGTTGGTTGGAGAGAAAGGGGGTCAGCCAGGCCCGGGTCTGATCAATGATACCGAGGTTATCACGGAGGCGATACAGCAGGATGACATGGTTGACCGTGTGAAAGGCAGAAGAAAGATTGCGTAGGATGAGGACAGATGGAATATTAGAATGAAGGTTGGAGAGCAGGTCTTCACGGATGTTCAGGAGAGCACTTTCCATGCTTCTGGCTGCTCCGATGCTAGACTGATGGTCATGGAGACAACCAACAGAATCGTAGTGAAGATTAATCTGAGAGATGGCCAGCTTTTCCAGGAGTTTGCCCAGGAAAGGAGTGATAGAGATCGGGTGATAGTTAGCCAGGCAAGAGGGGTCGACTATGGGTTTCTTGAGAAGAGGGTGCACAAGAGAGTGCTTCAGATGGGAGGGGAAGGCTCCAGAGGCAAAGGAGTGGTAGCAGAAGTCGGCGAGAGCAGGAGCAAGGGTGTCGATGTGGTCCTTGTTGGTTTTGGATGAACAGGAAATAACCTGTTTTGACGATACTTTCATAAATTGGAGTTTCTGGAAATCTCGTCAAGGGAGAACAGAGGAAAAAATGAAATAGGGAAGAGAGGCAGCTGCAGGGGGGCCAAAGGTAGCGGAGAGAGAAGTGGGAGGAGGAGGAGAGGACAAGAGGGTGGACAGGATGTCCTGGGTTTTTGAGATGAAATGAAAGACGAAGGCCATGCATGGCCTGGGAGGCGACAGGAGAGGTAGAGACTGCAGCAGAGTTGGCCAGCACCTTGCAGATTTTAAAGAGTACGGCCAAGTTGTTAGATGCCGCAAAGATGCAGGCTTGGATGTGGGCTCTCTTCTTGGTGCGGACAAGGAGCTGGTATTGCCTTTGAAGTAGGTGCAGGCCAGTTTGTCAGAGGATGCACAAGAATCCTGCCATTTCCCCTCAGCCACCCTATACTTGTGTTTAAGGGTAACTAGGTCAGAGTCATACCAAGAGTTGCACTTGGTTTTGGGCTTCAAGCGGAAGTTCATGACAGGGGCAAGAATATCAAGAGTATCAGAGAGAGAAGAGTAGAGAATGGAAAGGGCTGTGTCAGGATCTGAGTCAGCCAGAGGAGGAGGCAGAGGAGACAAAGTGGAAGTGAAAGCCTCAACTGACACACGCTTCCTGGGTCGATGACTGAGAAGGTACATGGTAGTGTTGGATTTGGCTTGGCCTGATGGATAGAGAGGAAGATATGGGAGGAAAGGAGAGAGTGATCACTCCAGGAGAGAGGAGTGGTCAGAGGAATAGAGAGGGGGAGGTCTGAAGAGATCAGAGCATCCAGAGTGTGCCCAGCAGAGTGAGTTGGGCCAGAGCGGAGAATAGAGAGAGAGAGAGAGTGAGTCGCAGAGGTCGTAAAAGAGTCCAGAGGAGGGACAGTAAGCATCCAGATGGATGTTGAAGTCTCCAAGAAGGAGTTGAGTTGTTGAAGCCAGGAGGGAGGAGGTGAGGTCCGCCCACTCGGAGAGCAAGGAGGTGATTTGACCAGGTGGCTAATGGATAGTAGCCATGGTAAGAGAGTGGCCAGGAGAGAGAGAGAGCCTCAGATAAGGCATTTGAAAGAGGAATAGGCCTGCATAGGAATGACAGAGGCAGGAATCCACTCCAGGAAGATCAAGGCTACACCCCCTCCAGAACGGTTGGATCTTGGCACAGAGAGGATCTTACAGCCATCAGGGAGGAGAGTGTCAAAGCTTATGACAGAGCTGGCCGTGAACTATGACTCGGTGAGACCGTGGACATCTAGGTCAAGTTCTTCCAGGAGGCAGCAGAGTGTTTGACAGCTGAGCGAGAGTTTAGAGTGGCAATATGGATAAGGTTTCAATCCTTGAATGACTTCTGGGGAGGGGCACAAATCAGAGGTAAGCGCTGCGGAGGTGTAGAAGGAGCCTGAGGGGGGGCAGAAGAGGAAGGAGGAAAGGGCAAGGTAGCCAAGGCGGAGGCAGGGGGGGCAAGGAAACTGATGAAGGGATAGACGGGACAGCAGGAGAAGAAAGGAAATTGATGAGGTGTGGGAAGCGTCTATCAAAGAGGAGCAGGTTGGCCTGAGGGCCTTGGACCATGACGGTGCCATTAAAGTAGACATTAATGATTACCTTAGAGGAGTGGAAGGGGTCCAGGAGTGTGTCCCATAGGATGCTACCATTAATGGGTGAGGAAGAGAAGGGAGAGAGTACAGAGACCATATGAGGAGTCCAAAGGTCTGGCGAAGGAACGACAAAGAGGATGTCGGTGAGGGTCTATCTGGAGGAAGCGCTGGAGTAGGTGTCAGCGATAGGGAGACCAGGGTTAGAGGCCAAGATATCCTTTTTGAACTTCTTCCTATCAAACGTAGTGTGAAGGGTAGCATAAGTCAATGGAGAAACTGTTAGAAAAAATAGGAGAGACAGAGAGTGCCATAGGTGTAGTAGAGGAGGGTGAAGACAAGAGTGAGTAGCGGAGGGGGGTTGGGGCGGGAACAGGATGGGGAAAGGCAGGATGGGGGTAGCACAGGGTAGTCACTGGGTGCAGCCAAGGCCAAAAAAGCAGCAAATGGTACTAATAGCTAACTTTAAAATAGCAGCAAATGGTACTAACAGCTAACTTTAAAATAGCAGCAAATGATATTGAGCCATGTGAGCCTCCGCCGGCCACTTCTTGGTCTGTGTTTCCTACTTTCTCTGTTCTGGAGGTGACCACTGCTGTTACCAAGCTAAGGTCATCATCCCCTCTTGGTCCTATTCCTCTTCATCTTATTGATATCCTTCCTCACATTGCTCATTTGTTGACAGAAGCAGTTAATACAACTCACTCTGTGGGAGTGATCCTGACCCCCCTTAAACTGGCCACTGTGATCCCACTGTTAAACCCTTGTTGGAGCCACTGATCCCTTCTAACTTCCATCCTATCTCTCTTTTACCTTTCCTGAAGAAACTTCTTGAATCTGTGGTCTGTCCACTACTCTCCACTTTTCTTGGGGAATCCTCTTTCTTTCACCCCTTACAATCGGGGTTTCGGCCAGGATGTCGGAATGAGAGTGCCCTGGTCTCTGTCATGGACGACTTGGCGGGGACTGGTGATGGGGCAGTGTCAGTGCTCTGATGCTATTGGACCCATCAGCCGCCTTTGACACCATCGATTGTGGAGTCCTGGTAGGCCACCTGGCAGGTGCCAGCCTCTCGGGCACCGTCCTTGATTGGTTCTCTTCCTTCCTCACTGAAACTTTTATCACTCCCTCCTTTTTTCCCTGTGGCTATGGCTAGATCATGTGGGGTTCCTCAAGGGTCTGCCGTCTCCCCAGTCATATTTAACGTCTACGTCCAGCCTTTGACCAAACCGATATTCTCTCATGGCTTCCTCTATTATTCCTACACCGACGACACACAGATACTGGTTCGTCTGGATCTCTCCACCCCTAAGTCAGCTGCCAGATTTTGTGCCTGTCTGGAGGCCTTGGAAGAATGGTTGAATTCCAAACGCCTTAAGCTGAACGGTGATAAAACTGAAGTTTTGGTGGTGCTCCCCACCCCTGCAGCTGCTACTCTTTGGATGCCAGCTTTCTGTCCTGGCTCCCTGGGCCCCTTTCCTCAGCCAGTCTCAATGTTCAAGGACCTTGGGGTTAAACTCACTGCATCCTTGTCCATGGAGTCACAAATCAGCTCTGTGTGCCAGAGGGGCCATTTTTAGCAGAGGCTCTTTTGTTGAGTCATCCCCTATATCCCAGAGCATCTCTATGTCTTTGTCATGTCTGCTTTGGTTACCTCCTCATTGTACTATTGCAACTCTCTGTACTTTGGGCAGTCTGCTTATATACTTCATCGCCTGCAATTCCTCCAGAATGCTGCTGCCCAATTGGTGACTTCTACTCCTCGTGGCTGTCACATCTCCCCTGTTCTCCACAAACTCCATTGGCTGCTAGTGGCCAAACATATTCTTTCTTTTTTTAACACAATTTATTGATTTTGACTTATTGGTTCAAACATCAACAAACATTACATAGTAACATGCATACATAATTTACGTGTTCCTACACATGATTCACAACCTTTGGATCCAGTTCTTTGCACATTATGAACTCTTACATTATATATGCAGTTCACAGCTCAGTCGCACTCAAGATTCCCTAACGAGACACATTTCTACTCAACATTAACATTGATATTAACATTGCTCCCATTTTTGCCAGATTTTATGGGCTTTCCCAGGGCATCCTCTGGCTGTGTATATTCGGTGTTCCATTGCTACGCATACATCCATGTCCACTGCCCATTGATCATAATGTAGAACAGCATCTGAACCCCACAATCGTGCAACATTTCTTTTGGCTAGTTCAGTGACCGTTGAAAGCAATAATTTCTCAAAGCGGGTAATTTCTCAACCTCCAATATTATCAATTTAGGATCTCTAGGGATGGATCGGACCAGAACCGCAGATAGTCTGTCGCAGCAGTCCTGCCAGAACTGTTGGGTATGTGGGCATTCCCGTAGTATATGAAAGAAGGTGCCCTCATCTTGGTGGCAGCGCAGGCAGTTGGGGTTCATGGTTTTACCCCAGCGGTAGAGTGCCACTCGCGGATAGTACACTCTGTGGAGCACTTGAAGTTGTATAAACCTGATCCTAGCGAATATCGCGGTTTCCCGGGGGTACATTAGGATCATGGTCCAATCTTCAGGCAGTAATGGGCCAACATCTCATTCCCATTTGGATTTTGTAAGTGATTTCAATCTGGCACACACCCAAGTCTCGCCCAGCGTGTAGTGCGCAAATGAAACCCTTATTTATTTTTATCTATAAGTTCAATATTCTGAACGATAAACCACTCATATCACACCATTCTCCTGCGACACCCTCGGTCACACTGAACCAGGAATCAGGCTAGTTTGCAAAGGTAAATATGTATTTATGTATTTAGAATTGAAATCACAATATATTTTTAATAGGTAACAACAATCACCAATGGGGTGACAGAACACCGAATAATATCTTTACTACACTAGGAATCAAGTAATGAGCACAAAAACAAATGCAGCAAAAAAAGAATACTTTTGGATTGATTTAGACCAGGTAGCACTATGGCTAAGGGTTCTTCCTGCAACACCCCTCAACCCACCAATAGGCAATTAAATAGATGTGAGGAGAGAGCAGGTACTCAGGAATAACACAGATCAAACAAAATATCACTCCCACCTTCCCCCTTTAAACACAAGAGAAAAACGGAATTGACTTTTCAACTGTCAGGATGGCTTTAAAATCAGCTGAGCAAAAACACCAAATGTGGTAAAAATGCTTAAATTATTATACATTTCTATAGGAGCCGCTTTGAACAGATGTCGGCAAACAAAAGCAATGATTTAATCAAAAGAAAACATTTGAAATCTCAAAGTCAAAGTGGGAAATAATTTAAAGCTAATTCACACGTGTAAACTTTTCAAAATGTCAATTTGTGGCAAACTTGTCCTTATGCAATCTTTGCTATACGGGTCAATCGCACTGTTTCGTACTGGGTGCTAGAGATAGCTGAGGATGTTAGGTACAAGTGGGAGTTGAGATTTTGCTTCTATCTTAAAAACTGAGGAAGTTCTAGGGGTTTTAGTGAGATGAAAGGTGTTTTTGAAAACAAAAACACAAATTTGAACAAGGACTTGAGTTTAGAATCGGAAAATATGGCTTATGCTTTTACTCAATGCTAGAGCGTTTGGCTAAGCAACTAAGGTGGGACTAAGTAAACTCAGACTGATTCATGACTTTAGTAACAGATCCCCATCACCTTCCCCTGTTAGTTCAAAACAAATCCTAGCCCCCCTTGGGAACCTGTACCGGTCTTAGACAACCCTAGACAACCCTAGCCAATCTCCTAGGGGGGTGTCGATCACTATGCACCCCCTGCTTTTGTATCACAGGGCCTATGTGCACTGTGTTACTCCTATTTTACGCCTAACAACATACACCTATCTTACTCCTATTGTGGGTGCGATTTCTCGCCGTCACCATAACCAGTACAATGAGGGACCCTGCAATAACTCAGACAGAAAAGAGCCAAGTAAACATTACTTTATTAATGCACAAGCATTCGCGAATGGGCCGCAAGTTCAAACGTCTCGCTAAGCAAGTCGTCGAAGTGCCGCGCCTTCCTCTACACATCGTGCTCTTTTATACTTTTCTGTTTACATTGCCTTGCACATAGCACACGTCCACCCCAGGGCGGATCTCCAGTTGGAGTTTATCTGAAGTATCCAGTTGGAGTTTAACGAACAACCATTGCACATTTGCTATCGTGGTCTATCGTGGTTTCCTGTTATCCCGGTCTTCACATTCTTTCGTGCCCCTTTGTGCCCGTATCTCTGTGCTCGAGGCCATGCTTACTCATTCCTTCCCCCCACCCGTATTCTGCAGATAGTTTTAGCAGGCTCAGCATGCTTCGACATACAGTGACCAAACACAATTCTTCTGTTAAAAACAAGTTCTTGCCGGGTCAGCAGGTCTTAAACGCCGCCGTATAAAAGAGAAGGCCTCTTCTTTTAGCAAAAAGTACATTCATTTAACGCATATGGTGATTAGTACAAACTCCAAGTGTGAGCACAACGTTACATATGCATGCGTACCTTCAATCCACCCTTTGCTCACACTTGAGCATCAATCTAAGCAGTCCTAGCATAAGCAGATGGCAGGAAAGCAACATCATTACATAATGTATGTACCATAATCTTCTCCAGGCCTCCCATGTCAAAAAATTCCTGTTGTACATGGCTTTTATCCATTGGATTTAGGCGCATTATGCTGGAAGAACACATGGAAACACAGCACGACACACATACCGGGAAGCATTGGATGCAGAGACAAATTCCTACAACTATTGCCGCTAGAACCAGTATGGGCGTAAGGAGCTGCCACCCGATTTCTTTTAGGAGCTTCATCCACCAGCTATCTCCTGACCCTTCCTCCTGGTGGATACTATCCGCTACTCTAGTTTGTTTATTCCATCTAAGATTCCTGTACTTTCTTCTGGTATGTAAACACAACATTGGGACCCCACCATGAAACAGACCCCGCCCCTTTCTGCAGTGAGTATGTCTAAGACATTACCTATTCTGGAGAGCCACTAGCCGAATTGCTTTCATTTCATAAGTGATGTTTTCCATTAGGTCTGCGGATTCTTCGATTACGAACTCAAGGGCCCTGCTTAGCTTTTGGATGTAGGAATTTTGGGGTTTACTGCTCGTTTATTTCTGCTGTGTATTTCTTCATGCAGAGTAGACGGGGCATATACCATCACAGCCGTCATTATTCTGGCTATGTAACATACCCCAACAAAATCTTTCGCTAACCACAAATAAGCCCTCTTGTTACAGACGTAGGCATGTCCTTCTATCTGTAACAATCCCTTCATGTAGTTATTTAGATTCACCATTTGACTGCACCCCGAGATCATTCTTTGATTACCTCTTGCGCTTCTCTTAAAACATATATTCTTTGGCCTAAACTCTTGTGTGATGGTGATAGGGGGAGGAGGTTCTCTTACTATCTGTACCATAGCAGGTGCAAGCCCGATTCCCTCAGTTTTGATTTTATAGCGTATCTTTTCCATTAGAAGGGTTTTGTTCTCTCCTCTAACATAACAAGCGGTATTCGGTATCATGTATTGCTGTGCTGACACTATTCTCATGTAAATTAATGTACACCCGGCATCCTCAGTAACTGGCGACGCGTACACTGGGATGCCTTTACTGCTATGTCGGGCCATGTGGGTGCAGATCCAGCAATCAGTTTTATTCACTACCCCATATGTTGTGTTTATTATCTTCACGTATTCATTTTTAGCATAGTCTTCCGGGTCGTGTTGGTCATAGGCATCTCGATTCCTGCTCTTGACCCGATCTATTCTCCCTGTTCCGTTTGACACGGGTAACAAGTTCTTTAATTCATATCTAGATGGATGTTCCAAATACCAGAATAATATGGCAAACGCTATTAATACTACTATCGAGCATACAAAGAATAAGATTTTGTTCCTTGTGGTGCAAAGTGGTGTTTTTCTCTTACCTTCTGTGTTTGGGGAGCATACATTTATCTGCTCAGGGATTAAACCAGCATATACGGGTGCAGACATAATTCAGTATGTGGCTCAATTATAGGTACGTATGCGTATCAGATGCAACCTAGCGATATAGCTGTATTCCCTATTTAAAGCACCAGTGTCCTTATTACTCTAATAGTGGTAGGTCTCACTGAAAACCTTATGCCTCGTAGTGCCTGTCCCATGAGGGGAACGCCAGAGGCCCTTCAGGCTACAAGCCCATTGTCTTCAGTAAGGCACAATCCTGCTAAAACCAACAAGAGAGTCCAAATGTTCATCTCCCTAATGATCAAAGTTCAAAACAGTGTCCTTACACGTTGCTTGGCACATACACGTCACGGGATCGGAGACAATGGGCACACCTACTAATGGCGTCTGGCAGTACTGTTGCAACCTGGGGTTGGTTGGTTCCCTTTTCTGGAGGAATCAGTAGTGGAAGCGTCTTCTTGACGTGATTCACGTGGTACCAGTGCGATTTGCCATCAACTTTTACCGCAGTTTGTGTCGCGAGGAGCACTTGAAACGGGCCCTTCTATCTGGGTTGCAGTCCGCTGGTGCGATCGAAGGCTTTTATAACAACCCAGTCACCGGGCTGCACGTCGTGACCTTCTCCTATCAGAGGAGATGGAGCTACTGCGTTCTCACCTGTGCATTAATAGAAATCAGTCTATTAGTTAACCCAATACAGTACTGTTGTAATGCAGGCCATGCTTGCTCAGACAATCTCTTAGGTGATATGGGGGTCCCAATACTTGGTGGACGCCCCATAACAATTTCGAAAGGAGATAAACCATGTGTACGCTTAGGCATAGTACGCATACTCAATAATGCAATAGGTAATGCATCTGGCCATTTCAGTCCCGTTTCAGCACAAGCCTTTGCCAGTTTGTTCTTCAGTACCTTATTTGTGCCCTCTATAATCCCAGCTGATTGAGGATGAAAAACTGCATGGAAACGTTGATCAATACCAAGGGCCTTGCAAACTTTGCGTACTACTTCACCAGTAAAATGAGTCCCATTGTCAGACCATAGATATCTGGGGACCGTATACAAGGGCACCCAGTGTTTCAATATGCATTGTGCTGTGGAGGTGGCACTATTGTCCCGCAGGGGATATGCTTCCACCCATCCTGAGAACCCACATCTCATCACCAAACAGTAGGAATGTTTATTTACAGGCTCCAGCTGTATAAAGTCCATATACACCACCTCAAAAAGGCAGGTGGGTAACTTACTGTGGCCCGCCGGGGCTGGTACACCTTTCCCCACATTGTATAGAACACATATTTCACATTGTTTTGCCCATTGACGACAATACATTCCCAATCTTTTGTTGTACCACACAGCACTCAAAACTTCTTCCATAGTCCTTGCGTTAACGTGAGTTGGACCATGAGCCACACTCACTATCACAGGTAAGTATGCATCAGGTAGTACCCAAGTATTCGTATTGGTATGTGCCCATAGCCCATCTACCGTCTCCTCGTATTGATCATCCTTGTGCCAAGATAGTCTTTCTTCAATGGTTGCATCTGCTTGGATTTCCTTTACGCGCTCCTTCGTCCCTTCCATAGTCACATCCCTCCCCACTATGAGTTGTCGGGCCTCCCACCGTGTATCCCTTGTGGCAGCTAGTTTAGCCATCTGGTCGGCTAAGGAGTTTCCTTGCGTGACATAATCTAGAGTCCTTTTATGCGCTGGGCATTTCACTATGGCCACCATCTTGGGCAACGTAAGGGCTTGTAATAATTCAGCAATCAATTGGGCATGTTTAATAGTATCACCTTGGGAGGTTAAAAACCCACGCTCTCCCCAGAGTTTACCAAAACTGGAAACCACCCCATGAGCGTAGGCTGAATCAGTATAAATTGTCACTTTCATACCGCTGCTTAACACTAATGCTCTCGTTAGCGCAATCAATTCTGCTGCCTGGGCCGATTTTTCACACACTTTCCCACTCTCAATCAACCGCTCCCCTGTGGTTACAGCATACCCTGCTGTTGTCTCCCCATTTGGCAGTTTGAAACAGGAACCATCACAGAATAATATACCCTCATTATCAACCAGTGGGGTGTCTTGCAGGTCTGCTCTACCCTTAGTGTGTTCTTCCATTTGGATCACACAATCATGCCTAATGTCATTAGGTGAGACGGGCAAAGGAAGCAGTGTCGCTGGATTCAAAGTGTTACATCGTTCGATTTTTACATTACTGGCAAACAGAATCATCTCATACTGTGTGAGTCTAGCTGTGGTCAAATGCTGTGTATGCACTCTATTCAGGAGAACGTCCACCGCATGTGGGACTTTTACTGTCACTTCGCTCCCTAGGATGATACCTGCACTTTGTTTTAGGGCTGCCGCTGCTGCGGCCACTGCTCTCATGCATGGGGGTAGGCCTCGAGCTACTGAGTCCAGAGCACTGGAGAAATATGCACATGGTCTCTGTTTACCCCCTTGTTCCTGCGTTAAGACTGACACAGCGCAACCTTCCTGTTCATCAACGAAAAGGCAAAATCTCTTGGTATAATCAGGTGTGCCTAAGGCCGGTGCGTGGCATAGAACATCTTTCATAGCTGTCAGAGCTTTTTCCATCTCAGGTGTCCATTCTAATGGTCCGTTTTCTTCTACTTCTTTTAAAGCTTTTAGCATGGGCTGGATCAATACAGAGAATTCAGGAATCCAGTGCCTACAATAGGATAAAACACCAATTATCCTTCGGAGACCTTTTGCCGTGTCGGGGCCTTTTATGGACTGTATCAAAGCAATGCGATCAGTAGACAGAGTTCGCCCCTCTTCGGACAACTCAAAGCCTAAATAATGGACCTTTTGTTTTACATACTGCATTTTGGCTGGGGCTACCTTGTGCTTATTCTCTGCTAAGTGCATTAGCACCAATCTGGTCACATAATGGCATTCCTCTTCGGTGGCTGCACATAATAGCAAATCATCAACATATTGTATCAGAGCAGTGTTAGCGGGTAGGGCTAGGTTATCCATCTGTGTTTTTAGTGCTTGGCTGAATATGGCGGGACTTTCTGTATATCCCTGCGGGGCTCTAGTAAATTGGTACTGTCTATCTCGAAGAGTGAAACTAAACAGGTACCTGATTTCTTCAGCAATAGGAATGCTGAAGAAGGCATTTTTCAAATCAATTACCGTAAACCATTTCGCTGTTTTGGGAATTAAAGTGAGTACACTTGCAATATTAGGGACAACTGGATATCTGGGTTCTACTATTTTGTTTATCTCGCTCAAATCAATAATGAAACGATAGGGTACCGCTTCATCACCTTTCTTGTGCACTGGAAGGATCGGAGAGTTACAAGGGCTATCATTTGTTGGCTCTACCACCCCTAACCGTATCATATCCTGTACTATTTGATATAGTGCCTGCTCTCCCTCGTGTGATATGCAATATTGTTTTATCCTGGGCAACCTGGCACCGGGCTTTAGTTTGATTACTACTGGGGAAACATCCAACACCCCTACATCATTCCCATGAGAGGCCCATAGTTCATTCGGGATGTCTTGGAGTTCCGGGGGCAGGGTTTGCGTTACTCCTATCATACCCATAGGTTTGCTTATAGTCATTCTCACCCCCTGAGGGGAGCAATATATTGTGGCCCCTAGTGTCTTTAATGCATCAATACCTAACAAGTTTTCTGGGCAGTGATTGGTCAATAGCCACCCATTCTCCCATTTTACCCCATGAAGTTCCGCTTCTACTATTTCACTTACAGGAGTCTTTATTGGATTTCCCCCAAATCCAACTGATACCTTGCTTTTATCCGATAATGGGACAGCGGGGACGGCTCTGATATTCACGGAACTGTTTCCAGCTCCCGTGTCTTCCAGACATCTCAAGTTTCGGTGGGGGCCGATCCTAATGGAAGCATAAGGCCCCCTCTGATCTATAGGTACTTGTACCACTCCCGCTGTCTCATTTTGGCCTCCTCAGGACATATCACTTGTGTTATCCTGGAAGTCGTCATTATAGTATACCCCTTCCCCACATCCTTCGCCCTGGCATACACCTTGTACTTGTGTTGTTTGTCGTGGCTGATACAGTAGATTGGGGGGAGGCGGGCCGGCCAGGGAACATCCCCTCTTGCTTGTCCGTCAAAGGCATTGGGTTGAGGGGGTTTAAACATTCTATTGTCTTGGTTGCCGTACCCACCAGTCCTATTTCCTGGGGCAAATGTTGTCTGTGAAGGGGGCCGTACGCCCCTTCCTCTCCCACCACTCTGGGGACACTGGGATTTCCAGTGTCCGGGTCTCTTGCAGAAGGCACATACATCTTGGGGTAGCCCATCCCTCCTCCCATATAGCGCACCTCCTTGCACTGTACCTCTACCTGTCCCTTGGCCCTCTATCATGTTGCTAATATAGCCCTGTGACGGGCCATTATTATTGTAGTTATACCTGCCTTGGGGCCCTTGATGCAACTGTTGCATCAACACTTTGGTTTTTAGATCCTTCTCTTGTCGTGCCTTTTGTTGTCCCTTTACTCTTTCCCCTCTTTCATAATACCTGGCCATTTCGAGGAGATCCCGGGGGTTTCTAGTCATCCACGTACTTTCTGCCTTCCTAATGTTCTCCTGGATTGGCCCGTGGAGCCCTTCTATAAAGTTTGTGGCAAAGTACCGTTGGCCCGTCTCAGACCCTATCTCTAGCCCACTGTGTGCTTTAAATGCTGCTTCGTAACGCAGGAAGTACTGTGCTACTTCCTCACTTGCGCCCTGTATCACAGCAGACAGTTTCTCCACATTCACATCAAATGGGGGTAATACCTTTTCTAGAGCCCTCAGGACTGCCATGCCATGCCCCCTTAGGGGTTCGGGATATTCCTCATGCAGTTTCCTATTTTTACTCGCCTCCATTACATCTTTCCATTTTATTGTATCATTGTCTTTGGCACGAAAGGGGGTCCATATTTCCTCTGGGACAATAGCTAACAATATGTTATCTACATCCTCTACAGTAAATAACCCGGGTCTGAATAGCTTTCCTACTTCTTTGTAGAATCCTGCTGGGTCTATACGGGGGTCGGGATGGACTTGGTGATATGCATCAATTCTATTCGAGATAAGGGGACATACACATAGGTGCGCATCATGTTACCAGTAACTGCATCTATGGTGGGTTGACACTCTCTCATTGGCATTGATAGTAACTTTTCCGTGTTTGTTTGTTCACTTACAAGGGCCTGCACTGGTGATGAAGCAGAGGACTGGTGACTAAGGTTTTTCTCTTTTATTTTTTTATAATCTTTTAACAGTTTCTCCACCTTAGCCATTCTCCATTCTTCCGCCCCAGAATCATCCACTCTTATATTAGGTAGCAGTTTCTTATCCAATTCCGTCTTAATCCTATTCCACTGGGACACATATCTAGGCTCCTTTTCCTCTTCTATATCATCCACCCTAATAAGAAGATATTTAATTACGTTTACTTGTATAGGCCAGCCAAGGCCCTCCATCAGACTCACCAGGGTGGACATGGACTGCGAGTGTATGGATGCTATCATACGATTAGCTACGTTTTGGCCCGCCTGGTCTGCATCTTTGAGTTTAGCCTCTCTTTCCCTCACCTCTCTTTCCCATGCCCTCTTTTCCTTCTCCCATTCAACACCGCCCCTTATGACTTCCGCTATTATGTCGGACATACATCCCCATAACTGAACACTGGACGCAGTCACTGGTAGTAACGCGACAGCGTCCTGATATGCTGAGGGCAGATCCGCAGTACTCTGTCCTCTCAATTTACAGTTACCCTCATGAAAGGTATATAGTTTAGTGGCCACTGTCCTAAATTCCAAAGGTGTCAAACGCCCCAATTGGTCCCGTAGGCTGTCATTGAGGGGTGTGCCATACAGCCCGGTCATAAGGATTTGCAAGTCTCCATCTCTATCCTTTTCTACAGTAGTCGTTCTCCTATGGTCTATCAACCTATCTGGGTCTCCATACTTCATTGGGAATTCCGCCCTCTCACCCTCACCTTCTCTCGGAGGAGCCGTAGCCCCTGGAAATAACAATTCAGTCGTTGTTTGTTCTGCTTCTAGTCCTATCACATCTTCATACCGAGGCGCCGGCAAGGCAGGATACATACCCCCGCTATTCTTAATCATCATACGTCTATCCAACTGGTCTAGTTTCTCATCCTTCTCTTTTATCTCTAGGTTACGTAATTTTTGATTTACTGTTCTCTTCTGCCCCTTTGCCTTTTGTTTGTTCTGAGCATTGCGCCTGCGCATTGCTTCTACCCTCCATAGTCGTATAGCCTCAAACTGTGCGGGTCTGACTCGTCTTTTTACTAATTCTATTTCTACTTTGGATATGCGGTCCACATCAAAGGACCCGGTGTCTGGCCATTTATGCTCAATCGAATCTTTTGTATATTCAGACCACTCCCTTAAGAACAACGTTGAATTCAATCCATGTTTAATCAACATATCAAATGCAGGGGTTCCTTCAAGAGGGGCATAGTGTCTCTTGCCTATACCACTCTTGCTGGAAGCCGCTTGACCCATTTTGTTGGTATACCGCAATTGCCTAAAAACACTCACCTTTCCCAAATGTGCATTAATAGGCTAACATTAACAGTACATCCTCCTGACATATATCGCCATACCAATATCAATACATCACTGTTTCATCATTATTATTACATAGACGGACATACCACCGTCCTCTTCATAAACCCTAAATCGTTATTTCCTTATTCCATCATACATCCATCCATGCCACTTACCTTAAGGGTCCCGCCAGAGTGTTCCGGACCCGAAGGGCGACAGCCTGCTGTTCCACCGCCGACGGAGCCGGAAAAACAAGGATGACGCGTTGGTTGCAATCAAAGGTGCGGATTCAGTTGTTGGGGCCCCGTGATCAATTCCTTCTCCGGTTCCGCCGCGGCGTTCCTCACCCAGTGACGGACTGTCGCTCCTTCGCATCCCACTTCTGACACCAAAATTGTGGGTGCGATTTCTCGCCGTCACCATAACCAGTACAATGAGGGACCCTGCAATAACTCAGACAGAAAAGAGCCAAGTAAACATTACTTTATTAATGCACAAGCATTCGCGAATGGGCCGCAAGTTCAAACGTCTCGCTAAGCAAGTCGTCGAAGTGCCGCGCCTTCCTCTACACATCGTGCTCTTTTATACTTTTCTGTTTACATTGCCTTGCACATAGCACACGTCCACCCCAGGGCGGATCTCCAGTTGTGTTTATCTGAAGTATCCAGTTGGAGTTTAACGAACAACCATTGCACATTTGCTATCGTGGTCTATCGTGGTTTCCTGTTATCCCGGTCTTCACATTCTTTCGTGCCCCTTTGTGCCCGTATCTCTGTGCTCGAGGCCATGCTTACTCATTCCTTCCCCCCACCCGTATTCTGCAGATAGTTTTAGCAGGCTCAACATGCTTCGACATACAGTGACCAAACACAATTCTTCTGTTAAAAACAAGTTCTTGCCGGGTCAGCAGGTCTTAAACGCCGCCGTATAAAAGAGAAGGCCTCTTCTTTTAGCAAAAAGTACATTCATTTAACGCATATGGTGATTAGTACAAACTCCAAGTGTGAGCACAACGTTACATATGCATGCGTACCTTCACTATGGACACAAAACACAAGACACAAAGACAACACAAGAATCGATTCAATTATAACAATAGAATACATTTATTCATACATAACAAGGCAAGATGCCTAAAACTATGCAAATCTCGAATTTGCACCTTTATACTTTTGGTGCAAATCTACCATGCAATGTGATAACTATAAGCCTTACAGGCTTCTAATGCAAGCCTGTGAGTAGCTGGATCTATCAGTGTCTTATGCAATATACATATGGCAAGTGCCAGCATTCAGCATTCCTCTCCATTCCACACCATACTTCACTCTCTCTCTCTCTAAGACAATCCCTGTCTGATTTCCCCTTTCCCAAACCCACAGCTCTTTGTGTGAGTCTGTTCTAATTCCCCCATGCACCCATGTCTTTTTCCGCAATACTCCCCTCTTGCTCTGTGCAAGCTCTCCACTCCCGCTACTCCTGCAATCAGTCAGTCAGTGTCAGGGCCAGGCATTGGTCGCTCTCTGCCAGATCGATCTCAAGGCCTCATCAGAATGCTTCCCCAAGCTCTCGATCTCCGAAAGCCATCGGATTCTGCTGCACCAAGACACCTCTCTCTCATCGAACTCCATCAACATCTAAAAACTCCCCTTTCTTCACCTCTGGTTATACTATTCCATGACGTATACAAATCCATATGGTTACTTCATTCTCTAAGCTAAGAATGTATCTTTATCTGTCAGCATTTCTATAGCCGTGCCTCAAAGTCTGTGTTTGCATGTTCTTTCACTCCATGTTCTGGTCAAACACTGCATGTTCTGTCAGCGTGACATTTCAAAGCATATCTCTATCTCATGGCCTTCTGTCTGCCTGCAATACACCATCTATTCCTCCTATTTCTCCATTCACAAACCATGAAATCTCTCTCTCTTTCTCATGCATGCAAAGCTCTGCAAAAGCACCTCTCCCATTCTCCATGCAAAAGCCCTCCTTCCATGTGGCCCCCACCTTTTCTGTCTCTGCGCGGCACACAAGCCATGCTGATAAGCCAGGCCATCTCTACTAAGGCAAATGTAGCCTCTTATCAACCAAACTGTTCACAAATTCCTTCTTCACATTGTACCATAACAACTTCGCAGTGCCGCAGCGCTTCTGTGTCTCCTTCTAGAAATGGCTTTATAATGCCAGCTAAATGCTTTCTAGCGTTTATGCTTTCTCATTCACACAAACCCAAGTGCTACATAATGCAAACTCATTCTAAGTGCACACTCAATACATGGTGTCTCTACGATGCATACATGTGTACATGTGAATACAAAACATAACATGTGTCTCTAAATGTGTGACTACAAATATACTGTGTCTCTAAATGGCTCTACATGTCTCTGCAAATATGACAGTGTGTCATTCTAAAATCAAATGCAAATGCTACCTATATGTGGCAAAACAATTGTGGATAGTGTAATGTTACTAGTCAGTACTTATCAGAATATATGATGGATAACTAAACAGGATGCAATAATGGAATGATTCCATAGCAAAGAGTAATGATTGGGTAATGATAACAAATCAGGCTCCTTATTTTATCAAGTTCTACACCCCGGCGTTGCCAGTCCAAAGACTCAAAGTGGGATTTATGGATCAGAGTTTACACAAATAAGGATGACTATGAAAATGGCGCGTTAGCAACTAGACAGAAGAAGATAGCACTACAGATTTTAACAATGTTACAGGTTCTGAAAGTAGGGCTAGTTTAATGGTGCTCATTACATCTTTGAGGGAAATGTCTTCTGTTCCTTGAGCATCACCGGACTTAGCGTGTTCCGGTGGAGGGGTTGGGGTGGGCGTTGTGTATTGCTCCATTTTGCTCTGTGTGGTAACTTTTTTGACTCTGTCTTTACCCATGCTAGGCTAATCGGTGGTTGCAGCGTATCTGTCCCACTTGTTGTGCACTAACCTTTTTTTATTTTCTAGTGCTGGAGCCGGTCTGCCCACCAGGCGTCAGTACTGTATGTGCAAGGTATTTGCAGTGTATTGCTACGTTTACCGTGGGTGCGGCACTGTTGTGCTGAGATACATATGGGCTTTGCAACCAGTCTTTATTCCTGCGTGGGATTTTGCCACAGTCAGATGTTGCTGATATGCAGGTTGACCGCACAGTCTCTCAAACTACTGCCGTTATTGAGTACTTGTTATGGTGTCAAGCGCTGAGCTTGTGCCCCCAAGTTGTTGTACCCTTGGATCTGTGGAGGGGAGGACTATCTGTATTCGCTGCTAGTTCTGTATAGAAAGCAGTCCTGGGTGACTCATGTACGCCCACGCACCCCGTCTCATGTGCAGCCATCAGGGAACTGCTTGTGATGTACTTGCACTTTGCTTGTGGGTAGACAGTTGCATGTGTAAGTTGTCAGGGTGCTTCCATTTGTCCTGATCAGGACAGGGGAGACGTGGTTGTAGGCAGGACACAACCCGGGTGTGTTCTGGATTCCGTTCAGTCAGAAAATCAGCTTCTGTCGTAGTACATCACGCTTTCCCAGGGTTATATTTGAGTACCGCTGGTCATATCCAATGTCCGGTATATATAGTCCCCAATCGCAGCTCAGCCTCACAGATCTTACATTGCCATCTTAACGCTTATAGTTTCAACACCCTGGTACCACACTGAGAGTTTTGTCAATGCTGACTGCTTATCTCCAGGTCTCGCTGCTATGCCTGCTCTTAAGGTTGCTGCATGTTCCGCGTAGTTCCACCAAGCCTGTAGGTCTCTGGTGCTGGAGTCTATTCTGTGTTCAGCATGGTTGGAACACTTTATGTCCTCTGGGACCGATGTCTCCGTGATCTTGTTCTGTTTTTGTCTGCCTTTTCCACTGTAGATGTCACTGGTGAGTTTCCGATATTGCAAGCTATTTCACCTCTTGTGGTAGTCGGCGGGCCAGTTTACCAAGAGCAACCGATCTCGCTGGGATATGTCCTCTTGGCCTGTTTTCTCAACCCGGCAGTGCCTCCTGCTTGTCGATCGAGTCCCCGGGGGGGTGGGAGAGGAGGCGGTGGGAAGAATGCCGTGCCTGGTCTGACTTTCCTGGACTGCCTCTGTTACATATATCCTTGCCTCCACCTGTTGTTTCGGACCATGTGCTGTGGCATGGCGCCGGGTGGTGCCGCTTTGTCGGTGTTCTCCGCTGTTGCTGTTGGGCTCAGGCAGACCGCTTCCATGGGCGTCAGGTTACCTGCTCCTTTACTGCTTTTGCTGCCATCAAGCCGACGTGCGGAAGGCAGTTCCAGGTGGGTCCCGCTCCTTATTTGTCTGGCTAAAGTCGGTGCCTGGGTCAGCCCCTGTTGGCGCTTCCAACGAGCATTGCGCTGCCCTGGGTTATGTGTCTCCGCAGGTCGAGGGATATTACTTCCACTCACACATGTTCCATCTCCTACTCTTGCAGGATCACAGTCTTGCCCATCTGCATCACAGGGTGTCAGCCGCCAAGTGGTCCTGGTCCTGTCATGTCATTCTTCCCTGCTTCTTCGATCTGTTGGGCATTTTGGCTAGCACACGCCGCCGAGTGCCTCCTTGTTTCATGCCGAATATCTCCTTGTTTGCACTCCGGATAGGGTCCACACCACAGCGTACCATCACAGTGGTGTTCCACTGCTAATAGGTGCTTATTTCAGAAAATTATCTTCACAATATACAGGATTATGAAAGGATTCAGCTGGCGGCCCTGGCAGCACAGAGGATTCACGTCTTCGTTTGCTCGCTGCCCAAGCCCCCCCGCCCTAAACATATTCAATTCAAGGCCTTTTTCCTTGTCCACCAAGCTTTATTTGGTCAGGGAGTGGAATACCTCATGGCGAACTTCTCGCCCTACATCCCGACCCGAGCTCTGCGGTCAGCTAACGCTTGCTTGCTGACTGTTCCATCGGTCAGGTATTGCTGCACTGGTGGCCGCGCTTTCTTAGTGGCTGCGGCTGTTCTCTGAAATTGAAAAGGCAGGGTGGTCCTTCATTTGTCAAAGTTGCTGCAGCCAAGCTTTTCTATAAGAAATGTTCTGGTCAGCATGAAGCAATGCATTGTTGCACTCTTACGCTCAAGGCTTGCAGAGAGAAAAAACAACATAAATCTGACCTGTATCTAAAGTAAAGGTGATCATCACAGACAAGATGAAGCTGCAACATTTAAGTGAAGAAGAAACATGTGAAATGTTACCACTTCCTGAAACAAGGATATGAAAGTGATGAAGGAAAACCTGACTATGAACACAACTAAACAGTTACTGCTCCCTCTAGTGTTGATTAAGGTGTAGTCACCCTGTAGTAATATTTTCAAATCTATCATTTCCCTTCCTTGCAATCAAATTAATAGTGTTACAATTCTACCTTAATGTGACTAGAGTATATTTAGGGAGATGAGGATTTTCTAGTATAATATAGATGTCATCACAAAGTCCCTCTTTTAGTTTACTTATTAGCTGCCCTTTTACTGCAGAAGATTTTGGGCAGTAATGGGTTAATGACAGCACATTGTACAACCTTCTCCATTTCCAAAATGTGCTTCATGTGTGTTTGCATCATTTTCAGGTGAGTTTTGCTGCCGTTCTATATATTAGGGTAGAGTTCTGGCCCGTTCCGGGTACTTTTTCGTGTGAAACTGTAGATTTTGGGCAGCAACGGGTTACTGACAGCACATTGTTCAAACTTCCCCATTTCCAAAATGTTCTTCATGTGTTTTTGCATCGTTTTCAGGCGAGTTTTGCTGCTGTTTTATATATTAGGGTGGCTTTCTGGACTGTTCTGGGTACTTTTTCGTGTGAAAATGTGGATTTTGGTCAGTAATGGGTTAATGACAGCGCATTGTTCAAACTTCCCCATTTCCAAAATGTTCTTCATGTGTTTTTGCATCGTTTTCAGGTGAGTATTGCTGCCGTTGTATATATTAGGGTACAGTTCTGGCCCGTTCCGCGTACTTTTTCGTGTGAAAATGTAGATTTTGGGCAGCAATGGGTTACTGACAGCACATTGTTCAAACTTCCCCATTTCCAAAATGTTCTTCATGTGTTTTTGCATAGTTTTCAGGCGAGTTTTGCTGCTGTTTCAAATTTTAGGGTAGCGTTCTGGCCTGTTCTGGGTACTTTTTCGTGTGAAAATGTGGATTTTGGTCAGTAATGGGTTAATGACAGCACATTGTTCAACCTTCTACATTTCCAAAATGTTCTTCATATGTTTTTTGCATCGTTTTCAGGTGAGTTTTTCTGCCGTTTTATATATTAGGCTAGCGTTCCGGCCCTTTCCGGGTACTTTTTTGTGTGAAAATGTAGATTTTGGGCAATAATAGGTTAATGACAGCACATTGTTCAACCTTCCCCATTTCCAAAATGTTCTTCATGTGTGTTTGCATCATTTTCAGGTGAGTTTTACTGCCGTTTTTGTTCCGGGTTTTACACCGTTCGTCCGCCATGCCGGGATAGGGAGACATGCAGGTTCTTCTTTGTGGTGCAGCTCGCCATCCTTTTCTTTCACTATCATTTCTTCCGCTTGCCCTTTTTACCTTTTCCCTCTTTTAGTTATCTCACAGCTGCCTGCTCACACTCATCGCGCCACCAAGCACCCACCATTTGTGCAAATAAGCCCCCCCCCATTCACCTGTACAACCCTTCTCGCACACCCGTCGTTGCAACACTCCAGCACGATTTCAGGGATCTTGCTCAGCACCAGCTCTGCTAATATCCATGCACCCAGAATGTTGCAAGGAACATCCGGGAAATCTGCAGGGATCGCCCGGGAGATTTGCTCAATTTATTTGGAAGATTGCTGGGAACATTTCACAGAGCATTTGGGAGAATTATTTAAATGCACAAAGTCGAGATGCGAGGATGTCATTGGACTCATTTGAATGGAGCATTGAGGAGGCAAGTTAGCTCTATGGGCTTAACGTGTGGGCGCGTGTCTGTCTCTCCCTTCGCCCCCCCCCCCATTAGGGGTCACAAGTTCAAATCTCAGAAGGGCAGATGTTGCTTTGCATCCTATGTAGCTTAATGCAATCGAGTATCATTCAGTTGGGCGCCATAATATCTACCGAACGACATGTAAACATTGCTGTGGGAAACTCTATGCCCTAGTGTTTGGATGGCACAGCTGCCTGTTTCATGCATTTAGGGGACCTTGCTCGAATTGAGCTTACACGTACACTGTGCTCGAATTGAGCTTCCTTTCAGAGCTAAGAACTGGACTTTCTTTTGCAGAACATTGCATATTTGTACCGAATTTTCCCTAAACTCCCAGGAGAAGAATCCCTGACCAATGATTGCAAGGCCAGGGCGAACGACTGTCTGTCTGATCTATAGTTGAAAGGGTGGAGTGGGGGGGAGTGGCCTCTGCCTGATCTATAGTTTGTGGGTGCCCTCTGAGGATTGAAAGGGTGGAGTGGGGGAGTGGCCTCTGCCTGATCTATAGTTTGTGGGTGCCCTCTGAGGATTGAAAGGGTGGAGTGGGGGGAGTGGCCTCTGTCTGATCTATAGTTTGTGGGTGCCCTCTGAGGATTGAAAGGGTGGAGTGGGGGCGTGGCCTCTGCCTGATCTATAGTTTGTGGGTGCCCACTGAGGATTGAAAGGGTGGAGTGGGGGAGTGGCCTCTGCCTGATCTATAGTTTGTGGGTGCCCTCTGAGGATTGAAAGGGTTGAGTGGGGGAGTGGCCTCTGCCTGATCTATAGTTTGTGGGTACCCACTGAGGATTGAAAGGGTGGAGTGGGGGAGTGGCCTCTGCCTGATCTATAGTTTGTGGGTACCCACTGAGGATTGAAAGGGTGGAGCGGGGGGGAGTGGCGTCTGCCTGATCTATAGTTTGTGGGTGCCCTCTGAGGATTGAAAGGGTGGAGTGGGGGAGTGGCCTCTGCCTGATCTATATTTTGTGGGTGCTCACTGAGGATTGAAAGGGTGGAGTGGGGGGAGTGGCCTCTGCCTGATCTATAGTTTGTGTGTACTGTGGTGGGTCAGAAGACTTTTCCAAAACGTGTTTATTAAATAATGTGAGTAAGGTCAATCTTTCCCTAGCACTGTGTGGTGTTCCCTACCGGTATCTGGTATTTGCATCGAATGCTTTTGCATCAAGGGTTTTGCAACGAAGAAAGTTGCATAGAAAGAATATTTTTGATGGGTTACGGGTTTATTTATTTTTTTGCTGGGTTTTATAGGCTAAAATACAGGGGATTGCGGGGAACCCCCCCACAAAAAAAAAAAATACATTTGATGCAACTTTTTTCGTTTAAAAAAATTAGGTGAAAAAGGACCTTCGATGGAAAATATTCAATGGAATGACCATAAACGTTCCCAACCTGTATGAATAACATAAGGTGCTGGTCATTCGTTACGAAACGTCCAAAACTCTAATTGACTCTACCACTAATCTAACAAACTAAGCTCAGGAGAAGAACTCCCTTCTCCTGATGGATTCCGGGTCTACTCTTCTCCATAGAGTTCCTCTTAATTTCCAATTTTCAGATAGTCTCTGGTTGCCTGCTGTACCAATTCTTTTAACTCTCACAAGGGTTTGGGCTTTTCCCCTATCTTTGTGGACTGTCCTCCACAAGTCTTTTCTTGAACTTGGTTTGGTCCTTTGATCCTGGCTATTTGCACTTCGTCATTCTTGTAAGTTATACTCTCTTAGGAGGGGTATCTTTTCAGGATAATTAACGTTCCCCCTTCTCAGCTGTTGCATCTCATCTGTACCTTTTATCTTATAGGCTTCTCTTGCTTCACATTAGGGTATTTTTTTCTGTTCCGATGTAGTGTTAACCCCGTTTTAAACTACTTGTTCCCTGGTGTACTCTGGGTTCTCCTTCTAAGATTATTATAGTTCAAGTTCATCAATTTTATATTCAGCGTTTTGTCGATCTTACTGGGGTGAGTTATTTTCAATTTAATATTCTGGGATTCGTCAGTTTCAGTGGGACAGGTTTTTCTCAATTTTACATTCAGGGTTTCGTCAGTTTCACTGGGATGAGTTTCTTTCACTTCATAACAAGTCCATGTGGCCTCCTGGTACTCCCATTCCCCCTGTTACCCTTATCCTTACAGGGGAACATATCTGGGGTCTGCAGTCGCTTGGGTTTATTCTTTTCCTTCCACTTCTTTGTCGGCTCACTTTTGTCTGCATCCTTTTCTGGTTCCACTTGATGTCCCTGTATTCCTTTTGCTACCTGTATGGGTTGCTGCACTCTCAACCAGGTGGTGTTGGCGTCGTTGTCCGGGCAGCCTGCCCACCATTGAGCTGCCATGGTTATGCCAACACTGGTACCTGGTTTCTCCTTCTCTCAGCTTCTCTCTGCCTGCACACATTGGTTTTCCATCGTCTGTCTCTCACGTTTAGAGTGAATCTGAACTGTGCAGCCTCCACGGCTCTGCTCAGCTACACCTCTGTCGGGTGTTACGCATACAGGGGGCCTCCCCTGCTGGCGTATGCGCTCTCTCGGTTTCCTTCCTTTGGCGTGTCCTAGCTCATCAACCTCTTTGTCGCAGTCCATTGGAGGTTTTCTCTTAAAGCCACAGAGCTTCTCTCTTGATAAAAATGATATGCCTTCTTCTTTTCTTCTGCCAATGTTCTGAATATGGTCGTGCTTTGCATATCAGATCGTCCCATGTATGCCATCACAAGGAAAGGCTTAGGGAGTTTCTCAGCAGAACGGGAGTCCTTTTCCTCAATTAGGGAGTCTCTCCCAGTGAGGTCCCACTTGCGAAGACCCCTGGGCAGGGTCTTGCAGAGCAGGCTCACCTGCCCAGCCTCAAAGGGGGGAGACTCCCACTTGGGGAGAAGGGACACATTCCCTTGACTCGTCACAGTACTGATTGAGGATTTCCAGGATGGAGGGTGCTGCCTTCTGTCAGATTTATAGTTTGTGGGTACCGACTGAGAATTGCAAGGGTGGGGCAAGTGGCCATCTACCTGATCTATATTTTGTGGTATCGACCGAGGATTGCAAGGGTGGGAGGAGCGGTCATCTGCCTGATCTATCATTTGTGGGTACCAATTCATTATTTCAAGTGTGGGGGGAGCGGCTGTCTGCATGATCTATAGTTTGTGGATACCAACCGAGGATGGTGAGGGTAGCGGTCTTCTGCCTGATCTATAGTTTGTGGGTACCAAAGGAATGTTACAGTTTCCAGTGATAAAGATGCCTGATAAAAGGTCACCAGGGGGTGACATTTCCACAAATTTGTACTCCCATGAAAATCAAGCACGTTCCCCAAATATTCAAGGACTGCAGTTAGAATAGTAATTCATAATCATTCTAAAACTTCTAGGTGAAGGCTTTTGAGGGGGCAGCGAAAAAGATCACTTATCTGGCGACTTTTTCCCCAGGGGACATTTTCAATAGAACCAGGATTGCTACCTGATGCATGGTATGTGGGTACTAACTGGGGATTGCAAGGGTGAAGGGAGCGGTCATCTGCCTGATGCATGGTATGTGGGTACTGACTGAGGATTGCAAGGGTGGCAGGAGCGGCCATCTACCTGATGCATGGTATGTGGGTACTGACAGAGGATTGCAAGGGTGAGGGAGCAGTCATCTGCCTGATGAATGGTATATGTGCACTGACTGAGGATTGCAAGGGTGAGGGAGCGGTCATTTGCCTGATGCATGGTATATGTGTACTGACTGAGGATTGCAAGGGTGAGGGAGCGGTCATCTGCCTGATGCATGAGATGTGGGTACTGACCGAGGATTGCAAGGGTGAGGGAGCGGTCATCTGCCTGATGCATGGTATGTGGGTACTGACCGAGGATTGCAAGGGTGAGGGAGCGGTCATCTGCCTGATGCATGGTATGTGGGTACTGACCGAGGATTGCAAGGGTGAGGTAGCGGTCATCTGCCTGATGCATGGTATATGTGTACTGACCGAGGATTGCAAGGGTGAGAGAGTGGTCATCTTCCTGATGCATGGTATTGTTGGGTGTTCTGACCCACGTTTGAACTATGATGCTACAACATTTGGTGCTGTGGGTTTAGGAAATCCAAGATGGCCGAAAAAGCCCACATGTGCGCCAGAATCTATGAAAACCGCGCAGTTGTGCGCACACCAAAATGGTTGCCTAACTTGCCACCCACCAATGCAAGCAGGATGGGCCGGGGTGCCATGACTGAAATGTGTGCCAATGGAAAAACCGCACTTTAAAATCACCTTTTGTTTCTCTGAATGCCAGCTCAAAATGCCTATTTGCAACACATCCAAAAATCTCACTGAACACCAGCGGACATCTGGCAGAATAAAGTATTGTGGGCATACAAAATCTGGAAAGAGGATGAAAAGTTATATTCTGAAGTGACTTGAAGGTTTATAACAAGACTGGCTGAGCTGTGGATTTCAGCAGTTTAAGTAAATTTGGACTGAAAGACACTAAAAATCTAAATGTTTAAAAGAAATGAGTGACCTACTTTTGAGTGTCACATAGGCTGAAATTGTTTAAATGTCATAGTTTTAAACTTAGAATCAGCATTCTAGCTGCATATGTAACAAAATTGTTAGTTATTTGAATGCAGAAAACTGGGGAACAGAAACGACATGTGGCTAAAAACTGGCTTAAAGAGATTCCAATTTTGCCTGGCAATTACCCCCATCAGGAGTGAAACTTGATTCACAAGTAACTTCCCAGGCCTGGCTGTTTCCTGCTGGCCACACTAAGGATATGCCATCTCTCTGATAATTGAATTAAGGGGAGCCGCCACAGAATACAGGAGCTCTGAACAATGCAACCCCCTTCACCCAGGCAGATGGTTTATTGCAGATGTCGTAAAACAGCTTCCTCTTGGCAGAAGCTGGGAGGGGCAGGGTCTCTGAGCTTGGCAGAAACTGGAAAGACTGGTTTCTGTACCATGTGACCTGAAAAGACACACCCCTGTAGCCAGAATATGGTTTTAGAAAAAGATGGATCATTCATAGAGCGGACTTGTGAAAATAATTTAAATGATACCATAATTCTTGTGATTTTTCTGCCCACATTTTAAGACGTGTTAGGACCCAGTGGTATGTTCAGGGGGGTTTTAGCGGAAAAGAGGATATTACTCAAAATGTGTGCATGTGAAAAATCTGACACTTCATCAACTAATGTCCATACTCCTTGCGCACATGTGTGTAAATTTGGGTTAATGTCCGATATTGCGAAACCAGTTAAAAAGTGCAAATGTCGCCATTTCTGAATGCAAGCTCCCAGGAAGAGCAGATTTGGACAGGGTATACCTCCTGTAATGCATGATGGGTGCATGTAATTTCAAACCACTGTGTAGCTATGAAATATGTTTTTTTTTTATCAAATATAGATTGTGTGCAATTTGACAGGGGAGGATCCTCTGACCCATAAAACCTACAGCATCACTCTGACTCACAGTTCCTTCCCCAATCATGGGAGAGGGGAGAATTGGGCCAATGGCAAGTGTAGAGGGGTAGGGTCTAGTGATGCTGCACACACACCCATTTTAAAAACAGATAAAAGCAGACAGATAGGGACCTTCAAATCCATTTGCTGCGGGACGCTCTGCCGGGGAAATCCATACTTTACCTCCATCAATCTCTAGAGAAAGCTGTGCAGAAAGATCCAGACTTCAAATCCATCAATCTCCAGAATCCAGAGAGAGAGAGAGAGAGCTGACCCAGATCACTGTGAAGTGCAGAGACCAGACCAGAGTCCAGTCTAAAACCTGACCAGATCCGTGGCGAGGCCCATTTAATTCAAGAATATAGTGTGAGTACCTAGCAAGACTGTGCAGAACCAATCTCTTAGTTAAAATAATATAATTCAATCTATTTTAATCTAAGTAGAACTGTCTCCTAACTGTCACCTGTCATTTGTAAAGCTGTCACCTGTCATTTTCTAGTTGCAAGCTGCACTTGTCACTTTGAATTTTAACATTCCAAATCCGAAAAACTACCTTTATTTAATTGCTCATATCTCCGTGACCGTTTGTCCTAGAGACTTGCAGTAACTTTCATCTGGCAGCTGAGATCCTAGGCTGTCCTAGAACCCCATACCAATAGTGCTAGTCCGTGTAGTTCCTCCGCAATCGCGAAAAACGCACTCGCGAATTTGTCGCGATTTGCACATTTCTCCACGTGTGAAAACAGAAGCTTCTTGCTTTCAGTTGCCAAAAATTCGTTTAACCTGCTAGTTACACCCTAGATCCTTGCTAAAGTGAGCCTGGACTAATATTAACTTGATACCACTCACCCTGAACCTCAAGAGGGAATTAAAAGCATTCTAGCATATTTTTCACTTCATTGCCAGCACATATAAAAGCATTTTGGGCCTGTGTTTAAAACTCCGATCTGTAGTCTAAGCTTGCTGGGGGTGAACTGAATTACAGTTGATTGCATTTCTGAGAACTGTGTGCTTTCCTACCATTTCCTTGCATTGCATAAAGGGGGGGTGGATTGCCAGAGAAAAGTGATTACATTGTTTTGTTGAAATCATATTGAGTATTTTCTGTATTGCATTTTCATTCAACATTACATCCATCTGAACTTATATAAAGCATTCTCTACCACCTTATTCTTCTGTTCCTATTTACAAGTGTGCTAGTGCCAGACTATCCATTATTGATTACTGATCAGATTAAGTGTGATATCCAATTATTAATTTATTATAAAGTGTGATATATATATATTGTTTAAATTATCAAATAAACCTTTAAACGTGCAAAACAGAACTACTTCTTGGCTCAGGAGGATTCCAAGAGAGGGGTGTTATATAGGGGTAGTCATCCAGAACGCATGAACTGGACATAAAGATATATTAATAAGGGTTTCCATTCAGTATCCCAGACTAGGCATTGACTTAGCTGTAGTGTTGAATTGAATCCTCTTACAAATTGGGGGCTCGTGCCGGACGTTTGGATTAGATCTATCACTTGTGCAGATTAATACAGTGTGCCAGCTGACCAGATACACATATCCGGTCGGATCACCACGCTGTGTTATGCTGTAAAGCACTCCTCAAAGGAACGCTCTAAGAAAAAGGTCTGTTTTGCAAAAATAAAATACTAATTTCTGTAAGTCAGGACAGAGACCAATCTCTAGAATGACGACCTTAGTAGACATGAAAATAGCCAGAGAGCACTTCTTACATAAGTTATTTGTGAGAGGTGAGTGGACTCACCAGGACCGCATGGGAAACCCGCTCAGGCTGATACGGGGCCCGAAACAGGGTCAGATATATGGGGAGATCAGGGTCCCCTACATGTGGCCCTGAGTGAACTATACATGGCTCCTAAAGCTAAGGATGAACAAGACAAGATGGTTAGGATAGCGGCATACCTGTACCTATATATGGGAGACATGCAGGATAAATGTACTGAAAGCCAAGATCTGGCGAATAAGCGACAGATGGCGTTAGAGAAGGTCCAATCTGACCTGGTCTCTTCTGAGCAGAGGCTGCAGGGGAGCCAGGAATCAGAAAATGAGAGCAGACAGCACATCATTAAAATAAAGAGGGATATGGACATCCTGCAACAGGAAAAGGCTGACCAGGATACCAGATTTCTGGCCTTGCAGAAGGAGTACCAAGAAGGTTTGGACTCCCTACTGCAGAGCCAGAAAAAGCTGGAGCAACAGTTAGACTTCAATAGGGCATGTGCTGAGCAGGTAGTCACCCTGCAAAGCCACCTAGATAGGGAGAAGGCAGAGAGCAATAAACTGATTTTGAAAGACCTGGATACCCAGGAAGAGTTTGACCAGTAGCGCCAGAAAGCTGGTGCCTTCCAAAGGCAAAGGGACGACCTGGTGGCACAGATGCAGGCTCTTAGTCAAGAAAGGGATACCTTAGGCCAGGAAGTCTGCCACTTAAAAAGGAAAATGGAAGAAAATCACCTGGCCCTCCAGGGACTGGGTGACCTCCAAAAAGAACACCATAACTTGTTGGAGCACACCAGGAAGGTGGAGGATGCTCTGGCAAGAAAGGAGCAGGCCAATAGGGACACAGCTCAGGAGGTAACCCTCCTGCAGCAAAGACTGGCCCAGTGCTCCAGGACCAATCAGGAAACGCAGAGAGAGAATGAGGCTCTCTGCCAGCACAATGATAGGCTCCAACAACAGGTAGCGATGCAGGAGAGACTGATAGAGTCTAGTAGGGCCTTAACTGAGGAACTGAAGGCGCAGGCTCTTGCATTGCAACAGGGAGCAGGGGCGGATAGAGATGAGGTTCGCTGGGAAAGAGAAACTCCTGAGCATAACCCCAGGAGCCCTAGCACCAGAGGCCTTTATTTCTCTCAGTCCCTGGACTCTGTCACCCCCATGTCCCCTGGCGCACATGAGCACACGGCCACAGGGATGGCAGATTACTATCCAGCCAGAAGCATGGGGCTCATAGGCCAGTACCACCCAGGAATGGAGGGGCGGGCATCCGGGTATGGGCACCCAAGCACAGTGCAATTTAGTGGGGAACCTCAGGAGAGTAGGCCCATTAAGGGCATCCTGAAAACCTCTGCCCAGTTAGGTCAGTGGGGGGGTACCCATCAAATCCTGGCAGCAAAGAGGAATCTGAAGACTCCTCTGAACGGTACAGGACACAGGAGACCAGGTCCCCACATTCTGCCAGCCATTCCCAGGCTCGCAGAATCCGGGAAAGCCTGGAAGATCAGACAGGAACCTCTGGGAGCAGTGCCTCTGAGTCAGAAGATGAATGGACAAGGGTTACCCGAACCAAAAGGGCCAATAAGGCAAAAAGGGCCTTGATTAAGGACCCATTGAAACAGATTAAGGCAATCAGGAGTGTCATCACGCCTTATCATAAGAACGCCAAGTACTCTGTTTGAGAACACTTGGAGCTCTATGAGCAAATGATGGAGACTTTTCATTTGAAGGACAGCCAAAGCTGTATCCAATATGTAAAGTGGACATTCTCCCCAGAGTACTCCAGTTTCTTTGCAGTGCTGGAGGACCAAAATCATTCCAGGTGGTCCACCTATAGGGCGGCCATATTAAAACATTTTTCTGTTCACAGAAATCCCCAAGAGGCTCGCAAGGCAGCCTACAATTTACAATGTGGGGAGGATCAGGCCCCACAAGAGTTTGTGCAGGAGTTAAAGCGTGCTTTTGCACAGACCACAAGAAGGGTGCGCACGGATAGCAGAGAATTTATTAATACGTTTTTCCATGCCTTGCCCAAATACATAATGACCCAGCTCGTGAGGGATTTTCACGAGAAAAGATCTTTAGACTGGGTCATTGAACAGGCGACCCGGATCTATGAGGTGCAGAAGCCAATAGAAAATAAAAATAATGCACCCAAAAACCCCAAAGCCAACAACACCCCTGCTGCTGCCAAGGTGGCAGAGGTAAAGGTCACCCCCGTTTTAGAGTTGGAGATGGGGGGGCCTAAAAACCCACCTGCACCTAATAATGCTAGGCCCAGAAGGCCCTCGGGCCAGTCAGACAGGGAGCCAGGGAGGCAGCCCCACAAATGGGGTCCCTCGCTCTCCTGATTATGTAAGCCCCCGTTACAAGGGAAGTCGACCCATTCTGGGTTATGTGTGGACTCCTCCAGCCCAAGGGGGGGGATCCAGCCAAGCACCTAACCCAGGGAACTTCCCTCCCAACTTCCCACAGGAGGGCAGAAATTCTCCAAATCCTGGGCAGAACTTTTTCCCCAGGTATCCACCCAATTTCCAGCCCCAAAATCCTCCACCCTTCTTTCCCCAATTCCCTGAGCCCAGACAACCGAATCCGGGAGAGGGGAGGCCAAGGGTGGAGGGGTATCCCAATCTTCCCAACCAGGAGTACTACCAAAGAAGGGATAGCTACCCTTCCCGGGATCAGCCCAGGGGAGAAAACAGGGCCCCGTATCAGCCTGAGCGGGTTTCCCAGTTAGAGCGCCAGGTTCAAAACATGGCGTGGGATCTGGGTCACATACTGAGGGCTCAGCAGAACCCTCAGATCGGCATGCCGGCGCAGAACGCACCCAACTCTGGACCTGGTGCTCCAGAACAATGACGGGGGCAGCACCCCGATAACACACCGGTTCCCAGGGAGGAGGCACAAAGGGAAGGGGGGTGTAAAGCCTTGGAGGAAGCTTCCTTCCTCACTTGTAAACAGCCCCTGGAAACCCAGAAACCGGAAACAAAATCTCTTGCCCCTGAAAGTCTGCCTCCTAAGGAGCAGAGGGGGGGTAGGAGAAACAAAAGACCCAAACAGACACAGTTTGAGGAGGAGGTACAGATCTTCCAATTTGAGGGAGAGGGATCCTCAGAAGATCCTGGGAAAAGGATCTTCTCCTTCAGAGATGGGGGAACTCCTCCCAAAGAAAAATGGGTCCCTAGGGATTCCAATCCAGACTGGGGAGATGTGGAGACTGAGCTACCGCCGCCCACCATCTCATCCCAGAACCAACAGCAAGAAAATCCCCTGGTTCAAACCCATCCTGATGACTGCCTCCAAAAAGGGAGGGGCGGCCCGGAACCGGAGCCAGGGGAACCCACAATGGCTCTGGTCTCCAGTTGCCAACTTTTTCTTTCAGATTCCCAAGGCTCTCCACAGGAGTCTGCCCAAATTTCTTCTCTTGTAATGTCCAAAACTAGAAAGTTAGCCCACCAGTTGTCCAAAAATGTGCATTATCTGTGCCCCCTTGAGGAGAAGGAGGGAAGATATTATGCCCCGGTACAAGTACAGGGGCAGGGTACGATTTCAGCGCTGGTGGACACGGGATCTCAAGCTACCCTTCTGTCCAGAAGGGCCTTTGATGAACTGAATGCAGGAAGGGGAGAGAATTACCAAATTCCTCTCACCTCACTTCCTGGACAACTCCAGAACTTTGACGGGAAGGAAATTCCCGTCGAGGGGACGGCAGACTTGGACATTAAGATCGGGCGACACAAGTTGAAACACCCGGTCATAGTTGTGACTCCAGAGGGCACCCCTTGTTTACTGGGGAATGACCTCCTGAGGAGGTTGTCACCCTTAATAGATTGCGTAAACAAGGTCCTCTGGACCCAGACTAGCCGACCAATAAAATTAAAACGGAGTGTCAACCATGTTAGTTTAAACGGCACCTGCCACATGGTTGAACAAAAATCTGACCAAGTAAAATTTCACTTCCAGAATAGCCAAATTCCAGACGTGACAGTAATAGCAGTAGGACAACAGACTGGTGATGGAGGGTCCTCTCTATTTCTGAAAATCAACCTTCCTTCCAGTTTAAGGTGGTATTCCACACTGGAAGGAAACACCCTGAAATTCTTTACCAATCCACAATCAGAAACTCCCACTCCTATAGTCCAGAAAGATGTGAAATCAGCTCAGAGCCTGGCTGATATTCAGCAAATTGGAGAGCAGTTGTTCATCCCTGTTCAGTTAAATGATGGGAAGGACTCTGTTCTCACTCGAGTGTGCGTGAACAATGGTAAGAGCTTCATCAGCGAAGCCATGTTTTGCCAAATCCCAAAAGATCCAGCCATTCCCACCTTCAAACTGATAGACAAATGGGAAATGGACCTGGAAGCACCTAATTCCAAACATCTCCTGCCAAGCAGGTGTATGCTCAAAATCTCCATTGGCAACAAGAGCATAGTCCACAATTGTTGGGTCGTGCGAGACGTCCCTGCCGCCTTTTACTTAGGCAGTGACATTCTCAATCGCTTTGCCATTAGTTTGGACCTAATAAACTTCAAAGCTTGGTCCCGATTAGCGGATAATCCCATGGGCTTTGATGATCCAGAAAAAGCATTTAGGTCAGCTCAATTGCTACCTTATGCAGTTGAAATTCAGATTAAAGAGGAAGTCACCATCCCAGAAAGGACCCGACAATTCTCCATGGAAGTGAAAGTTAAGAGGACAACATTTGAAAAACCCTGATGCTTACATACATCTAAACGCTTCTCTCCAACAGCAAGGGTTGGGGGTAAACCCAACTCCATTAGTCAACATAGAACATGACACCATTCTAATAGAGGTGGATAACAGCGACTTAAAGAGTATTACTCTAGCCGCAGGCACCATTATTGGAATGGCGGTTGATGACCGACATTTTTCCATTGATTTAGGTAATGAACTGTTAGGGCCAATCCCCAAGGACTGTTTTGACAGTGACAGTGAGGACAATACCACACCAGACAGGATTTTTACCCGGCATGGGGGGAACTTCCTGGTGTACACTTCCTGCCCCTATGGTAAGGAAGATGTGACTTGTGACTTCAGGAGGGATGAGGTGATTTTCCAGGTCCATGAGGGCTGCCTTTCCCACCTGAAGCCTCCAGTCCAAATCAGCACTCTGACCAGGGACTTCTCCACCCAGCTGGAGGAGGCCGCTGAAATAGCCAAACCAGAAGTCTTTCCAGGCTTCAGGCAGATGGTGGAAGAGAGAGTCAACCTAGCTGATGCCTGTGTGACTCTGGAACAAAAGCAAAAGTTGAAACAAGTTTTCTTGGATTTCCAAGATCTCTTTGCGGTAGACTCATATGACTGTGGTCGCACTGACATCCACACAACAACAATCCCCAGGGACCCTGGCATGACTCCTGTGTTTGTGAAGCAATATCGCTTGCCTCTCGCATCAATGGAGTCCCTTACTGAAATAATTAAGAACCTTGAGTCCCGGGGAATAATACGTCCAGTCCACAGCACCTTCAATAATCCGGTGCTGGGAATATTAAAGCCAAACGGCCAGTGGAGACTCTGCGCCGACCTCAGGGAGCTCAACAAACGGGTCCATACTTCCCGATGGCCTCTGCCCTACATTGACCAAGGGCTGGCCCAGATCCAGGGGTCACAGGTATTCACTGCAATAGACCTGACCAATGGATACTGGACTGTGCCTGTCAGCAGGGAGGACCAATACAAACTGGCTTTTACCTTTGGGGGCCAGCAATACACATGGACCCGGACTCCCTTCGGATACCTCAACTCCGGCAATGAATTCAACATTTTCCTACATAAGGCCATGCCCGACCTGGGTGCGAGGGGTAACCTGGCTTATGTAGATGATGTCCTCATCAAAAGTTCATCTGTGGAGGAACACATAGCGGAGATCCGTTATGTTCTGACGCAGTTGAGGGCCGCCGGAGCAAAACTTTCCTTTCAGAAAGCACAGTGGTGTAGAACCCGTGTTAATTTCTTGGGGCATGAGATTACTCCTCAGGGTCTCTGTCCCCAGGAAAAGAAGGTGTAAGCACTCCAAAAACTGAAAGACCCCACGACTCTGCGGGAACTAAGGAGCCTCCTTGGACTGACTAATTACAGCAGAAAGTTCATTGAGGGCTACGCAGAGATCACCAGACCCCTGATTCATCTCCTGAAGGGGGGGTCAAGTGGGAATGGGGTCCAGAACAAGCCGAGGCAGTAAAACAACTCAAAAGAAGCCTCTCACAAGCGCCTTGCCTAGCTTACCCTGTCAGAAACAAGGAGTTCTTCCTGGAGACGGGGTTCTCTAATACGTGCTTGACAGCAGTATTATACCAAAAGCATGACAAGGTCAATAAAGTAATCTCCTATGCGAGCAAAACTTTATCCTCTGTGGAGGAAAAATTCAACGATTGTGAGAAGGCACTCCTGGCAACGGTGTGGGCATTGAAGAATTACCGCCCGTTTATCCAGGGGGAACACATCATAGTGGAGACTCCACACCAGCCTCTGCAATATCTCCAAAGTGATAGAATCCGGGCCGGAAATGTGAGTAATTCCCGAATTACTTCCTGGATTCTGTCAATGCAAGGCTTTCCTGTGGAGGTCAGATATGGCCAAAATAAGAAGAGTCCCCTCGCGCAAGGTCTGGCTGACTTGCAGGATTGTGCCAGAGAAAACTGTCTCGAGGACGAAAGTCTAAAAATAAAGGACAACATGGAGGCATACCTTAATTCCCCCCACAAAGTCTTTGAAGAAGACAAGTGTGAGGGAATGCCCACTGTCTATGTGGATGGATGCTCTTACCATGTTGACAACAACGGGGAGAAAGAACTGGTGGCCGGCGTAGGGAATGCATGGGTGAATGAGTCCCCAGAACCCTCCGCTGAATACAAAATTGGTCCCCGAAGTAGTCAGGTGGCAGAATTGATGGCTGTGCATCAGGCCATCCTCACTGCTGTCCAGCATCAACTCCACGAACTGGTCATAATCACAGATTCGGATTATGTACGGAACGGGTTCGTGGAGCACCTGGTTAATTAGAAAACCAGAGGCATGTTATGTGCTAACAACAAACCCTTGAAACATGGGAAGTTGATCCAAAACATTGATGATCTGGTCACCTCGAATGAGATGACCATCTATTGGAAAAAGATCAAGGGTCATTCCAAAGTAGAGGGACCGGACAAGACTGGAAATGACTTAGCTGATCAGCTGGCCAAAACCGGGGCCATCCAAGGGGATCTAATTGAGATTGAGTCCCTGTTGAGGGAAATCCAGGTCACTGCTATCACTAGGTCCCAGACAAATGCTCACAACGACCTTTCAATTGCACAATGGAGTAAGGAGACCCCTGATGCTGATTTGATTACAGCTCAGAAGGGAGATCCAATTATTGGTAAGTTTTACCAGCACCTTGAGGACCCTGAGAACTTTCCCCTGACGGATACCGATTACATTGGGAAAGAGGACCTAAGAGTGTTGATGAAATGTCCAAAAATGTTCCGAATCCAAGACGGTTTGCTGGTAAGGAAATCCAAAGCGGGCCACGATCAGTGGGTGGTTCCTACCTCATTCCGAAGCCTGATGTTAAGTCACGCCCATGATGCGGCCACCGCCGGTCATAGGGGGTTTCACACAACATTGGAAATCTTAAGAGAGGTTGCATATTGGCCACACATGGGGCAGGACCTTGACCAATACTTGAAGGGGTGTCTTGTGTGTGCAAAATTTCAGCCATCATCCCTCAGGCACCGTGCGCCTCTCCAAAAGAGGGGGATGACACTGCCATGGTCAGATTTACAAATCGACTTTGTAGGCCCCGTGATTCGCTCTGCTAGGGGGAATAAGTACATGTTGACTGTGACATGCTTGTTTACCAAGTGGGTGGAATGTCTCCCAGCCCCAAATTGCAAGGCAGAAACCGCAGCTGCCTTGATGATTAACCACATCTTTTCCCGTTTCGGTCTACCTCAAAGGATTGAGTCAGACAGGGGTAGCCACTTCACCAGTGAAGTAATGACAAAGATGTGGGAGATACTGGGGGTCAAAAGGAAGTTGCATATTGCTTACCGGCCAGCTTCTTCTGGGGCAGTAGAGAGATATAACCGAACCATTGTGAGCATATTAAAGATGTTTGTGGCAGATTCTGGGCCAAGTTGGGATATCCGATTACCTCTGGTCCTAATGGCCATCAGATCTACCCCTTCATCTGCAACCAAAATGTCACCATTTGAGTTGATGACTGGGCGCAAGATGGTGCTTCCGCAGCATTTGCTCTATAGGACCCAAGAGCAGACACTGATAAATGCCTCCACTACTCATGAGTATGTGGAGAATTTAAGGAAACACCTCCAACATGCTTTTGCTTACGCTCAGCGGAATCTAGAAAGATCGGCTGATAGCATGAAGACCCACTATGACCTGAAGACTTCCAGGAAGGAATATCAGGTGGGAGACCGGGTCTATCTATACAACTTCCAAAGGAACCAGGCCAAGCAGCGCAAATTTTTGCCTACATGGAAGGGACCCTTTGAGATCATCGACAAGATCTCCCCTGTGGCCTACAAAATCCACATCCCCAAAGGTCCTTTGGCAGCGGGGGAAGACAAGTGGGTCCACATTAACCAGTTGAAGTGTTGCCATCCCAGGCACACTCTGCAACAACTGGAGGAATCCTCTGGAATCCTAGCGGGTACTGTCTCAGACTAATTCAGTTCCAACCATAAAACATACCACATCTAGTCTCTAAAATATTGTGATTTGCATGAGACTGTCTCTTAGTTATACTGTTTTTTTTCAAAATAAGAATGTAATGTTTCGTTATGATGAAATGCACATGCTGCCCCACTATCTCAACAGTGGTGGAAAAATGTCTATGAATAGGTATTGCTGCTCTTCCTTTGTCATCCTAGGAGAAAGAAAACCTGGAGACGGGACAAGGAGGACGATCCGGAGACCGGGAGCAGAGACGCAAGGGGCCCGGTGTACCGCCCAATATTCCCATCAGGACCGGCGAGGAGAACCGATCGATCAGTACCGGATGGAGGAAATAATGCTGAACTGTGCCATTTGCAGAATTGGAAGAAGATTATGCGGACATACCAGTGCGTGGGTCAAAACCCTTGTGCACCCGACATCCCCTCGACTCAATCCAAGTGCCGTCGGGCGGGAGGGTTTGTTGGGTGTTCTGACCCACGTTTGGACTATGATGCTACAACATTTGGTGCTGTGGGTTTAGGAAATCCAAGATGGCCGAAAAAGCCCACATGTGCGCCAGAATCTATGAAAACCGCGCAGTTGTGCGCACACCAAAATGGTTGCCTAACTTGCCACCCACCAATGCAAGCAGGATGGGCCGGGGTGCCATGAGTGAAATGTGTGCCAAAGGAAAAACCGCACTTTAAAATCACCTTTTGTTTCTCTGAATGCCAGCTCAAAATGCCTATTTGCAACACATCCAAAAATCTCACTGAACACCAGCGGACATCTGGCAGAATAAAGTATTGTGGGCATACAAAATCTGGAAAGAGGATGAAAAGTTATATTCTGAAGTGACTTGAAGGTTTATAACAAGACTGGCTGAGCTGTGGATTTCAGCAGTTTAAGTAAATTTGGACTGAAAGACACTAAAAATCTAAATGTTTAAAAGAAATGAGTGACCTACTTTTGAGTGTCACATAGGCTGAAATTGTTTAAATGTCATAGTTGTAAACTTGGAATCAGCATTCTAGCTGCATATGTAAAAAAATTGTTAGTTATTTGAATGCAGAAAACTGGGGAACAGAAACGACATGTGGCTAAAAACTGGCTTAAAGAGATTCCAATTTTGCCTGGCAACTACCCCCATCAGGAGTGAAACTTGATTCACAAGTAACTTCCCAGGCCTGGCTGTTTCCTGCTGGCCACACTAAGGATATGCCATCTCTCTGATAATTGAATTAAGGGGAGCCCCCACAGAATACAGGAGCTCTGAACAATGCAACCCCCTTCACCCAGGCAGATGGTTTATTGCAGATGTCGTAAAACAGCTTCCTCTTGGCAGAAGCTGGGAGGGGCAGGGTCTCTGAGCTTGGCAGAAACTGGAAAGACTGGTTTCTGTACCATGTGACCTGAAAAGACACACCCCTGTAGCCAGAATATGGTTTTAGAAAAAGATGGATCATTCATAGAGCGGACTTGTGAAAATTATTTAAATGATACCATAATTCTTGTGATTTTTCTGCCCACATTTTAAGACGTGTTAGGACCCGGTGGTATGTTCAGGGGGGTTTTAGCGGAAAAGAGGATATTACTCAAAATGTGTGCATGTGAAAAATCTGACACTTCATCAACTAATGTCCATACTCCTTGCGCACATGTGTGTAAATTTGGGTTAATGTCCGATATTGCGAAACCAGTTAAAAAGTGCAAATGTCGCCATTTCTGAATGCAAGCTCCCAGGAAGAGCAGATTTGGACAGGGTATACCTCCTGTAATGCATGATGGGTGCATGTAATTTCAAACCACTGTGTAGCTATGAAATATGTTTTTTTTTATCAAATATAGATTGTGTGCAATTTGACAGGGGAGGATCCTCTGACCCATAAAACCTACAGCATCACTCTGACTCAGAGTTCCTTCCCCAATCATGGGAGAGGGGAGAATTGGGCCAATGGCAAGTGTAGAGGGGTAGGGTCTAGTGATGCTGCACACACACCCATTTTAAAAACAGATAAAAGCAGACAGACAGGACAGATAGGGACCTTCAAATCCATTTGCTGCGGGACGCTCTGCCGGGGAAATCCATACTTTACCTCCATCAATCTCTAGAGAAAGCTGTGCAGAAAGATCCAGACTTCAAATCCATCAATCTCCAGAATCCAGAGAGAGAGAGAGCTGACCCAGATCACTGTGAAGTGCAGAGACCAGACCAGAGTCCAGTCTAAAACCTGACCAGATCCGTGGCGAGGCCCATTTAATTCAAGAATATAGTGTGAGTACCTAGCAAGACTGTGCAGAACCAATCTCTTAGTTAAAATAATATAATTCAATCTATTTTAATCTAAGTAGAACTGTCTCCTAACTGTCACCTGTCATTTGTAAATCTGTCACCTGTCATTTTCTAGTTGCAAGCTGCACTTGTCACTTTGAATTTTAACATTCCAAATCCGAAAAACTACCTTTATTTAATCGCTCATATCTCCGTGACCGTTTGTCCTAGAGACTTGGAAGCTGAGATCCTAGGCTGTCCTAGGACCCCAAAACGATAGTGCTAGTCCTTGTAGTTCCTCCGCAATCGCGAAAAACGCACTCGCGAATTTGCCGCGATTTGCAAATTTCTCCACGTGTGAAAACAGAAGCTTCTTGCTTTCAGTTGCCAAAAATTCGTCTAACCTGCAAGTTACACCCTAGATCCTTGCTAAAGTGAGCCTGGACTAATATTAACTTGATACCACTCACCCTGAACCTCAAGAGGGAATTAAAAGCATTCTAGCATATTTTTCACTTCATTGCCAGCACATATAAAAGCATTTTGGGCCTGTGTTTAAAACTCCGATCTGTAGTCTAAGCTTGCTGGGGGTGAACTGAATTACAGTTGATTGCATTTCTGAGAACTGTGTGCTTTCCTACCATTTCCTTGCATTGCATAAAGGGGGGGTGGATTGCCAGAGAAAAGTGATTACATTGTTTTGTTGAAATCATATTGAGTATTTTCTGTATTGCATTTTCATTCAACATTACATCCATCTGAACTTATATAAAGCATTCTCTACCACCTTATTCTTCTGTTCCTATTTACAAGTGTGCTAGTGCCAGACTATCCATTATTGATTACTGATCAGATTAAGTGTGATATCCAATTATTAATTTATTATAAAGTGTGATATATATATATTGTTTAAATTATCAAATAAACCTTTAAACATGCAAAACAGAACTACTTCTTGGGTCAGTGGGGTCAGGAGGATTCCAAGAGAGGGGTGTTATATAGGGGTAGTCATCCAGAACGCATGAACTGGACATAAAGATATATTAATAAGGGTTTCCATTCAGTATCCCAGACTAGGCATTGACTTAGCTGTAGTGTTGAATTTAATCCTCTTACAGTATGTGGGCACTGACCGAGGATTGCAAGGGTGAGGGAGCGGTCATCTGCCTGATGCATGGTATATGTGTACTGAATGAGGATTGCAAGGGTGAGGGAGCGGTCATCTGCCTGATGCATGGTATCTGGGTACTGACTGAGGATTGCAAGGTTGTGGTTGCTAACTGAGGATTGCACGGGTGAGGGATCGGTCATCTGCCTGATGCATGGTATATGTGTACTGACCGAGGATTGCAAGGGTGAGGGAGCGGTCATCTGCCTGATGCATGGTATGTGGGTGCTGACCGAGGATTGCAAGGGTGAGGGAGCGGTCATCTGCCTGATGCATGGTATGTGGGTACTGACCGAGGATTGCAAGGGTGAGGGAGCGGGCATCTACCTGATGCATGGTATGTGGGTGCTGACCGAGGATTGCAAGGGTGAGGGAGGGGCCATCTGCCTGATGCATGGTATGTGGGTACTGACCGAGGATTGCAAGGGTGAGGGAGCGGCCATCTGCCTGATGCATGGTATGTGGGTACTGACCGAGGATTGCAAGGGTGAGGGAGCGGTCATCTGCCTGATGCATGGTATGTGGGTACTGACCGAGGATTGCAAGGGTGAGGGAGCGGCCATCTGCCTGATGCATGGTATGTGGGTACTGACCGAGGATTGCAAGGGTGAGGGAGCGGTCATCTGCCTGATGCATGGTAAGTGGGTTCTGACCGAGGATTGCAAGGGTGAGGAAGCGGTCATCTGCCTGATGCATGGTATGTGGGTACTGACCGAGGATTGCAAGGGTGAGGGAGCGGTCATCTGCCTGATGCATGGTATGTGGGTACTGACCGAGGGTTGCAAGGGTGAGGGAGCAGCCTTCTGACTCATCTAGAGTTTGTGCCTACCGACTGAGGATTCAAAAGGTGGGCATTGTCCATCTGTCTAATCTATATTTTGTGGGTACTGAGTGATGATTGTACATTTTGGGAGAGTGGCCGTCTGCCTGATCTATAGTTTGTAGGAACCGAAGGAGGGTTGCAAGAGTTGGGGAGCAGCATCTGCATCATCTCTAGTTTGTGGGTACCGACCAAGAATTGAATGGGTGGGGAGGGGTAGCTGCCTTCTGCCTCATCTATGGTTTGTGGGTATCGACTGAGGATTGCAAGGGTGGCAGGAGCGGCCATCTGCCTGATCTTTTGTTTGTGGGTACCGGCCGAGGATTGCAAAAGTGGGGATGGGGGGGCACTTATCTGCCTGACGTATGGTTTGTGGGTACCAACCGAGGATTGCAAGAGTTGAGATGAGGGGGCACCTATCTGCCTGATCTATAGTTTGTGGGTACCCACCAAGGATTGCAAGGGTTGGGGGGAGCGGCCGTCTGCCTGATCTATAGTTTGTGGGTACCCACTAAGGATTTCAAGGGTGTGGGTTAGCGGGCGTCTGCCTGATCTATAGTTTGTGGGTACCCACTGAGGATGGCAAGGGTGGTGAGGATATGTCGTCTGCCTGAACTATAGTTTGTGGGTATCGACTGAGGATTGCAAGGGTGTGGGTTAGCGGCCGTCTGCCTGATCTATAGTTTGTGGGTACCTACTGAGGTTTGCAAGGGTTGTGCGGGGGGGGTGGGGGATAGGCCTTCTGCGTGGTCTATAGTTTGTGGGTACTCACTGAGGATTGCAAGGGTTGGGGAGGGGATAGGCCGTCTGCCTGATCTATAGTTTGTGGGTACCCACTAAGGATTTCAAGGGTGTGGGTTAGCGGGCGTCTGCCTGATCTATAGTTTGTGGGTATCGACTGGGGATTGCAAGGGTGTGGGTTACCAGCCGTCTGCCTGAGCTATAGTTTGTGGGTATCGACTGTGGATTGCAAGGGTGTGGGTTAGCGGCCGTCTGCCTGATCTATAGATTATGGGTATCGACTGTGGATTGCAAGGGTGTGGGTTAGCGGCCGTCTGCCTGTTCTATAGTTTGTGGGTACCTACTGAGGTTGGCAAGGGTTGGGCGGGGGGGGGGGGGAATAGGCCGTCTGCGTGATCTACAGTTTGTGGGTACCTACTGAGGTTTGCAAGGGTTGGGCGGGGGGGGGATAGGCCGTCTGCGTGATCTATAGTTGGTGGGCACTCACTGCTGCACCGTATGTTAGATGTTTCAGTTTTGTTTTACCTGTAGCATTGTAGTTCCTTTGTGCAACACCTCTATGGAATAGGCGCAGGCGGTGAAGTAAAGGCTGGACTAATGGCAACAAAGACCCGCCCAAGCCGCCTGACCTTAGAGCATGTGTCATTCACAGGCGCTCAAGGGTTTCCAGTGCAAGCTTCGCACTGAAGATAATGCCCCTTGTTACAGCCCTATTGTCACAGCATGTCACTGGTTTTAAAACTCCATGCAGCCGCTGACAGAAGCCACTTGAGAATAAAGTTTTTTCCTTCTTTTATTCCCGCGGTTTATCCTTGAGTGAAAATATTCAAAATCAATTATGCCAGGGCTTGAGATTGGAATGGCACAGGGGCATTAGTGAAAGGCTTGAAGGCGCTGCGGCATAGGATGTAGAATTTCTATCAATGCGCTAATGTCTGAATTTTCAGCAGGCTTCGTTTCATGTGTGGTGCCCCCGTGCCCCCATTATCGCCCTCCCCCCGGCCTTGTTTCTTTGACACACCTTTGCCCCGTTCTAGCTGTGGTTAATCTGCCACTATTCTGTTCTCCGCAGTGTGCTGGATCGCCTCCACCCAGAGGATATTGAAATAGAAAAATTGAAAGTCCGGACACCTGAAAGGTCAACATAGCCTTGACAAAGCAAAGGGAGAGTACTGGCTCATTGGCAAATTCATTATAGGGTGCATGCAATGGTGTTATGCAACACTGCGTCCGGTTCTACCCTAAGGGAATGCCAGCTCTCCTGCTGCGCTGACTTCAAAAATGCCCGTAGCTTAAGCCTGTAGTTAGGCATTATTTATCTATTTATTTTGAGATTTGTAAAGCGCACCTAACCCTGAGGCCTCTGTGCGCTAGTTAACCTTTTGAAAGTACATACTTTATATGATGAAGTAGCAGTTAATGTTGCAGTTCAGTTTGGTAGTGCAACACGTCATGCTTGCACACATAACAAAGGTCTCACTTAGCAGTTCACTTTCGAAGGGCAGCATAGAGGTGTGTAGTAATGGGTGGCATAAATGTAGAGTGGTATGAGGGAGGTTGAGGTTAGTTTGACTGATCGTGTGTGAATAGCCAAGTTTTCAACCTTTTTTTGCAAGGCCCAGAAGGAGGAGTCAGCTCTTAATGAAGATGGTAGGGCGTTCCAGTGTTTAGCCGCAAGCACTGGGAAACTGTTGCCCCCTGCTTTCTGTAATCTGTATTTCGGGATGTGAATGAATGCGTGTAGGCTACACGGTTCGGTCTGTTGGATTTGTTCTTTGCGGATTTGTTGGATAAGTACTTGGGAGCTGTATTAGATAAACATTTGTGTGTAGGGAGAGGGTTTGAATAGGATTCGATCATGGACCGGCAGCCAATGGGCTTTCTTTCCTGCTACGCTAATGTGATTGTTTCTTGGGATGTTGAGTGCTGCTCTTAGGGCGTTATTTTGTATCACCAGTAGTTTTTTTTATATTGCGTCTGTTAGTAACAATGTAGAGGGCTAGTCTGGATAGATGAGGGCTCTAGTCAAGGTGATACATCTGACTGAGGACAGGAAGGGCCTCCAAGCGTTGATGAGCTTAGATATGTAGGCTGCCGCCATAGCTGTGGTATTGACTTGTCTAGTTAGGGTGAGGAATGAATGGTGCACCCCTGCCTATGCACAACGTGTGCGATTGTGTGCACAGCGTGTGTGATTGTGTGTTTTGTTATTTTCTAACATGTTACAGGGCACAGCTTTTGACATTTGTATTGTCTCCAGGCACTTTGGATTCTGCAAGAAAATGGGCAGGTTCTGAGTGGATTATGGGGAGCAGTAAGGACACAGCTAAGGATAATATTCAATCAGTACTGGAGTACAATCTTCAAGATCTGTGCTGCCTGTGAGGCCTGTGACTGAGGCATGTAAACATCATCATCATCGTTGTTGTGCTGTTGCCTAGTAACATCCGGAAACCCATAGGCCACGCTCCCAGCCTCATTGTCATACGCTAGCCTGCTGCAAGATCTGCCCTTAGGTGAAGCCGCAGCGAGGTTGGGCCATGTTGCTGCTTCCTGCTGTCTGCAGCGTTTGCGCTGCTGTTGCTTAGTAACATCCGGACACTCATAAGCCATACCCCAGCCTCATTGTCATCCTGCTCTCCGGCTACAAAATCCGCCCTCAGGCAAAGCCACATGAAGTTGGGCCAAGTTGTTGCTTCCTGCTGTCTGCAGCAGTTGCATGAGCTTTGTCATCTCCCCCGGACTAAGAGGGATTCTGCACTGTGATTGTACTGGAGTACATTCTTCAAGATCCCTGCTGCCCGCGAGGCCAGTGAAGCCTGTGAACATCATCAGTATTGTTGTGCTGTTGCCTAGTAACATCCAGCAACCCATAAGCCAAGCCCCCAAACCCATTGTCATCCCGCTCGCATGCTACAAGATCCGCCTTCAGGCGAAGTTGGGCTAAGTTGCTGCTTCCTGCTGTATGCCGCTGTCGGGGGCGGGAACGTGGCCCATGGCATTTTGCAACCGCATTCCTTCCCCAGTGCTCCCCGGCAATCCACCTCCCAGCACCTGGACTTCCATCAAGGTACTGGTTTCCATAGTCATGACCTTAACAATACCTAACTTTCTAACTCCTGAAAGCCTTCAATCAGACGCCAGGTTTACAAACACCTGTGTTAACTCTAACCTTACCTATCCACTGATCACTGACACTTCTGCTGCTATTGACTTGGGTCTCTGGAACGCCAGGTCGCTATGCAATAAAACAACTGCACTTCTGGACTTTTTTCTAAGATTGTATTTTAATTTCTTATGCATTACTGAAACCTGGATTTTACCTCATAACACTACTGCTGCAGCCACTCTAACTTCTTCTCTCTCCTCTTTCTCTCATGTCCCCTGAGCCCGCAGATGCAGAGGGGGCATTGGCATACTATATTGCTCTTGTTATTATTCTATTCCCGCGCATGTCGCTACACCAGTCTATTCCTCTTTCAAATGAATTTACAAAATCTTTACTACTCCTCATGCCATTTCATTCATTATTGTCCATCGTCCACTAGGGCCACTTGGTTCCATTTGCGATGATATTGATCACCTTCTGTCCCATATCCTGCCGAGCCCAACTCCACTTGTAATACTAGGGGTCTTCAATCTTCATCTTTCTTCCACAGACTCGCCCACTCCTTTTCTCTCCATTCTTGATGCCCACTTTCTCTCAACGCTTCCGACTTCCCCCTACTCACATTTCTGGTTTCCCACTAGATGTAATTTTTCTTTCTACATTTACTACATCTTCAGTACTAGCCCTACCTGTTTACCTATCAGACCATTCTGTACTCTCTATGCCACTTTTATCCTCCATTCCTCAGATTTCTCCGACTTCTCTTCCTCCAAAAAAATGTTTCCAGCGTGACCGCAATTTAAATTCCTTGCTTTTCAAGACACTTGCACCACTAATCTTCCCTCTTCTTTAAGTTTCTCTATTATTAACGCTGATGAGGCAGCATCTGTTCTCTCCTCATCTCTTTCGCTCAGTTTTGATCAACTCTACCCTTTGTCTGCTTTTCACCCTATTCGTAAACCTTTCCAACCCTGGCTTTCTCCTCACCTCTGCGCTATGCCACGCCTTCTCCGCCGACTTGAATGGTGTTGGCTCAAATCTGCATCTAATCACTCTGCCTACTCTTATCACACTCTCTACAATAACTGTCTCATCTCTGCTCAACATGGTTACTTTTCAAATCTTCTTCACACCCAATCTGCCCATTTTAGGCGTCTTTTCCAAAATCTAACACGGCTTCTCTACCCTCCCTCTCCTGATCACTCTCTCAATTCTACTGTCTGCTTATGATTTCACTCAGTTCTTTTCTTCAAAAGTTCTTTCTCTGCATCAAGACATCGAAAGTTCTCTTCCCCGAACCACTTCACCTTCCTCTTCTCCTACCCCTTCTGTTATCATTTCTAGCTTTGCTCCTGTCTCTAATACTGATGTACTACTCTTGTTAGCTAAAGCTCATCCCACTGCAACCCCTACTGACCCAATTCCTTCTGCTTTCATCCCTAAGGTTTACCCTCTTCATCTTATACCGTATCTTGTGTCCTTCTTTAAAACTTGTCTCTGTACCTCTGTCTTTCCCACATCTTTTAAACATGCAACTATCATTCCTATTCTGAAAAAACCCAGAGCCAATCCTCTCATTGTTTCTAATTTCTGTCCTGTCTCTCTTCTACCCTACCTTTCTAAACTCCTGGAGCGTCTTGTCTATTCCCAGATTTCATCCTTTGTCACTGGTCTCTCTCTTATTCCCCGCTTCCAGTCTGGTTTACGTCCTCTTCACTCTACTGAAACTGCTTTGATCTCTGTGCTTAACTCTCTTCTGTCAGCTCGTTATTCCAAACACTTTTCCTTTCTCATTCTTCTTGACTTATCTGCCGCTTTTGACATTGTGGATCATTCTTTGCTTCTGGAATCTCTTTCTTCCTTTGGTCTTAAGGGCTCTGTCCTTTCTTGGTTCTCTTACTATCTGTTTTATAGAAATGTCTCTGTCTCTTGGGCAGGCAAGACCACCTCGCCTTTTTCCCTTGAGCACGGAGTACCCCAAGTGTCAATCCTGGGTCCTTTTCTTTTTTCATACCTCACAACTTGCTGCTATAATCTCCTCTTCTGGGCTTTCTCATCACTTCTACGCTGACGATACACAACTTTTTCTATCATTTTCTTCCTTCACTTCGGAAATACACCACACCCTCACAGCTTGTCTCTGCTATTAAATCCTGGATGGCTTCTCACTTTTCACTCGTAATGCAGGGAAGACAGAGGTCCTATTCTTCCCTGCTAACACTCTTCCTCCTCATCCTCCACCCCACCTATATCCTTCCCTCGGTCCAATCTTTCTATTCCTCCCACAGCTCATAATCTTGGCCTCTACTTTGTTTCTAATCTCTCTTTTGCCCATCACATCTCTTACCTCTCGTTCCTGTCGTTTCCATCTTCATAATATTCGCAAAGTTTATCCTTTCCTCACTTTCCAAGCTCCCAAACTTCTTATTTCTTCCCTAATCTTTTCTCAACTTTTCTATTGCTCCGCCACCCTTTTTGGTCTCCCAAGCTCTTGTCTTGCTCCTCTAAAATCAATCTATAATTCTTCTATTTGTCTACTTTGTCTTCTCTCTTACCAAGATTCTATTTCTTCTTCACTTGTTTGGTTACTTTTTCACTCCCAACTCAAATATCACTTTCTTTGTTTAGTTTTTAAATCCCTCTTTGTCCTTGTCCCTGACTATCTTCCTGAACTTGTATCCTTCTACACCCCACCTCGCTCTCTCTGTTCTTCTTCCCTCTTTAGACTCAATGTTCACCGTCCTCCTTGTGCTCAGTCTTGTTTCCAATCTTTCCATCTGCTTGCTCCTCTACACTAGAATGCTCTCCCAACCTCTCTCTGCTACATTACTGCTTACTCTCTCTTTCGTCTTTCCTTAAAAAACCAACCTTCTCCAAAACACCTGACTGTTTGCGACCAAGATTGATGTTTATTTCTTATCATTCTTTTGTACCACACTTTGCTTTTTAAATGTACAGCGCTTTAGTTTAAGGCGCTATATAAAATATAAATAAAAACAAATACAAATCAGCTGTCCAAAATGGGCTTGTATTTACAGTTGCCCCTGCGCAAGTGCACCAGCTCTTTCTGTATGGTATACCTTAGGGTTTTGCTGGGTATTGGTGTTTGGCAGCCCATCAGCTGCATACAGGCATGTGAGGTATGATGAGGTGGCAGGAATGTGTAATTTAGTTGGGGAGTGTAGTCAATGGCTGATTGTTGTAAGGCCGTTAGATTTCTTTTGGTGTTGGTTATAGAAGGATGTTGGGGGGGTGGGGCATGGCCTGGTGTCCATGGAGTGAGGAGGTTGCAGAGCTGACCTCCGGCCATGATCCTTGAAACAGATCCTGCGACGGCAGATTAATGATACATGCAGTGATAAAAAGCGCTCTCAGACATAGATAAAGCGCTTCCCCACACATATTCAGCAAGTCTGGGAAAAATCAGAGCCGGGGACCGAAATATGACTGCCCGAAAGACCCCCCCCTCCATCCCCTGAGTCACACAAGATGGCGGACGTGACCAAGAATCAGGGGGAAGGGCGAAGAGCTCCCACGACATCATTAAGGCAAACACCCACAGGAATCCTGTGAGAGCCCCACTGCTGACGTTGGAGGAACCCGAGGAGAGAGTGGGTCCTGCGGTGCGGTGACATGATTGAAAAATGGAAGAAGTGGAGAACTCCTGCTACATAATTAAGAAGGCAGCTACCCGTGGAAGACCTGTGAGAGCCCCTATACTGATGTTGAGAGGCAGTGGCGCAAGTGAAAGTAGGGAAACAACATGAAGCGAGGAGAGGCAGCTCTGGTAATGGCATTCGTGAAAGCCACGCCAACCCAAGCAACACCGTAGGAGGCGAAAGCAACAGCAGAGGAGCGGCTGAGGTGCCACGGCATGCTCTGGAAACTTGCACGCCAACAGGGGAGCTTGGAACAGTAAGGTGCCCTATGGCGCTGGCTGGCTGGAGGGACACACACTTGCCAGGCAGCGAGGTATGTGTTGCCCAGCACTCCACAAGTTAAAGGCACATGGCCCCCTCCGTTGGGGAGGCGGAGTGTTAGTGTGACGTGGGAGCGGGGAAGTGGGGGTTTGTGGGAAAGGCGCGTAGGGCGCCAGTTATCGAATGTTGAAGGAAGAATAAAGAAGCTTCCTGTAAGCCTCCGTGTGTGCGTCCTTTCTTTGTGCCGCGACCTCGGCAACATTGGCGACGAGGCTGTTCCTCGCACACCGGAGTCCTCCAGCGGCAGTCCGCCGCGTCCCGGCTCGCGTGCAGGGAATTACGCGAAGCCTCCTCCTCCTGCTCCTACTTCCGTGGTGCTGGGCGCAGAAACCCGCCAGTGCTCGCGCGGGCGGCCGCTGACCCGCCGCGCCTCCTCCTCCTCCGCATGCAAGGCCGCAGCTGAGAAAAAAAAAAAAAAAAAAAAAAAACAAGTTTTTTTTTTTTTTTCTCTCTCTCTTCGTTGATTTAAAACAACGCGTGCAAACCGCATCCTCCACGCCAGGCAGTCCCTACTGCTTACGCACACCGGCAACCCCGCCCTCACATAAGGCGGCTGCTCCAGTCTTCTGCCACGGACCACGCCAGCGACGACGCCTGTGAGCCACCTCCCACCGTCAAAGGTCCATAGCCGGACCTGCCTTCGCACGTTTGGGTAAGTGCGCGGGTACACACCAGTGGGCCCATAACCACACACCGCCCGAAGATCGCAGAGGTCCCATCTCCTGACAACATGAGCGTCCAAGGATCCAATCCGGGGTCCCCGCAGCCTGTGCGCGCAGCAAAATCAATACAGCTGAGGCTGCCCCCGCCATTCACCATGACGCCACAAGCGACAAAAGGACCCAGGTGGACTGACTGGATGGATGACTTCCACCATTTTGTGCGGGGGTCCGGCGATGGTGACTCCCCCAACATCAGAGACATCTTTCTCAACCTCGTGGGGGGTGAAATCAAGACGGTAGTAAAAACAATCCCGACGGCAGAACAAGACACTTTCCCCAACCTGATTAAGGCCCTGGACAAGCTACTCATCATCGAAGTCAACCGAGACTATGAGAGATATCTGTTCAACAAATGCACCCAGCTGCCACACGAGACTGTTGATGAGTTCATAACTCGCCTAAGAGTGAAAGGTGCTTACTGCCAGTTCGACGCTTTCTCCCTAGAAGAAGCAATACGGCTGAGAGTGATAGAAGGTTGTCTCTCTCCTGCACTCAAGAAACAACTTTTGAAAAAGCCTCTCACCATCCCCGAAGTGAGCGAACTCGCTCGCATACACGAGAGAGTTGATGCACAAGCCTCATCCATGAGCAACACAAATAACCCCAAACAAGACACCAATGAACTCATAGGCGCCATACAGCCGCCTCGACAAGGCGACAGAGGACCACAACAATATAGAGCACCAGGGGCACCAACCCCGCGCCAGCAAAGACAGTGCTATCGGTGCGGGATGTCCTTCCCACACTCTGGGTCGTGCCCAGCATTATCCCAACGGTGCACGAACTGCGGAAGAGAGGGGCATTTCCACTCTGTATGTAGGGAGGGCATACCATTTCCCCTGATGCGACCACAAGCACCCGCCAGAACGCCGTTTCGACCGCCACCCTCACAATACAATCAACCGAGGCAGTACCAACAAGGGCAAAACCAGAGACGATATGTCAGAGCAATTGATGAGTACCAAATGCAGGGATACTACGTGCAACCAGACCAGGTGGACCAGCCCAGGCATTTCATGGATGAATACGAAAACCCCCCCACGGAACAAAGGCCTGAGGCCTTCTATCATGAAGATCAAGAGGCGGCCTACAATGCGCCGCATGATCCATATGACCAGGACGAGTTTGTCAATCTCATTCTTGATAACGAAGAGGCGCGGGAAGCCCCAAAAATCCCGATCAAGATGGGAAATTACCAATTCCAGTTCATGATCGACTCTGGCGCCACTGTGAACATCATGGGCGAGCAGGACTATGGCAGGATGTCAGACCCACCACAGCTTGCCCCGTCACATTCAAGAATCTTCCAGTGGGGCGCTGCTACCCCTTTGCAGACGGTGGGACAATTTGCTCGACGGTTTCTCCTGAATGGACGACAGGTGGACACCACCATCCACGTCATTCGCTCGCTCACCAGGAGTAGATGCCTTATCAGCTACCACACAGCATCCCGCCTGGGTCTGATCGAGATCCACGTGAAAGCAGGTGATACCATTACCGCTACCTCAAACAACCCGAAGGACTCAATTAGCACAATGGCTTGCGTTCGAAACCAGAACCTAATCACACAAGACGACATAATGGAAAGATTCCCAAAGCTGTGTACCGGATTGGGAAAACTCATAGCCCCTCCCATCAAGCTACACATCGACCCGCTGGTACGCCCAGTGCCGCAACACCCCAGACGGGTCGGGTTTCACCTCCAAGAGGCAGTGTCCGAGGCTCTCCAGCAATTACTCTCCGACGGCATCATTGAGCCAGCAACGGGCCCAACCCCATGGGTCTCCCCCCTGGTGGTCGTACCCAAAGAAGGTGGAAAAATACGTCTATGTGTGGACATGAGGGTGGCCAACACGGCTATCCAGCGGGAGAGGCACCCGGGGCCATGCATAGAAGACATGATTGTGCAGTTGAACAACGCCCAGATGTTTTCCAAGCTCGACCTGGTTCAGGGCTATCATCAGCTGGAGCTACACCCTGACTCTCGAGTCATCACAACATTTGCGACACATGATGGCCTATTCCGGTACCGCAGACTGAATTTCGGTATCTCGTCCGCTGCGGAGATTTTTCAGGAAGCCATACGTCAAATTATCAGACCCGTTAAGGGCGCTCTGAATTACAGCGACGATATACTTGTATTCGGCGCCTCCAAGGTGTCCCACGACACAGCGTTGCACGCCACGTGTGAAGCCCTTCAAGCTGCTGGTCTCACGCTCAACATCTCCAAGTGCAGATTCAGCAAAACGAAACTTAAATTTTTCGGCCACATCTTCTCCGGGGAAGGGATGATGCCAGATCCCGACAAAGTTGCCACAATCACTGGCCTTGGCAAACCGCTGCAGGTTGCAGACGTCCGGTCCTTCCTTGGCATGGCGGGGTACTGCGCGAGATACATTCCCCATTTCGCCTCCCTCACCGACCCGTTGAGGAGGCTTCTGCAGAAGGAGACAGTGTTCGAGTGGTCTCCCGCATGCCAGCAAGCATTCACTGCCATCAAGCAGGCCCTCACGGAGGCTCACCGTCTGGCCTACTTCAACCCTGCGTGGCACACCGAGGTGGTGGTGGACGCAAGCCCAGTCGGCCTCGGGGCCATACTAGCTCAAACCAGTGGGGCGGACATCAACCCGAGACATGTGGTCGCTTATGCGAGCAGAGCGCTATCCACGCCGGAGCTGGCTTATTCGCAAGCCGAGAAGGAGAGTTTGGCCGCAGTATGGGCATGTGAACACTTCCACAATTTCCTCATTGGGAAGAAGTTCACGCTGATTACCGACCACCAGGCACTCCTATCCCTGTTCGGGAACCCGCACACCAAGATGCCACCAAGGATTGAGAGGTGGGGCATCCGGCTTCAAGAGTACAACTACGACATCATCCATCGCCCCGGAGGTGAGCTGAACCCAGCCGATTATCTGTCACGACACCCTGTGGGGCCCCCGCTGACGCGGAAAGGAGATGTGGCCTATGTGCAATATATTGCAGATCGATCGTTACCACCGGCGTTGTCTCTCGAAAGGGTGGCCGCCGCATCTGCCGCCGACCCGACGACAGCCCTTGCAATCAGTTTGACTTTAAACAACAAATGGAAAGACCATCACAGGGCAATGCTAGCCCATCCGGGCGTCAACAAACTGGAAATCGCGAGACTGGCCAGAGTGCAGGGTGAACTGGCTGTGAAGGACAACAACATCCTTCTACGAGGCTGCAGGATTGTTATTCCCGCCACACTACGAAACGAGGTGGTCCGCACGGCCCACGAAGGTCACCGAGGTGCGGAGAACACCAAGAAACAGTTGAGATGCTACGTCTGGTTTCCCTTCCTAGATGTGGAGGTTGATGAATGGGTGAAAAACTGCCATGCGTGCCAGTGCACCGCCTCAATGGAACGTCCACCCCCGCTGCAACACACACAGATACCAGATCGCCCCTGGGAACGAGTAGCCGTGGACTTCTACGGACCGACCGAAACTGGCGACTACCTCCTGCTGCTAATAGATGAACATTCAAGGTTCCCCATAGTCAAATCGGTCTCCACCACAGCGTTTCCCCAGGTGGCAGAAGTGCTAGAGGAAGTATTCAGCGAGTGGGGGGTTCCCAAAACCATCAAGTCTGACAATGGACCACCATTCTCCGGGCACGAGTTTGGAGAACTAGCGATGCATTTGGGTTTCAAGCACATGAAGATAACCCCTCGACACCCGCAAGCGAATGGAATGGCGGAACGCTTCATGGCCTCCATCAAGAAAGCGATACAAAGAGCCAAGGTGGAGGCAGTCCACCCGCATCAAGCACTGTGCCGCCTCCTGAGAGCGTACAGGAATACCCCGCATGAAGTGACGAATAAGACTCCTGCTGAACTTATGTTTCGCTATGAGGTGCGAACCCGCATCCCACGCAACCCGTCAAGTGAAGAACCGCTTGACACTGACACTCTCCAACGTGACGCTGAAGCAAAGGAGAAGGCAAGACGTGACACTGATGCGAGGCGCCACGCTGAAACAAAAGACTTCCAGGTAGGAGACGACGTCCTTGTACAACAACCAATAACCAGGAAGACAGATCCGCGGTTTGCCCCAAGTCCCATGAGGGTAGTCGCAGTAAAAGGTACTATGGTGACGGCTGAAGATCAAAATAGAGCCGTCACCAGGAACTGTCAACAATTTAGACATTACATCAAGAGAGAGGGCTCGGAAGAGCCAAGGAGGTCTGTCTCCCCAGAACCTCCCATGCAGAGAGACGACCTGTGGACCCCTCCGGTCGGGGATCCGGGAGGGACGAGACAGGGAGTGAACAATCCATTTGTCCTAGAGGAGACAGCTCAAGATGAGAGGCCCCGACGAGTGATCAAGAAACCAATGAGACTTGTTGAGGAATGTTGAGCTGATGTCAGGATATAATGTTCGGGGGTAGTGTTGCCCAGCACTCCACAAGTTAAAGGCACATGGCCCCCTCCGTTGGGGAGGCGGAGTGTTAGTGTGACGTGGGAGCGGGGAAGTGGGGGTTTGTGGGAAAGGCGCGTAGGGCGCCAGTTATCGAATGTTGAAGGAAGAATAAAGAAGCTTCCTGTAAGCCTCCGTGTGTGCGTCCTTTCTTTGTGCCGCGACCTCGGCAACAGTATGAGATACCGACGGAGACCACAACGAGACTCGGAACTCTGACCCTGAACCGAGACTCCTGGTGACTGCGACACACCGGCAAAAAAAGCAGTTTAACCAGAGGCTGAAGCACGGGAGGAGTGTTTCTACTGGAACCCGACAGTATGAACAAGGTGAGAAGCGCATACAAGTGGCGGCACTGACTGTTTAGCGCGAACGACAGACCCACTGGTCAGTGGCATCGCCAGTTATGACGTTAAGGAGGGGCACAGATTGGGCCAAAGACAAAAGTAGGGGGGGGCACAGACAAAAGTAAGGGGAGAACATGGTCACTGCTTGCCTTAGGTAGGGGACACCAGGGGGGGCACAGGGTTTCACAGGGGGGGGTCCCCTTAGTGATGCCACTGCCGCTGGTGCCCAAAACCACACACTCATTTCAGGCATTAACCAGAACATAGTGGGGGCAGAGGGACACATCGTGGGAAATGCCACACAACGGTGACGCTAACACGGGTCCTGAGCCTAAGTTAATAGAGGCTGTGCACACTCTAACAAAGACTGCACATATCTGGCCACAAGTCAGTAAGTCTGGAACATTTGGGCACTATTTGGGCATGGATAGTAATGCATTGAGACAATAGGAAACTAGCGAGTGATTGCGAGAGGGGATGAAGAGAGACCACAAGGGGGATATGCAAAACTGAGGAACCTTCTGGGAGCAGAGAGTGGGCAAACTGGTGAGGAACGCTCTTAAGCCAACATAACACTGCAACAAGCAAAAAAGGTCCCTGCGGGAAGTCACACTGGAAATACCAGAAAGGCGTGTGCTGTCGGGGTGCGCCAGTGCAAGAGCTGAAATTGGGAGTGATCTCGAGTGAAACATGCTACCAGGCGCTCTAAGGAGCACAAACTGATTGGTGGACCTAAAAGGAGCCCGAAAACCAGAACACGTTACAGTTCAAGACCAAGGGGAAGCATTGCCAATTGCGTGATCTGATGACTGTACTTGGCAGACGTCCGAGTAGGCGTTAGGAGCAGCAGCAAGGCAATTTGACGGGGAACACTGGCGTGCTCAGCACCTGCATATTGACAAATAACGCTTGCCAGGTGATCAGTACTGCTGGCGCACAACCCCACTACCTGTCGCTCTGGGAGACGACCGCGATTGGAAACCTGGTTCACCCCGACTGGTATAACTCCACCTCAACTACTGCTCAAACAACAATGTCAACCACTAAAGGCAAAGTAAGGGCAATGATAATGGACTCCTTTTAACATGACCAAGTCGCAGGCCCTGCCACAAGCGGAAACAACTGAAGCTGAGGCCCAAAAGATGTTGGACGGAGACAACCGAGATGAGCAAGTACTTGAGGCCATAGCCACACTGAGATCATTCATAGACACATAAATCGATTAAATCAAATTGGACATGCAACTAATGCGCCAAGATGCAATAAATTTAGCGGAGAGAGTGACAACTGCTGAAACTGCGCTTCAGGATACAACGGAGACCATTGCAGACCTGAAAGCCAGAGTGTAGGAACTAGAAAGGAAAGTTGCGACATTAGAAGCCAGGTCTGAACACGCAGAAGTGCGAGCCAGATGCAATAATATTAGGCTGCTCGGGATTCCTGAAGGAATGGCGGGGCCAAACCCGACGGGGTATGTGGAAAATCTGCTGCAAAAGGAGATTGTAGCCGGTCGACTTTCACAGGGCTCAGCGATGGAAAGAGCCCACCAGAAAAAACCACGCCCAATGATTGCAAAGATCATTAACTTTCAGGACAGAGAGATCATACTCAAATGCTCCAGGGGGGGTGGAGTGATAGAGCGAGACAACTCCAAAAATAACCATTTACCCTGACTACACACCAGCTGTGCAAAAAGCAAGGAACTCCTTTGTCCTGATCAAAGCTAGGCTTAGACAATTGAACCTGAAATACATGTTACTATACCCATCCAAATTGAAGGTAATCCACAAGGGGCGAGCCATATTTCTGGAAATTCCAGCCGCAGCTAACATGTGTGACTGGAACACAACAACCTGGCTGATGGGATGGAAATGGTCACTTGAAAGATCTCAACACTGGTAAAGAACGTGGCCATGGGGGAGCATGGATACTCCAATAAGCCGACGGCAAAACAACTCATTGATGCTCCGAAACCGTTGTAACACTATGTGTTAACTGAACGGCTGGGTGACGTGCTTGGCCTCCCTATCTGGGCGTTTAGTCCTAACCCACAGAAAGATTAGTGCAGGCCAGTTGCCAGCACAAAAGCACTTGCGCTGGACGCCCCGGATTGGACAAAATAGCGCGAGGGTACCTGAGCGCTGTCGAAATAATTCAGCTGCTGGGCGCAGTTGTTGGGTTATTGTTTACGGTTTTAACTGTTGTAATGTCTTCAAGCTAGCAGAAGGCAGAGGGGATAGCGCTACAGGTAACAGCTGCAAATGGAAAAAGAAGGGATGTGGTGATCCTATGCTGTGACCACCTAATGCACATGATGGGGTGCAGGAGGCTGGCTAGGGAGGCGTCCCTAAATGACTATGGTAGTTCAGCTTAAAATATTGACACGGAATGTGAGAGGGATGGGCACCTACCTACGTAGAAATCAGATCAAATCCTTCTTACATAGGAAAAGAGTAGCTATAGCTCTGCTCCAAGAAACCCACCTCAGGACAGAGGCAATGTCAAAATTGAAGGAGTGCTAGGGGGACAGGGACACAGTGCTGCCTACCTCAATAATGCTAGGGGAGTGTTCAACTGGGTACATCCGAAGGTTCCCTTCAGACTGCTGGGGATGGAAGCAGACAAGGGGGGCAGGTACTTGATATTGTACGGTGCCATTGAGCAAATTGAGGTTTGCATAGTGAATTCCTACTTCCCCCAAACATTGTATACCTGCACATCTTAACACGCTATGTGCAAAAATAGCTCATCACCGGGAAGGTTTCTTCATCTGGGGGGGGACTTTAATTGTGCAAAAGATTTAGACCTCGACAGATCTGAACCACTGCAGAATCAAATGGAGGTGACCCCCCTGGTGCTTAACGCTACGTTGAGCCAACTAGATATGGTTGATGTATGGAGGGAGCAGCTCCCTGCAGACAGAGGATACTCTATTTCTCCTCCCCACATGGTCTTTACACAAGAATAGATTACTTCTTTGTAGATAAAACACATTCTGCCCAAGTGGATTCGGTTCAGTATCTGGGCAGGTCGATCTCGGACCATTCACCACTACTTTTACATAGGGCATTGATGGGCCCCAGACCACCCATTCCGATGTGGCGAATGCCTACTGAGACACTTACTGACCGAATCTTCAGAGAAGAACTTGGGGATAAACTTGTGGAGTTTGTAGAGAATAACCAGGGCAGCGTTGACCGCTAGAGCACAATATGGGAAGCTATGAAAGTAATAATGCGTGGTGAGATTATTTCAGGGGCAGGAGGAATCAGAAAACTGTTGAAATGGGAGCTTGAGAAGCGTGAAGAAGAGATAAAATAGATGGAAGCTAACATTCTGGGGACCAGGGCAGAGGAGGCAAAACTGGCTGAGGCCAGAAGTGATTGTCAAGAAGCTTGGGGCCAGTTGTCCAAGTTTGATTATATCACATGCACCACTATGACACACAAAGAAAATGACAAGCCGGGTAGACTGTTATCATGGCTATGCAAGAGAGAACACCATATTAGCTAAACAGCTGTCCAGGGTAGTGGGGATCTTGGTGCACGAAGACCAGAATGGTTTTGTTCCGGGCTGCAACACTATGGCCAATTTACGTAGATTTCAACATATCATGGCACAGACAATAGGGGAATCAGAACACTTGCCAATACTATCACTGGATGCCATCAAAGCATTCGACTCCATATACTGGGAATGGTTGATAGAAGTGGTAAGGGAATTTGGGTTTGGAGAAGGCTTTGTGAGGTGGATAAAGTTACTTTATAGCGACCAATAGCGAGTGTAAAAAAGGATAGAATGGTGTCATCGGATTGCCCGCTATCGCCCATGTTATATTGCCTGGGGCTTGAACCAATCGCAATACACTTCAGAAAACAGTTTTTTGATGCAGGGATATGAGTAGGTGGGAGGTACCACATAATCTCACTGTACGCTGATGATATCCTGTTATATTTAAGGGAGCCAAGCATTAATGCCCCAATAGTGTTAGATGTACTGGATAACTATGCACACATCTCTGGGATACGCTTTACCAGGCAGAAGCCCTGTGCATTTCCATTAACGGGCCTCAGAGGGATAGGTATAGAAGAATTGTCTCATGTGGGCGTCCAGTGGCAACCAGTTGCGTTCAAATATTTAGGGGTCAAAATTAGGCACACGCCTGAGGTAACCCATGAGAGCAACTCAGAGGCTGTAGTGAAGGGTCTATGTAATTCGATGAAGTTCTTGTCCAAACTACCACTGTCAATGATGGGCAGGGTATCTATTGCTTAAATGATTATCCTCCCGTTTTTTTTATACTATTTCCAGAATTTATGCTATTACATCAGGTCGACTTTCGTCCGTACATTGGAGGCATTGCTCCGAGAGTTCATATGGGGTGTGACCTGACATAACATTTCACAGGCCATAATGACACTACCCCACAAGGAAGGGGGACTACAACTCCCCGACTTGGAAAGGTACTACTTGGCGGCGCAACTCAGCGATGTAGCCTGCTGACTATTGGATGAGGCTACCACTGAGATGGGATGTTAACGGCACCTGGTTGTCCTGGCACACTTAAAAGAGGTCTTGTGGAACCTACCGATTTGCTCTGGGAGCGCCCCCATGATTGTAACACTAGGTAGACAGATATGGCACAGAACCAAATCAGTGCTCCACCTAAAACATCACTACTCGCCTGACATCCCGATTTTAACAGACGTATGTATGGTGAGCACTGATCTCCCAACTGTGAGACACTGGGAAAGGTTGGGGTTAAATACCTGGGGGGATATGTTTACGGAGGGGATCTTCTGAGATTTTGAGTCACTACACGAACATGAAGGGCTGCCAAAAGGGCAATATTTATGGTACCAGAGAATTAAACGCGCAGCTAGGGGGAAGTGGGGTGAATGGCCAGAGGAGCCAACGGCAGACCCCCTACTGACAGTGCTATATGGCTTGAGAGATAGCTGGAAACCTGTATCAAGGAACACAACCAGCTAAATGATAGACCTAACCCCTGAAGCACAATATTAAGAGAGGTGGGAGAAAGACCTGGGAGATGCAATTACTGAGAAAGAATGGGAGAGGGCACTAATGCACCCAAAATAAGTGTCCAGGAACGCCAGGTTCCGGTTCATACAGCTGAATGTCCTAAACCGAACATACATGACCCTGCTCAGGGTGACAAGCTTCAATAAACAGAGTCTGTCAACATGCCCTTGGTGCGACAGGGAGGGGGCAGGCTTGATGCATATGTTCTGGGTGTGTAAGAAAGTGCAGAGTTTTTTGGGCCAAAATAGAGCAGGCTTGCAAAAAGGCTGGAGTAAACGGGTATGACTGGTCCCCGAAGGAGTGCCTTCTAGGTACATACCCCAGGTGAATACATTTAAACATATAGTGAAGTGTGCACATGGTATGTGTATTGGCGACAAGGGCAATCGCAATGGCATGGAAATCTGCTGGGGGCCCACAATATGCAATGTGGAGCAGGGAACTGGAGCGCTGGGCTGCAGCAGAGACGGCGGCTTGGTGTGTGGGGGGCCACTGGGGACGAGGATGAGGTCAGTGTCACATTCGAGGCATGGAAAGCACTGATGAGGGACATGTTTCTCCCATCTGACGGCAAGCCCCCCTGAAACTATAAATTGTAAATTGTAAAGACAATCTATTACACAGTAAACATCGGGTTAGTGAACAATGACGACCCCCTCTGCACCTAAAACAAACATCCCTATGGAGAGGATTGCAGACCTTAGGCTGCTCTCCTACATAAAATGAACTAACTATGATTACACTCTGGCGAATGAATACACTTTGGGGGTAATTAATGGATTATTTGCGCCAAAAAAAATGGGATTTGTGCGCCCTTCTGCCCGCAAATCCCCATTAGTTAAACAGGGATTTGCGGGCAGAATGGCACACAAATCCTGTTTTTTGGCGCAAATAATCCATGAATTACCCCCACTATGTTTGTTGATTATTAGTTATTGGAACCACAAGAAACATGATTGCATTGTGTACGCTGTGACTTATTGCTATGTGTACATTCTACAAATGGCAACAAAAATATTTACAAAAATAAAATAGAAGGATGTTGAGAGACACAAGTTCAAGTTGCAACCTATTCATAACAGCATCATTGGATTTTTTTCTTTGCATAAAAAGGTCTATGTACAGACAATTACTTTCAGAAAGTATTGCATTCTTGGTGAGGGACTGTTTGTGATGACACCTGCTGCAGTACCTACGCGCCCCGTTAAATTAAAAGGGTTTGTCCATGAGAGTTGAGGTGATGTTAAAGATCTTGCGTCGCACCAGGTTTAGCTACTACGGAGACTTAGAGTCCCTCCACTCCGTTTGTGACAATATATAATGGTTGTGTTGAGCTATCCCTTGATAGTGCGCCGAAAAATAATGGAATGGCAAGTAGTGATGATTAATCAATTCCTGTTTATTTTTGTGATGTTAGAGCCTTTGTGGATGACACGTGTTTCGGCAGAGCTGCCTTTATCGAATCCAGGCTATATAGATAGCTCATAAGTCACTGCATAATGCATAAAGGTGCTGAAGTTCACAGGGATGAATCCCACCTGATACAAAGAAGTCCTCCGTATGTACGAGTGTCCTGGACAGGCGAACACGGGGGCCGTGGACCAACTGCTGGTAAACCATTATGTGCACTTCTTACTAAGGTCAAGTACATAAGAAATGGTGAGAATCCGATATCTGCAGGTGTGAAAAGGCTAATGCATGCAACGCTAAATAGAGAGGGGGGGTCAGGGGTGCAGAGGGTCTTTAAATAATGACAGTACCAAACTCAAAAAACAAAAACAAGTTTCACTATAAACTATCCATTCGTTTTCAGTATTTTTTATAATGCATAGAACTCGAGAAATATACTCCACACGTTTTCAAATTTCCAATGGATTTCTTCCTCCCGTATAAAATGTTTCCAAGTGAAGCCAAGACCTCAATGGGCATCAACATTATACATAGATCTCGGAAACTGTAGTAATATTAGGTCACTTGCAAGAATGGGCCGAGACTAGAGGGATAATTAGTACGCTACTGGTAGGTTTTAGACAGGGACCGTCGAGCAGTGTCTCAGGTTAGAGCTTATTGTCAGCAAGTACACAGCCTTGAACAATAACAAGCTGTCTGCTGTGTTTGATGACCTAAAGGCAGCTTTTGACTCGGTCCCTAGGAATCCGCTGTGGCAAGCTCTAAAAGGACTCAACATCCCGGCTGGTTTGCTGTCTATTATACAAGCACTACTCCAACAATAGGGCCTCGGTGCGATGGGGGTTGGGTGGGAAAAATTCAGAGAGATTCGAGGTGCAACGCAGAGTAAGGCAGGGATGCGTGTTGGCGCCACTCCTATTTTGCATTGCTATTAACAGTTTAATTGTAGAGCTGGAAGCCTATAGTATGAACCCTCACCCCCCTCGTCCCAAGGGTGGGTAATTTGCCCTTCCCGGCCTTATTCTTCGCGGATGACACAATGGTGCTAGCAACCACCCCTACGGGTACTAAGCACACCACGGCCGTTTTTGAGAGGAAGTGCAGGGATAAAACAAAAACTTTAGTCTTCAGACGCAGGTCAGCTAAATATACAAAGGTTAATGTAGAGAGAGGAGTCATACTGGAACAGGTTGACGCATACAACTACCTGGAGTTGTGCCTTGCAGAAAACTGTGCCTGGGGTGAGCAAGTTATAAAAGCAACTGCAACTTTAAACAAGTATAATGGGGGCATCAGGACGGTCTTCCAAACACATGGGAGAGGAACTTTGACACCTACTTTAGAATTAGAGTGCAGGCTCAGCTGCAATAAACGGCACAGAGGTCTGGGGCCACGCCAAAAGGGCCCTTCAGTCTGCTCGAAAATAAATTCCTAAAATCTCTCTTGATGCAACCCAGTAGTGCGCCCAATACAATACTGCATATTGAAAGTGATTTGGATCCCATTGAGCACTCAATTTCTATAAAACCACTCCTATTTTGGGTTCGTATTTGGTCGGCACCGGGGGTTATATATGTTCAGAGAACTGTTGAATAATTATCTGGCACTGGAATGAAGCCGAGCAACTCCGTGGCTGAATTGCATACAATTCTGGTGCATGAGATTGGCCTTGGGTTTACTCTGGGGAAGTCCGTTTAGCATGCCAGCCAATTCTAAGACTGTGGTAAAAACAGAATGCAGATTGGACTGCAGACGAACAATGGAGGCAGCCTGTGCAAGGCTTTCTTGTGGCCAACAATATTAGCAGGATAAGGGAACCTTCAGATACGAACAGTACTTGGATGTTATTAACCAAGGCTTTGCCCCTTATCTCCTTTATGATCGTAGAGCGGGGATGTTACGAGTGGCCTCCTTCAAGAGGAATTGGTATGGGCAAAATGATACTAAATGCTTGGCGTGTGAGGTAAGATGCGAGTCTGTTCCTCATTTTCTCTTGTTCTGCCCTAGTTAAAATGAACTTAAAGCACCTCTTCAAACTAAACGGCATAAGAAGGGCAGCAGATGCAATGGACCTATGTTGGAAAAGCGGTGACCTTAAAACTCTGTACTTTGTTGCTAGATATTTGCACATGGCGTGGTTAAGGGGGTTGAGCATGTGCCATAAATGGCGGGGTTGATCCTGTTTGATGGTTTTAATTTGTTTTTAAATGGAATGCTACCTTTCTTTTTATATGGTCTTTTTATATGCAATTCTAATTTTGTAAGAATATGTTTTTATGGAATGTACTTTGTTTTGATGGAGCAAATGCCGAATAAAGCTATATATATTCATAAATGGACCTGATACATGCATCTCCGCAGTTCAGATCTGCAAGCCAGCCCTCCAGTTTTGGGTGGGGTGCACTCTTCCTGAGCTTCATGTTCCAACTACTTGTGTATAAGCAGTTACTTTAGCTGGCTACAGAGAAGCCTTTATCCCATCACTCCTTCTGGGCCTTTAAAGACCAGCAATTAATGCGCTGATCCCTAATTTTTGCTCTTTACCCAAACATCACACAGAAACGTTGAATCTGTTTTCTGATTAAAGAAAACTTGGCTCCATGATGAGGTTGCCCCCGTCGGTCTCTATCCCCATTGGTGTCCCACTCCAACGCATCAATTACCCGATGAACCCTGGAACTGGTGTTGCTCTGACCTACAACTACTGTCTCACTTATTCCTCTTTACAGTTCCCTCCCATTAACCACCTCCCGGGATCCTTGTCTCACCTTTCTTGACTCAGAATCCCTGCTCGTGATCTTAGTCTACTGCCCTGCCAGCTCCACCTCCTCCTTTGCTGACCCGTTCGTCAATGACCTGGGACAATTCATTCTCACCAAAACTAATGTAGTCATTGATGAATTTAATGTCTGGGCTGGCTGCACTTGCCACTGGCCAGCTTCTTCCCCTTGTTGACAACCTCGGAATCATGGGTCTCACCCAGCTTGTTTCTGTTCCGACAGATTCTGCAGGTCACACTTTGGGCCTTATTTTCAGCACATCTCACTTTGCCGCAAACAACCAAATTTTACATACAGAATGATCTGGTCATTTGCTATCCGCTTCTCTCATGCTCTACCTTCCCCTCTGCTACACTGTCCCACTCTATCAAACCACTTACCCGCCCTTGGAAAAAAACTCCTATTGCCACACTTTGATCTCTGCTCCTCGGAATCTGAGCTCTCAAATCTCAACCCCTCTTCTGCAGCCTCTCCTCCTGATAAGTGGGTCTCATGGGCACTTGACATGAAAATTCCCAAGAAATCCTGAAGACACTTTTTCTAAAACCAAAAATTATTTGTGGTTCATTTTAGCCGTTGCCTTTGGAAAAACAGAATAATGCTGCAGAATGTCACGGACTCCCCACTTAGTCCAAGACGGCTAAACTTTCCTGCAAAACTCAGCGCAATCATTATAAACAAGTTATATGAACAGCCAAAATCTCCTACTTTTCTAATTGCATTGAAAACTCAGTTAAAAATAAATAAGTCTTTGTGGCCCTCAAAGATCTTGCCTCCACTCTTTCACTTTCTCCCTTACTTATACCTCTGTGAACAGTCAGGTGCTTACTTCTCCGACAGAGTTAATTTGGGCACTTATTTCCTCTTTATCAATCCCTTCTTCTCCCACCTCTTGGCAGCTCCTCTCACCAGCTCCAATGTGGCCCCAATCTTCCTTCCTCTCCTCTTACCCAGATCTCTATCCCAAATGTGGGACACCACATTATGCTTGCCCCATCAGGCTCCTGAAATTCTTTCCCATGTCCTGCATCCTTCCCTCCTCGAACTTTTATATGATTCTCACAGCTCACGCTCTGACTCCTCACATTTAAATCTGCTCTTCTCTCCTCCTCAAGAAGACTTCACTTGACACACCTGTCACATCTAACATTCATCCGATCTCTCTTCTGTCTCTTCTTGAAGGCCATGTAACCATCAAGCTATCCTTGAAAGGTACCCTCTCCTTCACCAACTTCAGGCAGGCTGTCACCCAGGATGGGCCACTGCGAGTCAGTGCTGCTTGCAGCAGTTGTCCATCTCTGTACAAATACTGATAGTGTGAAAACTGTGGCCCTGGTCATGTTAGTCCTCTCTGTGGCTTTCAACATGGTTTGCCATGAGGTTCTTGCTAACCATCTCCATTCCACAGTCATCAGAGTTCCAGCATTACACAGGCTTCACTCTTTCCTGTCAGACTGTGCTCAGGCTCTCTCATGCCCTCTCTTCACTGCCGCGGTACATCGCAAGTGAGAAGGTAGATAGAGGAAGTGAAGGGTGTGTGCCAGCATGAACTGCCTCACTTGTGGTATACTGCAGGGCTCTTCATTTGCAATTACTATGTCCAACCCCTTGCATCACTCATATAACTCATGGATTTTCATTCTTAGCTGTGCTGACTCCACTCAGCTACTGCTTCACCTCAACAATAACATCAACTTCTAACCTATATCTCGCCCTCAATGAACATCTTCCAGAAACCTGAACTCAGATCAGAGGCCATGGTCTCTGGAGGCACCTCTACTCTGTTGTCACCTCTTATGTGGTCCGCGTCTTTTCCGCTGTGTCTGCTATTAGGATCGTAGGATTCAAACTTGATGACCAACTCTCCTTATCTCCACATGCCACCAGCATTGCATCATCTTTCTTCCTTCAAATGAAAGAGTTTTGTCAGTTCCGCAAACTAAGCAAGCATCAATTCTTCCCCCATTCTCTTTCTCATCTCTTTCTGCCTCCATCTCGATCCCCCTCCAAACCCCCATCTCCTGGGATTTCTAATTTTCCCTTCTCTCTTGTCAGTTTGAGCCCTCTGCAAGAGACATCCTGGTGAACATGCGCTCTACAAATTTCTGTAACATAACCTAACACAACACGCAAGTGTCACTGGCACAGGTCACGTAGCATCTAACTGGCACCCAGGACTCTAGTACCTCTGACCTGCGTACACCACTGCCTCAGGAGTTGCATCTGCCACCTTCTGTGTTGCACTGATAAATTTCCCCTCTTTTCTTTAAGGGGCCATGCACAACACGGGGATCTTTACATCACATCTACATGACCACCCAAGGCCTCATTACTGATAATCACAAACCAGTTGTCCTTATTGAATCTTGTTTTTCGTATTCACAGCACCTTAAGAGATAAATCTGCCCATCACAGAATGTAACCCGCACAAGCCTCACTACATGGTATGTAACCAGAGATACAACTTCATTCCATTACCAAATTCTTGCCACGTAAAAATAAGTAGCAGATGTCCCACTTAAGTGTTTACTATCAAAATGGTGAATATATAACACAGTGGCACAAACAAGACATGAACAGGTTTTTGTCCAAAAACAAATGCATGGAAATGGGCAATACAGATGTGCCCACACATGTTAAGTTGAGATTCATTCCTCACTGGAGGCTCCCACCAAGGATACCTTTGCTGCAGCTGAGGAAAGCATGTGCCCAGCGCTTTAAGTGCGATAGGAAATCGAGGATATGAACTTGTCTTGGGCTTTTCTGCTGTTTGTGTGCACTACCAGCACGTCGTAGATCATGGCTTCTGTATTGTCCCACAATTCACAAAGCACCGCCATGTCACGCATTTTTGTGATATAGTGTGGAGGCATCATGATGCAAAACACAGACAACCGATTCAATATTCAACTTACACACTTTTATTAGCTTAAATGTCAGGACGGTTCCAGGCCTTACTTGCCCTCTGCTAAGGTGGGATTTCCCTACCTTAAGAAACTAAGGAAAGTCTGAGCCAGAAAGTTCAACTTAAAAGTCTGTATCCAAACCCTATACTTCCTCAAAACTAAGACTCAACAATGTGTAGGGATGTCGGCACCAAAGAAAATAGTGTTCCAAACAAAGTTCTGAGCTTCTTCCAGCTCTTAGCTTGCGTTTCAGCCTCTTCCTCAAGTTCAAAACAGTTCCAGTATGTATCGGGGCTCCCTTCACCAAGTTCAACACAGTTCCAAAGAGTTTTGGGGTTCCCTTCCCCAAGGTGAATGCAGTTATTTCTCTTGACTTTCAATAAGTGTTCCAAATCCTCTTTAAAATCGTTCAGGCTTCTCAACGGTTCAATCAGTCCATTCTATACTAGACATGATAGACGCAACATTTTCAGAAGCTTAACTTTCCTTGCTTCACTCCATGTAGAGTTTTCTAGGTCTAGGCACAGTTGTCGGACCATACGGTCCACCCACTACAGGTCACGCAACCGATAACCCTTGACACTTTGTTATATTCACTAGTTTCATTGGTCTTCCTTGCCAACACAGACTCCCTCTTGAACAAAGGCGAATTGTCCACTTGACAGTTCTTCTTATCCGTGGCAACTTCTTGCCTCTGCCACAACGTGCCTTTCAGACTATTCACTTCATGGGGTGCTTTCCTGGTCACCACCTTGCTTTTACATTTCACAACAGTGCTCATCATTTGCTTTTCGTTTGCTTCTTAAGCCCTTGTCACTGGCTTTTCATTCAATTCATGCTTTCACATTCTTCATCTTATCATTGCTTTTATATCTTGCTTTTGTCGGGGTAAAATTCTCCCGGGGTCGGCTGAGCCGTCCGCGGACCTCCGGGCAGGGAGGCCCCAACTCCTCCCGTGTATCCCAAAAATGAGTATGAGGCACACGCAAGAAGCAAGGTGACTCTGCTGTTTTATTGAACAAACGGCAGGGATGGGTCAAGGATCGTACGCGTCCGTCCTGACACACACTCTTCATCATGGGCTCGCAAGCCCTTTTTACCTTAGTATGACGCGCTACTTGCGTCACCTGGGAAAGTTAGCAAGAAACATATCGCCACTCTGGATTGGCTCCTCGAGTGGTAGGGTTAGTATAGCATACGTATAGAGAGCATTGTTAGTGGTTAAGGGTTAGTCAGGTGGTATACTTGGGTTGTCCCTTCAAATTGATACATGAAAATTGTTACATGGAGACCCCTGAGGATTGGTCAATGTTAGTGGCGTCAGTGATAAGAGCCCCATGTTCTGATTGGTCCACACACAAGCCCCCCAGTCGGGGACCATCGCTGTTCCCAGCTCGCGGTGCACCTGTCATTTGCAACAATGTTTCACTATGGGTATGTACAGACAATGTGAGATTTATTCATGTGCTGGAAGGCCGGCTACTCCCACCGCTGCAGATGTCCTTCAAGACGCTTAATAGTATCTGCCTGAGTCTTGAAGCGGGGAATCCAGGCGTCTCCCTCCTCCCGGGCCTGGCACCCTGTCAGGTTTGGCTTGATCACGTGAGGTGGGACCGTGGTTGAGGCAGAATTCTGCACAATTAATACTGTTTTTTTTTCACTGTATGCCTGGCTTGATTGCAGGTGTGACCTTGGCGTCGGCTTGTGGCATGCGAATTAGCAACATTGTGCCCTTGACTGTCTTTTTCAGATGCGTTCATTGTGCGTCTGGCGTTTCTGCATTTTGAGAGGCCTATGTGAAAAATAATAAAGATGCGCGTCTGTGGGTGTGTCCGTCACCTATGTCGTAGCACTGAGTATGTTCTTCGTGTGGATTGGTGTGGGAGTGTCCAGTGTGTATGTTGCACGGGTATTCTGACCGTTGGCTAGGCCGTCATGGCATCTCTAACGATGTGTTGAGTTAGTGCTGGATGATTCAGTCGAGTCCTTCCATGCCGCAGGCATCGGCAAGGGTATGGCAGGCTGGCGGGCACGCGGGAGGGCACATCCGTATGTTCTTGTACCAGGGTATTTGGTCGTCTGGTAGATGGGAAAACTCTTCTTGTGGCGGGTGCCTGGGCCGCGATCCTCTAGGCCAGGGGAGAGAGGGGATTAGTGGGAGCCTTTTCTTCCATTCTCCCACTTCACTTTCACTGTATTCGCACCTGACTCGCAGTTCACTCGTGCAGTGCTTTCATGTAGTTTGCATAACCTTTCTTTGGTTCGGAATTCAATGAGGCAGAAAATACTTTGTAACTTTTTTGTATTGTAATTGTAAATTTGTATAGCGCTTATACACAAGTGAAGTGCTTCAGAGCGCTTAAAGGCAGGAGGGGGAACAAGGGGACATTGTCATTCTTATGCCTTGACGATTCTGAATGATCTAACAGCAATAAATAGCATAGGGGGAGAAACATACAAGACAAAAGGTTGGTAAAAAGTGCGCCTATGCATGCAGGCACAGCCAGCCAGGGAAGGGAGATAGAGGAGGACATGAGACATATATGCTAAGCCTAGTACATTCAAGGTCGTGCAAGTGCGCAGACATAAGTGCAAGGCAAGGGTGGGGGCAAGTGTGCCCAGTCCAGCAGGGGCCAGGATTAAGTGCAGACTAAGTGGCATTCACAAATCTTTCCTTCAGTCTCGTGACCCTCTTAAGATGAGTTTTCATCCAAGCCCAGCCTCTGGAGTGGCTATTCCCTTTTCCGTCACTAACTGGTCTCCTGCAGCCCTGTCTGGTGCTTCCGGTTCTCTTCTCTGAGGCTTCTCGCTCTGCATTTTCTCACCAGGCTCTGAGCAGCACTCTTCACGTCTGATCCTTCCAGTTGCTTTCGGCAGCCCGCTGGAGTCTTCAGTGCCCCCGAGCTCCAGCGTGAGACACACAGCACTGGATTCTGCAGGGCCTCTGACCTCCTCACAGCTTACACAGGCTGCAACAACCTCTTTGCTCTCCTGCAGCTCTTGGCACATTTTGCACCAGTGCCTCCCCAGCCTGCTCCGTACCAGGTTGCCACATTTCCTCCAGGTAGGCCTCTTGCCCCAGGCAGCTCTCTCATCCCAGGCAGCTCACTCGCCCCAGGTAGATCTCTCCTGGGAATTTGCTGATTTCTTTTTATACACACCTGTAGCCTTTCAACTGGCTGCAGGTGTAAGTCTTTTGCCTGACCCCAATTAGCGGAACATATCTGACCATGGTAGTATGCTTTACAGTCCTCTTCTTCGTCCCAGTACCAGAGTGCTGCATAGTAATAGAAGTGTGTCTTACTCCTAGTTGCCTCTTCTTCATCTTAGTCCCAAACGCAGATGAATGTGGGCCAATCTGGGTGTGTGAGAGGGCAGAATGAAAATAACTTATAAAGGTAGGAAGATGGTAGGGTGCACTCTGCCATTTTCCTGCATTAACGAAAACCGGTTTAGCTAGGTCTAACCTCGTCACATGAAGGGGTGTCCTCCTGACGGATCCCTTTCTTGTCTCTTTTGTATTAGTGATAGATCCGAGGGTCAGTTTGAATAGGAGGAAAAGAAGGGGCTTAACAGTATCCCACAACGATTTCTGGGATGGAAGGTTCCTTGGATAAAGGGATTGGGAAATACTATCTTGTCTGATGACATCCTCTACCAAAGGACTCTCCAGCCAGGTGATCCTCCCTCGCATATCCACCCGCATGGTCATGTTCCAAAAGCGATGGCCTTTACCTGGTCAAGAGGATCCAAAAGGAGTATATTGGAGGAAGCCCTCAGTGTCCTCACAATAGTCATCCAGGCGATTTGGCCCTCTCGTGCTTCCTGTTATAGAACTTTATCTTTATTGGAGAATCTTTTGACTATCGTTCTGATAGCTTCTTTAAATACATCATCCTCATTCGTAACCGGTTCTGGCTTAAATCCTCTGACCTTCCACCACCATGGCTCTCAGTAGCATGGCCGCTTGCCTTCTTGGGGCATAATTCATCCCTCTCAAGGCATCGAGGTACGTCGAGAATAGAGGTTCCCATTGGGGCCATGAAATCGGTGGACTACCTGGTGTCTGCAAGGAGGCTGGGGGTGGCGTTGCTCCTTGCATCGTCTTCTGCGGTGGTGGGCTCGATCCTTTATCCTCATCACCAATTATGTTGTGTCTTGCAATGATGACTCCAACACCACTCTGATATTTACTTATTTATTCAGCTCTCCAGATATCATTCAGCAGAAGGACTAGATGCATTCACTGTCATTATAACGTTGTCTCTTGAGGTGTGCAGCTGTATCATTAACTGATTGCCGAGGCCTGCTGTACCTCTAAGCAGGAGGAGCACTGCAGTGCTGCCGCTCCCTTGAGAACCTTGTGCCGACCTCTGCTTGCCAAGCGAACACTCTTTGCCTCGAGCAAAGTCTCATGAGATGACGGCCGGTGGCTGCTCTCGCGAGACTATCTCTCCACACGGTGCCTAATACAACTCATTGGCAAGCACACTATAAATGTGGGGGAGGGTTTCTTGTGACCATGAATATTCAACCATTATGCTTAGCCAGGATTGTCCAACAAGTGGGGCCTGAAGCTAATGTAGCTGCTCCCACTGCAGTGACATTAACATCTGTTAACGCCCAGACAGCGCTGCTGAGGGGCATTTACAGATTTTAGATGGCCCTTGCCTGCTCAGGCGCTATCCAGTCTATGCCTTTGTGAGGGTGCTGCTATTTTTAGACAATAACGCTGTGTGGAAGCTTCATTCTTCATTTCCGTTTCCGTTTTAAGTGAACATTACGTTCAATTTGTATTTTTTTTAGGCTATGATATTTTCATGTTGCATACCTCCTAACTCAGACGCCTTTGTCAGGTGTCGCCCACCTTTTAATATGCGGACTCACCCGCCAAGCCCCTTCACGCTAGAGGTGGGCGAGCCTGGCGAGGCCCGTGCGCCAACGGGAGCTCCATCCCGACACTCCTTTCGGGCCGGTACCCCCGGATGCCACAGGCCTGCCATGGCCCCCACCATGGTTGTCCAGTGCACAGCGCCCAAACAAATTGCCATTTCTTTCTATTTTGCCTGTGACATGCTGGCAAAATGGAAGGAAATGCCCATACATGAAAAAAAAGATAAACACAGCCTCCTGATGGTGTCTCAACAGGGCTAATTTTGTTCCTTTTTCTGGGGGGGGGGGCAGGGATGTCATGGGCACGGCCTGTGGTGGGCTCCCAGAGCCAGGCCTGACCCCCAGGCTCGCCCTGGCTTGGCCCTACCCATGAAATCCTGGCTTCCCCAGCTGTAGTACACGCCCATACACTTCAATGGGCTCTCATCGCCCATACACAAGATCGCGTGTTTTCACCACCCTGAAGTACAGGAAAGATTGAGAGCTATAATGTATTAATTGTGTACTGTCCGGGATAGCATTTATCATGGCCGTCACAGCCCCATTGATATTTTCAGGAAAAACAGACAAATTGTGTCAATTATATTTTGGGTGCGTGAGAATTGTGGTGCAGGGTGATGACGTGACGTTCGTTAACATGGCGCAGAGGAAACGCGTGTTTAGTGCAGGTTCCCTCCATTGTGTGCAGGTTTCCTCTGTCTCTGCTACTATCAAAGTGAGGCTCTGTTGAAGACCTAGAATGTTTACCTATGTATATATTTTCGAGTATCAGACCGCTAAAATCATAGCTCTCAACTCACACGATTTTGGCAGGTGTCATCACTCGACTTGCAATCTGCTGACTCACCCGAAGTGTTGCCAACTCCTCAGTAAAGCCCTAAAAGTCGCTAGAAGTAGCTAAATGACATCATTGCCTAATTTGCATAATTGCCTACTCTTGCCCCCTACTATTTATCGCTTTTACTGTGGCCCCTCCCCTTTTAACCATTTCGTTTTGGTCCATCCCCTTAACATACAGTTCCCTTAGAGTGTTTCTGGACGTGGGCCGGGTACGTTAAGAAAAACAAAAATTGTTATAATTAACAGTTACCACCTCCCTTTTAGGTTCACTGTGGGCCTCATTACGTCCCAGGCGCTAAGTGGTTAACGGCGCCGTAAAAGGCTGCGGCGCTGTTAACCACTTAGCGCCTAATTACGAGGTCCCTTTACGGGTCTAGACCAGCCGTTAAAGTAGGGACCCACAAAGGGACCTTCGCGGTAAGTATGGGACCGCAATTTGCGGTACCGTACTTGGTGCCTTTGCCATTCCCATTATGTCCTATGGGGCAAAAATGGGAATGGGGGAGGGCCATGGGGAAATGGGGAAATGGGGAAATACCGCCTCGCCAACCTTGGAATGGGGCGGTATTTCCCCATTTCACCATGGCGGACACGTTACGATACCGGCACCAACCAATAATAATAGCGCCATGGTTTAGCGCCGGTATCGTAATGAGGGCCAGTGTGTTTTTGCATTACTCCTGTTAGAAACTGGCAAATGACCACACTTTTTTCTATTGGTTTGGAAACTTGCATAAATGACGCAAGTCTCCAAACCAATAGAACCATTCACTTCAATGGGATTTCACCCGCCAAAAAGAAAATCGGGGGTTTTCATCCTCCTTGGCGACACAAAACGTTGACAGTTATGTTAAAAGCCTAGGTTTTTTTGCAAAGAAGAAGGTTCACAAATGTTCATGGACTCAGTTGCAGTTTATCTTTTTTTTTTTTTTTATCCGGTTTATACAAATTAAACCTTTACAAAATTTAAAGTAACATTTTCACAGAATTAAAAAAAGAAACAATTGCAACATTATTCCAAATATAAAAATCATCAGACATAAAACACAGTATATATTACAGTCCATTGCTTTACAGACATCATTTCTTTTTAGAATCCCTCTACAGTGTTTTCCATATTTCAAAACGTATACATATTGATAGAACATGAGGGAGAGAGGCCCATATCTGTCTTCATGAAATAATTGAGACTCTAACATAAATTCTTTACAGTACTAGTTTGTTCTTTCTAAGGTTGCCAAACAACACATATAAGCGTAGTGACAAAAGCGACAGGAGATTTTTTGGCCCGTGGCAGATCTAATCTCGAGAATTTCCCCAGTAGGGAGCACATTGAAACGAAAGCGTAGATAGATTGCTCTCCTTATAGGATCTGGAAATTTGGTCAGATAGGACTCCAACATACCTAGCTCTTTCCCCTCTGCGACCAGTTGTTTATAGATCTTAGAGGCAGCCACCTTTTCGGTGGTGGTGGCCCAGTCAGACCATTGCAGCCGTTTTTTTCACGCCCATTGGATTAACAAATAGCATTTCATGTGAAACATCGATGGTATTGAAGAGATCTACACAATCTTTCTGATTTCAGCATCCATACTGATTCACTAATTCCCCTTCTCAGTCTATCTCCCAGTAGTGTGTAAAGGGAGTTGTTTTTAGATACCATTAGGTTCCGATATAGGGCCAATTTTTTTCATTTCACTCTCATATTTAGTGAGATGAGGCCTATTTCATAGCAAATTGCGGATATAGGTACACTCTGCGGCAGGTAAAAAAGAATTTTCCGCCAGATCTTAGATTCCATTTTTTGTACCAAACGAGATGTTTCACACAGTAAAATGTCCATGTCATATGTTAGTTTTGGTACAACTTTCAAATTATAGAACCTAATCAGGGGAGTGATAGAGAATTTACAGTACTTGCCGGAGATCTTCCTCATTCGGAGAATGAGCTTCTCTGTTTTCTCCAAATAGAAATTCCAGTAAGAATGTATCGAAATACTCCCAAATATAGGGAATCCCAAATAGCACAGTGATCTTACTTGTACTAAAAGACATGCATTTATTCGCCATTTTTATTTTGCAATTCTCTTCCTGGTGGCTAAAGATATAACGACAGACTTCTTTTCATTTATCACCAATGCATTTTCTTGTGCATATTGTCGGGGGGAAATTCTCCCGGGGTCGGCTGAGCCGTCCGCGGACCTCCGGGCAGGCAGGCCGCAACTCCTCCCGTGTATCCCAAAAAATGAGTATGAGGCACACGCAAGAAGCAAGGTGATTCTGCTGTTTATTGAACAAACGGCAGGGATGGGTCAAGGATCGTACGCGTCCGTCCTGACACACACTCCTCATCATGGGCTCGCAGGCCCTTTTTACCTTAGTATGACGCGCTACTTGCGTCACCTGGGAAAGTTTAGCAAGAAACCTATCGCCACTCTGGATTGGCTCCTCGAGTGGTAGGGTTAGTATAGCATACGTATAGAGTGCATTATTAGTGGCTAAGGGTTAGTCAGGTGGTATACTTGGGTTGTCCCTTCAAATTGATACATGAAAATTGTTACATGGAGACCCCTGAGGATTGGTCAATGTTAGTGGTGTCAGTGACAAGAGCCCCATGTTCTGATTGGTCCACACACGAGCCCCCCAGTCAGGGACCATCGCTGTTCCCAGCTCGCGGTGCACCTGTCATTTGCAACAATGTTTCACTATGGGTATGTACAGACAATGTGAGATTTATTCATGTGCTGGAAGGCCGGCTACTCCCACAGCTGCAGATGTCCTTCGAGACGCTTAATAGTATCTGCCTGAGTCTTGAAGAGGGGAATCCAGGCGTCTCCCTCCTCCCGGGCCTGGCACCCTGTCAGATTTGGCTTGATCACGTGAGGTGGGACCGAGGTTAAGGCAGAATTCTGCGCGATTAATATTGTTTTTTTTTCACTGTATGCCTGGCTTAATTGCAGGTGTGACCTTGGCGTCGGCTTGTGGCATGCGAATTAGCAACATTGTGCCCTTGACTGTCTGCTTTCGCCGGGCTCATTCTGCGGGATCAGCAACTGAACTCTGGCTCATTCGATGTTCAGGAGTCAAAGGGACTCTTGCTTGAGGCCTACTTGGGCCTGGTGTATAAGTGGAGCCATCTGATACACAGGCGCTTTAGGTTATGGTATCATATTGCTTTATCTCCAGTATCGTGTCTTCATTATACTTTTCATTATTGCGCGTGGTTTTAGGAGAAGCGTGAGCAAACTTTTTCAGATGCGTTTATTGTGCGTCTGGCGTTTCTGCATTTTGAGAGGCCTATGTGAAAAATAATAAAGATGCGCGTCTGTGGGTGTGTCCGTCACCTATGTCGTAGCACTGAGTATGTTCTTCGTGTGGATTGGTGTGGGAGTGTCCAGTGTGTATGTTGCACGGGTATTCTGACCGTTGGCTAGGCCGTCATGGCATCTCTAACGATGTGTTGAGTTAGTGCTGGATGATTCAGTCGAGTCCTTCCATGCCGCAGGCATCGGCAAGGGTATGGCAGGCTGGCGGGCACGCGGGTGGGCACGCGGGGGGACACATCCGTATGTTCTTGTACCAGGGTATTTGGTCGTCTGGTAGATGGGCAAACTCTTCTCGTGGCGGGTGCCTGGGCCGCGATCGTCTAGGCCAAGGGAGAGAGGGGATTGGTGGGAGCCTTTTCTTCCATTCTCCCACTTCAGTCCCCCCTCTGGTCGACTTGTCGACCACAAACATATCCTTTTCCTTATCTCCTCTCACTCTCCATATTTTAGTTACTCCTCCCAAATGTCCATAGTGGTTCACATGGTCTTCGAATGACCAATACATATATACACACGTTCCTCCAGGTGTGCAGTATACCCATTTCCCTATGTAGCTCCTTGGGTTTCTTGGGTTTTCGAGCTTCACAGATGGTGGGTCCAGATGGTTGGTGATGATCTGGTTGTGCAACCTCTCTCTTTCCTGTATTATTATGCCCGTGTGTTGACCGTCATCTTCTGGCATCAAGGGGTGCATACCAACCATTTCGATCATCTCGTCAGTGGTTCGTGCCTTCCGGGCCCTCCAAAATCTTACCAAGATCAGTGCAGCTCCAGCCAAAATAATGCATCCAACTATAATCTTCAGTCCATCTGACAGCCAAGATGGCATCCAGACCATAATATCGAAAACCAGCCGTCGTCCTTTTTCACACCTTTACTTTCATCCATCATTTTGGAGTGCATCTGGGCCATTTGTGATACTGCTTCCGTCAGTGTACCATTGTCAGCATCGTTAGCAGGAATAAATGTGCAGCATGATTGTCCTATCTTTGCGCAAACTCCTCCTTCCATTGCTGTGAGGAGGTCCAGTACATATCTGTTCTGTAGTGCTACCATCCTCACTGCTCTTAGTTCTTCTTTTATTGCGTTGAATCCATTTACTGTAGAATTAATTGTCATCATTAGTTCCCATCGAGTTATCTGGAGCCATTTTGCGTTTGCGTAAGCCTGTAGTCCCGGATGTATTATTGAGGAGAAGAACATTGCTGCTCTGCTGAATAGTCTGTGCTCTGGCGGGATTGAAGTGAGTGCTGTTTCCGACCGTCCCCAGAGGTAATTTCCTGTCAAAGGTTCTCCTTGTCTTTTCTTTCTATTCAGGACAGTGTTGTTGCCGCTGTGTTGGTTTTCTGGTTCCTTCTGGGGGTGTACAGATCTCTTCTTCCTCTTGTTTCCTTCATCCATTTTGGGAAAGTTTGCCACATTCACATGTTTCTGGGGCACCACTAGTGATGGTACATTGACGTGTACCATTGTGCATATGCCATTCCACAGAGGGGGCAGTGTGTGGTATGCCTTGTCTCTGCAGGCCCAGTAATGGTCCATCACCAATGCTGTTCCTGCTCCCCCCTCAGGTAACTTCGTCACACTTGCACAGTTGGTGTTGTATCCCACGTCCACTTCTCCTTTGTGTTGGTAGCATAATTTAGGCGCAGTCAGCGGCAGTATTGTTATTGGGTCTTCATCCTTCTCTATCCACGTTAGCAGGGGTACGTACTTGACCCAGGTCATCCAACATCTGTCGTTGTGTTCAGCAATACTCTTAGTATCCTCTCTCGTTATCATGTTGCTGCCAACCACTCCTATGTCCCACTTGTCACCCAGGTACACCTTCCCTGTTATTATTATCAGTGGTCTTTCCCAACATCCTTGTTTACCAGGAACTTCAGTGGCGTACCAATCACATGGTAGGTACTGTAATGTTACTTTCTTTGTTTCTCCTTTTTCAGGGCCGCTTGTTATGTATCTGAATGCTTCAGCGTGCAAACTGGCCTTGTGGTAGCTCAAGTAATCCTTGAGGAAGTTGTTTTCGTACGGGTATGTGTCTCGTGTTTTCCATACCAGGTGCACCGTGTTCCCTTGAAATCTCCCTTTCGTTTGGAACAGTGCCAAATATATTATACATCGTGTTGTTTTTTCATCAATTTCCGTGGCAACGAAAGTTCGGGAAGCGCTCATGGCGTATGGGATCAATGAGCAGACGTAGCAGCTGTCTTCTGTTGTCTGCTTACCTATTTGAGTCATGTGTTGGTACCACATGTTGTTCGAGACGTGTGCTGAATCTTGTATGTAGTTGTCAATACCTTTGTTGTCTGCGTATGTGCTGCATTTAACTCTATTTCCCTTGTGTGGGATTTTGCTAGTACCCCCTGACGTAACACCTGTTGCAGCTGGGGGTGGGGGTATGTTAGATTTGGGAACAGCCAAAATATGGATAGCGCAACTGTTCTGCCATACAGAGGCAGCCAAGAACCCGGTGATCATCAAAATCCCTATCATTTTTATTACAGATGCTAATCTCACCGGCATTTTGCTCTTACCTTGCTGCAGTCCGGCAGCTAATTCTTGCGACGTTAAAGTTGCCCGTCTGAAAATTCTCAATATGCTCGTTATTAGTGTTAGTTGTTGTTTTCAAGCTCTCCCTATCAAGTAGTCGTTCAGTGCCCAGGCGAAGAGCTGTTCCCACGCCAATCTAAGTGATCTATCTCTTAGGACAGGCAAGTAAGGGTGGAGATGGGGCATCGACTGTTCTATGGCCAAGAGAAATGCTGTGTAGTAGACACGTACCCTCCGTCTTTTTAGGTACTTTGGCCTTTTTATGTGATAGATAAATTGGTGTGATAATTCTTCAGGGTAGTTATCGTCTGATGGTAGCATCTACTCCTGGGCAGTGAACTTTGTTAGTTATTTACTTTCTTAGCAGTATAGTAATACACGGTACCTGCATGTGCGAGAGAGAAAAAAGAGAACATTCAAGTGTTTACATGTGTATATGTGCAAAATAATGTCCTTCAGTTGGGTTACTGCTGCAGTGGGGGGGGGGACGTCGATAGGCAGGGGGTTTAGGGCTCAGCTGGCGGAAGTCTCTTTACTCCTTGATCGTGTGAGCATGGGGTGGGCGGGGTGGGAATTACCCTTCTCTATGCCAGTAGTTGTCTCTGGGGAATCTGGGGGGTGGTGGGGTAAGGAGACACTTGGGCCGTTGGCTGTGGTAGAAATCTCTTCCTCTGTTGGTGACGCTGTTGCTGTTCTTCCAATGGCCCTGTTGGTGACGCTAGGGCGGGTCTGGAGTTTGCAGGTCTTTACGTCGTGTAGGTGATTCCAGGCACGTTTGACCTGTAGCTTTACTGCTCTTGTTGATACTTCCTCTACCAGGTGGGGGCCAGTGAAACGAGGGCTGTTCCACTTCCTGTTGAAATTGCGGAGTAATACGTGGTCCCCTTTAGCAATTTTGCACAGTTTTTCTTTTCCTTGTTCTCTGTCTTCGTCTTCTTGTTGATCACTCTTAGACCCGCCCCGCGTGCGCTCGAGCTGTTGAGACACAAACACTACACTAGTAATCAAAGAAGACACATATTGGTACATTTCATCACCAAGAACAGCTGCAGTGCTCTCATGATCAGTAAATGCTCTTGAGGTTGGCGTCAGAGGAAGGTGCATTTGACGTCCGGTCACCACCTCGTGAGGGGTGAGGTGGTGGTCGGAGCCTGGTCTATTCCTCAACTCAAATAGGGCTAGTGGAAGGCAATACAACCAACTCTTCTTTGTTGTTTGCTGTATCTTTGCGATAGCCTCCTTTAGTAGGCCATTCAGGCGTTCGCATATACCTTTGGCCTGTGGGTGATATGCACATGCAAATGTATGCTTGATGTTCAGTAAGGAGGTGATGTGCTGAAACATTTCATTGGCGAAGTGCGGGCCATTGTCTGACCGCAGTACCTCGCACACTCCCCACCTGGGGAAGACTTCCCACACTAGGAATTTAGCTGCTCTGAATGCGTCTGGGTGTGAGCAGGGTCCAGCTTCAATCCACCTGGAGAATGGGCATACTACTACGATCATATACCTATTCCCTTGACATATGTTAATCATATCGACATAGTCAATATGGATGTGTAGGAAGGGTCCCTCTGGCCGGGGTATAGTACCTTTAATCACCTTCAGTGTGTGACCAGCCGTGAACTGTTGGCATTTGAGACAATTGCTGATGAAGTTTGTCACATGGGAGTTTAACTCGGGGCAGAACCAGTCTTCCCTAATACGTGCTGCAATGACCTCCTTCCCTGTGTGGGCTGGGTGGTGTAGTTGGCTCAGAGCGGTGTTCAATAGTGTCAGTGGCATTACCATCTTTCCAGTGTTACCCTGGCGCCATAGTGCGTCAGTTGGGGACATCGTACATCCTCTCTTTACCCATATTTCTTTTTCTGCCATTGGTGCAGCTGCTTGTACTTCCATTATCTGTGTGGCCGGGAGATGTGTGTACCCTTCTCTTATCAACATCTCTTTAGCTATCCCCCTCCCTCTTCCTCTCTCTGACTCTGGGGGGTTCCATATCTCACCAAAATATGCAGCATACTTTGCATGTGCGTCTGCTGCTGCATTTCCTTTTGGGACATGATCTTCTCCATTAGTGTGTGCGGTGCATTTGACCAATGCTAACTCTTGGGTGTCATTTATTACTTCAATTAGTTCAGCCAACAAGAGGGCATGTTGTACTCGAGTGCCGTCTGCTCTCCTAAACCCTCTTCTCCTCCATTTTGACAACCCTGAGTGGACTGTGGATGTGACATATGCACTGTCCGAATATATGGTCACTCGTTTGTCAAAGCTTTCCTTCAACGCCAAGATCAGTGCAACTAATTCTGCTGCTTGAGTAGAATAATGCTGTGGTAGTTGTACACATTTCATCGCCACACACACCGGTACCTCTGTCATTCGTACTACTGCTGCCCCAGTTCTCCTTATACCATCACTTTGGTCAATTGTTGATGACCCATCAATGAACAAGAGCTCACCTCCATCTAGTGCATTCTCATCAACCTTTCTAGTGCATGAGTATATTTCAGTAGTCTGCGTACAGTCGTGTACATAGTCTCCTTCCTCAATTATTTCTGCTATGAACCTTGCAGGGTTAACAGTGCTACATCTAACAATAGATAGTTCTGGTCTGGATAAAATTATCTCATAGCCTGACGCCCTCTGCGTGGTCAGTGTGGACTTAGGCTTGTTCAATATAGCAAATAGTGCATGCTCTACAAACAGTGTGGTTGGGCACCCCATGGTAACTGCTGATGCTTTCTCTACCGCAAAGGCAGCTGCGGCGAGACCTTGTTCGCAGGGGAAATGCCCTAACATCACAGGATCCAGGTGGCCGCTGTAAAACGCTACTGGTTTGTAGCCCATGCTTGTTTTTTGAGCCAGTACTGCTTTCATCACTGCTGAGTCGCAATGTGAGAATATGAAGAATTGTCGTTCATAGTCTGGGGTGGCCAGTACTGGGGCAGTGGATATTGCATCCTTCAGTTCATCAAAAGCCTCTTTCATTTCCATTGTCCACCCCAACCTTTTCTCCCCTCTGTTAGCTTCTTTCAGCCCCTCAAGTAGGGGTCTTATGTATGAGCTGTAGTCAAATACCCATGCTCTACAGTAGTTGCATAGTCCTAGGAACTGTTGTAGTTCCCTTACTGTTTGTGGCAGGGGCATTTTTGAAATGGCTTGTGCCCTTTGTGGTGCAATTTTTCTTCCGTATTGGGATATGAGCTGACCAATGTAAAGTACCTGTTCCTGACAGTACTGTAATTTGTCCTTGTCTACCTTGTAACCCTTTTCAGCCAGTATTGTCAACATCTTCACTGAGTCTTCTCTGCATCTTCTCTCACTGGTGCTACAAATTATTATGTCGTCAACATATTGCAACACTGTGCTTTCCACTTCAATGTTGCCTAAATCCATCTGTATTACTCTGTTAAATATTGAGGGTGACTCGCAGTACCCTTGTGGTAATCTGGTGTGTTTCCATTTTGTGTTTCTGTAAGTGAAGCTCGTCAGGTCTTGTGAATCTGGGTGTAGGGGTATTGAGAAAAAAAGCATTTTTGAGATCTATCACTGTGAATCGTGATGCCTCTGCTGGAATGCCGCACAAGATCGTGGCCGGGTTTGCTGCTATAGGGTATTCTGCTTCCACTATGTTGTTCAAAGGCCTGAGGTCCTGTATGAAGTGCCAAGACCCCCCTTTGGCCTTGCGCACTGGGTACACAGCTGTATTACATGGTGATTCTGATGGGACCAATATGCCATTGTTAATAAGGGCCGTTATTGTTTCATATATGCCCTCATCTGCCTCTTTTGATAGTGGGTATTGTTTCACTCTGGGTAGTATTGCGCCCTTTTTCAATTTTATCCTTACTCCCCCAATGCTTTTTATGCACCCCACGTCGTAGGGGCTGGTAGTCCATAATGATGTGGGTACTTTTGCCATATCCTCCTCGAGGAAGGGAACGGGGGTGGACGTGGGTGCCTCAAGTGCCATTGCAATTTTCTGTGCAACTTGTCTGTACGTCACTCTTAGCCATATTTCTACACTCATCATGAACACCATTTCTCCTTCTTCCTTTTCTTCCGAGAAGAGCTCCTCATCTGACACCTGGGTGAGTCTACATCCTTCTGCTAGTGCCATCACCGCCCTCCATGCTCTTCCTTCTCTGTCTTGGGCATGTACTGCGATGTAATCGGCAGTTGCTATTATACTCTCTATGTTCACCGAAATCACCTTTCCTTCTTGTTCATTTGTGGGCGTTTCAGGTCTGAACAAGTAGGCTGCTGGTCTCCTCCAAACTTTTCCTTCAATCCCTGGCATCCATGCAAATGCCATGTCTGTCCCGTATTGGAACAATTCACCATCCACTGGCTCAGCCCTAACCACTGTCTGCCCACAGTATGCTTGCATAATTTGTCGTGCAATGAGCATGTTAATTCCTGGGGTTGAGCAAATTATGCCGTCCTCCGTAAAGGAGATCGTCATATTCAGTCTGCTCATGATGTCTCTCCCCAGTATATTTACTGGTGAGGCCGTATGATACAAAAGTGGGACTGACATGTCATAATCCCCTATAGATAAGGGAATGTTATTAGTAAAGGGAACCAACCCTCTAGCCCCAGAGAATCCTTGGGTGTTCATGGCTTCACCTGACATCTTAAACTTACCTTCCCTTATGCAGGACCGGGTCGCCCCAGTGTCAACAAGGAATGATAATTTTTTGTCACCTATCGTTACCTCTATGTGTGGTTCCTCCGCACTATTAGGTGTTACTGACAGGATGGGACACACCAAGGCCGTCTGTGGGCTGTCCTATTGGGGGTATAATGATTGACCACTTCCCGTGTAAGGGTTGTGTCCCAAGACCGTCACCCTACCCAATTGTGTTTGCTGTAGTTGTGTATTGGTAGACGATATGTTATTATCTTGGATTTGTGTGGGTTGTTGTACCTGCTGTGTTTGGGGTTGTTGTGCTATCGCTACCTGTTGTGGTGGTGGATATACCTGTGGCTGTGGATGCGTTACCAGTTGTTGTTGTCCATTTCCCCGTTGCAATGTCTGCTGTTGCTGGATGCCCTGCTATTCCTCTGTGTGTCCTTGTTGTCCCTGTTCACTCCATGATGGTGTGCCTGTTCTCACTCTGCATGTGCGTGACATATGCCCTACTAATCCACAGATCCAACACACCGGTGGTTCCCTGCTCTGCCATGGGAAGTTTCCTGTATTGTCCTGGTATATTGGTTGTCCGGTGGGGTAGTAATTTCTAAGTCCTCCCACCTGCTGTTGTGTATTATATCCGTATCCTCTCCCTCTCATTATTCCTCCCCGCCCCCTGTTGTAATTATAATACCCAGCTCCTTGTGTCGAATATCCTCCTCCCATGTTAGTTGTATATGGCGGGAGTGGCGGCTGCTGTTGTGTTATGATCTGTGATGATTGTATTTGAGAGGGATCTTGTGCAGCCACTACTTGTGTGGGGTTTTGAGTCATTGTTGTAGGTGTGGTTATTAGTGCACCTTCCATCGTATATTTATTAAGTTTTTTCTGTACTAATTTAGCCTCTTCCATTTTTCTATCCTCTTCCTTTTGTTTCACCTTTTCTTGCCATGTTCTGCAATGATGTACTATCGTCAGTTGTATTTCTGGCCATGTTTTTGCTTCCATCCCTACTACTTTCTTCAGTTGTTTCTGAACTGCTTCTGGGAGCCCTTGTATTAGTATATGGTAGAATATTGCTGGTGTTTTGTCCCATTGCTCTCTAGTTTCCATGCGCCACTTCTCTTGAATTTCCTGGGTGTAATCAACAGGATCTTCGTTGTCACGCATCTTGCGCGAGGTAATTGCTCCTATGTCTGATGTGTCCGGGTACTGCACTCTTAGTGCCTGCCATAATGCATGCCTGCAGTTTGCGAATGGTGCCCCATCGTGTGATGTATTTGTTATTGTGACCCCAGGGAAGCCTGCTCTCTTCCAGATGTCATCCGCTGCATCCCCTAATATTGATATTAGAAGGCCCTTTACATCCCCCACTGCCAACTTCTGTCCTGCAGTGTGTTTTTCCATTTCATATATCCATTTACCAGCACCTCCACTTAATGATGGGAGTCTGCACTTTATATTTTCTTTGTCTGCATGCTTCCAGGGGACGTATTGTGGTCTAACCCCTCCCCTCTCCAGGAGTGGCATTAGGTTGTGTCCTTGTTGGCCCTTTGGGTCCCACACAATCGAATCCGTGCACCCCTCCTCTTCTTCTCTATCTTCTATGTCGTCAATGGGGTCCATATAGCACGTAGCTGTTTCGCCTCCCTCTTTTCCCTTCCTTATATTTTTTCCTTTATTTAATATGGGCGTGTGTGTTTGTTCTCTCTGCCTTCGTCCAGGGAGGTCTCTAAGTTTCCCTGCATAGGGTGTCAGTTTGTGTGGGAAGGGCGCTAGCTTAGATGGGCACGCCGCACGCAATGAGCGTGAGGTAGTGGAGCATGTGGGACGGGATGGTGATGGTGTGGCTGCATGTGTCTGCTTTTCCACTATTCCTTGTTCTTCCTCCTCACTTCCCTCCAGTTCTTCCTTTCTCCTGCATATCCAAGGTGATCCTCCGTTTGTCCGAGTGATGTATAGTTTGTCTAAGCTTTCCCTTCCACTCTCTCTCCCTCCTTCTTCCTCACTGCAAAAGTCCTCCATTGGTGGCAAACCCCATTCTGTCTTGTTCCCCTTAATCGTTACTGTTTGTAAGTCTATTAAATCTATTCCTTCATTTCCTCCTTTGCCACTTGTTCCCCTTTGTTGTGACATTGCTGCTACTTCTGTGTCCCTGTATATGCACTTTCTTACTTCACTCCCCCCTTTCCTTTCTTCCCTCTCCCCTTCATTTTCTTCCTCTATTTCTTTACCAATTTCTTCTCTTTTCTTTATAAATTCCTCCATTGCTTTAATACTCATCTTTTCCATTATTCTTTCTTCTTCTCTCTTTCTTTCCCATTTCGCTCTTTCCTGTTCTAATATGCCCTCTATCATTCTTCTTTCTTCGTATTTCCTTGTCGTTTCTGATAGTAATTTTCTTCTATATATTTCCAATTTCTTTTCTTCTTCTTCTTCTTCCCTCATTTTGTCACGCAGTGCTGCTCTGGATACCCTTTCTGCTACTGCCTTCGCCCTTTCCGCTTCTCTCTTCTTCTCCTCGTTTCGTTCCCTTATTTTGTCCAGCTCATCCTTGCTTTCTTTCTTTTTTCGTGCTCTCTCTCTTTCCTCTTTCTCGAGCTGCTTGATCAGTGTATTCTGCTCATCCCTTAATCCTGCTAGCCGTTCTTCTAAGATCTCTTCCGTCTGTCTTAACAGCTCTTCCCCCTTTCTTTTCCCCTTTTCCCCTTTCCCGTTGCTCCTGCTGGTGTCATCCTCGTCCATCTTCCTCACTACCTCCTCTTCCTCTTCTGTTAATGAACCTCGTAATTTTAATAATATCTGCGCGGCTACCCACTCATCCTGTCCTATTCCCGCGATCCGTTCCTGGTCAATCCCTCCTTCCCCTGCGGGCATTTTCGTGCAGGCGGATCCCGTTGTGCTATTCTGTTCCCTTCCTGTGTGGCTACCTGAGGCTATATATGGTGGCGGGCTGTATGGCGGGTTCGAGTACCCCTCAGCCGCCCTTAATTGAACCATGTCCCGTAGTTCTGTTAAAGGATACAACCCCCCTTCCTCCTTTTTCACCACTTTTGCTAGGGGTATATCGCCGGTCTGTTCCTTTTTATTTCTTTTTCACTTATGTTACTGCTCTTCTCTCCCTCTTCTCCATTCCCTGTGTTCTGTGTGCTTTCAATCTCTTTTTCCCCATTCTCTCCTTCCTCTTTAATCTTTTCTCCCTCCGTAGTTCCACCCATAATAAACATTCCGTTTGGTCCTGGTCGGGACCCTTGGAACATTCTCCATAAGTTAAACACCTCCACGTGGTGTGTCAACTTCTTCCCCTTGTATGTGTTATGCAGATAGGTCAATAGCGAATGTTGGGTATATGGATCGAAACTACCATTAGGTGGCCATGGTGTCGTCATTTTGTTATCCGTCCCCTGTGTCCATTCAATGCTATACTTGATCAGTTTCTCTCTATGGGGCGACAATGTTTTACATATGTGTTGTAGCGGGGTAGTGAGGGTGTTCCCCCACCCTCCCGATCCTGCCCCGTATGACATGGTAGCTCTTTACTTGTCGTCCTTCCTCTATTTAGTAGCCGCTATCTTACTGATAGTTTATAATACACAGCCTCTTACCTGGCCCCGAAATTTTGGGGACTTGTGATAATCCGATAACCAAAACTAGTAAAATATAGCATTCACGTTTGTATATTCATTTCTTTCTTTTCCACCCTTACGGCCCCCCGCGGCCGAGGCGCACGTAGCCCCCTGCGGCCGCGTGCCCCTTATTACGTTCTTATACAGCCGCCCCACTTCCACTTGCCTCTCCTCTCTCCTTTACACTTGCCGTGGCCGGCGTTCTCCGTGCGCAGCCACGCCCCCGTTTCCGCCTTTCCCCTGGTTGATTCGCTACCGTTTATCCTTGTTTCCACTCTCCTACCACAATTCTCTTTCCCCCCACTTCCAAAAATAAAAATGCCTTGTGCTCGAGATATCCTATTAAAACCCTACTGGTGACGTCACCGATTTTTGCAAACTACTGGTAAGTTCATATTTTCTAAGTTCAAAACATACTTTCAATCCACCCCCGTTAACCCCACAGCTGTCTTCCTGTCACGCCTGGAACAAGGTAATCAACAATATAATCGGACTGCGCACCCTGCGTCGCCTCGCGTGTGATACGCCCCTCGACAGGAGGGCTTAACCAGCCAATTATCTTCCGTATTGGGCAACCAGCTAGCTACCGCCTACAGGGAACCGTCATCTATCTATCGAGTTTCCTGCTCGATCAATAGGGATCCTCATCTACTCATTGATCAATAATCACCAAATCGTAGGAAACCGCGCACGCACACACACCTTTACACGTGGTCGCGACCTAGGCCAATCAGTGTCTCCGAGCGGTCGCACGTGATGTTTTCGTGCTCCGCCCCCTTCTCTCCCGTTACGTAGCGGACTGCTCTCGCACTTGTCCGGCTACCATTCACTTCATTGCCAACACTAATTTGTCAAACCTTCGCCGCGCACCTGTGCAACACCTCCCACCTCCCCTATTCAATTCCTCCCCCCTCCCTCACAATTTCACATTGCTGGTTGTGCGTGGCATACTCACCAAGTGCTCTTGATGTGGGGCCACTCGACTGCGTGCACCCCTCTAAGCGGCTCGCCACCTCCCCTCGTCTGGACCACGTCTGGACACTCGCCAACCGCGGGCGGGATACTTCTCAACTGGCTCCCGAAGGCCAATATCCGGATTGCGCTGTCCGGTCTTCTCGCAGTTCCGCGATGGTCCTGTAGTCCTCAAAAGGGGGCAGCGGCAGAGGGGGCCGCGCCGCCGGGCCTCCTCGCAACGGGAGTACTCGGAAAAATAAAAATAAAAGCAGACCTCAAACAGATCTCAGCAGTGCCTCCAACTTGTCGGGGGGAAATTCTCCCGGGGTCGGCTGAGCCGTCCGCGGACCTCCGGGCAGGGAGGCCCCAACTCCTCCCGTGTATCCCAAAAAATGAGTATGAGGCACACGCAAGAAGCAAGGTGATTCTGCTGTTTATTGAACAAACGGCAGGGATGGGTCAAGGATCGTACGCGTCCGTCCTGACACACACTCCTCATCATGGGCTCGCAGGCCCTTTTTACCTTAGTATGACGCGCTACTTGCGCCACCTGGGAAAGTTTAGCAAGAAACCTATCGCCACTCTGGATTGGCTCCTCGAGTGGTAGGGTTAGTATAGCATACGTATAGAGTGCATTATTAGTGGCTAAGGGTTAGTCAGGTGGTATACTTGGGTTGTCCCTTCAAATTGATACATGAAAATTGTTACATGGAGACCTCTGAGGATTGGTCAATGTTAGTGGCGTCAGTGATAAGAGCCCCATGTTCTGATTGGTCCACACACAAGCCCCCCAGTCAGGCACCATCGCTGTTCCCAGCTCGCGGTGCACCTGTCATTTGCAACAATGTTTCACTATGGGTATGTACAGACAATGTGAGATTTATTCATGTGCTGGAAGGCTGGCTACTCCCACAGCTGCAGATGTCCTTCGAGTCGCTTAATAGTATCTGCCTGAGTCTTAAAGAGGGGAATTCAGGCGTCTCCCTCCTCCCGGGCCTGGCACCCTGTCAGATTTGGCTTGATCACGTGAGGTGGGACCGAGGTTAAGGCAGAATTCTGCGCGATTAATATTGTTTTTTTTTCACTGTATGCCTGGCTTAATTGCAGGTGTGACCTTGGCGTCGGCTTGTGGCATGCGAATTAGCAACATTGTGCCCTTGACTGTCTGCTTTCGCCGGGCTCATTCTGCGGGATCAGCAACTGAACTCTGGCTCATTCGATGTTCAAGGGGCTCTTGCTTGAGGCCTACTTGGGCCTGGTGTATAAGTGGAGCCATCTGATACACAGGCGCTTTAGGTTATGGTATCATATTGCTTTATCTCCAGTATCGTGTCTTCATTATACTTTTCATTATTGCGCATGGTTTTAGGAGAAGCGTGAGCAAACTTTTTCAGATGCGTTTATTGTGCGTCTGGCGTTTCTGCATTTTGAGAGGCCTATGTGAAAAATAATAAAGATGCGCGTCTGTGGGTGTGTCCGTCACCTATGTCGTAGCACTGAGTATGTTCTTCGTGTGGATTGGTGTGGGAGTGTCCAGTGTGTATGTTGCACGGGTATTATGACCGTTGGCTAGGCTGTCATGGCATCTCTAACGATGTGTTGAGTTAGTGCTGTATGATTCAGTCGAGTCCTTCCATGCCGCAGGCATCGGCAAGGGTATGGCAGGCTGGCGGGCACGCGGGTGGGCACGCGGGGGGACACATCTGTATGTTCTTGTACCAGGGTATTTGGTCGTCTGGTAGATGGGCAAACTCTTCTCGTGGCGGGTGCCTGGGCCGCGATCGTCTAGGCCAAGGGAGAGAGGGGATTGGTGGGAGCCTTTCCTTCCATTCTCCCACTTCAGTATATTGATAGTGCCATAGGTTTTCGCTGTAAACCCACAGGGGTATTATCGACCAAAAGCAGGTCATCAGCATAGGCTTTCCAGCATATTTTAGTACCCTCTATCTTCGGGGAAACCAAAGAAAAGGTTGTAAGGGGGACATTAGCATCAGTAGTGAAGAGATTGAAGAGAGAAGGGGAAAATAAACACCCTTGTCTAAGACCATTATTAGTTTGGATTATTTTGGAAAGATCGCCAGACATGTTTAATCTCACCTGAATTGCCAAATCTTCATGGAGATTAATGAGGACTGTCAATAGATGAGACGGCAGCCCCATTTGGGCTAGTTTTGTCCAGAGTCTCACCCTGTCCACTTTATCAAAGGCAAGCGACAGATCTACTGATGCCAAATATATGGGGGATGCGTTTTTTTTACATGCCTTTTCTAGGAGCAAACAAATAATCAGTCCTCCTATTTCAGTTCCCATCCCTTTGCGAAAACCAAACTGCTGGGGGGTAAGATGTTATTGTGGTCCACCCATTCCTCTATTCTCTGCAGTACTAACCCTGCAAAGATCTTAGAATCAGCGTCCATAATTGAGATCGGACGGTAATTTGTCGGGCAAGTTCTGTCCCCTTTTTATATGCGGGCACAACATATGATATCCTCCAGGAGTGAGGAATTGTCTTGGACTGTATAATAGAATTAAAAAAAAAATAGCGATTTTGCCCCATATTCCGGAGTTTTCTTCAGGGTATTATTTGTTAGTCCATTCGGGCCGGCCGCTCTTGAATTATTTGCCCTTTTGATCTGGGATTCAATATTCTCAATCGAGAAGTCGAAACCCCAGGCCCCCTTTTTTATGAGCAAAAGTTAATGCGTCCTAGCCATTTTGCCTTTGTAGAGGATTGTGATGTATTTTCCCCAGGTCGCCTCTACATTAGCCGATTGAAGTACAACCTGTCTTTTTTCAAGTGCGTTTGTAGCCCCCACAATTCACGACCCGAAGTCCCCTTTAGAGCTGCTAGCATATCGATATTATCATTATTTTGCAGGACACACATGATTTTTCAACCAGTTTTTTTTGGTTTGTTTAATTTGTAGGATTTCTCTCTTTTTTTCGGTCTCAGTCAAATTGGTTTTCAAAATAGATCTAATTTGACGATTTGCAAGATTTTTTTTTTGCCTTACCAATGGGTGTGTATGTGGATGGGTTTCAGAGTGCCATGTTTACTTGGTTTAACTGTTCTCCCTATCAAGTTTTTAATAAGCTCTGTAAAATTCAAGACCGAATAGCACTGGATTTTAATTGACAGAGACATTCTGTCATAGTCTTGGATGAAGACTGTGTTGAGTTTATAAACATTTCCGTCGTGCCAAATTATGCGATTTCCACCGCATGACACTATCGAGTGTATCTGCATTATGCTTCGTTTCGGGATTCAGTTATTTAATACCATTTTGATTTCCAAGAATCTGTGGTCACTCATATTTGTGTCAGTTATGTGGAATTCTGAACATATTACTGAAAGAGATTTTGACATGAAAATATGGTCAATATGTGATTTATAAAAGCCATTCGACCAAGTATGCTCATACTTCGAGAAATTGAATAGGCCATTTACATGGTCCAAAACCCAGTAGTCAAACAAGTTCCTCCCAATTTCACTGTTAATTGACTTTTGCTTAATTGCACAAGAAGCCACCACCCCCTTATCCGCATTCAACGTAGACCTTAATACTGATACGCCCATCTTTTTCCTGATCCCTTGACTATATTTAATTTCAGAATTAAAATCACCCGAAATTATGATATCAATTCCTCTATATTTGAGCAACATGGCGGATAAACAATTTTTCAAGTGTGAAACAGCATTGCCCAATGGTACTTGTGAGTTCCAGTAAATATTCAGAACTAACATCAATTCAAAGTGCGAATCACTTTCATATTCCACTACAACAGCAAGTGCAAAATTCATTAGTTCAGTTGATTCTAGAATACGTGTGCCTAGCTCAAGTTTGGCTGCAATGAGCAAACCTCCAGCGGGTCTTCAACGTATTCCCACTTTAGCTAAGAGATGTATACATATGAAACCATCAAGTTGTATTGGGGCAGTCAGCCACGTTTCCTGTATACAAAAAAGATCAAATGATTTAAGTTTTGCACATAGAACCCCAGAATTCATCAGATTCGAGTGGCCCCTGGAGTTCCATGAAAGGAATTTCCAATGGTCCACTACTTTAGTTACATTAAAGCTTTTGTTTCATGTTTTGTATTTCAGATATTGATTCTCTAAGTGTTTGGGCTAACCAAGCCAAATCCTGCCCCTCCCCTCCTTTGAGAGTCAGAGTATTTTCTTTTCGTGTATCTGACTCATCCCTACAAAGATTAGAATTTACTTTTTCCATTTCCTGGACATTTCCTTTCTCCCAACCATTACTGAAAATCAGGATATCGTAACTCATTCTATTGAATTGTTCTGTCTCCTGAATAACCATTTCAAAAATCTTTTGTGAGTTTGGAACAATACGGACATGGTCATAGCGAGAGGGATGGATAAAATCCACCAAACAAATATCCACTGAACCAATCATCCTAAGTCGAGGGACCTCATTCAATAATGACAAAATACGAGGTCTATTCAGCGAGGATGGGCCTCCAATGTCACACAAATTGTGAAGAAGGATACTTGGATATTCCGGAAATGATATGTTTCGCACATATTATTCCTTAGATCGCTATCCTTCACATGTAAGGGTCTAGCCGGTTCATATTGTGTAGGATTCCTCATATCCTGGGGACCATTGGGTTAAAAGTGTTCTTGTCCAACCGGCACTTGTATTTTATCTCTTTCAGCTTGCTCCCACTGTGTCCCCCCTCCCCTGAGTAAGGAAGAGGTGGTATCTCATTCATAACCCGAGGTAGACTTTCTTTTATCTCGTGGTCTCCCTCCCCCAAATCTTTATTACCCAACTGTGATAGGTCAGGAAGGAGGTCCATCATGATCTTTTTTATGGTGTCAGGAAGATTCGCAATTACCCCTTCAACCCCAGGCCGGGGTTGTTGGATTTCCTTCAGGGATAGTTTTGGGCACTCATTCACAGTTCTCTCTAATAGGGAGATCCCAGAATCAGAGTTCATTTTCGCCTCAATTGCATCCACCCCCGGGGTCTTTACGGGCTCCATTGGGGTGGGTGCTAAGGATGGAGCTGGAGGTAGAGAGGAAAAACCTAATCTATTAGATTCTGCTGAGGTCGTAGGATGTTCAACCAGGAAGTTGGAGATATCTTGTGGTAGTACCTGTCGGTATGTCGACTTCTCCAAAACCTTGTAAAAGTTAGAAAGTTGTGACTGTTTTATATCTTTATTTTCCCCATCCATTTGTGGAGGGTGTACTTTCTCATTCTTAGTTCCTTCTGTTTTATCATTTGCATTTGGTCTTCCCTCTGGTTCATGTTTATTTTCCCCATTTTTTCCAGATTTTTCCCATTTAGGTTGATTCCCTGTTTTTTTTTTTTGGATAGATTTTAAGGTATCCGCACCATTTAATTGCAAGGCCATCCTACTTTCCTCGTTGAGGTGTCTTAGATCGGATAGTGCAACTTCATTTGAGGGTGCCTTGGGTTCTTTCTTAAAGGTTTCTGGCTTTGAGGAGGTCAGTCCCTTTTTCATCAGCCTTTTTTTTGCCTTTAAAGCCAGTCGTTTGTTTCCTTGACAGGAAGAAGCCATTTCCTATCAGACTCCCCTCCTCCTTTTGCTTTTTTATATCATCGTCTCTGACCCCTGCACCATCAGTAGATTCCATCGGTTTTATCAGAACTGAAGGGCTGTCAGGGGTAACAGTGAGAATGGGGTCCTCATCCTGGACAGACCTGTAACGCTCACCTGATTCTCGCAGAGGCACCGGTCTTGACTGGGCGACTACCGTATCTTCAAAGGTGATGTGTAGCACCCGGTTGGCTCTTTGGGCTGGACCTCTGTGCACTGTATGCCTGACGTGTAGAGTAAGATGTCTGCAGATAGAAAATATGGGGTTAATGAACTGGGGTTATTGGGGTGTCCCTATCTCTTTCCTCTTCTCCTCTCCTGTAGACCCCCAAAGGTTAACGCTCTCACCTTAGGTAAGTGAATGCCGAGCTCTCCATCTGCCTCGGGGCAGGGTGCTGTAACCAGTTTCTTCACTGGATAGGTAGCGCAGGCCTCTTGACTTCAGAGGACTGCTGTCCGTCGTTTACTGCACGAACGGTAAGTTTCGAGTCATTCAAATGTCTTTAAAGTCTTTAGTAATGATGTCTCTTGTTTTGCAGGGTTCCGGCGATGGCGGATGACGGGCTGAAGTGAGTTGAAGATGGAGCCCGTGTGATGAATAGAAGCGCCTGGAAGCACGTAAGTAAGCGCTTGTTGCCTGCTTCACTATGCGCTCTAACTGTCTTTTTATTTTGCAGGTACGAGTTCGGAGCGGCTGCAGGGTGCCGGAATACCCACTGGATTAGATGTGGAAAGGAGTAATGGCACGTGAGTATTAAAGTTCCCCAATGTCTTTAAACGCACCTTGTTTTGTCTTTCAGATGCGGGATGCAGCGCCGAAGAGTTGGTAAACTTTTGTCTTTCAGATGCCGGAATGCTAACCTGTTCTTTCTTGTCTTTATAGGTGTTGCTGAAGACTGGATTCAGAATGGTAAGCCTTTGCCTTTCAGATGCCGGAATGCTAACCTGTTCTTTCTTGTCTTTATATGTGTTGCTGAAGACTGGATTCAGGATGGTAAGCCTTTTTCCTTAGGCCCAGGACCGGATGCAGAAGACACGATGAGCGTTCTGCTGCAGAGGTTGCAGAATAACGCAAAGCAAGATTCATCCACCGGGTGTGGTTTAAATAGCCTCCTGTAGTGCTTAGGTGTCTCCTTCCACAGCCACGCCTAAGTAAGAAAAGAGTTCCTGGTAAGAAAAGAGTTCCTGCCTTCCAGAAGAGTTCCAGTGTTCTGAATCTAGGGAGTGGCTCCAGCCCCACCCAACAGGAAAAGTAGTTCCAAACAGAAGAGGATCAGAGGCTCAACTGGCAGGCAAGTAAGCAGCATGGTCTGCTGAAGGTAAGTCCACCCAAGCATTATGAGCCCGGCGCTTCCAGCGCTGGGACTGGGCATATTTATGAGCCTGGTGCCACTGGCGCCAGGACTGGGTCCAAAAGGTCCCAATTGGGACTGGTTGGCACTCGGAACCTGGGTTATGGATCTGCTTCCAAGGGAGTTGGGAAAACCCTGACCTTTTGGAAGCAGAGATCATGACAGTACCCCCCCTCAAGGCCCCTCCCAAACCGGGCTTCTCCGGGGGTTTTGGCTTGTCAGGAAATGTTCGGTGAAATCTTTTGATTAGGCGAGGAGCGTGGACATATTCAGCAGGTTCCCAGGATCTCTCTTGGGGGCCGTAGCCTTTCCAGTCAATTAGGTAGAATAGTTTAGATTTGGAGATCTTGGAGTCCAGAATGCTTTTGACTTCAAACTCGAGTTCTCCATCCACTAGGATAGGTTTTGGAAATTTGGTTAGTCGGGTTTGAGGTTGCACGGGTTTTAATAGAGAGAGGTGGAAGACCGGATGTATCTTCATGTGCGGGGGCAAGTCCAACTTGACCGCTACTGGGTTTACTATGGTAGTGATGGAATAGGGACCAAGGTATCTTGGGTTGAATGTGCGTGGCCCCTTTAGAGATAGATATTTGGTGGATAACCAGACTTGATCCCCTACTTGATAGTGAGGGGCTTCCTTCCGATGTTGATCTGCTCCTTTCTTGTATTGTTCTTTAGCCCTTTGAAGGTGAGAAACAGCTTCCTTAAAGGCTTGGGTGATTGTAGAATGCAGGTAGTCTACTGCTGGTGTTTCAAGATCTTGGAGGGGATCAAACCCCGAGGTTCGAGGGTGACTGCCGTACAAAAGAAAAAACGGGGTTTTCCCAGTTCCCGAATGGACAGAGTTATTGTAGGCATACTCGGCTATCCAAAGGATATCTTTCCAAGTTTTTTCAGTTTGTTGCAGCATGCAGCGTAAATACTGTTCCAGAGTTTGATTGGTCCTTTCGGTTTGTCCGTCGGTCTGAGGGTGGTGACTGGTCGATAGTCTCACATCAATTTGAGCCGACCGACAGCAACTTCGCCAAAAATGAGAAATAAATTGACTACCTCGATCCGAAATTAGAACCGAAGCAAAACCGTGCAGTCGGACGATGTTTTCGAGAAATTCTCGGGCCAGAGTTGCTGCTGTTGGCAAGCCTTTGAGCGGAATGAAATGCGCCATCTTGGAGAATAAGTCCACGATTACTAGAATCGTATTGTATCCGGAGCATGGAGGTAGATCGGTGATGAAGTCCATAGAAAGCGTATGCCAAGGGCGAGGTGGGATGTCAATAGGGCGTAAGAGGCCTGCTGGTCTTTCCTTTTGACTCTTGTTTTGGGCGCATACTCCACAGGACATTATAAAGTCTCTGATATCTTTTTTCCAAGACGGCCACCAGAAGTAGCGCTTGATCTTTTCTGAGGTCTTGGCTATACCGGGATGACCTTCCATTAAAGAGTCGTGATAACAAGAGATTACTTTTTTCTGTAAATCTGTGCTGGGTAGGTATAATCGTTCTTGGAAATACAATAAGTTGTCCTTTACTGCAAAGTCCTTTCCCTGCAGATGCCAATTCTGTATGTCTGCTGGAGTTACAAGTTGCCTGGCTTTATCCTTAACTTCCTCTATGGATTCTGTGGCGATTACACCCAGAATTCTTTGTTCGGGAATGATTGGTACAGGTTTAGGGTTGACCAAGTGTTCTTCCACTCCCATCCGAGAAAGGGCATCGGCTTTACCGTTCTTTGTACCAGGTCGATAGGTAATTATGAAGTCAAACTCGGCAAAGAATAATGCCCAACGGAGTTGTCTAGAGGATTGGGCTTTTGCGGTCTTCAAATATTGCAGGTTTCGGTGATCCGTAATCACAGTAACGGTGTGTCGGGCCCCCAGCAGATAATGCCGCCAAGCCTTAAAGGCAGACTTGATAGCCAGAAGTTCCTTGTTAGTAATCGTGTAATTGATTTCAGGAGGCGAGAATTTGCGGGACCAAAATGCCACGGGATGCAACTGATTGGTTACCGGGTCCTTTTGTGATAGAACTGCCCCCATGGCAAGGCTTGAAGCATCAGTTTCCACGATGTAGGGGAGTTCGGGGCGAGGGTGTTTTAAGATTGGTGCAGAGATAAATTTAGTCTTCAAATCCTGGAAAGCTTGTTCCGCCTCGGTAGACCATTCAAAACGTTTGTTTTTCTTTAACAAGGCAGTGATGGGCTGGACTATTCGAGAGAATTCGGGGATAAACCTGCGGTAAAAGTTAGCGAAGCCTAACATGCTTTGCACACCTTTTACGGAGGATGGTGATGGCCATTTGAGAACTGCATCGACCTTCTTTGAATCCATACGCACTCCGCCAGGTGATAATATGAATCCCAAGAATTCAACTTCAGTCACGTTGAAAACACATTTTTCCAACTTAGCGAAAAGTTTGTGTTGACGCAATGTTTCGAGGACCATTTTCACGTGTTTCCGATGTTCAGATTCCGATGAAGAATAAACGAGGATGTCGTCAATGTAAACAACAACACATACATCTATGAGCTCTCTGAGGACATCGTTCATAAAATATTGAAAGGCGGCCGGGGCATTGCAAAGTCCGAAGGGCATGACCTGATATTCAAATAGCCCATACTTGGTGCGGAAGGCCGTCTTCCATTCATCGCCCTCTTTTACTCGTACCAAGTGGTAAGCTCCTCTAAGATCCAGCTTTGTATATATGCATGCTTTTCTGACTTGGTCCAGGAGTTCAGGGATCAAAGGTAACGGATATCTATTCTTAACGGTGATCTGGTTCAGGGAGCGATAATCGATACAAGTTCTAAGGTCTCCTTCCTTTTTTGGAACGAAGAACAAAGCTGAAGAAGCAGGGGACTTGGAAGGACGAATAAACCCATTTGCCAGGTATTGATCCAGGTATTGTCGAAGGTGAAGATTCTCAGGCTCGGTGAGGGCATAAATTCTACTACAAGGAGGAGTAGATCCAGGTATCAGGTCTATCTGGCAGTCATAAGACCTATGAGGAGGTAGAGAGTTAGCCTGATCCTTCCGGAAAACATCTTGGTATTCTAGGTATTCGGGAGGTAACTGGGGAGTCTCTGAAGAAATTGCGGCCAGTGCAACACCAGGTGGAGGGTGGCAAGTAGAGACACATTCTGGAAACTGGACCGTTCTTGCTCGCCAATCGATCAGAGGATTGTGTTTCTCTAACCAAGGTATTCCTAGAATAATCTGAAACTGAGGGGCCTTGATCACATCGAACACGATCTTCTCATGGTGTCCATCTTGACTTACTAGCGTCACCTCTTGAGTGGTATGCGTTACTGGCCCGGAGGCTATCTCTGTACCATCCACCGTAGTAATGACGTCCTTTACAGCCTTGGGACAAAGAGTTAGATTCATCCTCAAAACCATTTCATGATCCACATAATTGCCGATGGCACCGCTGTCGACGTAAGCTTCAATTGCATGTAATCGATCCGGATTATCAGGGCTAATGAGGACCATAGGTATCACGAAATGCGAGGTCACGGAACTGGTTTTCACGCTCGGCAAGAGGACCTCTATTCTTGTCGGGCGAGGTCGTTTCCCTGCTCAGAGTTTGTAACTTTGGTAACTGCAGCTCCTACTGCCTTCTTGGCAGGTTTCACCGGACAGTCTCGAAGAAAGTGCCCTGAGTTTCCGCAATATAGGCATAATTGCAACTGTTTCCTCCTTTCCCGCTCCCTTTGTGTTAGAGGACCTTTCAGACCCCCTATTTGCATGGGTTCCCCGGAGTCTACTCCTTTGGAAGGAGTTGGCGGTTTGGAAAATACTCGAGCATCAAACTTGGAACGATCGGCCTTCCTGTTCTGCAGCCTGTGATCTATTTGAACGACCAAGTCTATATAATCCGAACAGTCTTGTGGGGGATTCACTACTTGGGCTAAAACGTCTTTGAGCTCTCCACGTAGACCTCTATAAAACAGCGTAATCCTTTTGTCCTCAGGCCATTGAGTTTCCACTATTAGTCTATTGAAAGATGCAATATAAGCCAAAAGGTCTTGATTACCCTGTCGCAACGAAAGAAGCTCATTGTCCAAGGCCTGCCCCTGTGAATGTCTTGCGAACAGTTTTTCCATACTAAGCTGAAAGGCTTGAAAATCATGGAGAACCGGATCATCTTGATTAACTAGAGGGATCGACCAGTCTGCCGCATTGCCACTAAGGTACGAAAGTACAAAAGCTACTTTTGCTTGATCAGTTGGAAAGGCTGCTGGCCGGCATAAGAAGTGCAACCGGCACTGATTGATAAATACTGCAAACCTCTTTGGGTCACCAGAAAATCGTTCGGGCGGAGCCAGAGGTACATTCCCAGGTAGGTTGATCTGCACTGGATTCATAGAGGATGTTGAAGGAAGATTTGCCCCTGATGCGGGTAACGGGGTCTGTCCGGCTTGTGACTGTAGCACTTGTCTAGCAAGATTGTCTGTTCTCTCCTTGGAAATAATTAGTTCCCTTCTTAGAGCATTCGTTTCCTGACGAGCTGCATGCACTTCTGCCCTTAGTTCCCCAAGTAACCGGGCTAGGGGGTCAGTATCCGAGGTTTCCATAGCGCCTGGGCGAGAGTTTTGTGGTAGGCTTTGCGTTCTGTAACGCTCACCTGATTCTCGCAGAGGCACCGGTCTTGACTGGGCGACTACCGTATCTTCAAAGGTGATGTGTAGCACCCGGTTGGCTCTTTGGGCTGGACCTCTGTGCACTGTATGCCTGACGTGTAGAGTAAGATGTCTGCAGATAGAAAATATGGGGTTAATGAACTGGGGTTATTGGGGTGTCCCTATCTCTTTCCTCTTCTCCTCTCCTGTAGACCCCCAAAGGTTAACGCTCTCACCTTAGGTAAGTGAATGCCGAGCTCTCCATCTGCCTCGGGGCAGGGTGCTGTAACCAGTTTCTTCACTGGATAGGTAGCGCAGGCCTCTTGACTTCAGAGGACTGCTGTCCGTCGTTTACTGCACGAACGGTAAGTTTCGAGTCATTCAAATGTCTTTAAAGTCTTTAGTAATGATGTCTCTTGTTTTGCAGGGTTCCGGCGATGGCGGATGACGGGCTGAAGTGAGTTGAAGATGGAGCCCGTGTGATGAATAGAAGCGCCTGGAAGCACGTAAGTAAGCACTTGTTGCCTGCTTCACTATGCGCTCTAACTGTCTTTTTATTTTGCAGGTACGAGTTCGGAGCGGCTGCAGGGTGCCGGAATACCCACTGGATTAGATGTGGAAAGGAGTAATGGCACGTGAGTATTAAAGTTCCCCAATGTCTTTAAACGCACCTTGTTTTGTCTTTCAGATGCAGGATGCAGCGCCGAAGAGTTGGTAAACTTTTGTCTTTCAGATGCCGGAATGCTAACCTGTTCTTTCTTGTCTTTATAGGTGTTGCTGAAGACTGGATTCAGAATGGTAAGCCTTTGCCTTTCAGATGCCGGAATGCTAACCTGTTCTTTCTTGTCTTTATAGGTGTTGCTGAAGACTGGATTCAGGATGGTAAGCCTTTTTCCTTAGGCCCAGGACCGGATGCAGAAGACACGATGAGCGTTCTGCTGCAGAGGTTGCAGAATAACGCAAAGCAAGATTCATCCACCGGGTGTGGTTTAAATAGCCTCCTGTAGTGCTTAGGTGTCTCCTTCCACAGCCACGCCTAAGTAAGAAAAGAGTTCCTGGTAAGAAAAGAGTTCCTGCCTTCCAGAAGAGTTCCAGTGTTCTGAATCTAGGGAGTGGCTCCAGCCCCACCCAACAGGAAAAGTAGTTCCAAACAGAAGAGGATCAGAGGCTCAACTGGCAGGCAAGTAAGCAGCATGGTCTGCTGAAGGTAAGTCCACCCAAGCATTATGAGCCCGGCGCTTCCAGCGCTGGGACTGGGCATATTTATGAGCCTGGTGCCACTGGCGCCAGGACTGGGTCCAAAAGGTCCCAATTGGGACTGGTTGGCACTCGGAACCTGGGTTATGGATCTGCTTCCAAGGGAGTTGGGAAAACCCTGACCTTTTGGAAGCAGAGATCATGACAAGACCTTACCGGTCTCAAAGGCATTATAGGTGCAAGTTTACCAGGTAGCTCTAACATGCCCTTTTCTAATGATGAGATTTTCACTGATAGCTCTTTCAGGAGCTCCATGATCCTTTTTTCCCCCTCTGAATCAGGTTTCTGTTCATTTTTCTCATCATTTTTTTTTCCTTTGATAGATTCATTGCAGTCCCCACAGGTATCACACTGGCATAGCTCAAAGCGTCCTTTCCACCAGCCAAGGTTTGAGATCCCTGTGAGTTAGTTGTTTTAGGAATTTGTGTGGTATCTATCTTTTTTGAGGTTACCATCCTATCATCTTTGCCCATGAGAAAGCCTTCCACTTTTGTGAGTTTTAATTGGGTATCCAAAGCAACCCTTTTCAAGTCTCATCTCCCAATGGGTAAGCTCATGGCCTTTATCTAGAAGATTTAATATTCTAGATATTACTGGCAGTGATTCCTCAAATTTGGCATTTCTGTAATTAAAAGGGAAACTTGTGAGGGAAGCTCCTAAAATTGGGGAAGTATCAATGTGAGTTGGCAAAGCGGGTATCGGCAGATTCCCCTTTGGTATAAGGCCCTCCAGCGCCTCTATAACATTATTGTCTTCCACTCCCCAGCCCTCTTGTGTATTTGTAAATATTGAGGCAGATGGTAGCGGAAATTTAGCATTTGATGAGAATACTCTGTATGGTATGGTAGGACTCAATTGAGGAAGTGTATTACATAGGTGCACTTGATCAATCCCATTTCTAGACGCATATAGCCTGGCTCGCTTCCCCAATTCCATTCTTACTGTCTGCCCCATCATGGATACATCAATATTTATCTCTTCTGACATAATTTCTGTCCCCTCAGTTAACTTTTGACTGAGTGAACCTCTTATACTGAGAAAACTTGATTGAATTGGAATTTGGGTATCAAATGACAGGCCCGCAGGCACAAAGGAAATGTCCTCTTCCCCCAAAAATTGAGCACCCATTTTAGTTTGTATTTGCGAGTGCATATAGGAGAATTCCACTTCCTGTTTAATGGCATCCATTTTTGCTCTTACATCCTCCTCCACTTTTCCCCCCTCTAAGTTCACCTCTTGGGTAGTGGTAACCAGGGGGGGACACGGATTTCTGATCTTTGTGTCCATCTCCCATAGGAGTGGTTTCAAATGGTACTTGCACATCCATATTAGATTTTATCTCTGTACCAACACACTGAGAGGCCTGGGTATTTTCAACGGCCAGTATAGGCCTGGGGGTCTTTATAGCACATATTTTTCTGTTGCACAGCACAGTTGCCATAGTGACCTATAGGGGGTATTTTTTTATTTTTTTTATACACTTCGTACCCCAGAAACAGAATAGTAAAGCAATCTCTCTCCGCCTCCGCTCCACCGCCAGCCGAACAGCCCAACAGCCCACTTGCGTGCCACTTCCGGGTGCACGCGCGGTGCGCTAGCACCAGTGGTTAAATGCTGTACGCGGGAGGTGGGAGACGGGATCCAGGTAGTACAGACAAAAAACAGACTCTACGAGACAATAGAGAGAGAGGAGATCAGTAATGCATTCAGTTCCCCTGGTTCCCCGGTCCCAGTCCCAAACCCGATCCCAGTCCCAGTCCCAGTCCCAATTCCCAGGCAAGTCCCATAACAAGTCCCCAAGCACTAGGCTGCAGCGTTTCACCAGGTGGCCACGTGTTACGCAGCCAAAGTCCACTTGTGCTTCCTCTTGCCGACTCACTCACTTGATTGGAAAAGATCCGCGTCCACTGCAGAAATGAAGAAATGAAGGGCAACGTAGCACCAGAGTGTCCCAGCCCAACAGCCCACTTGCGTGCCACTTCGGGTGCACGCGCGGGTGCGCTAGCACCAGTGGTTAAATGCTGTACACAGGAGGTGGGATCCAGGTAGTAGAGACAAAAAACGAACTTTGATTGGAAAAGATCCGCGTCCACTGCAGAAACGAAGAAACGAAGGGCAACGTAGCACCAGAGTCTCCCAGCCCAACAGCCCACTTGCGTGCCACTTCCGGGTGTGCGCGTGGGTGAGCTAGCACCAGTGGTTAAATGCTGTACGCGGGAGGTGGGAGGCGGGATCGAGGTAGTAGAGACAAAAAACGGACTTTGATTGGAAAAGATCCGCGTCCACTGCAGAAACGTAGAAACGAAGGGCAACGTAGCACCAGAGTCTCCCAGCCCAACAGCCCACTTGCGTGCCACTTCCAGTTGCAGTTTATCTTAAAATAATAAATAAGAGGTGTCTTCAGGTAAATAATGTTTTGTCTAAGGCTGATGCTTCGGCATCTGAGACTTTTCCGAAGGATGTGACACAAAACAGCTAACTTCAGAGTGATAGCTTTAATGGACAGAAACTCAATGCATGGCCAATCCCAAAATAATAGGAAGGCCGAAGAGACCTCGCATAGAAACCTGTATTTAGGGACAGGGGAAGGCTTTCAGTGGAATCTGAAAATGTGTATGTATGTTATGTTTTCGGAACGCACCTGCCGTTTTGATGTGCATGGAGGAGTAACCGCTCAAGACAGTGTAAGCAGTTTTATAATCCTATAAGGTCCCGCAGCCCAGCAGGATCCAACCCTAGAGTTGTGTGATAGACCCTGTGCTCCTGAAATCTTCTATGGGATTGGGGATAACGGTTAGCATAGAATTAGATTGTGGGGGGCTCTCCCGGTGGTTTTAGGAGGTCATTTGCAGTCTTTGGAAGGAAAAAGAGAGAAGCTGCATAAAGTGTGCCAAGAGCTGAAAGCCAGATCTTGAGAGTCAAAAAGCGAGCAAGCAGCATCACGGAGCCTTGCTGTCATCTGACCTGAAGAACAACTTGTGGAAATCTGGAGAATAGAGGAAACATGTTGGGCTGCTCTCTGATTGACATGCACGCCGTGGGCTTGCTGTTTGCAGCTTCAGAGAGTATTTGAACCCAATGTTGGTCCCTCCAGTTTGCCATGGGGGTCTAGGGTGGCCATCAGAATGTTTCCGTTTGTTGGCCACATCATCGCTCACTGCTTCCATTTCTGTGGATGTCTCTCTGTAGATATATTTGGAGCCGGTTTGTACCACTGTGCGTGCTTCAACGCTCCTGGTGTTGGGCTGCACTTTCCATTGAAGCCTGCCCTGGTCAAAAGCTCTGAGTTCATTGACACAGAGGCCCTCATTCCGAGTTGGGCGGCAAGGGTTAACGGTCACCGGTAAGGAGACCGGTGCCGTTAAACCCTTACCACCCAATTCCGAGTTCCCTTAGCGGGACCCGCAAAGGACTTGGGTGTGACCACACGTCCTTTGCAGTTCCTGCTAAGGGACCAGGGAGCTAATAACGGGCCCGCTAGTAGCGGGCCCGTAATTAGCACCTTCCCCTTTTCCATTGTGCCCTATGGAGGCTCAAATGGGAATGGGAAATGGTCTACAGAATGGGGACTTACCGGGTCCTCCAAGGTCGGATTGACCCGGTAAGTCCCCATTCTGTCAGACCGGACCTGGACCCGGGTTTGGAGGCAGCATGGCTACTTCCAAACTCGTAATGACCCCAAGAGACTTGTAATGGACAGAATAATTGAGATAAAAGGCTGCAATACTCTGGTGGGATCTGCTGAAATCTTTTTGCACCTAATATCATTTATTGGTTTCACCACTGAGAAGTTCTCCATAAAAAAAAAGGCAATGATATTTGTGCCTCACTGAGAAATTGTCCATAGAAAGTAGGGTAATAGTATTTGTGCCTAACTTAGGAATTGTCCATAAAAAGTAGGGCAACAATATTTGTGCCTCTCTCTCTTTCTCTCTCTTTCTCTCTCTCTCTCTCTCTTTCTCTCTCTTTCTCTGTTTCTCTCTTTCTCTCTCTCTCTTTCTCTCTGACGAAGAGCCTCTCGCTATAAATTGGCTTCTGTTTTGGTACAGCACCCCTTATGCAAGAGCCTGGCTTACTATCTGATGACCAGATCCCTTATGAAGATAACTGTAGTAGGAACGGTTACTGCAAGAAGTGTACGCGGACACCGAGGAACGTTGAAACAAAGGTTTGTTATATTAAATTAAAGGAATAGTGCCCTCAAAAATATTATTGTCCCGAGCGTTTGGGCATGTGTTTTTAAGCATACATTGATTGATCATTCAAACATTTCCTATGCACCTTAATGTAGTTTTCCTCACTTTTAATCATACGAATCAGGCAGCAGGGCGCGACCCTCTTGTGCTAATCCTATCCGTTGCTGAATCGCCCTAAGGTGAACTGCCCTGGCAGCACTAAATCATATCCCCCGACCTAGATAATGAAACCTTGTCTCTTTCGTCTATAAAATAGTCTATAATAAAACTTACATAATATTTGGCATTTCCAGACTCTGTTCACATCAACACATTTTCATAAAATGAAATTACATGTTCCTTTGTCCAGTTTTGGAATAGTGAACCTTATCATATTTGATGGTATTACACACCTGCTTTCATTCATTCCATTTGGAATCCTCCCTTTCTTCCAAGGACGAAAAACAATAGAACCTTGTACTGTATAGGATGTGTGGGTGTGCACAGCTCACAAGCAAAATTCAAACCCGGTGACCTTCACTTCCAATGTGAGCGAATAGACTTGCAGACCACAGTGGCATCTAAAATAGTTTTGAAAAACAAACAAATTGTTTGCTGGTCTCCACCAATGCCACACACAATTTCTAGTGATTTACTTTTTTTAATGAAAACAGTTACAGTTAGTTTGCTTCCAAATGCATTATTTTAGTGTCCCTCTGGTGAACTGCTCACCATCCCAGCACCTCGCACAGCAAGCACCCATCACCTGTCAGCTCAGCCCGTCTCCTGTTCTCAAAGTAAATCAGCTAATCATTTTTGCAAGTAGCGAGTCTCGAGCGCTGACAAAATGTGCTTGTACGAGAATGTCAGAGCAAGCCCTGGTCCAACCTTAGTGCACAATCTGTCTCTGCTGACTGACTCATGACATCTCCAACCCCCTCCTGCCAGGCCGTGCTCACCTGAACCTGTGACCCCTGTTCCCTTTGAACGCATCTGGTCCCCAGAATCTACCACCGCACCACCAAAACTTCACCTCCCATATACCTAATCAGGAGTGGTCATATATTTTGGTAACACTGGCACCTATCCCCACTGCGTTTGAAATCTTAAGACTCTGAGGACTGCAAATCAAAGATCGTCCCCTCTGATAAGGCATTTGATAGCAACGACCCCTAACACATGCCCCCATAAAAATATAGGTCAGAATGCACCTATTTCTTACCAACAACCCACTTTGATGCGTTGTTTTGCTTACAGTCAGTAGTTCTTGCATGCCAAGTTTCTTATATAGCCTAGGTCTCATTCCTTTGAGGGACGCATATTTATTCAGCTATTTGGCCAAGTGCTTGGTAAGGCAACTGCAGAACCCCAAAGTTGCTTTCATGCTGATATCCATCTGGCCCTCCGCTGATCAGTGAAGGACCCACAAGAGCTTGACGAAAGCGGGAAATGTGAAAGCACAGCGTTACACTGTATGGCATCCTCCAAAAGGCACTTCTTGCAAAACATATTGACCAAGAGGATACATTTCCATAGACAATTTGGACGCTTTATTTGCACACTTTATATAAACGTTGTTGAACAAATAAATAGTTGCTAAACATTTGAACCGGGAAGTGAACTGTTCCACGAGGTCTGCTTTCGGTGGACAGGGCACGTTTGCAATGTTTTGTGGCAATGTATGTGTCCTAGGAACAAAATCATGAGCGATTCCATGAGTATATATGTTCAACACAGTAAAAGTGAGCTCTTTCACAAAATCAAATTCCATTTCCTGTATTAAGGCTTCACCTCCCATGTTTTGCTTCTTTTCGTAAAGGCCATTGTGTAACGAAGCATCCCAAAGTTTCCTGCAGTCCTCAATTATTCTCTCCCTATGTTCTCATTATGCACTAAGACCGCTAGTAATGTCCAATATTGCATCTTGTCTATGCCGAAATGCAATCTCTTGGGCCTGTCCTTTAGGCACATATTGTGGAATACCGCCAAATCTCCCGTGTGACAGAATTCTGTGAGTCCCTTCAGATCGCTTTACTAGAGTTTTATCAAACGCAATCTTTTCAAGAGCTTTGTGTGGAGGTGAAGATAGAACCAACCACCACTTCTTGCGTTCCTACTCCTCCGATAAAGGTCCATGTGCACATTGGTGAAAATGTTGGTTCTCTGTCCATGAGTGAAAGTTGGAACAGTGGTGCATCAATGAGTGCCATTTTCAAGTAGAATTTCCACAGACCCACCAAACGTTTTGGAGCTCCACCAAATATGGTTGCTCAAACACTGGGACCACTGTAAAATATTTTCAGAACCTTTTTTTTACCAGCAGCTGTGACTTTTTTATTTATTGATTTGATACATCAAATTGATGGCAAATGTTTGGAAACTGCTCTCGCATGGCCTTGGCTATTGTAACATGTCTGTCAGCAGCTATGACATCTATTTGCATTCCCCTCGATTGGAGATCTTCCAGGGATTTTATTAAACCATGTTTCTCCATGGCCACTGAGGATTTACATTCAGACACCTGCAAGACCACTGAACTCACAATTTGTTTAGTTTCCATGTCCTGAAAGTGGTATGTGCAGTACTTTGCTGAAAATCCGGGGCTGTCACACTGTCCTTCGCCAGCTAGCCTTAACCGTTTGTCAGAGAATGTCCTTTCAATTGACATTTCTTCAATTTTCCAAGCTTCACTAATAGCAAGGAATAAATATTCTCATTGAACTTTGTAGTACTGCATTTTAGAAAGGAACTGGAGTCCCACACATTGACAGAAACTGGAAAATTTACTAAAAGTAGAGCCACTGAAAAGTAATGCTGCTGCACACAGTAGATTTCTAGCTGGTACTTTGCCCAGCATCGGTTGAGCAGACCATGAAAATGTAGCATGGAGCAGGCCACATGTGGCTTGGATTTTCAGGTTTGTGCCTTGTGGTACATGAGTCACATTCACCAATCACTGCCCGCATACTTCCCCCCTCACTGGATGGACACATTTCAGTATCAGTATAATCTGTAACAGTCAGCGGTCGAATACAATGTATTTGTGCTCCTTTTTCAGACTATCGTCCTGCATGAATGTGGTTTGTGACTCAACTGTGGTGGACATATTGGCCGAACAGGACACACTGAAGTCGAGATCTTTGGCTAGATCCTTGGTCAATTTCATTGAGGCTTCAGCGTCTTATTTCAGCTTGTATTATTTGCACACAAATTGGAGAAACCATCAATGTCGATTGTTTATTGGGTGGCCCTTTTTTTGCGGGTGTAGATTGTGTGAAGTGGTCACTGAGTGATTCAAAAGCATCTTCCTTATATACAGTTTCTTCTTCATCTTGTCGAGTTCTCACACACATTGTAGCAATGGTCCAAAAACACTTTGCTTGCTTCGCCGGTCATATTCAATTCATTTTCTGGCCATTGGGCATATGCATCTCATCTGCTTATTGACTGGACTACGCTGCGCCTCAAATATTAGTTTCTCCATGGTGAAATCTGTTTGGCAAGCAGCATCTTTGGTTTTATTTGTTGTCTGTGTTTTCATAATTCGTTTTCTTCTGGGCCTCTAGGAGATAGGTTGTAAAAACATGTTCAATGTAAATCAAACGTACAGTATATAGCACTTTAGATTTTTTTTAAACCATGTTATGAAGTCTACACCAGCCCAAACCACTTTTTGTAAACAAAATTGTTTGTTAGTTACCCTTGTTTTCTTGATTTTCTGTGAAACCATGTTCTTCACTGTAACGGGCGCACCAGCAAGCTGGTCCGCCACCTCTGATCTATGTGCCTCCTCTTCTAATTCCTGATCTTGTATAGATCCCTTGAATAGAATATTCATTTAAAAAAAGTCAATTGTTGTAATTACATTTGGATGCAATTTATGAGACGTTCTGAGTCGATGCTTCTTTGTGCACTGCAATTGGTCGTACATATTTGTGGTAAAGTGCAGGCTGCAGATGCGGAATCGATCACCCCTCAAGTCCCCAAGACATACTGGGCTCCACTTTCAAGCTCTTCCGGCACAAATCTGCAATATCTGACCCATTCTCTTATTAGATCTATATTCCTTGGGAATATATGCATTAGTGTGCCTTCAGGTTTGGTATGGGTCTTAGAATGGCAACCGTAAACCATACAAGCAGGCATTGTTGAAACATCTGTAAAAAAAAAAAAGTCCACATTGTTAAAACATTATTTTGCATGAATGCATGAGAAAGATGGAATTGTATCATACATTTTTCTATGCAATGTTCGTTTTGGTCACAGAAGCAAAACCTGTGTAGCGTAGCCGACTGTATTCTAGGATAACTTTCATACACGATTGATGTGAGGCAAATCATAATGTGTTACTCGTCCCTTGAATGTACTGTCATGCATCAAAAAAAAACATGCTTATAGACACGGTCCGCGAAGAATGCAATTCTATCCCAATTGACATTGATGACAATTGCTATATATCGAGAACAGAACAAATTAAAAAGAAGTCAATGGCAATGGCAATTAGATGAATGAACATTACACTACTGGGTACATTTGTTCGAAATAGATCGAAATTTAGAGATCAAGAAGAGATGATTAGGTGACCTGTCCTTACTTTGATCCAAAAAAAAGTTAGCTTCAGCAAGCCGGGTAATTACTAGCAGGAGAACAGGTAGCGCGATCATGAGTTGACTTCCAGTGCTCCGAGTTGTTCACAGGTAGCACAATGATGAGCTGACTTTCAGAGGTCACAGATGTTCTCAGATAGCACAATGATGAGTTGACTTGCAGTACTCACGATGTTCTCACAAAAAATATCAAGAGGTTTATAAAGAATTAGAAAGTGTGTGTGTGTGTGTGTGAATCAGTGACGTATAAATGGCATGGTCTTATGTGGATAGCAAGGTCGCGGCCTGCTCCAGGGGACCCTGCCTGGAGACACTGGGTCTGGGGAGGCCATGTGTGCAATGGCCCCTGCGCGGACGATACCTTTGAAGTGTACATGGTATTTGGCACTTTGGCCGTTCCCACCCTGAGAGCCCCCTGGGAGGGCACGGTTGTGAACTGCCATTCATAGGATAGGGGGGGATGGATGGCCAAGAGGCATGCAGGAAAGGGCCAGAACATTGCTGAATGGAGACACACTTATGTGGATTGCAGGGTGCACTGTCTGCTTCAGGGGAGCCTGTCTAGAGACACTGGGTCTGGGGAGGCCATGTGAACAATGGCCCCTTCACAGAAGATACCTTTGAAGTGTACATGGTGTTTGGCACCTTGACCGTTCCCACACTGAGAGCCCCCTTGGGAATGCACGGACACAGGTGTGAACTGCCATTGATAGGGTAGATGGGGATGGATAGCTAAGAGGCATGCAGGAAAAGGCCGGAACATTGCCGAATGTAGACACACTTATGTGGATTGCAGGGTGCACGGTCTGCTTCAGGGGAGCATGCCTGGAGACACTGGGCCTGGGGAGGCCATGTGAACAATGGTCCCTGCATGTAAGATACTTTTTGAAGTGTACAAGGTGTTTGGCACCTCGGCCGTTCCCACCCAGTCAGCCTTGCCAGGACAAGTGAGCATGGCCTTGATTCACTGTAAAATTGAAACAACCATTCAAAAAAGTTCAGTTGTATTTTATTTTGTTGATGATGTTGATGGCACACATGTACTACATATTGTATACATCGGGTTGCAGCACCGTGTGGGAAAATCCCCTGTACTGACCACTGTCACTGGGGAAAGTGTCTCTAATGACACCAACAACACAGGCGGGTATTACTCTTCGAACGCGGTGTCCAAGCCTCCCATGAAGCCACCATGTAAACCAATGATAGGCCACCAGCCTGTACCACCTGTGGAAGAGAACGATACAAACTGTATTTAAATGAACAAGATCAGTGTATCAAACCTTAGTTGAAAATGCAGTCTTGTATCCTATGGATTTGTGCCAGTGCAAATGTTACTTCATGGATCAATCAACTTGGGCTTTAAAGTGTAGACACATTACAAAAGTGAACAACTATGCATTTCATTACATTTGGGACACAGAGAAATATTGTTTCTTGTTTGTACGTGAAAGACACATAAAATGACCAATATGATTTCCCCAAATCGCAAGTGATGTATAGAATTGCCAGACTACATTCATTTGGCAGTGATAGGTCAAAGTTACGACAATATAGGAGACAACCATGAAATGTTAGGGTGCTAAGTGACATCACATCTAGAGTACACTTACTCGGATTGCGAGGGTGAACTGTTGCGCGAAGTTCGTGCATAAGCACCATTATAATCCTCAACACGGACAGTGTGAGGAATGCTGCCCTGAAGTCATGCAGCTCTGTAACGCATTGCGACCATGTATCATCTTCCGATATGTAGGACAAGCACCCAGAGTTTCCTCAGCAGCAGCAGTTCTCCTCGGTTGGCATTACCTCGCACCGATTGCAGGTACACCAGGTGGAGATGTCGTCCATACGACGAGGCTCAGGATCTTGATCTGGTGATTCGTCCTCCCAACTGTCATTCGAAGCTCATTGTTTCCGTACCTTTCTCTTTCGAGTAATTACACCTCAGAAAACTCAGACTCGTACTGGTACGGCTGTATTGTAAAAAATAGATATTAATGATAGTACTAGTATCTGTTCGCACGGGCTACGAGCAACGAAGATAGATGAACAGAGCAGAAATGAGCCACAGGATACACAAAAAAAGACAGTGAAATGATTGGAAAAGCAAATCTGATGTTGTCTGATGAGAAGTGGTCTGTTTATAGTTATTGAGGAAAAAGGTGTCCTGCCATTTCCATGGAGACACGTCATTAGCTGGAGCACAGAGAACGTTGACACGAGACGTGCATTGGCATTGTGAAATGGGCCGTACGCATCTAGTGATGTCAGCTTCAGAGGCGGGGGATATGATTTAGTGCTGTTAGGGCAGTTCACCTTAGGGTGATGCGGCAACAGATAAGGTTAGCACAACTGGCCGTGCCCCTGCTGCCTGATTTCGCATGTGTAAAAGTGAGGAAAAGTACGGTAAGGTGCGTAGGAAATGTTGGTACGATCGATCAACGTATGCTTAAAAACACATGCCTGAACACTCTGGAAAATAATATTTTTGAGCGCACTATTCCTTTAAGTTAACGTATACAAAAGGAAATATGAATGATGCCTCTGCCACGCCTTCACTTGTCTCCGCAAGCGTCCTTTCTCACTTCCTGCATTCTGTTACAGATCCCTCATTCCCCACATTCTATAGTTCTACACAATACTACAATAACCTTGCCATTCCAGGTGTCCATACTTTGCAGCCAACAGTGGAATTTTGCCTTTGTGCAATTAGAGCAGAGAAGGTGATTTCAATAACCAAGCTGGTTCCCTAAATTTTGGCCTTTTAATGTTTAGAGAAGTGCACGGTAGGGAGGGCTGGGAAAGGTAGCTGGAGCAAAATTGAAAGATTGCCCACAATTCGGTCAAGACCCCTTAGGAGATTAATTTGTGGTGCAAGGTTTTTATGGTTTCCATCCAAATTAACTGCATTATTTAGACATGAATGTTAGTGTATCATGGAGCGTAAGGCGATCCTCACTGAAACATGTTTTGTTCAACTGAGATATTTGCCATGTCCTATTGGGTCTGACAGACTACAGAAGTTGGATTATGGGACAGTGATCAAGATAATTGTGACTTTTGTCATAAGAAGATGACTGCCCAAGCAACTATTAATTATAATCTGGCCTAAGGAGTACCCACCATTAGGTTGAGCAGGTTAGTGAAGAATGATGAAAGGATGAAAGATAGGCGGCATGCCAGGTAAGTGATCGACCATTGTGATATGACTCAAAGATGGCTGCCTTCCATCAAAAAAGAGCTCGTAAGTTACAACAGAAATGAAAATGGCAGAGGTTTACAACTAAGCAAGCTCCTTACTCTTCCCTCTCAGAGGGCACAGTTGCTGGGTGTGAGGGGCTATTTAGGTGGAGAGATGAGGAGCAGTGGGGACCTTCAAAAATGGTAAAAGTGTTGCTTATCTTTCTAGCACTGCTTGGTGAACGGGAGGTTTGCATGCACGAGCTGTATATTGAACTCTAGAGACATTGGTTATAACTCCATTAACACATCATGAAGAACCTAAGGGAAGTTTTGCCATTTTGGAAGGAAAAGGGCTAACTGTTCTCCCAATTGCTAAGGGCAGGATGTTAAAAAAGTATTTGCATCTGAAATATTGATTTGAAGGTTGAAAGAAGAGAGAAATTGTCAAGAGGTGGACTTCTGCAGCAATAGTGGGCCTACACTGATACTCCATGGCTTCAGGCCAAGCAAGAGACTACAACATCCAGGCGTCAAAGGATGATGGCGGTAACCAAAAGACTGACGGTAAAGCATTCCCTGGGATGGGGAAGCCGTCCCCCGAATCTACAGCGCATGCGTTGGGGGTCATGCAGCATTCCCTGGAGACCAGTGGGGAGACCAAGCCCCATGTGGTTTTGCAATGGGGTGGGGGCATAGCCTTCACCGGATCAGCGCTGGGCCCAGTGTTCAGGAGGCAAATTCAGGGACCTGCTTACCCAGAGGCAATCCCCTGAAGAAATGGGTCGCAGGGCAGAGACGCAAAAGGGGAAGCGCCAAACCCTTCCACAAGTAAAGAATAAAAGCACATGCGCCAACCTCCCAGCGCCGCATGGAGACCTACAAGAGGAAAGGAAACCCACAAGCATCCCCCCCTTGCTGAAGCAGGCCTTATTGGTGGCAACCGATTCCTGGCCATGGGGGTGGAGTTGGAACCGCAGTGATGAACCAATCCACTGCCAAAGGGAGGGGGAAACCCAGATAATAGGCGTAAAGTCTCCAATGCAGGTTTGTCTTTTTAACCTAGGCCCCACCAGAGGGCCTACTAAGCCCCATCAATAAGTGCTATTCCAGAACACCCCACTACTACCCCACCCTCCACTAGAGGGCAGTAGGCAGCTCCGACCATGTCATACTTCATGTTTAGCATTCATTAACCCTTTCATCCACCATTCATGCCTTTCACACACTAAAGCTTTTCATAATGTCTTCTGTTATTTCAGTGCTCTGAGACCTATGGGTGTGTAGTGCTATATAAGAAATGAATTATCATTATCTGTAAGCTTACAGAAATGTAGCGTTCATGTCAAGTGATATGGGTGGCGCGGCATAACCACCTGTAGAGTGATAGGCTCTTTAAGAGCTTTGGGATGAGTGAACAGCATAGCACCATCGTCTTTTACTGGCCCCAGCAGGAACCTCTGGGAGCATAATTGACACAAGAGTTTTTTTTTCTTGCAAATTATTATGCAGTTGTTCCAAGATAGGCGGGAACACTTGGAAACATAGGAATGACCAGACATCTTTATAACGAAAATGTCTGTGATAAAAAGGTGCTTGAATCAGTAAGGGCATAAAACACACTGGGCTTGTTGCTCATTTCATGTGCACAGCACCCAATTGAACATTAATGCTCTTGTGACTGCGAATCCTATCGACTCGCACGGACAGCCTCTTGATTTGGATGTGAGGATAAAATGGGTGTGACATCTGTTACCCCATTTGAATTCAAGGGCTGCCTCATTCTGAAAAGTGGAGGGGGCCGGGAGGGGAAGCAAGGTCTCAGAGTGAGGATGACTGCGTGTATGGAGCTGTGTGCATGCCCAGACCGCAATGCACAGATATCCTTAGAGAATTATACATACAGATATTGGTAGGAAGTGTCCAAGCGCAAAGTAGACAGGTGCTTTCCCCTGCAAAGTGCAGCAGTAGAGGAAGGCGACTATTTTGCGACGTCATCCCATTCTAAGAAGCTCACTGCTTCCGTCAAATCTGATTTGTTATCAATTGTACGTTCTTTTGTGATAAAAAGAGTATTGTTCCTAGAGGTATATAAATAAAAAATAAATAAAATGGACCAGAAAGATGATTGGTGGGCTGCTGTTTACTACATCTGCAACCGCTGAGAAGTCTGCTTCTTTCAGGGCTTGTCAGTTTCAGTTCTGATACTAATCAAGTACAGATTGTTTATACAAAATAACATTTGTCTCTGGCTTAAAGCATGTGTGCAGTGCTTTATGCCAAATGTCATTATTGCCAGCATTATGTAGTGCAAATGTCCCTCTACAATTTTTAGGGTCTTACATACATGCACTGTAGGCATTAATTGCTCCATTAAAAGGATGTGCCTGCACTGTGTAGCTGCACCACTGATGCTTTCATTTAGGCGTCGCGCACAGCGACGACTGTCTTGCACGCCAACAGCGCGTTTTCAACATTACACCCACCGGAAGAAAGTGTATCAAGAGGGGCTCATTATGAGTTCCCCGTTCAGGAACAATTCCGGTAATTCTGGCACCACCATTTTTGAATGGACTGGGGAAACACAAGTTTGCTGGTGGGGGTAGTGAACTGCCGGCAGGCCTGACCTGGCAATGCCAACGCCGGGAGAGCATCCATTATTTTATTTTTTTATTGTATTACATCCTCCTTAATGTCAAACTCCTCCAGGTGAACGCATTGGCCATGAGACCATTCCCTGTGCATCATTTAAAATAATTCTTCATTGTTGACCAGATTTCCCACCTCAAATCATGCGAGGGGGGTTGGACAAAGAATTTCATGAGGCTCCTTTTACGCATGGCTGATCGAACAGAAGAGCAACCAATTTGCCACATGTTATGTGTATGGTAGAAGGCTGTGCCATCACATGTATTAAGCAATGCAGTCCAATCATGCCATAGTGTGAGCAGCCTACTTAGGGTGACCAGACGTCCCGGTTTTTCTGGGACCGTCCCGGTTTTCGCTGCTCTGTCCCCCTTTCTCAAGATCATGTTAACTGCAGTGGTCCCGGTTTTTGGTAGTTGGTCTTCATAGCTGGCAGGCAGGAATGCACAATCTCGCACAGAAGAAATGCTGCATTTTACAACTTACGATAGTGTTAGTTTGTGATAAATGAATTATAATATGTGTTTATTTGAACAGTAACACTTAAACCCCCTTCTCCTCCAACCGCTACTTAAGTGTAGTGCCTTGACAAACACTTTCGAGAGTTAGTCCTACTTTTATGTTAGTTGCCCTGTCCCGGATTTTTACTTTTGAATTCTGGTCACTCTAAGCCTACTGCATGCAAAATAGTGTCTTGCAAAATGGATGCACATAGGTCGCATGGCATGATGCCACCGTATGTTCTGATCTAGGCAGCCTTTCATGAGTTAGGGGAGACTGGATGCTGTGCCAACATTCCACTGCAAACAGCAAGAGAACAGCAAGGCGCCCCCGCTCGTCTCAAGCTGACGTAGGCAAAGATTCACAAATTCAAAGTGTGCACTTCCCGCCAGTGTACACCAGGAGGCGCCAGAAGCACGTGTCTAGAAATGCCTCTGCAATGCCTACACAAATGCCACAATTATTGGCTATGTTGCTGCTTGATTTGAATGACTCATAGAATGACGACTAAGAGTAACACCGGAAAACGTCTGGGAAGATTAAAAACATCTGAATCCAAAGGGTATGTTCTTCAGGTGAAAATGTGATCTTGAAATGCGTCCTGTTTTTTTTTTTTTTTTTCGATAGCCGTTATTGATTGCTGGTCAAAGTTGTTATTTACTGAATTTGACTGTGTGCACGTGCTGCGTGTCTCTCTTTAGTGGAAGGCATGTGTGACGGCTTAGGGTGTGTGCTATTCCTGTTTGTGATCAGGAGCACGTTTCCTATCACTCAACACATTTTTGGCTCATAATAAACTCCTGGATAAGAAAGATTGTGGCATAAGAAGCCAGGTCTGTCTCGAGATAAGATTTGTCCAAAACTTATAGGAGGCTGCTATGCAAACACTGTAATAACCATACATCTTTGGCTGGGAAGCTTTGGACCAATCACAAGCACCGGTGTTTCATCCTGCGTCCTCTCATTCCATTACCCTTAGTACCTGTGTGCCATAAGAGTCTGCACAGCCGATTCTGAGCATTCTGTTTTTGCAGTTTTGGTGAGCCCCTTCCAGTGGTGAGCGTGTGTCTGCATTTGGTAAGTGCACACTGTCCCACACAACTCTTTGTTGATGATGTCCCTCGAGGCTGAAGCTTGTCTGGGTGTGTTTGTGGTCACGCATGTGAGGGCGTGGAGGGTCACACTAGCAGTTTGGAGCCAGACTGCCTCTTTTGGGGTTGGGTCAAAGCTGATTAACGTATGTTGTTCCATTTACGTAATGATACAGACAAGACACACAAGATGGAATTGACTTCACAGCTGCACGGGAGAGGTCACGGGTTGAAACTGATGTTATGTACGCCTTACGTCCCGCTACGCGGTGACGTAAGGCGCTGATGAATAAAAGCCTGCGTAGTGTTGCCAGGTCCGCTTATTATAAGCGACTTTGGGCTTGTTTTTGCCCAAAGTCGCTTATAATATTTGGAGGTCGCTTGTCGCGGTTTTCGTCCGCTTGTTGGACCGTCTGTGCGCGTGTAATTGGGCTTGTTTATATTGCTGTTAAGCCCATTACACGTCGCACAGAGCGTCCTGCACTGGGCTGCTGGCAGCACTTGACGGCAATTGCTGCTTTGTCTTGCTCTCGGGTGCGCCCTGTATTTTGAATATGCTTAAGTGTTTGGCACTGATGGGATCGTTACTTGCCCACCAGGTGGCCCATCAATGCCAAATGCCTAAACATATGCAAAAAAAGCGCACTTTAAAAGTTTTGTCATGCAGGCAGACACACTGACATGTAAAGATGTAAAGAAGGGGATTGGTTTAGTTTAGCAAGTGTCACTCTATAGCAATATTATCCTGGTGATATCCCCAGTGCTGACGCATTATCCACTAACATCCTTTATTTATTTTTTTTTTTTTAAACTTTTTTCGCAAGACTGGGTTAGAGGATTATTGGAATCTATATACAACATTTTCTCAGAAAGATGTATTCAGGAAGGCCATGTTTCTTTTCAGCTTCCAATTGGCCATGATACAATATTATATAGCGCCTTGGATTAAGGCGCTATATAAAACAATAAATACAAATATTGCAGGGCCGTATTATTTTGCAATCTGGGACTTCTAGTCACCATGCAATAAAATATTGTTGTTCTAACACACTATGTCAGTGTTCTGTCTATGTATGTTTTTCTTGTTGTATTATGTTTCTTACTTTTGAGACCTTTCCACAACTTTTAGGTGCACGCTTGTTTTTTCCGCTTATTTGGATGGGAGTCAGCTTGTTTTGGGCTTGTTTTTGAAGGGCATTCAGCTTATTTTTTCCTTCCGACCTGGCAACACTGCGGCTACGAGCGAGGCAGCTCCGGCAAGTTTAGCAACTACGTGTGTACGTGTGATCAATGTGTCTCCCCGACCAGGCCTCCAGCGCGGGGCTTTGTACACTCTATCTCCCACTGGCGCACCAGCGAGATAAACATAACACTGGTGACAAGGAACGTACCACAAAACCATCACGTGCCGGAGCCATCAATCATCACATGAGCCCTCGACACGGGTACATTTTTGGAAACACGTTGAGGGACCCATCCCCCACCAAAAAAAAAAAAAAAAAAATAGATTTTGGGGGATTTTTTTTTCACTTTCCCCGACTGGCCTGCTGCCTCATCCACTCCCACCAGAATTACCACATGGTACAGGTCACACGCGGATGCATACCTGGAGCCTGCCCACAAACTCATCAGGCCAGGCAACACTGCACTCCAGGCTATGGCGGAACGATCCACTGGCCACGTCTGACACACAATGGATCAAGAAAATCACGCAGGTGAGAACATTCCACCACATGTGCACCTTATCTGTAGCAATCCACGTAGCAGCACAACATGGCGACATGCCTGTCTATGCCCAGAGCTGGCACACCATCGAGGATCACAGCGACACTATCACCCGCAACACCATCCCTGCGACCGCAAGGAGGTACGACAATGGCGTTCGGACCATTCGACCCTTATACTCACCCCACCTCAGTGGGCCCCCGCTGGCTGTTATGAATCCAAAACTTTGAAATGGCAATGGACTGCAAAGACATCACAACGCCCAGGAAAATTAGATCACACTTCCTACTGAATGTGGGTGACGACATCCTATGCATCTTCAACTCTCTCTTCATCAGAGATGGCGTTGACATCTACCAACTAGCAAAGGACACCTTCACTGCCCATTTCATGCCGCATCTGAACCCGGACTACGAGACTTTCATTTTCTGCACCACCATCAACTGGAAGAAGAAACGCTCGACGCTTATCACACAAGACTCAGAAAGCTTGCACTTTCGTGTGAGTTCAACAAGGCTGAGAAAGAGATCCGGCGCCAAATCATCGACGGCATGCACTCTGAAAAACTACATAGGATGTTGCGATAAATGTATCTTCCTGGCCAGAATCCTCGAACACGGGAGCCAAAGGGAATGGTCTCATGCAAGAGCGGCACATATGGGCACCACCCTGCAGAAGCTCCAGCTAACGCCGACAACGGCAACAATAGCACACATCGCCAACCGCCAACAGCCGAGAGAAGACCCCAACGATGCAAACGTCTCACCTCGGTGGCAGCCAAGAATTCTGGGCCCACTGAATGTGGATTTTGTGGAGGTGCACGCCATGGAAGGCGAAACTGCTCAGCACAAGGGACCACGTGCATAGCATGTGGCCGGAAGGACCACTACGTGAGAGTCTGCAGGTCATCAGGGCAAACTCAACGCCCCCAACCAAAACAAGACAAAGGTGCCCAGAAGAAAAAGAAACAGGCCAACGCCCGCCGTGTTGAAATAGCCAACTCATGTACCAACGAAGAAGCCGATGATGGTGATGACATAACGAAAGTGACAGAAAACTGACAATTAAGAAAAGGGAGAAAAGTCTACCTGGTATCGGCACTCGAACACCGAGGCGCAGTGTCAGCAAAGAGGCAAAGAAGACGACGATGCACAGTGGCCATACAGGGCCAAGAGACACAAATGACAATCGACACTGGAGCATCAGTGAATGTCATACCGGCAACCCTATTCCGAAAACTACATCCCCTTCCTGACCTAAAGCAATCGGACACGCTTCTATTCACCTACGGGTGTAAGACCCAACTACCAGTGTAAGGGCGTTTCCGGACAACACTCAGCAGAGGCGACCGAGTAACACAATCCAAAATATACGTCGTCAATGCAGGCATCGAATGCCTACTGAGTGGGGACACAGATTAGCCCCAGAAGATCTGGGGCTAATCTGTTTCATCTGTGACATAACGGACGCAACAGACGTCAACCACCTCCTCGAGAAGTACCCTGGCCTCATCAAAGGCATTGGATGCCTGAAGGGAAAACTTATAAAGCTCCACATCGACGAATCTGTACAACCCCGAGCAGTGCGGCACAGAAGAACCCCATTCCACATGAGGGACCAAGTTGAAAAGGAACTGAGAGAACTTGAAAAGGCCGGAATCATTGAGGAAGTAACCGGACCAACGCCGTGGGTATCACCCATGGTGGGCACTAAGAAGCCGAAGCAACCGGGGAAGGTGAGAATCTGCATCAACATGTGCCTCCCAATGCAGCCATCAAGCGGGAACAGCACATCACCCCTACCCTCGACGAAACCATCACGGACTTCACGGGGTCAAAAGTGTTCTCTAAAGTTGATCTTAACGCTGGATACCATCAGTTAAAACTACATTGTGAATCCAGATATATCACAACTTTCTCCACACATCTGGGTCTACGCTGATACAAAAGGCTGAGTTCCGGCATCTCCTCAGCGGCGGAAGTATTCCAGCAAACCATCCAAGAGGTGATACAGGGCATCCCTGGAGTGTTAAATGTCAGCGACGACATTCTCATCCATGCCAGTGACAAACAGGAACACATGCGTCGCCTCGAGATGGTACTCAGCAGTTTGGAAACCACAGGGCTGACCATCCACCGGGAAAAGTGTGAGTTCATGAAAGAAGAAATCACCTTTTTCGGATACGTGTTCAACAGCGCAGGGGTGTCAGCTGACCCATAAAAAGTTGCGGATTTCATGGAAGCCTCTCCTCCAACCACACCCACAGAAGTACGCAGTTTCCTGGGGATGGCGACATACTGTGGGAGGTTCATCCCCAACCTGGCAACAATGTCTAAGCCGTTCAGAGAACTCACAAAATCAAACACAAAATGCGTTTGGAGCCCCGACTGCCAGGAGGCGTTTGAGCGGATCAAAATGTCCCTCTCAGCCGAAACAACAATGGCTTACTATGACCCCACCCTGTTGACAGAACTATATGTGGACGCCAGCTCCGTCACCCTCAGGGCGATTCTAGTTCAAGTTGCTCGCACGAGGTAAACAAAGCCAATCACCTCCGCATCCTGCGCCCTAACTCCAACCGAGCAACGGTAGTGACACATTGAGAAAGAAGCTATCTGCAGTGCTGTGGGTCTGCCGCCATTTTCACATATATCTATATGGATGGAAATTCAAGGCCTACACGGACGACAAGCCTTTCATACCCATATTCACAGGGTCCTCTTCAACCCCCCCCTCAGAATAGGGTAGTGGCTGCTTCACCTGCAACAATACGAATTTGAATTAACGTACCAACCAGGAACAAGTAACCCTGCAGACTTCCTATCCAGGCACCCGAGGGCTGCCACGCCAAGGGAGGTGAATGTGGCAGAAGAAACCGAGGAGCACATCTGCCAGGTTGTCCACATGATGAAGCCCAAAGCAGTCGGCAATGAGGACATTGTAGAGGCCACCCAAACCGACCCTTGCTGTGACATTGTCAAAGACTCCATCATATCAGGCGAATGGAGGTCTTTTCTCCGAAATGTACACAACTGCACACCTCAAGCCAGAAACTTCCTCACAGGCATATTCCCGGTATGACCAGACCTGTCAGTCACAAGGGAAGGTCTAATCCTAAAAGCAGCGTGGATCGTAATCCCCAACAGCCTACAAGACACAATCGTAGCGCTATCCCACAAAGGCCATCAAGGCATGGTCAGGACCAAAGCCAGAATCCGACAACAAGTGTTGTTCCCACACATCGACGCCAAGGTGGAACAACTTATAACATCCTGCCTCCCATGCCAGATCACAAGTGCACCACCGAACCCCAAACCCATACAAGCCACGGAGCGGGGGTCCTCCAGATGGGACGCAATCAGTATTGACTTTTGCACGGTCCAAGAAGGCACGTATCTGCTAGTAGCAATCGACGATCATTCAAGATACCCTGAGGTAGAAATCGTGTTATGCACAGCAGCAGACATGGTGATACCGGCCCTCAAAAAATACTTAGCTCTCCATGGCCTACCTCAGCGCATCAGAAGCAACAATGGACCACCCTTCCAGGGTGCGGAAATCAAAAAGTACATGGATGATCTGAACATCCAATACCATCACATCACACCAAGATGGCCACAAGCCAATGGCGACGCAGAGAGGTTCATGCAAACCCTCAACAAGGTGCTGCGCCTATCCTGGGCACACTCCAGCCCATGGAGGATAGACCTGTACTGTTTCCTAAGGAACTATCGAGTGACACTCCACAGCACCACATGGTTACCACTGGCCGACATCATGTACGGGACAGTGATAAACTCATGCATCCCCCATCACCGAAGCGGGGGCGCACACACCTACGACACCACTCGCACCCATCGAAGGAGGATAACTCAAATGAGTGAATGAGCACCAAGAGACAGGCAAAGGAATCCAGACATCAGGTCGGGGACCAGGCCCTCGTGGTGCGCAACCCCTTGAAAACAAAACTGGACACACAATATGACTCAGTCCCCTGGACTATAACTCGATGGCAGGGAACCATGGTAACGGCAACACGAGGACAGCGCCAGATCACCAGGAATGCCTCATGGTTCAAGAAGGTGCCACAACATATGTGGACGGATGGGAACCAACAGTTTGTGGAGGAAAAAAATCCGCCGCTGGAGGACAAGAACTACCACCACGAGGAAGAGTCGACCAATGGCGACGCAGAGAGGTTCATGCAAACCCTCAACAAGGTGCTGCGCCTATCCTGGGCACACTCCAGCCCCTGGAGGATAGACCTGTACCGTTTCCTAAGGAACTATCGAGTGACACCCCACAGCACCACGGGGTTACCACTGGCCGACATCATGTACGGGACAGTGATAAACTCATCCATCTCCCATCACCGAAGCAGGGGCACAGACACCTACGACACCACTCGCACCCATCAGAGGAGGATAACTCAAATGAGCGCATGAGCACCAAGAGACATGCAAAGGAATCCAGACATCAGGTCGGGGACCAGGCCCTCGTGGTGCGCAACCCCTCGAAAACAAAACTGGACACACAATATGACTCAGTCCCCTGGACTATAACTCGATGGCAGGGAACCATGGTAACGGCAACACGAGGACAGCGCCAGACCACCAGGAATGCCTCATGGTTCAAGAAGGTGCCACAACATATGTGGACGGTTGGGAACCAACAGTTTGTGGAGGAAGAAAATCCGCCGCTGGAGGACAAGAACTACCACCACGAGGAAGAGTCGACCTTGAGGCCTGAAACAGACGAACCGCCGGATGAACCAGAGGAGGTGTCTCCCAATAAGGAAGGTGAGCCACTACAGGGCGCAGGTCCCGGGACAGCCGCTAGACATGGGCACTTTGGGCCTCATTCCGAGGTGGGCGGTAAGGGGTTAACGGCACCAGAAAGGGTTCCGGTGCCATTAACCCCTTACCGCCGCATTACGAGGTCCTGGTTTTACCAGGCGCCTTTGGTGGGAGCCGCTAAAGGACCAGCATGCTAACAACGAGCCCGTTACTAACAGGCCCGTTGTTAGCATGGTCCCCATTCCCATTGAGCCCTACGGGGGCTCAAATTCGAATGGGGATGGGTTCCCTGAATGGGGAAATACTGAGTCCTCCAAGGTTGGAATGGCCCGGTAATTCCCCATTCAGGGAACCCGGACCCGGTAACCTCGGAATGAGGCCCTATGCCTTCAGAATAGCCCTGAGAGCTCCGGAGAGGTTAAAAGACTGAGTGTTAGAGTGACACTAAAGGAGGGAATATAATCTATGTGGGACCAGAGTGCACAGGTTCAGAAAATTGTCTCAATTAACATAGTTATACTTAGTATGTTGTCGTTCAAAGTTATTTGGAAAAAAGGAGGAATGTTATGTACGCCTTACGTCTCGCTATGCGGTGATGTAAGGCACTGATGAATAAAAGCCCACCCTGCCACGAGCGAGGCAGTTCCGTGCAAGTTTAGCAACTACATGTGTGCATGTGATTAATGGGTCTCCCCGACCAGGCCTCCAGCGCGGGGCTTTGTACACTCTATCTCCCGCCGGTGCACCTGCGAGATAGAACATAACAATTGAGTCTGAGCTTTTGAGCCACCGCCTTTTGGCTGTTTTGGCAAAGGAGCATTACCATTTTCCTGGACTTGTCCCCGCGCTCCATGTGGCACCAGTGAGTGATCCAATCGTGGCCTACTCTCCTCTGGACCTTTAAGAGCAGGTAAACGATTGGACGCCACTGGATCCCCACACCACGTCTTGCTTCACTCCACAGCAGTCTCTATGGCACTGTTCTCAAGTTACATTAAGACGAGTTGCTGCTAAGCCAGTCAGTCCAAACCTTACAATTTGGTTGTGGGAGTCAGGCTCGGACTGGCCCATAGGGCACTGCCTGAACCAAAAACGCAAAATGCTAGTGTGGATCCGTTTTTTTGGTCAAAGTGGTCCGATGTGGCATGTTTGATGAGTTCCTTCACTATGCAGCCAGTAGTTTTGACAAGTGTTGCTGAATACACATTCTTTAAATTGCACAGTTTGCATCACGTTTTATTAAAAAAAAAAAACTCCCCCTTGGGTCCTATTCAAACAGTTTTACAAAAGGAATGAATTGCCATTTGCAACTTTGGGCCACTTTTTCATTGGTGCCCGAGACAATTCTATGCCCCAGTCCGACCCTGTTGGCGGGGGCTTTGGGAGGTAGGGGGGGCGAATTTGGGGGGGTCCATCTCCCAGTAATTTGTAGGAAAAAAAACACAAAATGTTTACCAAAATGTAACACCTCCTATAGATAGCTCTGCATGGTAAATGCTGGCTGTGGTGATCTGTGTCCAATCTGCTGGTCCCCGCAGGGGCAGAATCTGCCCAGCGCTCTCATGGAGTTGATTAAATTAGTTCAATTACATTGGGGAATGATAGACCCTGTTTAACAGCGTCATTACTAAAGAACAACAACTGTGCTCTCAAGCACTACATAGAAAACAAACTATGATTCTGCAGTGACGCGTAGCGTAATTTGCTGCTAAAACAATATGTGCTCAAAGACTTTTATGGGACTTTCCTGGGTGAGTGAGGCACCCCCCTCAACCCCCCCCTCCCAAGAGCAAAGGGGCATGCAAAAAATGTTTCATCAGCGGTGCTCTTTGCAATTAAATGGGGCTATGGGGTCAGCAAAGCAAACTGTCGTGGTCTGCCAAATGCCATTTGTTTGAGCTATTGCTAATTTGTCTGTGCCCAGACTTTGGTCCGGAGCCTGCTGGGCCTAGAGACCCCAGCTGCACCTCAACGATGAGGCCGAACAAGGCCGAAACATGTGTGGGGTTGCTTGTGGTCTAGTGCAGAAGGAATGGGACCCAGCAGTTTCGGCTGGACTGCCTTTTTGGACCAGGCCTGTTTTGCATATGGTCTTTCCTCTTCTGTAACGGCGCAGCAGGCTGAGAAACGATGGTCTGGAGAGATGCCCAGAGCAATACCAGTGGTTATGATGAATTCAAAACCTTCCACCCATCAGCCTTCAGTTTTGCTTAGGTGTCTGTGCCCCCACCGATGCCTCTTTATGTGTTGCAATGCTCGTTATCTGTGGCGCTCGTTCTTGCATTCTGCTCCAGCCCTCGAGCATAATAATTCAACAAGACAACCCAGGATTTCTTCCTCATCACTGTTTCACAATATATTGCATTGCATTGTAGTCATTTGTATGGCCACAAATCGCTTTGTGGTGGGAACGCCCTCAGGGACCGGAGTCCAGGTATGGGAAAATGTTCTAAGAGTAGACTTTAAGATGCGTGTGAGCAATTGGCCAAGATTAGGACATAGGAGGGCTGGCTATGGTCCAGTAGGTAGCCCAAAAGGTCAGTTACGTGGGCGGGTGCTGATGGTGGTCATGACAGAGTGCAAGTGCAGGAGACACGTTGTGTACCCAGCTAGACCAAATTAGTCGTAGGTTGTCAGTGTATTCTAATGGCAGAGGTGTTGAGGCAAGTCTGGTATATCGGTGCAAACGTTATGCGAGCAGCTAGACTGAATTTGTCATAGCCGTAGCTGCATTCTAGAATGCATGGGTGGAAAGCTGTGCCTGATGCAGGTGTCCACAGAAGTGGTGCGTTTATACATACCTTAAACTCGGAAGGAGTTTATCTTTAACGTCGTTTTGTCTGATTTATTTTTCTGGCACTATGGGCCGGCTGCTCCCAAGTCTGCCAGGGCGCTAGGCTGGTTGCCATAGAGCATCTTCTAGTAGGGGCATACATGCTAACATGGAAAAGGACCATGTCTTCTTTCTCCCTCCAGCCTCACATCCTAACTCATACATGCTGCCCTGAGTATGAATAGAATTAGTTGCTTTATTTATTTATTTATTCAAATTTATTGAAAGCGCACATCAGCCCGGGGGCATTGTGGCGCTGTTACAGGTAAACATAATCTGGTTACAGTGGAAGGAAGATGGTTACAAGGCAATTTTCATTACAGGGCACATTTCGTAGCAGACGTATGAGAGCAAGTGTAGGTGGAGGAGGGAAGAGGTTAATTGAATAGTGTAGTTTTGAGGGATTTGCGAAAGGAGTACAGAGATGGTTCTGCTCTGAGTGAGTTGGGGAGGGCATTCCAGAGCTTAGGTGCTATGTGGGGGAAGCCAATGCCTCCGGCGTTGGCTCTTCTTACAGTGGGTACTCGGAGTTGGTTGGCGTGATGGCTTCTTCTAGGACGGATGGAGGAGTTCTTTGTTATTGTTTCAGATAAGTAGGGGGTGCTGTGTGATCGATGCACTTGTGTGTAAGATTGAGAATTTTAAAGTTGATTCCTCTTGCCATGCTTCTATTATCTATGTGTGTTCTCCCCTGCCTGTGCACTACTCTGATGTCTACCTCATGCCTTTCTCTAGCCGCAGGCGCAGTCTCTAGAGCGTGGAAGATTTCTGGAACCTGACGGACAGTTCTGCTGCCTTGGGAGCCGGCGTGTGGGATGTTTTTGGCAAGGGATCCACTGCAGCTGTTGGAAGTGTTTTCAAGTTTTTCATTTTCTAACCACTGCTGCCTGTGCCAGTTTGAATAGATGTAGGCAGCCTGGTGCCTTCAAAACTTTGCTTTCTGTATCCACACCTTTTGCACTCTGATGCAGCAGGTGTTGGCCCTGTTTGACCTGCAGCCAATGCACATTAAGTGCCAATGGAAAGTAACAAGAAATAAAATAAATAAATTAGTGATAGCATGTTCTCTCTGATTTCAGGGATGGGGTCTGTGGGGGGGGGGGGGTGAGGGGGTTGCAGGCTGACATCCATGTGCCATAGACCAGGAGGCCCACACCACATGCACTGGGGCATTGGGTGGCAGCACAGACACAGATTACACCACAATATATTTATGTGGAATGCATGTACAAAGCAGCTATGCTGTCCCAAGTGTCCTTGCATCCATCCTGTTCATGAGTACATATGACGTGTTGAGGTAAAAATCATTGCGGGTAGTAAAACCCAGCATTGCTTAACTGGGTGTGATAAACCCCATTGTTGCTTAACTGAGGGTGATAAGCCCCATTGTATTGTTGCTTAACTGAGGGTGATAAACCCCATTGTTGCTTAACTGAGGGTGATAAACCCCATTGTTGCTAAACCCCATATTTACTTAACTGAGGGTGATAAACCCCATTGTTGCTTAACTGAGGGTGATAAACCCCATTGTTGCTAAACCCCATTGTTGCTTAACCGAGGGTGATAAACCCCATTGTTGCTTAACTGAGGGTGATAAACCCCATTGTTGCTAAACCCCATTGTTGCTTAACCGAGGGTGATAAACCCCATTGTTGCTTAACTGAGGGTGATAAACCCCATTGTTGCTAAACCCCATTGTTGCTTAACTGAGAGTGATAAACCCCATTGTTGCTAAACTCCACCATTGCTTAACTGGGAGTCGTAAATGCCAGCATTGCTAAACTCGGAGTAGTAATCACCAGCATTGCATAATGGGAGTAGTAAACCCCACCATTTATTAACTGGGAGTAGTGAACCCATACATGTCTTAATTGTGAGTAGTAAACACCAGCATTGCTTGACCAGGAGTGGTAAAAACAGCATTGCTTAACTGAGAGTAGTAAATCCAGGCATTGCTTAGTTGGGAGTAGTTATCCCCAGCATTTCTTTATTGTGAATAGTAAACCCCAGCATTGCTTAACTAGGAGTAGTAAACCGCAACATTGCTTAACTGGGAGTAGTGAACCCCAGCATTTCTTAGCTAGATGTAGTAAATGCCAGCATTGGTTAACTGGGATAGTAAACACCGCCATTGGTTAACTGGGATAGTAAACGCCAGCATCTCGGGTCAGGAAGTTCATTATCCAATAGACATGGCACAGGGATGGAGTTTTTCACTGCTACACGGCGCTGGGTCGTTACACCTCACCAACTGAACTCTACTATTGCCATCAGGCACTTACTCTTTCCGCCAAATCCACTAATGCTGCAATCAGGCCCTGCAATATTCTACCCTGGTTGTACCCACTGCTGTGTGAGAGCAGTGATGCTAGCCGCAGTGTTCCTGACCGCAGGAGTTTTGTGTCTGTTGATATACACTTGTTTTAAGGACAGTTGAGTATTGTTGGGAACTGGGAATTGTTCTGGATATTCGGTACCGTTCCCACTCAGTGTAACCAGTCCACATTCAGCCACTCCACGGCCTAGTGAGAAGTAATTCCCCACAATCACAATATATTTCTGATTGGAATTCATGTACAAAGCACCTTCTGTTCCAAGTGTCCTTGCAGCCATCCTGCCGATAAGTACATGTCGCATGTTGAGGTCAAAGTCACTGCAAGAAGTAAACCCCAGCATAGCTTAACTGGGAGAAGCAAACCCCAGCATTGCTTAAATGGGAATAGTAAATGCCAGCATTGCTTACAGGGTAGTAGTAAATGTGTGTATTGCTTAACTGGGAGTGGTAAATGCCAGCATTGCTTAAGTGGGAGTAGCAAGCGCAGAAATGCTTAACTGGTAGTAGTAAACACCAGCATTGCTCAAATGTGAGTAGTAAATGCCAGCATTGCTAAACTGGGAGTGGTAAAGACCAGCATTGCCTAACTGGGGGAAACAATCCCCAGCATTGCTTAAATGGGAATAGTAAACACCAGCATTGCTTACATGAAAGTAGTAAATGCCAGCGTTGCATATGTGGGAGTAGCAAATGCAGCAATGCTTAACTGGGGGTAGTAAAGACCAGCATTTCTGAACTGTGAGTAGCAAACCACAGCATTGCTTAACTGGGAGTATTAAATGCCAGCGTTGCTGAACTGGGAGTAGTAAACCCCACTATTGCTTAACTGGGAGTAGTAAACCCCAACATTTCATGAATGGAAGTGGTAAACCCCAGCATTGCTTAACTGGAAGCAGTAGACCGCAGCATTTCTTAACTGGGAGTTGTAAACCCTTACGTGGGAGTGCTGGGATGTTGTCACCCATGTGACGAGTTGCCAGCAGCAGGGGTCTCTCTTTGAAGTAAACCCAGAAGGTCCAAGTTGATAGAATCAGTATAAATACAGAACATTGAAAGTCAAGACAGTGTACTTGCCCCAGGACTAGTAAAGTGCTCTGTTGCTTCCCAAAGCTAGTTCCGCGGTCAATAAGTACTACTATAATAATAATAATATTATGCAGAATGCAGAATGCAACCCTCTTAAAGACTTGGACAATATTGCAATTGTTGGGATGATTGCAATATGGGCAGCTCCAGGTGTGCAACCAGCAGAAGCCTTTTCAAAGAGAATAGACAGTTCCTGAGTAAGCTTTGCAGTGATTCGCGCTTCCTTGAATTGAAATTGTTTGGTGATTGGCCTTCGGTGACGTGCAGGAGGAGTGCACACGTGGGCAGTCTTTCTTGTTTACGTCAGTGTTTTCATGCAGCGTCTTCCGTCAGTTTGAAGGATGTGCACCCTTTCTTGTGCATTGTTCTAAGCACACTCTTCTTAGAGCAGGCTAGAGCCGGCAAAGGAACCAAAAGACTCCGGTCCTGCTTCATGGAATTATTAGCGCTGTGAAAAGTGATATTTTTACAGAGCAAAGACTTTGCACTGACTTTTCACTGGAGCAACTTCACTTTGCAATGCATAAATACACTTTGTAACGCTCTGTGAATCAGGGTGTTTGTTAGCAGCGCAAAAACTTCGATGAATCAGGCCCTCAGAGGCTTAGAGTGACACAAAAATGAAAACCGAAAATGGCATTCTGGTGAGTTTGTCTTTTAGGTGGCAAGCATGACCTCACACCAGACGGCATATTTCCCCGCTTTGCATGCTCCCGCTGGTTACTCCATATGTGACACTGCAGTTGTTTTTTTTTCAGCTCCCATAAACCCTAGCCAGCAGAGTCATTTCTGAAGGATCATGGGAGTTGTAGTCCGGCGCATGTGGAGGGCCACATTATGAGAAATCGGCATCCTCTTGACATAGACCCATCATAGTTTCCAGCTTTACCCCCAGTTTCAAAGTTTTCCCTTTAGAGTCATTGATGGTTTTACATTGACCAAAAATGAACGTAAACGTTTGTCCAAACATTTAATTTTATAAGGGCACACCACTCGTAGCATAGCATATGATACGATAGTTTATTTATAGCGCCTATACACAATGTGTTTCAAAGCGCTTCAATGCAAGGGAGGGAACAAGGGAAAATACAATGACCTTCTTACAGGCCATGAACAGTAAGGATGTGAAATTAACTATCGTACTCAGTCTGCCGACATTTCAGAGTAAGAAAGGGAGCGGGGGAGTGGGAAGGAAATGGAAACAGACAGGTGACTACCATACTAGGCCTGACAACATTTCTGGTAGAGCCGGAGAAAAACAAGAGATGAGGGAGAAGGGTGCAGAAAGGGGGTGGGGGGAAACAAAACAAGCGACACTCGTACTAGGCCTGACAACGTTTCAGACAGTGCTGGAGGGAGGGGGGGACAGTAAGGGGATGGGGGAGCGACAGATGAGGTTGCTATCATACTAGGTCCAAGGACAATTCTGATAGAGTAAGTGCGTAGAAGAAAGTAAGGGGAGGAGGGGAGGAGATAGGAAAAGGGAGAGGGGAGGAGAGAACTGAGAGTAAGCAGTGAAAAAGAGTGTAGAAGCAAGAGGGGAGAGTGAATACAATTGCAGAAGTCAGTAGTAACACATAATGTTGCAAGTCAGGATACAAGATGAAGATGGGAACAGCATGATTCAGGGCCACCATGAGTACAAGATGCAAAGGAAGTCCAGCATGAGAGTTGAGAAAGGGTGACACACCGTGAATCAATGAAGTCCATAAAAGTGAAATCCAGCATTGGCCACAAGACGGTGATGGTGAAACCAGAATGTATCTGGACAGACTCCTGCAGAAGTAGGCTGGAGGGGGCAGGGGGAGCAGGGTAGAAGAATCAAGCAAAACGGGCAACACCTGTGTGTGAGAAGGGTGGGGGGCACAAGGGAACATCACAACGGGACCAGAGGGGGTGGGTATGGCCTGTGGGGACAGAGGGAGAAAACACATGTTGGTGCATGCTTACCTCCATGGCTCTGCACAGCGCGGCACTTGAAAACCTTAGACTTTCTCAGGTGCGACTGTCCAGAATATTAGATTTTTCCTTGCACTGAAAATAGTATCTTATAAAATGACAGAAGCACGTGCGCTAAGGACTGAGCTGCAATAAAACATTGCCGCTACTGACACTTCCTCCTAGAATTGCGATCTGACATTAAAAGACTGCAAACAGAGGTGTATCTTAGAGGAACAAGAAATCAGAAATTGATGGACTATAGTGCCGAGTGGGACAGCGCTTTATCTTAAGGAGGTTTAAATCCCAGCCTTCCATCGTATCCAGAACTAAGGTTGACAAAAGCACGTCCTCTCAATGCCTGACATTTAAGATGGCAAAAATACGTGTGTTTATTAGATTTTTATAGCTGTGTCCTACAGAATCTCAAGTCCCTGGAATGAAATAAATAGGAGGGCAAAGGTGACAGAACCAGGAACATCTTCTGCCTGCGACTGTGGCCACTGAGCTACATGGTGGGTTGGCTAGAAATTTACAGCCGCTGTAGAAGGCAATTGCCTGTAAGATGCCGCCTTTAGCGTGCAGTACGTCCTGCTGGCAGAGCGATAAAGCTGCCAGGGCATAAATCAGTGGCTTCAAACCTCATCTTCTAGAATCTTCCTCTGAAATTGCAGTATACCGCAGATAGGTTTTGGAAAGCTCATATGAGTCCACGGAGCATTGTGGCGGTTTGCGGACTAGCATTTCCTGTGGAGTGAAAAGACGTTGCAGAATGGTGCACGGGGAGGTGGTGGAGAAATGCCTTATGCAAAATCCTTATGTGGTTGCTCTTTGCCTCAGCATTGGGTAAGTATGGTAGTGTGGCATTCTGTAAGGCCAATGCAAGATTTGTGCCACCGTGCGAAATGGAAAGTTTTGGGGCTCGGGGTGGCCAACTTTTTGAGATCCTTTTGCGGGACACTTGCCCACAAGGCGGTGATGATGTCATAGCGTCATTCACGTTTGGCCCGCCCCATTTGTAATTTAAACAATTTCTTAATGGCTCTTAACACCTGGCTTATTTGCAATGCAAATAGTTTGTCCTTGGGAGGTGATGGTCACGTTTTTCAACTGCAAACATGATCATCACGGCCCCAGGAACAAAGTTTTAGCATAGGAAACAAGACCGGTGTCAGAGCGTGAACAGCAAGCCTGGAAAAGCAGCGGCAGCAGCTCACCTGCAGCGTCAAAAAAGGAACCAGGGCAGCAGAGCCGCCCAGAGAAAGAAGACTGCAGGCAGCAGCAGGTGGCAGTGCCGTGGTGTGTAGACGGCCACTTTAGTTTGCAGAGTGGCTGTGCTGGACGTAGGTTGCCCCGACTTGCTGTCTCCCGAGAGTCACACTCGAGGGAACAAAGCAAGTCGGGACAACATGCGTCCCGCACAGCCACTCTGCAAACTGCGGGACAGAGTGCCCAAATATGGGACGAGCCCGAAAAATACGGGACAGTGGGCCACCATTGTTGCTTGCTGTGGAATCGCAGCAAAGTGCTCTGTATCGCCCACAGAACCTTTCAGGGTCTTGGAGTTGAAGTAATCCAGAGGAGGATCACCGAACACCAACCAGGGAGTGCACTAAGATTCATTAATGATCTTCTTCTAGAGACTGCGCGCTACACCAACGAGAGGCAGGGTGGATCGACTTTCACCAACATGGCGGCCATAACTAGCTGATTCTGCTAGAGGGAATCTGTGCAACACAGGATACTCTGAGCTTCTAGAAAATGCTAAACACCTAGATTCTCCATGCATAAATGACTAAGAAACCACCCAGCAACTGGCGGCCCCTCCGCCTTCATGCTTAGTCCACGGTATATGTTTGCAATTATAGCCCTCAATAAGACAACCTCACTCTTCGAGTCTCGGCCAAATAAGCACAGAACGCCAACTCGGCTCCTCTCAACTACAACACAATTCATGCCACAATGTGACTTTTACTCCTGGTTGTCCCTGCGGACTTGCAGTCCCGCTATGCCTTGTTCCACACCTCCTGTCCCCTAATGTCACACGTGGACCCAGCAACGTCAGTTCACCAAAATGCCAGGGAAAGCGGAAGTGACATCATGCACCTGATGATATCACAGGCAGTGACATCACACAATCTTTGACCTTTAGAATATCCCAGGAAGTGATGACATATGACCTTTTGCCTTAGTGGCATTGCAGCAAATAACATTGCCAGTTACAGAAAATGCAATAAGTATGATTAATGAAATAACAATACTACAGCAGACAGAATACTGGTTTAGGTTTCAAACATATACCAACTACAGTTCTGTTCCAATATGTAATGGATGCAGTTATGATCACCCCCAGTAGAATCATCACATTGCAAAAGCACTGCTTCCCTAGGCCAGTTCTGCCAGCCCTGTCCATTCACTGGCCTCTTACGTCTGCATAGGCCTCTCAAGACAGGTTCCCTAATTACTGCCTGGCATGCCAGATACTTCTATGCAATGCTAAGTGCAGCCTCGCGTACCCTATAGTGCCATCTATTAACAGTATGAAGCTACATCCTGACCAGCTTAAGTGCTGTGATCAATGAAACTGCAACTTCAATCACCCCAATACTGACATCTTATTCCAGGCAAAGCTACATGATTCCGATTGTTTGCTTTTTATAGTGCAAATTTAACTGAATCTCTTTTGGGTATCTCAGTTTGAGAGGTTTGGGAAATTTAGGCCCTGTGAGGTAAAGTGATTTGACCAGGATCACACAGGTTGAGAATCCGGGACATGTGTCTATTTCACTGTCAACAATTTAGCCAGTAGTCTAAATCTCTTACCACCCTGTCTTTAATTGTATACCCACATGGTAAGATTTTTGCTTTTCTTTTATGAGCAGACCCAGTTGTTTGTGTTTAACAAAGTATAGATGCAAAGCATCAAACCATATTCTAAATGAATATGAAACTATAAATGAAATATTTATAGAAACTTATTGGGTAAAACATACATGATTCATTGTGAGGGGATGCAGGAGGGACAAATAAACGACCAGTAATCGCTAGTTCACTGAGCTATCCCATTTCCGCCTATGCACAATGTGTTTCAAAGCGCTTCAATGCAAGGGAGGGAACAAGGGAAAATACAATGACCTTCTTACAGGCCATGAACAGTAAGGATGTGAAGTTAACTATCGTACTAGGCCTGCCGACATTTCAGATAGTGCAAGAGCTAAGACATAGATAAGAAAGGGAGCGGGGGAGTGGGAAGGAAATGGAAACAGACAGGTGACTACCATACTAGGCCTGACAACATTTCTGGTAGAGCCGGAGAAAAACAAGAGATGAGGGAGAAGGGTGCAGAAAGGGGGTGGGGGAGAACAAAACAAGCGACTATCGTACTAGGCTTGACAACGTTTCAGACAGTGCTGGAGGGAGGGGGACAGTAAGGGGATGGGGGAGGGACAGACGAGGTTGCTATCATACTAGGTCCAAGGACAATTCTCATAGATTAAGGGCGTAGAAGAAAGTAAGGGGAGGAGATAGGAAAAGGGAGAGGGGAGGAGAGAACTGAGAGTAAGCAGTGAAAAAGAGTGTAGAAGCAAGAGGGGAGAGTGAATACAATTGCAGAAGTCAGTAGTAACACATAATGTTGCAAGCCAGGATACAAGATGAAGATGGGAACAGCATGATTCAGGGCCACCACGAGTATAAGATACAAAGGAAGTCCAGCATGAGAGTTGAGAAAGGGTGACGCACTGTGAATCAATGAAGTCCATAAAAGTGAAATCCAGCATTGGCCACAAGATGGTGATGGTGAAACCAGAATGTATCTGGACAGACTCCTGCAGAAGTAGGCTCGAGGGGGGAGGGGGAGCAGGGTAGAAGAATCAAGCAAAACGGGCAACACCTGTGTGTGAGAAGGGTTGGGGGCACAAGGGAACATCACAACGGGACCAGAGGGGGTGGGTATGGCCTGTGGGGACAGAGGGAGAAAACACATGTTGGTGCATGCTTACCTGCATGGCTCTGCACAGCGCGGCACTTGAAAACCTTAGACTTTCTCACATGCGACTGTCCAGAATGTTAGATTTTTCCTTGCACTGAAAATAGTGTCTTATAAAATGACAGAAGCACGTGCGCTAAGGACTGAGCTGCAATAAAACATTGCCGCTACTGACACTTCCTCCTAGAATTGAGATCTGACATTAAAAGACTGCATACAGAGGTGTATCTTAGAGGAACAAGAAATCAGAAATTGATGGACTAAAGTGCCGAGTGGGACAGCGCTTTATCTTAAGGAGCTTTAAATCCCAGCTTTCCGTCGTATCCAGAACCAAGGTTGACAACAGCACGTCCTCTCAATGCCTGACATTTAAGATGGCAAAAATACGTGTGTTTATTAGATTTTTATCTAGTGAATCGCTAGTTCACTGAGCTATCCCATTTCGTTTTTAAATGCATTAACATGTAATTTTCTAAATATGCAAAAGTACATGCAAATAATTGATTTGTATTGTTTACAATGAAGAGTCACACATAACATATGGAACATATCACACATAAGCAAACTTCAAACACAGAGATTACACACACACACACACGCGCGCACGCTACCCAAGCGATTGTATTGTATGTGTACTTATAGAGCACAAAACTGAGGGCGGAGGCCTCTCGGTGCTGACAAGGGTGATAGGGTGATAGGCGTGAGAGAACTGATCAGAAGTGTAGAATAAAAAAAATACGTTTTCAGGTTCTTTCGAAACTGAAGGTGGTCCGAGGTATCACGAAGCTGCATGGGCAGAGAATTCCACAGTGTGGGAGCCAGCACAGAAAAGGATCATCCCTCTGCACGTGCCCTAGGCTGACTGGGAACACAGAGCAGACTTCGGGAAGAGGAGCGGAGGGTCCTGGTGGGCTTATAAAAAATAATCATCCCGACGACACCGCGGCATGTGCTATTGTGGGAGATGTTTTGTCTCCCTAAGAAGACGGGGCAGATTGATAGCGAACATGGCGGTTGCTCCCAGTGGGCAAGCAGTCTTCCTTTTGAAAAGGTTAATGGGATCAAACACACTTAGGGGATGATTTTCTATCCTGTGATTTATTAAAACAGTTGTAAAAAGTCCCGCCGCAAATGCCCTGCACCCGTCAGTACAACTATTGCCCCCCGGGCAACCCTTGCACTTGGGAACAGTTTATGTATCCCTACAGCCCCTACTAGCACTTGGCCCCTGATGTCTGCACTTACCCTTGCACTTGCCACCATCTGGCCGCACTTTTATTATCTATTGTCTTATTTATTTTACTGTTATCCTATGTACTGCACTTCCCCCTACCCTTTTCCTCCACACTTTTCCCCTTCCCGCCTCCCCTGAAATTGCGCAATCTCAATGTTACCTGGCCTAGTAGGATTGTTGTCTCTGTCTTCCCTCTGTTTCCCCTCCCTTGCCTCGTCGCGCCTTGAAAAACTTGTGTATAGGCGCGTAATAAATGCCATGTCATATCATATCTTACCACACGGTGGCCTTTTCAAAAAGCTTTGCAGGTGGTGTGGGGGAAGGTGTGGGATATCCGCTTTCGCCATATCATTCCCACGGTGTCCAGTCAAAGTTTCGAATACGTTGTTTGTAAGTGCATTCCAATTTTTTTTTCGATCCTTCTGTTTCGAAACTATTGCATTTTCGAAACAATGTATTCAGAACTTTCACTATAAACCCCTCCCACACGGCCTGCAGTACCTCATTGTATGCCAGCATGAAAATCTCATGCAGGTGTAAAACTAGTGGAGTCCACAAGTATTTAGCACTTTCTAAATGCACAGATTCTATACGAATCCGTTTTACATGATGTTTCCAAAGTGTTACTTGCAGGCAGCATTTACACCTTTTACAAAACGGATAGTAAAGTGAAGCGTAAAGGTGATTTTGTCTCTTTTTTTGCTCGTTACCTCTGCACTCCGTTTGACTTAAGTAGAACATTGCATGCGTGGTACCCAACAACATGTACTGGCTATTGTAGGATCGTCCATTGCATGCAATTGGCACCTTTATTTTAGAAAATAAGCACCTTTTGAAGGGTGAAACAAAAATGATTTATTTCAGGCTGGCAGTGTTTTTGCACTGAGCAGTAAATCACTCTGGCAAGCGTAAGGGTTGTAGGCCAGGGGTTGCAGAAGCAGTGCCAATGGTACCAGGGATATTGCCTGGGGTAGCACCTGGGATCACTAGCTGCCGCCGCGCCCCCCCCCCCAAAGTGATGTTCATAAATGGGCCTCCTCCTTATTCCACACCAAGTAGTGACTGGCGCCAGAACACATGTGCAATAAGGTCAATTAAACTATACCCTCTGTATACTATACCTATATCCTCTCTCCACTGCATTGCTGGAGCGTTACCTTTATTTATGTATTGTTTGCTTGTTAGGTGCTTATACAGAAAGTAAATACTGTTTGAAAGCGCACACAGGGCAACAGGGAGGGGACAAGGGGATGTAGAAACGTTAGAAATACATACAAATATAATACAATGGGAGAGGGAGACGAACCTACTATGCCTTGTGAGTGTTCAGAACATGCAAGCCTAACTACCAAATGCTCGACTCCTGCACTCAAACACACTGCATGCAAACCAATTGAGCCATAGCTTAACATCCCTCCTGCCAGACGGCAAACAACAGAACACTACCCCTCCTATGTAGCTAATTAACACACCACAGCTCCAGCTAAAGCATCCTAGCACCATGGGCACACAAACTTTTCTTCACGGACACACATTCCTTGAAGCTCTTGCAGCAAGACACCCAGCGAGGCACCCGCACACAGGTCGGATGCACAGAAGAAAGGAGGAGGGCCCTACTCAGTGGGAAAAACAATAAACACACATACACAATCACACTTTTCCTCAGCACCATCTTGGAACTCACAAAGAGAAACCTCTAACATTCCCTGTATCGCAGACTATAGTATACTAAAACCAGAGCAAAGCTTTCTTGCATTTTCCCTGTCACCCCCCCCCCACTTCCCGCTTCACTAGTAAAATGCACCTGGTCTTTTTGTTGGTCAGAAAGAGCACTTGCAACCATGCCAATGCCAGCGCTATAAATTACCATGACCATCACGCCACATCCCACCCGCACCTACCTTTCATTCCTGGTGTAATAGGCTGTTGTTCTAAAGCAAAGGAGCCCTGTCTGATGAGGTCAGGCTTAACTGTCCTGTTTGGGTGCAAATTATAGATTGACCAGTATATAACGGGTGTCTCCAATAATGGCACAGTTGATAAAAAATGCTGGAATGGAATGCTTCTCAGGTGAGTGCTTGGTAATGCGATGTAATGTAATTTGTCAATTGAATAGTGCCTTTTTCCCATTGGTATGGCCTCAAGGCGCTGTTGGGGGATCAAAGTCCAAGGTATGGAGTTTAGAATGCCTGTGTGCATTTTAGCCATTACGAAGGTAGGCAGGTCTGGCCAAGTCCCTGCTAGAGGCCCATGCTGGTCAGGCATGTGGATGGGTGCTGTGAGGTTGTCGGGAGAGTAAGCAAGTGCAGTGGACTCATTCTATATGCAGCTAGACCAGACTTTTCTTGTGGGACATAGCTGTATTGTAATGGCAGAGGCATTGTGCGATGTGTCTTCAAAGAGTGTTTGAAAATCAGATGCGTGTGGGTGGGTGGACGTGCCTGCGGCTATCTTCCATTGACATGCAGTGCAATATGTGCCCGTGTTTCCCTGTTTCATAGACGTGGCACAGATTCTGTCCTTTGGTCTGCTGGAGTTTATTCTCTCCATCGCTCAGTACATTGGATGAGGGGTAGTGAACAGCTGGGTCACGCATGCAGAGACGAGAAATTGCCCATGATTGTGTACAGAAGAATTGGTTTGCTTCCAAAACAGCACTGACATACTGCTTATTAAGAAAGAAGTTTGTGTTTTTTTTTAATGATTTTTAGGTCTATGTCTCTCATTACGGTGTTTTGGTCTGGAAAAAAAGTGCGCTATAGTCCAGACCGGCATACATCAAGTTTGTCAGTGGGGGAGGTTAATCAGGCTCTCACCGGCAAAAAACAGTTGGTATTTCCCCCCCACGGAGTGCTATAGGACTCCATGGAGTGGGGAAGGACTGCCGTTGCGTACACATGTATCAGGTGAGGGTAACGGTAGGTTCGTTTCCCCGTATCCCTCTGGAATTACCAGCGGGATACCGGGAAACTTGTAATGAGCTCCTATGACTTTTATTTACTGGCTATTTGCATTTTTGCCAAAAATACCTCTTGTGGGCTATTCTCGAGAATATTTCTGTGTGACTAATTTATTTATTAGTTGTGTGGGCAATCTTTGATTGGGCTCCACCCACCAGTCAAAAACCTATTCAACTAGCTATGACGTAGTTATGGACAACCTTAACTTATGGCCTCACCTTCAAAAGTTTTGGCTTTCTCGGACTGCTTACTAGTGCTTTGCCTAGGACCATCCCGAGTTCTTGGCTTGATCACTCAATGCCTACTACTAGAGAATTTCATTGCCAGCATATTGCTGAGTCATGCTGAGCAATTGATACTGCTGAGTAATGGGTTCATAAGCACCCCTTTTAATGGGGAGCTTGTGTGAAAGAACATGCTGTTGCTGCCTCCTTTGTTGTTAGATTAAGGTATGTGTTGTGGCTTGGGTTCTGGGTGTATCCTGGATGCATGGGTAGGTGAGTGGAATGTGGTGATGTACTAGGAATGTTAGGTGAGTGACTGGTGTAAGAGTTCCGAGAAATGTTAGTTGGACCTGGAGGCTGGCTGCAGTGGATGTGCCGGTATATTATTTTCCTATCTACTCACCTTGCTTGGTACTTACCTGTTGGAGACATGGACAATATATATGATATGATATGATAAGATAAGGCATTTATAGCACGCTCATACACAGGTGTTTCAAGGCATTAATAAATAAATAAATCTACTTGCATTGATGGAGATCCAGGCTACTACAGAATGTTACTGGGATTTGTGCAGATATGTAACCGTGCTACTGTTTTTTCTGAAGTTTTTATAGTCCGGGAGACGGAAGGCGAAGGCAGGTTGACAGATCTCAAGCACAATATTGCATTTCAATAATTCTGTGTCCCAACCCCCTTCTCTCTCTGTTCCCTGACATGAGAGGAGTTATCAGAAAAAGCAAGTGCAATATCTCAGATTTTACTAGTTGGAGAAACGGTCTCTCACCCAATGGAACAGACAGGGCCTTTAGCATGATGCATATATGACCTAATAAACTTTAGCTCTGTTAGTGGAAGGTATAATGCGGGCGTCCTCGGTGGAAATGTACACACAACCTTTCCCTTGCCCTCAAGCCCTTGGCCATCTCTCTTTTCTCCTCAATTCAAAGACGCAGGTGACAATAGGTGGTATTATTTATTTATTTGTCAGTTTGTATCGCGCCAGACCACACAGAAAAATAGATCTTGCATATGGATTACAAAGAGGGCAACCGGTCTAAAGCCCCCCATCACAAGAGAGAATTGTGTACACTGTCAGCAGACTTTCCAGGAGCAGTGCTTGCGCACACCTTTACTCATTGACGTACAGGAGTTCTGTGCACAACATCCACCTGCGTTGACCTGTATCTAATACCTAATGAGTGGCATATCCAATCCCCAACAAGTGCCTACCAATGAAGGGACAAACCCATCCTATTTCAGAGTTGTACTTCTTTTAAATAAGTTATCAATGCTATAGTTACTTAAAGAGTCACATTACTGGTTTCGGCGACTAACTGGACTCAATCTATTGGCCAGCCTCGCCTTCTTCAGGGCAGATAGAGGTAAAGTTGTGCAGATTCTACAGAGACAAAGTGTACATCAGTCAAATAATTTTTAAGATAATATCAGAGGCAGGTGTTTATAAATTGGATAATAATAATAATTATAATATCTTTAATGTTATTTAGTTTAAATAATAAACTTTACACATATACATCTTAGCAATATAAACCATATAAAGAGTAAAAACAATACAATATAAATACCTTCATATAAAAACAATACAATATAGATACATTCATAGAATAAATATAATTCAATGTCTCTTTATACTAACCTCAGGTTAAGCAGCACATACAAATCATCCTTATCTCTTGATCATAATGATTTATATCACAAATTTAGCCTCCTTCGTAATACCTCATTTCCATGTAAGGGCAGGGCCTAGGCGAATCATAACAAGCCTCATATTGATATGCCAATTTGACTTCCACCTTCAGCCAGATATTATAAAGTGCAGTTAACAGACGCATACTTTCGGTATTTCAAAATTGGATAATGAGTGAATTATCTATATGTAGGCATCATTAACTTAATTGGACGAGTTTTCAATGATTCTGTATTTATGTTGAAATAAACGCAGAAGCTGTGTAAATTTACATCACTTAACTTTCGGTCTCTAGCGTTATTCAAAGAATTAGAATCGCTATGAATGTCCTTCTCATTCTTCCATGGCATAACTGCAGGCTCAGTAGAAAACCATTTGAATATTTTTAACACACGTCTCGTAACTGTGAATTTCAAATCTGTGGTGACTGTGATTGCCTATAATAACCGATTTGGATGTAAACTTATACCTTCCATATCGTGTGCAGATTTGAAACATAATAGGAACGCAACTCAGTGTTTATTTACATTGCCTGCTAGACTTCTGGTTCCGCCATCTTTCTACTTATTCACACACGTGAATGCAGACATGTGTTTGAAACATATAGCGCTTCACGTGAGACTCCATTGCTTCGGGTGCTCAAGGTGGAAACATTTGGAATGCACAGGTCACAGAAATTGCAAACACTTATTACATAGAGGAAAATTCAACAGAAATACTTTGAAGCTAAACATTTTCAGGGTGGTATTATCACAACCATTAACAACCATAACATCATACTCTGATTAACAATTTTGTGCAGCTAAACATAAACTTCACATGTCTGGTCAGTCATGGAGGTTCCATGTTCTTTCATTGCCTGCAATTACAACAACAGGCATTAGAATGTATACATTCTAACAAATTTTATTTTTTTGGGGGGTGAGGAGGTTTCTCCCCCAAACCCCCTCCCCCACCCATCTTTACCTATTCCCTAACCCCAACCCCTTATCTGCCCTTTCATACCCCCCCTAAACAATTAGATGAGCGTTTTTGTTATAATATATACTTTGAAATGTCTGGCGTTGCAATTACAGGTGATGAAAGTACCTTGTACCGTCATGAACACTAACACGCTGTTACAGACATAATGAGCATGTTTTACCTAACCATATATTCATATAATACTATTCTGAAATGTTCTAGAGGTTAGTTACTGTATTGGTCTGAACTCAATTTCAGCCCCAAACCCCATAAGGAGGATGATGGGCTATATCTACTGTGACAGCCCTCTTGAATATTCGGTAGTTCTATGGGCAAACAGCATGTACCATGATGAGGTTAAGCTGGTGCATATAATGGGCATTTAGATATACTTCAGTGAATTTCTTTTGGACCCAACCAGACACCCCAATTATCACACATGCACCATCATATGTTTGAACAGCAACTATGTGGCAATCTTCAGGGGAAACTGTGTTCAATGCTTCTATTAAGGCAGTAGAAACGGTTTGTGCATGAGAGTTTTTCAGATGAGTAATCCATAAAACCTTTCAACAACTCTAAATCGCTCATCAATGCAGCCTTAAACTTGCACAGACTAAGGGCGTCATTACAAGGACAGGGGTAACGCGCCGGTGCTACCGGTGGGTTGCCGCCGTCCTCTTAACACTGAATCTGCTGCCTGACTTCTCTGTATTGTAACCAGAGATTTAAACTTACGACACATTGATGCTTACGAAAGTAGGGTACTATATAATCTGTTTAATAGATACCCACTCGTGCTCTCTCAACACTTTGGTTTTATAACTAGCCGAACTTGTCTGTTACGTAATTCCTGTTTTAGTTTTTGTTTTGATGTTTGGAATATTGTATGTTTTGTACTATGGACCACTTCATTTAATTGGTTGTTTTAACCTCTTTGACTCATCATTAAAATTATATTTTAATTGTGACTGGTCCCCTATGTGATAAATTGTTCCCTGCACCCCCAGCATCTACACTCTAGCTTTGTCTCTCTCTATATTTATGACTTCTCGGTGCCACCAGACATTACAAGTCCCGCTGGGGCGTGAAGTCAGGTGGCGGATTCTGTAAGTCCTCCTTCCTGTGGAGTCCCATACGACTCCATGGGAAAGGGTACTCGGAATGGTGCCGGTACTTCCATGACAACTCTGCATTCCTTGGCTGTTGCGCCCTTGGTGTAGAAGCCCCAGAAAGCAGAGTTGTAGTCTGCCGGACCAGAATGGATGCAGGTGTATTGCTACCGGCACCCTTATTTCCAGACCATCAGACTTGTAATGAGTCCCTAAGTCTTAGAGGATGCATCAATTATAACCACATAATCTGTGCTTTTTAAGTGTTTCACAATGATCTCTCTAGTGCCTGAGTGCATGCGGTCCAGCAGCTGATTCGGAATTGTTTTTGAAGTGCCCTTAAGTGCTGTTGCATTCTTTGAATGCATTTCCATTCCAATGGCTATGCTGGGTGCAAATTCAACCAGGCCTCTAAATACACCAGGATTCAAAGAATCTTAAGTCTCATCATGGCCACACAATGCTAATTCAACAGTGCCGCAAAAGCACACATAGTCTATCAAGTTTGACAAAATGTATCTTTTTTCCCCACATCTGCATTATGCTTCATGACTCTCCGACTAGGCATCGTCCAACTTCCCAACATGACCAGCTGTAATATATTCTCGATGTGAGGTTTGCATGATTCACGTCTCTTGCTTCTTTGAGACAAATGCTTTAAGTCAGCGACTCCTGTTTTTGTCCGGGCCGTTTCACCTCCAAACAGCAGGCAGAGGAAGAAGAACAAGGACTGTTTAGTAGCACTACCAGTTAGCCATGTCATATTTTCATACCAAAAAATTGAAAATGTGTATGTGTTGTCCTTACCCCAAACATTAAAGGACTGGGGATTTTTTTAATCTTGCTGATCAGGCCCTAGTCATTTCACCTCCAGTTTTTCATCGTATGCAAGTCTGGAATAGTTTTGAGAGCAAATGATCCACTGAATTCATTTTCAGCAAGAGTGGTGAACCCTTAAGGGGCCCTTTAAATCAGTAAGACATCATTCTTCTTACACCAAATAATAAGACCGACTCAGGAAGTTGGCAAAAACGTCTCCTCCGACTGATTTGTTTTCAATTGTCTAAAACTGGGAGTTACAACAGACATCAACAGGCGTCGCACAGCATCATCTCAACCCATTTCACAAAAGACAGTTCTTTTATAGCAAAAACCCATCATACGTGATGTCATACTACGTGGCAAACTAAGGAAACCTACGGGGGTTGCGATTGGCTTGAGGGGAACATCTAAGTATACTTTCTTTAAGAAAACGGGTTGTGATTGGGTCTTTACAGTCAGGTGGACAACTTATGCCCACCCCTAGTGCAAATCATCTTAATCAGTTACTAGATACACGGTACACCATTGGCTATCAAACTATAAGACCCTTTGTTATATGGACCTCTTCTATTGGTTGGCATGCTTGTACCCCTGTGGAACCTTCGATTCACTAGCAGCACTTAAACTGGTACCCCAGGTGCCAGTGGGTGGACTTGACCGTGTCTCCCCACCCAATTAGCCCAACATTTCTCTTTGCTCATGCTGTCTGCCATTCAGATTGCCTTTGAAATTTCCTTGCAAAGTATCATTGCTCCTGAGAATAAAAGGGAGTACAGACATACTCTTATCCTAGTTCAGGTCTGTACACCCAACTGATTTCCGTTTTGGACTCACGTGACAGGAGACCGTATTTCGGCCTGTTTTGCAGCATTTAATAGTCTTGAATTAATAAACTTGGCACTCCTGGTGTTCTTTCTTGCACCTTAACAAGGGCAGATTCAGGTTCTCACGTTCACTGTTCTTCAAGGATATATAACCGGTTCTTGGCTGCTCGATCCTTTGACACCAGGCCAGACCGCTATTTCAGGCCTTTCCTCTATCTTCAGCTGCTTTCTTACTGCGACACAGCTTTCCGATCCTTCTTTCTTCACGGGTCTAAGCTTACTAAATATGTGACACAGATGTCCAGATACTATCTAATGGCAGCACCGCCTGCAGTCTATTCAATATGTATAGCTAGCCTTCATGATTACCTAGTCTACTTGCATTGCTGCATCTGTTAAGTTATAAAAACGGCTTGCATTTTATGCAGTGCTTTTCACATGTGCAATCTTCATCCTGCATATGAAAGTTTACTTGATTCTTTAATTCATCAGATTCTATGAGGTCTATGCATATTCTTCTTTGACCACTCTACTCAGTGCATCATCTTCATTTCTTGTGACATCACCAGCTTCCTTTACTCTCATCTTCATATTCCTTCGGGGATCTCCTCCGAGAGATTGTCACCTCTACAGGAATACGTCATATAGGGTATTCACAATGGATACCTCTTCTCAAAGACTCTCAGTGGATTTGGCACAATCACTGGTGCTGTGCATGTCGTGCTTCCTGGCTCCCAGCATATAGGAAGAATGGGGGCGGGACTTCCTGCAGAGGCATTCAGCTGCTCCTCTACAGTGGCACCTGTTTATAAGTAAAAGCCGATATAAGCCTTCATACTTGATCATGTAGTAATAGCTCAAATAAGGTACTCTCTTTCATAACGGAGAAGTATGATCTGTCAGTAAGCAGAGATAAGGCCTGCAATTACACCCGACGCAGCTGTAAATATCATGAGGTAAAAATGACATTCTCATTAGCAACAGTGACCCCAGCCACACGTTACGTTTTGCAGCTTTTGTTAGTCAAATAAGTGCTTATGGTAGAAAAGACGCAAGTGTGTTCTGTTACTGCTGTTCTAATAAAAGCCATTGTTTAAAATTGAGAGAAATTATTAATTATTTATTTGTATTTAGTTCACGAACTTTTACAAAACAAGCCAATAGTAAATCAAATCACAATACATAAAATCACACAATATAATCCATAGTTTAAGAAAAATTCCTTGGGTTATTTCAAATTAAAAAGAAAATTCATCGACCAGGTAATGTACTAGCAATTTATATGGCTCTGTAGGTTTTGTTGTCGAGTAAGAAAGATACAATAATTTTTAAATCACTTTACAAGATTACATAAAATCTTTAAAACAAGTAAACACAAAAATATAAACCACTCTTTGTTGGTTATACGAATTAAAAAGAAGGAACTGTTAAAACAACTCAATTCAGTTCCATACAATCAAAAAGCATTTCTTTGTGAACAAGGAAAGTTTGTTCTCCTGAGCACAGTCAAATATCCTTGGGTATAGCTTTCACAATATTACACCATAGCTGATACAAGGCTATATGTACACATTTGGACTCTGCATTTAGGCAAAAGTTCCAGAATGCATTAAGTTTTATGGAATTGTAATCGTGCACAAAACAACCCATTGTAGTCATGTAAGCCGAGCCAAGTAATTTACACTCAGTAAATAAATGTTTTGCTGTTTCAAGAGCGCCCAAAATTTTACATATGCGTCAAGTCCTATGCTGTAACGGGATCTTGAGCTGGGCACCTCGAAATGTTAGCAAGGGAAGTTGATTATTCCTTAGCCTCAACATGAAATACCAGACCTCAAGATTGAGACACTGTCTCAGATATCTTTGAGTCTGCAAAAACCAATGAGTAACATTTGAAACATATGAATATGTACACAATGTAGAGAAGTGCATATAATTATTTGTCCAGTCCCATGTCTTTAGTTTGTTTTTATATAACTGATGTAAAAGAGCAAATCTAGTGCCTCGTTTAAAATCCAGGAACCAACCAATATTCACATACAACCTCGCAATTAAACTATTACATTCCTATCAGTTGTTTTTTTAGTTTTTTTTACGTGTACCGGGAGTAAGTAATTGGCATTTTGGCCTTGAGTTAATTTTAAGATGGAGCAACCCCTGCCTGGACATCGCTTGGCTCTTTAGGGAAACCAACCGCTATACCAATCTGAGGTACTCAACATGAGTCGAGGGTCATAGTTTTAAAATCTGCTTCCAAAAACCACCCTCAATTTTGCCCAGCCAGTGAAGGTCACCCTTGAGATAAATGCACTAAAAATTGAGAGAAATGCACTCTGATTGTTCTGACTGCATCACCATCGTACCCTTCCTAGCACTGTGGGAGTAATAGTATACAAAGATAAGGGATGGTGTTTCAAAGGTGGTGAGATATATCAGCTCTAAAACTGATATTACTGTATATTAATCTGGTCAAATCACTTTTCTCTCTCATTGCATGAACATTTCAACTGTAAGGTAGCAGGACATCATGAGGTAAGTGGGAACAGACACCCTAGTCCGATCCTTATACAATCAGTTTCCAAATGAAGAACAAGTTTGCTTCTGTTGACCCATATGCAGTTTGTTTTAAATGCTCTGTTTTAGGACTTACCATTTTCACATGCCACCCTCTCAACTAGCCAGAGATACAATTTTTTGGTCTATACTATTCTTCTAATTTGCCCCACCACTCTGGCCACACAAACAAGGTCTTTTTTCTAATATTTATAAAGCAATATATCCTCGTGCCTTCTCTACTAAATAGCCTCTACAGACCAAGTCAGAGTGCCCTGATCACCTAACCTACAAAATTCACATGCCAACTCACCTTGTCCTTCGGGAGAATGGTCACTGCAATGCTCTCATTCTCCACCTCTGGTGAATACAAATACCCAGACAGTGCAGTATGGAGGTTAAAGTCAAATGTCTTTAGCTGCACAATTATTAACCTGGACTGGTTTTTGTTTGTGCACAGTGTTTTCAATGGTCTGCAAAGAGAAAGCGAGAGAGAGACTGATCTAAGAAAGGGTAATATAGGCTCAGAGCAGATGACCAAACTGACTCTATCACCTGTGCGCATAGCTGTGGTCACATATGGTCTTGTGGTTGATTAATATTTTCAGACTATCAGGGCTTAGGGGACACAAAGAAACAATGCATAGCACTGGCTATAACAGAAGGACATGTGAGGATAATCCCTTCCCTCACGCTGCAGAGCATTTGGCGAAAAAGAAATGATTGTGTTTGAACAAAGAGTGGGACCAAGTGCTGATTTTCACACATGTGTGTATACACAAACACACTCTTTCTCTTGTCTTGTCGTCTCTTGCCTTCCATCATCAAACCCACCTTCATAACCCAGCGCCCACCCTGCTATTCTGGAAGCACCAGGCAGGCCACTTTGCAGACAGGGAAGTAGAGATGTCTTGGCACACAGCCCATAAAACAGTGTGCAGAGACGCCCTCCCCCATGTCAGGTGTGAAGAAATATAATGCATGAAGTTACTTGTTCATCTTGTTTCTTTTATAGTTTGTACAACTCCTAGAAGTACAGTTGAACACTCCAGTGATTATTGAGACTCCAATCCTTTTAGCTGTATTTTCCTCATGATGAATGGAAGACTAAAACTCGCTTTGCGTTGCATATAAGGACTTATATATCCCTGATCTTAGCTACTCAGTCATTGTACTTTGAGAATTAAGCAGCTGTGTGCTTTGACCTTGCTGGAGAATTAACCACCTCTTTTAGAGTAACAAAGGGTGTAAGGCAAGGATCTGTCCTTGCCCCTCTGCTGTTTAGTTATACATCGCAGAAATAATCAATGCATTAACCCAGAGGTGCATGGATTGCCCAAAGATGGGCCAGGACATCCTGCTTTATACTAAACAGATGATGAAGTGATTCTGTTTATCTCTTATGAGGAGTCAGTAATGCTAAGTGGACAACTGCTTGTATATTTCACAAAATATGTTATTTTATTAAAGAAAATATAGTGAGAAAATACCTAGCTTGCCCTATTCTACAGAAGAAATCCCCACCTAGTCTAAAGACTAAGAGAACATTCTGTAGCATGGGAAAACTGGCCCTCACACTAAACAACGAATATACAACAGAAACAATAAAACAGAACAGTATAATAACTAATATTAGCACAGTATCAGAATGGCTTTCTCCTCCTCCCCTGGGAAAGGTCCCTTCCCAGGCTTCAAAGTCACTTCAAAATGCCCAATGAAATGAAAGGGGGTTTAACCAGTTCTTGAAAGTTCAAAGTCAAACAAAAGTTTGCCCAACCAAAAATCCACTGGTAACAATTCCTTATTCCTGGGTGAAAAGATCCCTTTCCAAATTCCAGAAAGAAAATAGCACCAATCTTAATCCTGGTTATGATGACTAATTCTGCTTCTGGATCTTCTGGATAAATTGTCAGTTAACAAAATAATATACACTTATTAACAACTTCTTCTGTTACAACTTTACATTTGGTACATTTGTCAGGATGTTTTCTCTGTGCTGCTGCTTCCAAATTCAACAACGACACTCTCCCTGCTGGTACCATGAGACCAGGCACCTTGGTCTCACAATAGGCTCTGTTTCAACCACTTCAATATAACATCTGCTGACACCTTTATATACCACCACTGGTTCAAGTGTAACTACTACTACTTCAGTAATGGTGAATTGTAAGGTAGATTTCAACCATACATTCAACCTTCAGGTAGGCAAGGCACTCTTCCTTTTAATGGCTTTCTTAAATGGGGCAGCCTCTTTTCCTCTTCAGTCTGCGTAACTACAACAAGAACAACCTGATTCTACTCACACTGCTCTTTCCCTTTTAGTTTTAGCAGTCTTTTGCACCACAGGTTGCCTTCTATTTTAGGGTATTCTTCACAAGCATTTGATTCCCTTCCCCAGTTCTGTTCCCGCCTTTCTACCAATTACCAACCCGAGATATTACACAGAAGCTTATGTGCCATTCTCTCAGGTTCAGGTTACAATGGGGTACTCATTTCTTATGCCGCTACATTTTTTACCACTTCACAAGATAGTCAGCTGGCTCTTTAACACTTGGAAAAACAGATTTCACTTTGAATTGGGAAGTCTACTGGCTTGGGTAAAGCTTGTTCCTCTCTTTAAAGCTTTTAAACTCTTTACTTTTTAACTTGTAATAAATGTAAATTCCTCATGTAGTATAGAGTTCAGTCTTCGAGATTAAAACACAATAGGGCACACACGACTTTTCTTTCAAACAGTTTCCAAGTTTTAAAGTGGAATAAAACTTTATGTTCCCCTATAACGGTAAAGAATGAAGTTCAGACCTCTGTTTGGAATTGTAATTAGGCACACGCAATCAACTTTTGTTATAGATTTCACTCTGCTACTTGTAACTCGTATACAAACAAGGTTCAGTGTTCGGCAATGTTTAGGAAGCGTTCTCTCAGTTTAAATAGAGACACGTGACTGCTTCGTTATACAGCAAACATTCTTAGATACACCAACAATGGGGTTCAAGTACTTGAGCTTCTCAAGAATCTTCAGCGTTACACGCAAGTGCTATAATTCCATTGATGGGAAGACTTCTACTACAACAAACAGTTTTTCCTCGCATTAACTCTAACGCAAGTCAATTAGGAGCTGGCTACAGTTACCGGCAAGGCTCGCACTATGCACCTGAATGCCTTGCTTCACTCACCGGCTTCAGTGACACTGGTCCTGTGGGTTGCACTACTTCCCTGACTTCCTCCGCTGCTTCTTCTACTTCTGATTTGCTGAGGACCCACACCCTTCTCCAGCACATGTTTCTCTGGTCTGGCTACTTGATGTGGGAGTTTCCTTTTCTTGCGAGATCCCTGGCTTGCCTTCTGCTTCTGGCCTTAGTCTCCCGCACTTCCACATCTTTGTAATCAGTTCAATGCAGCTCACGTGGGGAAAACTCAGCCTCCTGCTCGTCTCCCGCTGCACAGCCTCTGCAATCGAACATTTCACAGAAAAGTACTCCCTCAGAGCTTGCAGGTGAAATTTTTCCAACCATGTGCTACTCCTCTGCTACTGCTACTACAGCCTGCCTTCCAGTCCATATTCCAGCTCCTCCTACTCCTGCTTTCTTGATGGGGCCTTGTATGCCTCCAAGCTTGTGTGACTGACTTTCAGTGTGAGCCATTAGCTTTAATTGCCTCACCGTGCAATGGCTACTAGGCCTAATTGGCTGACAACTACATCTGCATGCCTCTTCAATCCTCTTATTTGTCTCAGTCCCTCTAGGATTCTGGGACTTGTAGTTTGTTCTGCAAAAGATAGGTTTTTCAACTTCTACATTTCTTTTAAAGGTAGATGTTGTTCCCTTCATATTTTTAACAGAGGGGTTGTGTTGTGAGCTTTAACTTTTGCAGAGGAAGAAAGTGTAGAGAAGCCATCATCTATATGTCCCATTGCACTGTACCCTTGAGATTCAGGAAGGTGCTTAGTTTGGGATACCGAAAAGGATAGTTCTTTTGGTATAACATGCTCTAATTTTATAACCTTGGGGTTCACAACCCCAGATTTAACATAAGGTTTAGAGACATTACAATGACATTAAGCCATGATCTCGTAAGATCATTTAGAGGAAAAATACTGCGTCTCAACACCCTGGACCTTGTTTCCTCCCAGGGGATCCTCCCACAGTAGCCTACCTTGAGGGTCGGGATCAGGAAGCGTCTGCATTCCCCTGGCCAAATGCGAGGAGTCTTAAGGCAAGGTTTCAGTGAGGGATCTGTGGGATTCTTCACACTCCCCACAAGGCCTAAAGCCAACTTTGGATGTCTTTTTTGAACAAATGTAAGGATCTTGAGCTTCAATTGAATGTTAGAAAGATGAAGTTCATGGTCTTTAAGCCACAAATAAATGTTTTGCTGTCTCAAGAGCACCCAAAATTTTACATATGCGTCAAGTCCTATGCTGTAACGGGATCTTGAGCTGGGCACCTCGAAATGTTAGCAAGGGAAGTTGATTTGTCCTTAGCCTCAACATGAAATACCAGACCTCAAGATTGAGACACTAAACGTAGCACTTTGAATATCTGTGTGGATAACTGTAAATTGGAATAGACAACGTTGTATGATTTTCTTGGAATTCGGTTCCAAGAGAACGGCTGTTGGTCCTCACAGATAGACAAAGCTTGCACTCATTTGTGAAAGTACAGTGGGGCAACACATTCTTTGTCTGTGAAACATGGGAGAGGGGCTATCTCACCTGCACTTGAGATATATCGAAAGCAGGCGATCCCAGCGTCAGTCTATGGCACAGAGATTTGGGGATATGGTAGTGCCCGGACCCTTAGCAAAATTGAAAATATGCTCTTCTAAAAACTGCTTGTACTCCCACAAAGTTCCCTTGCAGTGTGATTACATCTGGAATATGACATCAGTCCGATTGAAGATTTACTCTCCTTTAAACCAGTGTTATACAGGCACGGAGGGATTAGAGAAGTGTTGAGACGGATTGAGACACCTTTTAAGTCTGGAGGGGGAAATGCATCCCGTCGGTAGCCCATGTGAAAGACCAATTGTTAGGGTTACATGAAAACAGACTGTGGGAGCAACCCCCTTCTCACTCCCCCGCAGCACAGATACATCTGCGTCTTTGAGGATTAAAAGAGCAGTAACTGTGAGGACAAGATAGACAATGATGGAGGCAGCAAATAAGATTGACTTGGGTACAGATTATCTGCTGTGTAAAATGGATTTTGGTTTTGATCGCTACTTTGACTTTATACATCCAGGATAGGGACATTAACATTAGCTTCTTTCACAAACTCTTTGGCTCCGGTGGGCTGTGTACTTTCCCTCTTTGTCGGTTAGCAAATTTAAAGTATTGAGATGCTGAAATTTAAAAGCATTACTTGGGTCATCTGGCTTTCAAACAACTGCTGAAGCACTGAGATTTTGTAGAGGCTTAACTGAGCGTCCCACAGTATTCACAGTAGCCTGTTACGGCCACAGGGCTTGGTTGCTTAGATCGAAAGCACTGGTAGTAACTAATAATGAAGACGGCAAGCTTGATTTTCCGTTTTGACTTCACAGGGCTTGGTTGCATAGATGATAGATGGAAAGCTCTGGTAGTGACTAATAATGAAAACCGAAAACCTGATTTTCCGTTTTGACTTCACAGAGCTTGGTTGCACAGATGGAAAGCACTGGTAGTGACTAATAATGAAGATGTCAAGCTTGATCTTCCGTTTTGACTTCACAGGGCTTGGTTGCATAGATGGAAAGCACTGGTAGTGACTAATAATGAAGATGTCAAGCTTGATTTTCCTTTTTGAGTTCACAGAGCTTGGTTGCATAGATGGAAAGCAATGGTAGTGACTAATAATGAAGATGTCAAGCTTGATTTTCCTTTTTGACTTTGCTGTAAGGTCTTATAGTTGATCAACAGGGTTAATTGAGGCTGTGAGTTAGCTCTCCCCTTTGTACCATATGTTGTTACATCATTTGGTTCTAAGTCATTTTAAGTGTTTTAAAAAGATGAATTTACTGCAAATTTTATGTAAATTGTGTCTTATTTTCTTATCATGTATTCACATCAATTCTGTATGTTTTTTTAAATGTGTGTATAACTTAATAGTTGTATACCAAATAAAGTACTGATGATGATGATGATAAGGACGTAGTGTTGTCAAGTTGATTTAAAAGGGGAGCAATTCTCAGGTGTCATTAAAGTGTGCGTTATTTTAGCCCTTGAAAGCCAAATGTTAACATATTTGTGCCAACTAGAGTTGAAAAGATGGTCAAATGCCTAAATTGTAGACAGTACTCCAATCATAGCTCAACTACAAAGTGTGATCCAGGGCACATCTTTTTTTCCACACTCTTGTGAGGTGCCAGAGGAAGAACCCCGCCCCACCTTCCCTTTCATAAGGCCTGGCCCACTCTCAGGCTGTTGGAGACCCTTTGCACTGATCAGCAAGAAGCCCAGAGCTGGGCCTATACACCACGCAGAAACAATGGGACAAAACACTGTGATGGTTTCCCTTCTTGTGGAGATGTTTTGTGGGGATTTGACCCTTTGTCGCGCAGGCTGACCACAGATGTTTGAGACACGCGCTTAACATGCTGTGCAGACCTCCCGGTATATATGAAATACCGGGTCTGCGGTACAAAGTGCAAGCTGTGCGCATCGGAGCACTGTGTTTTGCTTCAATTTTAAGTCTTCACTGAACTTTTTCTAAGAAATTATTTCTGGCCTTGACCACATGGTCAGCGAATTACAGAGCGCGGAGGCGGCGAAGGAAATCATTTGACACCCATGACCCATGGCTATTGTGCTGGTTGTGGACCTAAATACTGAGTGATGGAAAGAAGTATGGATGGCTAGATGCGTGAAGGCTTGTGGGGACCCATTTCAAAATGATGTTTGGACTCTCTCTTGCCAGTGTGTGATAAGCTGCACCTTTTATAGAGGTCTGGCTGGGATTTCTTTTAAATGTTTTTTTTTATTGTGTTATAATCAAAAATTTGATTTTTCACAAAAAGAGACGATATCAAAAGAAGAAGAAAATCTAAAAGAAGAAAGAATAGAAGAATCTTGTAATTATTGATGAAACAATTCATGCGATTTTTTTTTTTATTTAAAAAACTGGAAAACAACGATTACATTTATCGTCAATGCCATCTCTTGCACAGTGATCAGTCTGTTCCAAAACATCTGTGATGAAAGACCTGTCTCTAGAACTGAATTAGAGATGAATGTTCCCAAGTGTTTTTTCCTGGCGTTTAAAGTACCTTTGCAGTGTCTCAGAAGATGCTCCAATGTCTGATGTTTTAAGACTCTGCAGCCTGAGCATAAGTATCTGCCGCTTTTTTCTTGACCCCTTGTAACTTGAACAGCTCCTGTGTGAACTAGACTGAGCCACACTCTAAGAAAATTATGCCTTATTTTGTGATCTGGAAATCTTATTAGATATCTCAGCAGAGAACCCAATTTTTTTCATATAGTGGTGCAGAGGTTGAGGAGGAAGATGCTCTCCTATCCCCTATTGTCTTAATCCAATCTGCTGTTTCCATCTGTTTCTTTGTCTTCATCGGGTTTGACACCAGGAGATCTTCGTCACTATAGCAATTTGCCAAAGTCTCTTTTACCTGATTTTTGAGTTTGAGCAGGATTGGCGGGTGCTGTTCCAGATGCTTTTTAAGATCTTCATAGAGTGAATTTCGTAAAGGAGCTATAATGAGTCTGTATAGAAAAAGCAATTTCCAGTCAATTTGTGATTTAAAAGATTTTAAACCCAACTTAAAGCGAGGGCGACAAATTGGTAGGCTTTTAGGGAGATTTAGAATTTTTTTCCAAATTGATGTTTTGATTTCATCCCAGTCCAAGTCCCAGGGCAAGGGTTTGGCCTCTATTCCATATAGAAGAGTTGAAATGATCTTTGCTTTGTAATATTTCAACGCTGGAATTAGTTAGAATTTACAATATTGGCCAACAATTCTTTGCAGTTGCGCTGTTAGCTGTTTAGTCGCACATATAATGTCAGATAGTATTTGTGCCCTTCTTGGTTTGGCATACAATGTGAATCCTAAGTACTTGATCACATCTACCACAGGGATGATATGGCCCTCTATCTTCCAAGGGAATCGGTCAGCATTTCCGCTGCCGCCGAAGACGACTATTTTTGATTTATTTGGGCTGACTATAAAATCATTTTATTTCATGCAGGTTTCAAGGGCAGACAACATCCTTTGCAGGCCCACCAGTGTTTTATCTAAGAGCACCATGTCATCGGCATACATGAGCCATTTGATTGCTTCCTGCCCCACTTTCGCACTTACTATTCCTGCTGAATCTACTTCCTCACATAAATTGGCAAGATACAAGTCAAAGAGGAATAGTGCCACCATGCAGCCCTGCCTTACTCATCTCTTCACCTGGATTTCATCTGACAGAAGGCCTTCTCAATTCATCCTTACAACTGCTGTGTTATTGTCATGAAGCGCTGTTAGAATATTTATTAAATGCCTAGGCACATCCTTTGCAGTGAGCTTCAGTCAGAGTCTTTCTCTGTCGACTAAATCAAAGGCACTGGATAAGTCAATGAATGCTGTGAATATCTTTGGTGGTTTTGTTGTTACTTTCCCATAACAGATAGTTGCCAGAGTGATACCATTCATGCCTGTTGAGTAACCCCTTCTAAAGCCGGTCTGTTGTTTTGGTATGACATTCTTCACTTTATCCCATTTCTCCAGTTCCTTCAATAGGAGCCACGCAAAAATCTTACCTTCAATATCCAGTAGTGTAATGGGCCTATAGTTACTGGTATCTTTTCGGTCGCCCTTTTTGTAAATCAGTATTATTAGAGCAGTCTTCCAAGATTGTGGAATGATTTTAGTCCTCATAATTTCACGGAAGAGTTGGCACAGTATTCTCACTCACAGATATGGATTTGCTTTTTAAACCTGATAGGTGAGTCCGCTAGGTCCTGCGGCTCTAGAGGAGGACGATTTATTAATTAACTTGAGTACTTCCTCCTCTGTGATTTCAAATGTCCATGATGAGTCTGAGGGGATGAACAAGGGGCCTTTGTCTGACTTCGAATATTTTTCTGAAAAATGGCTAATCTATTCGGATTCCGGCACACAGTTTGTTTGGGTCGCCTCTTGATCGTGACCTTGAGAATTTATCAGGGACCAGAAATTGCGGGAGTTGTTGTCTGACAGTATTCTTAACATGGATTCTCCATCCTGCTGCAGGCGTTTAAGACGCCGCTGTCTGGATCAGTTTTTATGAGTTTTTAATATGTTTTATTTCCTTCCATAGGGTGGAGCTGTCCAGTATATCTTTCTTTGCTATTGCGATGGAGCGACGAGTTTCCCGCTTTTTCCTCATGGAGTCTTCGTCAAATGCATGTTTATTTTTTTTTTGTTTTTTGGAGGAGTACGATTTGAGGTTCATCTATTGTCCAAAGAAAATTGTGAAAGTGCTGCGGATGACAATTTCCTTCCCAGAATTCGGGACCTGAGGCTATATCATTGTGTGTAAGTTCCTTGTTCAACCAATGGCCTTCATTTCTGTATTTCGACCCTCTATTCCTTTGATTGTTTACCTTTAAGCTATTTTGCCATACTGCTGCTTTTAGTTTGGAATTCCAGCAGAATGAAGCCTTTAGCTTTCGATGATCACTAGAATTGGAGTCACCCACTACTAACTCGTCGCACAGATGAAATAGACTGGAAGATACGACAATGTAATCCAGGGTGGATCTAGTGTTCTTGCGTGACCAGGTGTATACTGGTGGCACATCTCCTTTTACGTTTCCATTCAGAAATCTTAAGTCCCATTGTTTGAGGAAAGAGCACCATTTTATGCCATTTGCACTTATTGTTCTTACTTTGTGCAAGTGACTCCCTGAATTGTATTGAACGCACTGAGAATTTAGATCCCTTGCGACCAAAATACATGAGTCCGGATAAGTGGCTTTAAAGGAATGGTTCGGTCAGAAATATTGTTGTCCCATGTGCTTTTAATCTTAATTCGATTGATCGTACAAACATTTCATATGCACCTTACCCGAGTTTTTGTCTCATGAACACAAGCAAAATCAGGCAGCAGGGCGCGGCCATCTTGTGATAATCTTATCACTTGCTGCATCGCCCTGGGTGACCTGCGTTTGCGGCACTAAATCATATCCCCCGCCCCTGAGCCTGACATCACCAAATCATTTATATTCTCCGCCTCTCTCCGTGACGTTGGTGGGCAGCGTGGCCAAACGCGCCCAGTCGTCACCTACGTGCCTAGACGCGGAACCCGGAAAACACACATCATCTCACAGCACGGCACATCACAATTAGGAATATGAAACGGTACTTTAAGTGGAAACAACAAGACTGTACAATTGGTAAAGTACATTTATTTCACATTAAATGTTTCGATAACAATCGGCGTGTGACCGAATCAATTAAAATAGAACTTTTTTTCTTTGCCGGTACCGCGTACAGACAGATTGGACCTTGTCTTTTGTTTAATAAATCTGCAAATGTTTATCGTGAGTCACGCGCTGTTCCTTTTGGGTACACAGGGTGTTAGTTTTGGGTAATAAATCTGCAAATGTTTATTGTGAGTCGCGCGCTGTTCCTTTTGGGTACACAGGGTGTTCGGTTTGGGTAATCGAAGCACTTCGGTCGCACGGTGAGTTGCAAGGCTGGTGCTTCAACTTGGCACTAGACCATGTAAAGTTTATGTTGCTCCAAATTGCCAGTACTGCGTACGGACAAATTGGACCTTACCTGTCGTCCCAAAATACGGTCAAGTAGATCCAGCGATTGACATGTAGCTGCAGCTGGCAGTTGAAGAAGCCGTCGGTCGGGTTCTGGAATAGATGACAATCGCAGAATGGCACGATGTAACTGTTTGCAAAAGATAAAAATTGAAAAGTGTCTCAGTAGCTGATCTTTATTACAATTATTCATTTCCTTTATTAGCGCAGAGGTGACACAATGTGAACCCAGAAAATACAACGTGGAATATCATAGTACTCTGCTATTTGCTTCCGCAGATAGTGCGAATGAGAATGTTGAGCTCTAAACGTAATGCGTAAACTGGGGCAATAATTCGAGGTGCAAAAACAATGTAATGATTTATTAGCATTGAGCCAGGGAGAAACGAGTGGTGGTCTACATGCCTCTCGATGCTGGCCTGCCCCTGTTGCCCGGAAGATAGAAGTACTAGCACTTCAATGCAATATGCCAAACAGAACGAACAAGTACAATGTCACCCATCAGTAACGGTCAGGTATTCTTATTTCGATTAGATGTGGTATGAAATCGTCTAAAGAGAAACTTACATTATATTCGCAATTTCCATTCTCTATGCGTGACCGTGATGCAGAATCCTCCGTTCGTGTCAATGTTTTCTCATAAACTGAACTTGCATGTAACTAGGTGCAGTTTCGGAATGGGCAACCTAATCATATCATACGTTATTACACCCCCCTTCAATTCAATCCCTTTCGGAATGGTCCCTGCCTCTCAAGGTCAAAAAACAATAGAACCTTATACTGTGCGAGGGACGCGTGGGGCCTCACAGCTCCCAAGCCGAAATTCAAAGCTGGTGACCTTCGCTCAAAACGAACGTACATTCTTACTTTGCAACATCCCGTGTCAACGCATCCATGATAAAATGAATTTTGAAACACGGGCTCAGGAAATAGGGGGCCGCTCGTTGTTTGTGGCGCTGCTCAGCTGTAGGTGAAATTTGCCAATAAGGCCACCACTGCTTATTTCATGGCCTCCTACCCCATGGCATGTTTTCCCAGTCGGTACTTCTTGAGTGCCTAGAATGTTTTGTGGCCTATGTCTAATCCCTTTTGTAGGTCCAGCAGCTATTCAGCTTTTTGCGGAACTTTATTGCAAGTCACCTGTCAAAACCCAAATATTCTTACACACTGTTACCCATTGTTCATTAACACGAAAAATGAAGGTTCCACAGTATCTCAACTAAACTGTGAAATGTGAAAGCAATCGTAATAATTGTAATATATTTTCAAGATAAAGGACTGAGATGATAGATTTCAAAAGACAAAAGGCATACTTTATTTATACAGATTATAGAAACATTTTTTTGCAAAAATAAAAACAGACGGTAATCATTTCAACCGGGATTTGAACGATTTAACAAGCTCTGCTTTGGGTGGACATGGTACGCTGGCAATGTTTTTTGGCAATGTATGTGTGCTCTGAACAGATTTGTGCGCGATTCCATGAGTATGCATCTCGACGACATTAACAATGAGATCTTTCACAAAATCGAATTCCATTTGATCATATACTGGCTTCACCACCCATTTTTTGCTTCTTTTTGTAAAGGCCATATTGTAGCGAAGCATCCCTAAGTTTCCTGCAGTCCTAGATTGTTCCCGGCCCACATTCTTGTTATGCGTTAATACCTCTAGTAAAGTCCTACATTTCATCCCCTGCATGCCAAAATGCAATCTTTTTGGCCTTTACTTTAGGCACATATTGTGGAACACCTCCAAATCTCCTGTGTGACAGAATTCTGTGAGTCCCTTCAGATCTCTTGATAGAGTTTTATCAAACACAATCTTCTCAAGGGCTTTGTGTGTAGGTGAAGATGGTATCAACCACTTCCTCTTCCGTGCCTGCTGTAAGGACAAAGGGCCATGTTCACATTGGTGGAAATGTTGGTTTTCTGTCCAGTGGTGAACGTTGGAAGAGTGGTGCATCAGTGAGCGCCTTTTTTCCAATAGAATTTCCACAGACCCATCACATGTTTTGGAGCTCCACCAAAGATGGTTGCTGAAAGACTGGGACCATTGCAAAATACTTTCAAAACCTTTTTTTCCCCTGCAGCCGAGATTTCTTTATTAATTGATTTGGCAACATGCCATACATCAAATTGATGTTTAATATTTGGATACTGCTCTCTCATTGTCATGTCCGTCCATGGCTATGAGGCCAATTTGCATTCCCCTCGATTGTAGATCTTCCAATGATTTTATAAACCAAGTTTCTCCATGGCCACTGAGGATTTACATTGGGACACCTGCACGACCACCGAACTCACAATTTTCTTACTTTCCATGTCCTGAAGATGGTAGGTGCAGTACTTAGCAGAAAATCCGGGGCTGTCTCACTGTCTATCGCCGGCTAGCCTGAACTGTTTGTCAGGGAATGTACTTTGAATAGGTTCAATTTTCCAAGCTTCACTAATGGCAGGGAATAGATAATCACGTTGGTATTTGTAGTATTGTGTTTTAGAAATGAAATGTAGTCCCACAAACTGAAAGAAACTCAATAACTTTGTGAAACTAAAGCCACTGAAAAGTAAAGCTGCTGCACTTAGTAGATTGCCAGCTGACAGTTTCCCCAGCATCGGTTGAGCGGACCATGAAAATGCTTTATGTGACTTTTCACAGGTGGCATGTATTTTCAGGTTACTGCCTTGTGTTAGACGAGTCACGCTTACCAATGGCTTTCCACATACTTCCCCTCCCACTGAATGCACACAGTTCAGCATCTTTATAATCTCCATCAAGCTGCTGTCAAATACTATGTATTTGGCCTCTTTTATTATACTGTAATCTGGCAACACTGTTGTTTCGGTCTCAACCGTTGTGGACATATCAACCAAACCGGAAATACTATAGTCGATATCTTTGTCTGGTTCATCGGTCAATAGTGTTGATGCTTCAGTTTCTGTCATTTCAACATCTGTTACTTGACGATGGATAGGAGAAAACATCAATGTGGACTGTTTTTTGGGAGTCATTTTTTTGGCGGGTGTCGATTGTGTCAAGTGTTCATCGAGTAATGTAAAACTATCTTCTATAAATTCAATTGCATCTTCCTCTGGCGGAGCGGGCGCATTGTAGCAATGGTCCAAGAACACTTTGCTGGAATCGCCGGTCTTATTAAATTCATTTTCTGGCCATTGGACATAGGCATCTCGAGTGTGAACACGATGCACCTCAATGAATAGTTCCTCCATGGTGAAAACAGTTTGGCAAGCAGCATCTGTCATTTGTATCGCTCTGTGTCTGCATAGTCCGTACTCAATTGGGCAACTACAGGACAGATAGGAAAAGGGATGTTCCGTCTAAATCCAACATACAGTGTTGTACAATTGACATAAGAAAAAGCATATAATGAAGGCCTTAGCACAAAACTTTTGCCAACAATAGAAAGTGTTTATAACTAGCCTTATTTTTCTTTCTTTTCTTTGAAAGCTTCTTTAATCTAACATCAGCAAATTGGCAGACCGACTCTGATACACGTTCCTCCGGTTCAATATACATCCCTACAAAAAATAGTATCCATTTAAAATCAGTCATTGGCATTACACATCTAATTAGACCGACTTTCTTTTATTCGATGGTACTGTCAATGCATATACCTCTGGCTATGGAGCAACTGTATGGTCTGTTTCCGGAACAACCACAATGGATAATGTAATTGTATCAGACGTTGCAGCATCTCCCTGAAACACAGTACTTGCATTAGTAAGGTCAAAAAGATTGGAAACGGGACAAAGACGACAAAGGTACATATCAACAGTAAAGTGGTAAAGAAACATTGTGCAATGCAATGATACACTGCGAAAATATGAACAGATTATCTCATCCTATTGAGCTATGATGACCAATACCCCTGACACCGGATCTACTACGAGGGGTGTTCGGATTGTAGTAGACGCTTCAACACCTCCCTGAAACACAGTACTTTCATTAGTGAGGTTGAAAAGATTGGAAACGGTACACACAATTTGGAAAGACAACAAAGGTACTTATCAACAGTAAAGTGGTAAAGAAACAGTGTGCGATGCAATGATACGTTGCGAAAATATGATCAGATTATCTCGTCCTATTGAGCTATGAAGACCCATACCTCTCACACCGGATCTACTATGAGAGGTGTTCGGATTGTAGTGGGGGCGCTTCAGCATCTCCCTGAAACACAGTACTTTTAGTGAGGTCGAAAAGATTGGAAACGGGATGCACAATTTGGAAAGACGACAAAGGTACTTATCAACAGTAAAGTGGTAAAGAAACATTGTGTAATGCAATGATACGTTGCAATAATATGATCACATTATCTAGAATTCCATACATAAAACCAGTCTGGAACAGAATAGCTAGGTAAGATTACCTGAAACGCGCTCGAAGTGGTTGATGACTCCAGGCAACACGTGGATGTTGAATCTTGTTCCTTCATATTCGGTGGATAGTAAGGGAATGGTAAAGGGAAAGTATTATTTGATTTAGAAATTCAAACATTACAAAATGCCATGTAAGGAGACTGAATACTAGAAAATTACACTTATTGAAATGCATAATATAGCATAGTTATCCGTCCCCATAAATCATTTTTCTATGTGGGTTATACAAAACAAGGACTGATTAGCAAAAAAGTCATTATTTCAGCAGCTATTCAATCACATAAATATGGAAAGTACTATAAGTGACATTTACGCCGAAAATACAGGCGTAAAGCTAAATCCTGCAGCGTGACTCACCTGTGGCAGCATTTTCATGCGTAAAGTCGGAATAGCGTTTGGGAGCAATTTCCGAGTTGCTCTCGGTTGATTCCTCTTTGTGTACAAGGATGTGTCGTATATATCCGGTGAGAAGTACAGGCTGCAGATGTGGTATCGATGACCCCTCTTGTCCTCCAAGACTTGGTTGACTCTATTTTCAAGGTCTTCCAGTGGATATCTGCAACATCTGACCCATTCTCTTATTCGATCAACAGTCTTAGGGAATACATGCATTGTAATGCCTTCAGATTTGTCATGGGTCTTCGAAGGCCAACCGAAAATAGAACATGCAGGCATTGTTGTAAATTCTGCTAAATAAAGGCCAACCTTATTAGAAAATGATTTTGCATAAGCATGTGAGAAAGAATGAATTGGACCATACATTGTTCGATGCACGCTTTCTTTTCGGCACCACAGCAAAACCAGTGCAGCGTGTGCGGCTGTATAATAGGATACATATCACAAACGATTCATTGATGTGTTGAAAATCAGAACATGTTATTCGTCCCTTGAATGTTCTATCATGCACAAAAATGAAACATGCTTATACTATAGGCACGGGCCGCGAAGGATGCAATACGATTCCAATTGACAAAGATAAAAATTGATATACCGATAACATAACAAAAGAAACTCAAGTCAATAGCAATGATACAAATTAACATAGCACTACGGAGTTAGATACTTCAGAATAGATATAAATTTACAAATGAAGGAGATATGATTAGGATACATGCTCTTACCTTGACCAACAAACAGTTGGATTCAGCAAGCAGAGTAATTAGTGGTAGGAGAACAGAGAGATGTTCACAGGTAGCACACTGACGAGTTCACTCGAAACTGTCACAGAGTAGCACGTTCACGAGTTGACTTGCAGTGCTCAAGGATGTTCTCATGGTAAATATCCAGTGGTTTATAAAGAATAACAAAAAGGGGTGTGTTTGTGAATGAATGATGCGTATATGTTGTGGCATTATGTACATTGCAGGGGCGCAGCCTGCTTCAGGTGAGGCCTGCCTGGAGACAAAGGGGTGTGAAGAGGCCATGTGAGCAATGGCCCCTGGGCGTGGGATACCTTTTGAAGTGTACATGCTGTTTGGCACCTTGCCCCTTTGCACCCCTGACAGCACCCCATGGCAGCGCACATCCACTGGCATGAACTGCCTTTGATAGTATCTACCTCCTAGTCAAGGATTCAACACCATCTTAGTAGTTGTAGACTTGTTCTGTAAAATGGCACACTTTATTCCTTTTAAGGGTCTTCCAAATGCATCCAATTTAGCAAAAGTATTCCTGGAGGAAATTGTACGGCTACATGGCTTTCCATCAGTCTTGATCTCAGAACGAGGTAGTCAGTTTGTATCCAACTTCTGGAGGAAATGCTGTTCAATGGCCCAAATTGACATTCGACTATCCACAAGTCACCATCCTCAAACAGATGGCCAAACAGAAAGAACAAACCAAACCCCCGAGCAATACTTACGTTGCATGTTACATCAAGTGGAAAGAAATTGGAAGGACTTGTTATGGATAGCTGAATATGCCTATAATAATTCTTTACACACCAGCACTGGACAAACCCCTTTCTACACTATATATGGTAGACATCCATGTACTTCAGAATTGAATCTCCCAACCCTTTTGGAAAGGCCAGCGGTTAAAACCCTACATACGACTATTTCCCAGGCCTTCAAAGAAGCAGCAGAACATTTACTCCAAGCCAAGAACAGACAACAGAAATGTGCTGACCAACATCATAGTAAAGCCCCTGACTATCAAATTGGAGACCAGGTCTGGTTAGTATCAAAATATATGCCCATAAAAGGGACTCAGACCTTTCCACCCCGATATCTGGGACCTTATTCTATTGAATCCATAATAAATCCAGTGGCAGTTAAATTAGCCCCACCACCCACTATGCAGATTCATCCTGTGTTTCACGTATCACTCCTGAAATCTGTACAACCCGGTACTCGGGTTACAACACCACCAAAACCAGTATTAGTTGACGGAGAACCAGAGTCTGAAGTAAAGGATATCCTAGACTCAAAATACACCAGATACAAACTATACTACTTAGCTGATTGGAAGGGATACGGCCCTCAAGACAGATCATGGGAGCCTAGTGAATACATCCATGACCTCGTTTAATTAAAACGTTCCATCAGAATTACCCAGCCAAGCCAGGACCAGGCAGAAGTGCCACTTTGAGAGGGGCCTTGGGGGGGGGGGAGTGCTGTCATGACCCTTGCCCCTGGCCCTCACTGGTAAGTCAGCCTTCCAGTTAGGACCAGGTGAAAGGCCTTAAAACCTTCAGCGCCAGGCTCATACCCATCATGAAGACCAACATTAGAATGGGACTATTTACTTGTGACTATTTAACTTAGGGGGGGTTCAGCCAACATGGAGGCACAGACATAGCTCAGTTACAAGGAACTGAGCTATGCGGTCTAGTCTTTTAGGTGTGGCAGGCCTGGACTACTTTGGGTGTGGCAGGCCTGGAACTGTTTTACCTGGGCTACTTTACCTGAGACTATTTAAACCACACCCAAACAGCAGAACATGCTTTGCGTTATTCTGCTGTGGGCAGCGTAACGCTCACCGTGTCCAGTTCTTTGATGCCAGCTTACCTGAAACCAAGGACCTGCAGAGAGAAAGAACACTACGAAACTTACCTGGAACAGTATCCTGTCTTCAATCCATCACCGACTTCAGTTCCACTCAACTGAAGGTACGAACTCCATCATCTGGCACCGCATGCATCCTGGAATACCATAACCTGGAAAGAGGAGAAAGAAAGACAGCATTAGTAAGCGTTTACTCACGTTTCCTTCCGAATGAAGAAAGCCACACAATTCTTACCTGGGTAGTCATCTTCTGGTCAGTATCATTGCTGGAACATTACGGTGCTCGGCAAGGAACATCGTAACCTGCAAGGAGAGAAAAGACACAGGTTAGCAATATAAAAGTTGAAACAGCGCCGTGCATCGTGCATTACTCACCGGACAGCATCGCGCACACCGCGCTTTCGCCTACCGGCCCATGCTCATCTTCAAACTGCATAACAACTCCAAAATACCTTTCCATACCTAAACGGAAAGAAGCAAGACATTATTATTTGAACGAAGAGGAACATAAGAACTGGATATAAAGACTGTAAAGCAGCAAACCTACGGAGTCGCAGCAGGCCTGAATTCCCACAGGGGGGGCTTGCACCAGTTTAGTAACTTGGTTGCTGCTCGCCCCCCACATCTACGTGCCACGAGCAGCAGGACGGAGAATCCACCTTCTACAATATTAAGGTGAGCAGAGGGCCCAAAGGGGAGGAAGGAGTTGAGGCCAAGGGAGGTGAGAAAACATAAAGACAATCTGATATTGAATCCAGCTCTCCTATATTGCAGACCCTTCTTTAACCAGAGGCCTTACCAAGGGACCGGGAGAGGGTTCGAGAGTGCAAATCATCCAACCAGGGCTGGGTGGCATCCCTGTGGATACCAGGTGAGCGTAACACTTCTCCCTTTCCCTCTTCCCCACACTTGCGTGATCTTAATGACACAAGGCCTAGTATGATCATTATTTTGTCATCCCTTTGTTTCCCCCTCCTTGTCTTGTCGTGCCTAGAAACACTTGTGTACATGTGCGTTATGAATACCACATAACATATCATATCATATGGGCCTGGCTGGCACAGCGGTATGTGGGGGTCTTGCGATGAAAGCATAGGAGGGCTGTAACTCTGATGTGTGGGGTGTTGGTGCTGAGGGGTCATGCTATCTGTATCATGGAATTGTAACTTCTGGGGGGTTCTCTGCCCACTTCTCATGGCCTTACAGAGCACATTCTTTCTGCAAGGCCTACAAACTCGGAGACAATGGCAGGCGTGTGGTGGGGGTTATGGCTGTGTGTGCAGTGCAAATCTGTTACTAACACATTTGGTGCTTTTTGCCATGCTTGGACCTACGTACCAAAATGGCTGCCAATAACTAAGATGTCTCTACTATATAGCTCTTCAGTCATGCACTATGTGATCATACACTCTCATGTGTGTACACTCCCCCCTCTGCTCCCTCAGTGTGCAGTTTACAGTTTGTTTCTCATTCAGAATTGCTTAGGGGGGTGGAAAGAACGTCTCGCCTTCCCAACATGGCCCATGTTCACAAGTAATGTATCTAAATAATAAAGAAAATGCCTAACTGTCCTTATGCTAAGGGTATCCCTACCTAACGTAACTAAACGAGGGTGCTAGTCCAAAGTAAATATTATGTCCTCTGTTCAAAGAGCTAAGCTACTCTGGCCCTACCACTACGTCAAAACAACAAAAAGACTAGGAGAATGATTCGCTTCTCCGGGAATGCTTTTCAGCGCAGTTCCTTCTGATAAGGTATCTTCAAATAGTCTCTGGCTATTCCTTTTGATAGCTCTTTCAGTTCCTTCCAGGGATCTTCCCAAGACCTTGTAGACTTGCTCTCTGCACTGCTTCAGACTCTTTTTCTTCACGCTGAGAAATGTAGAGGCAGTCTCTCTTTGACTCTTGTTTATTCCGTATTCTTGTTCTTCTCTAAGGAAACTATGATGTGCTCCTGTATGATTCCCACACTTTTGGTAATCTTTCCATCTACTGGGACGAGTATGCTGGTTTTCGGAATGATCCTCGCTCATCTTATATATTGGCCTGTCACTGGTGACGAGTATCCAGGGTCCAACAGTGATCTTCACTCTTCTTATATATTTGTCCCTCACTGGGACGAGTAGGCAGGGTTTCAGAAGGATTTTTACTTTCCTGATACCTTTGCCACTCACTGGGACGAGTATGTAGGGTCCCTGAGTGATTCTTTATGCCTCGCTTCCTGGGTCTCCTGTTCTCCCCTTTACCTGTGGCGTCAGGGTTCTGCATCATTGTTTCATTGTTTATAGTGTTTCTTTCCTCTTTCCCATACTCGGTCAGGATGGTTTCTCTTTCTCGCTCTGTCTCGGCGGAATCAGCGACAGAAGCGCATTCTCCTAGTTTCCCATCTATGCCACCACCTCCTTACTTTGGGTTCTCTGATTGCGCTCATCTTCCATGTACAGAGCACCTCAGGTCTGTTCCTGGCATGCGGCTTCTCTAGCACAGTGACAGGATGGCTCTCCTTCGGCCCTACTTAAATGTCCTTCCACTATTACCGACTGTGAGAAACCTGAGGGTATTCTCAGTCCTACTCCCCTTGCATCCTCTACAAACGTGGCCAGGGAAATGCCGTCGCTTTTGGATCCTGACCCTGGGGGCGTAGAAGCCAGAGAGGATCACCTCAGTGGAAAGTCCTTGAAGAATGAGAGTGGGGATTGGGAGTGGGGTGCCCTCAGGTGAGACATGGTATCCCCTATTGGACAAAGAAGATGTGTGCAATGTGTTGTGAAGATCAGATGTTAAGCAAGAATTGATGTAGTAACACTGTGTGAGACTACACAACACTTGTCCACTTGGTATTATGTGACCCACCTTTTGGTACAGGCCTATCACAAGAGGGGCACATGTGAGCTGTAGAGCTGTAGCAATGAAATTTGCGAATACAAGTAGCCAAGTAACACTTATACTCAAGGTTTCAGTTATAAATAGTTATTTCTTTAACATCAATTTTTAAATAAGCGTTATTTAAAAAGGGCAATATATGTAACAATTGAATATACTTTAAAATACTTTTCCAGAATCAGCATATGTTTAGTGGATACTCTTTAGAGATGCTTTTTACACACTTCCTACCCCCCCGGAGGTGACTTCATTCACAAGCACAATAATGGCATTTATCTATCACTAGTACACCTTGCAGAATCTGAGGTTGCAGAAAGGAAAGGTGAAAGGAAGGAAAAAGGTTAAACAGGTTCTCAGGGAATGTGAGTAAACTTAAATATTCCAATGAAGTCTAGACAAAACATTTCCCAGCAATAACAGTCTAAAAACAAGTTATCACCTCCGAGGGACAGAAATGCTCAATGTCAACGGAACAGAAGAGTCTGCAGGGAGCCAGGACAGCCAAAGTCAATTGGAGCACAGCTAATAAAAGTCTTGCACAACGTTAGATTGTTGTGTTGAAATCACAGCAGCAGGCTTCACCAGGCAATTCAAAGGTCCAGGAGGACGCAGCAAGCTTCGTTCACGGTTTCTTCATAGGGTGTTCTTCCCACTGGTCGACTCTGCCTTTAGAAACCCTGGCCTTTTAAGCAGGTTTCTCCCTTTCATGCACAGCCTAGGCTGTCAATCACACAGCAGGATGGCTGTCCTGAAAGAACGGCCATCCAGCCAATTAGGACTGGTTGCATTCATGCACTTCTAGAGATAAAGGACAGGGGATTGATGTAGTAACACTGTGCGAGACTACACAACACTTGTCCACTTGGTCTTAGGTATAGGGCTGTACTACACAAGTTGGTAGTGTGCCTGAGCAGCCAGGCCTATCTCAAAAGGGGCACATGTGAGCTACAGAGCTGTAGCAATGAAATTCGCGAATACAAGTAGCCAAGTAACACTTATACTCAAGGTTTCAGTTATAAATAGTTATTTCTTTAACATCCATTTTTAAATAAGCGTTCTTTAAAAAGGGCAATGTATGTAACAATCGAATATACTTTAAAATACTTTTCCAGAATCAGCATATGTTTAGTGGATGCTCTTTAGAGATGCTTTTTACATACTTCCTACACCCAGAGTTGACTTCATTCACAAGGACAATAATGGCATTTATATATCACTAGTAAACCTTGCGGGATCTAAGGTTGCAGAAAACAAAGGTGAAAGGAAGGAAAAAGGTTAAACAGGTTCTCAGGGCATGTGAGTAAACTTAAATATGCCAATGAAGTCTAGACAAAACATTTCCCAGCAATAGCAGTCTAAAAACAAGTTATCACCTCTGAGGGACAGAAAATATCAGTCAATGAACCAGAAGAGTCTGCAGGGAGCCAGGACAGCCAAAGTCAATTGGAGCACAGTCTATGGAGCTGAGGCACTTCGTAGTTAATAAAAGTCTTGCACAAAGTTAGAGAATTGTGTAGAAATCACTTGCAGGGTCACAAGCTGTTACACTTGTGGAAAGTAGAGTTGAAATCAAATCTAACAAAAGTGGCCACTGCAAGTCTCAACTGAGAAGAGCAAAGCTACAGAGACTGAGGTAAGTACTACAAGTCTGAACAGTACCTTTAGTTTGAAGAACAGTGGTCCAGCTGGATTCTGTCCTGTTGCAGAGATGCAGATCCTGGTTTCCTGAGCCTGAGTCGTGGGGACAAGAGGGAGGACCTCTGGGGCAGCAATTTGGATATTGTCGGCAGCTATGGGCTCTTTTCGGATCAGCGACAATTCATGGTTTCAGCGCACGGTAAACAGCACCACCGCAGATCTTGGATACCGGTTGGGCTTCCTTCACTCCTTGAGTCATGCACTCTGATGAGGGGACTTGAACTCTGGTCGTCCCACTTCTGAAGGGTCCTTAGTAGACTCCTGGAGCTTCTGGCTTGATTGCAGGCGTTGCACTCGACTATGGATTTCTCAACCACTGGCACTCGGTTCCTTCAGCAGCAAACAAGTACTGCCAGTCGGGGAAGATGATCCAGTGGAGTTCGTCTCAGGTTTAGTTGGTCCCACTAACCCAAGAGAAGAAGTCATCCCTTCCGGAGCTTCTATTGTCGATCAGAAAAGGGAGTTTCAGCACAGCAGCAGGGCTTCACCAGGCAATTCAAAAGTCCAGGAGGACATAGCAAGATATTTTCATGGTTTCTTCATAGGGTGTTCTTCCCAGTGGTCGACTCTGCCTCTAGAAACCCTGGCCTTTTGGGCAGGTTTCTCCCTTTCATGCACAGCCTAGGCTGTCAATCACACAGCAGGATGGCTGTCCTGAAAGAACGGCCATCCAGCCAATTAGGACTGGTTGTATTCATGCACTTCTAGAGATAAAGGACAGGGGAGTTTCGGGAAGCATCCTCACATCCTGCCCTTCCAGACACACTGGAGCCAGAGGTGGGATTCAGGACTGAAGCCCACCAAAGGCAAAATGAACGAAGGGCTCAAACCTGGTTTGGCACACAGTGTAAAACCCAAGAAAGACCTCACAAAAGAAAATGGTGAAAAAAGACGACCAGCGCCATTTTCACAAGGATGGTCACCCATTGGTGCTATACAGCAAGTGAGGATTCAGCCTGCAATAGAACAGCACAATAGTGGGAAAATTATACCACTGCCACCAGCCATTTAAAGTTGTGAGGGTAACATAACATTTTTTACATGATTAGGTAGGATAAGGGGATACTCGGTAACCCCCAACACTCCTCATAAGATGGTGTGTGTTGGAACCACAAAGAGAAAGATAAGTAAAGCCAATGTCACTTTACTATTCTTGGTGAACAGTAGTTCACACAAGAAAAGGTATTTAAGCCTTATGAGAAATGTAAAGGATTTCTCTGTGACACTGCACTGAAGGTGCTGTGTATCACCATACAAAAAGTAGATGCCTAAAAACAAAGGAAACCCATAATCCAAATCAAGTCAAAACACACATGCGAGTGAGAAAAAGGTCTCATTCACTCCAGGGTTAAAGATAAAATATCCTAAAGTCCAGCAAAAGAGCTGGGTGTCTCTAAGGTTGAAGGGAATTAGCACAGAAATTAGAATTCTCCCTAACATCAGGCATGTCTCCTTAATCATGGTCAGTCAAGTCTAATTGAGAAAGAACACCTACAACCTGGTAGAGGGTTGCAGGTGTATAAAAGGAAGAGGGGAAAGCAACACAATGAGGAGCAGCAGGGAGGCCTGTGTGATCCTGTGTGATCAGCAGGCAACCTTATTGGAGGAGAGGGGAGTTGCTGGAGGAAACTGCTGTGGGACAGTCCGTTGTGTGCAGCATGCCGAGACGCTGGGGATTGCAAAGAAAAGTGGTCTTAGAAAGTGTGGCGTGGTAGCTGGTGCTCCATGGAGCAGACTGAAGGCAGAGAAGGGAGCTGTGTGAAGAGGCTGTCCCTTCCCCTTTCATCAGCAGTGCTCGTACCCCTGTGTCAATGAGCTGACACAGGAGTGGCTAAGGGGACCCCTTACAGCAGTAGCAGGTGCTTGTGCGTTTCGCACTGCTGGGGGAGCTATTGGAGAGACCAGTGAGTTTCTGCCAGATGAGAAACCCGGTGTGGCGAATGATTAAACATTGCCATTGTTACAGAATACTTTGTATCGGAGTGGTTGCGTGTCTTAAGAAGAGCGTTTTCGAAGGTCTCCAGTTTAAAGTCAATTGCATTGTTGAATGTTGCAATTTGAGGAAAACTTTGTATTAGACTGAGTGCATGTTTTAAGAGGAACATTTTCAAAAGTCTCTGAGTGCTGGGCATTTCAATTAAAATGAAACAAACCAATATTAAACAGCGGGCTGAATAAAACTGAACTTTGAGCCAAAGCAATACATATTGAGTATTGAACTGAATAAACATGTAACCATAAGCAGAACTCTACGCTTGTTGAATCACGAAGGGAAGGGAACTTTAGATTTAAGCAAAATGATTGCATGCTGAATGTTGAAGTGAATGGAACTTTAAAATGTAAGCACAACCATCACATATTGAATTCTGAATTTAAGGGAACTTCAAACTCAAGGAATATGGAATTAATAGAACTTTACAAAGGAGCAAAAGAAAGGCACAGTTAATATCAAATTTAACTGAAAGCTTCAAAAGCAAGAATATATATTGAAGTGGATCCTATTACATGAAGAACAGAATTATAGTTTCTGGGCTAACGAAACAGAAAATGTAAGCCAAGATGCCAATTGTTTGTGATAATGCGATTAAAGACTTGGGGAAGGGAACCTTGAAAATTGAGGAGCTACATTTGCTGTCTTGAGCACAGAGCCTCTAGACCCTTTTGTGTTTGAAATATGTTGCCTGAAACTTGGGGAAGGGAGCCCCAAGGATTGTTTAGAACTGTATAAACTTGAACTTAAGAAAGGAAACCTTGAGACTTTTTCTAGAACCGGTTTAAACTTCGGGAAGGGAGCTGAAAGAAAGCTGCAAGCTGAAAGAAGGTTGGAACATTATTTTAGAACACAGTTTCTTTGGTTGTTGATATCCCTGTGCATTGTTTAGCTTTAGTTGTGAGGGCAAGGATATGTTTTATATGTTTTGGACACAGAGTCTTAAATTGTACTCTTGGACTCAGACTTGCCTTAGTTTCGTTCAGGTAGGGAAATCCCACCTTAGCATAAGGCAAGTTAGGCCTTCAACTATCCTGACATTTGAGTTAATAAATCATTTTATTTTGAACTTTCAATCTGTTGTCTGTGTGTTGCTGCATGATGCCTTCACACAACTCGGTCCTCTCGTTTGGTTGGGCAGCGTACCACTGTCACTTCTGCTCCATAGCTGCTTGCAAGCTTATGAATCAGATCTCCCTTTGTTTCCCAGCCTTCTCGATCTGGCCAGTTTGAAACTCCCCGGTTTCACCTTCTGCTTCTGAGTCCACCTCTTTTTATGACGAACTGCTGGGTCTTGCCCAGCTTCTCAGGAATGTCCTTCCTTTGAGTTTGTCACACATTCATCATACCTCTTATCAGTTTACTTGTCTCATTGCTTAATAGACAATCACTCTTTATTCCTCCTACGCTTGTGTTTGTCACAGTACCAGGTGTATGTTCTTGTATAGCATTACACTAGTATATGTAAGAGGACTCTGGATATTTGTTAGTCAGTAGTACATTGTTGGACTGTGGGGAGTTCCTCGTGGGAAATGGAGTCCTTGCCCTAAAAGGTGAGTCCCTCCCTGTGAGGTCCCACTGACTGCCATCCCTAGCGAGGTTACTGCGTAACAGGCTCACCTCGATTCTTCACAGCACACAGTTTTTGTGTATATGTCAACTGAATTGTACAGCACTGATTGAATCTCGAGAAACAGCCTCGCTCAGGGAAACATTGCTCATTAAAGAGATGGGTCGTCTGCTTGATTGGCCAGCACCATCAAAGGCTTGTGAGGGCTCCTCCTTCCTACAGTTTTAAGGGTAAGCAATAGTCATCTGCATCTATGTGGCTAATGTCTCGTTGAAGGATAAATAGCTGAGCTCACTGCGTTAAGTGTCTGTTGATCAGATCCGTGCTAGTGCTGTAGATAATGTGTTCGAACCCAAGAAGGGCCAAATCATTTCTTTCCCACTAAAATGTTTAATATTGACAAAAGGACTGTTAAGCAGGGCAAGCACAAGCAGCATCAGTTAAGTACATTTTTTTCTATGACCCAAGCACTTAGCTGTTGGATTCAGAGCAGAGTATTTTAGCGCGAACATCAATCCATGCGCTCCTCCTGAGACAGTCATGCTACCAATAGGTGTAGTTGTTTTATGGCACCACTTATAAGTGCAGGCAAGTTCACAATGGTGTGTTTGGAGGAGACTAGAACAGTTGAACATTTTGAGAACTGGGCTGTCCCTTGCTGTTGGGGGCTGGTGGCCTCCCGGTCTGCCCCTGGCCCTAATGGATATTTCACTGGCTTGCTAAGCTGGATCAGGATCCAGTCCAAGGCAGCTCTGTCTTTCCTAGTAGCTTATGGGGCTGGGAGATGGATGCGGTCATACCGATGTTCATGCATGCCGATATTCATTTCCCAGGTACAGGCAAGTAGGCGTAAGGACCAGATGCCCCTTATGGGCAACCTTGCAGATGTGGCCGGCCAGGATCCTCCTTAATTATTCGTACCTACATGATGATTGGATCTTCACACCTCATGCAGCCCATGGAATACCATTCATTACAATAACATTACATTCTTCTGGACTGTGCCAGGCCTGGGCTACTCATCCGACTCCAGCCCAGGCTCAGATTGGCCTACAGGGCAATTTGCCATGGCCGACCCAAAAACACAAAATGCTGGTGCGGGCCAGCTTTTTGTTCAATGTGTGCCACTTTTCAGGCATGTGGGCCAGTTTGGTGAGTTACCTCACCCTGCAGCTAGTAGTTTTGACCAGTGTTGCTGAATACATATTCTTTAAAATGCAAAAACTCCCACTTGGGTGCTATTCAAACAGTGTCACAAAAGGAATGAATAGCCATTTGCAACTGAGGGACACTTTTTTATTGGTGCCTTTGACAATTTTATGGCCCAGTCCGACCCGGCCCCGGACTCGAGTCCTGAGAGTCCCTCTCCCTCTCTGTGTGCACGGCTGTTTCAAAATGTTCGTCTACATTAGAAAAGCATTTCCAAACAGGATCCTTTGCTAATTGTTGGTGCATAACTACTAGCATTCCTGAAGGGCGGGAGTCACGATGAGTCGACGACTCGAGAGCGGGTCATGTCAGTCTGGGTTACATTTATTTATTACGAAATATTTTCTGAAGAATGAACATATATCGAATCTTTTATAAGGAACACATTTTTTTTTTGGTGGGGGCCCGCAAACCCCCGTTTGTCAACACTAAAAACCCATCCCAACAAGATTTAACCCTTTACCCCAACCCTAAGTGCATTCTTCATAAAATGTTTCATTATAAAAGATTCGATAAATGTTCATTCGTCATAACATTTTCATTATAAAGACTGCGTACCGTCAGTCTGTATTTTTCCATATATATGCTGATCAGGGGTGCACCAAGACTAACATTTCGGGGTGCGGTTGGGTAGGAATGTTCATATGCTGGCAGAGGGGCTAATTTCAGAGACTGTGGTGGAGTGGCACACTTACATGTGGCGGGCATCTAACAATCTAACATTGAAATGAGACTATTCTGGTGCAGATTCAATGTTGCAAGCAGTTGGCACTCTCCACGTCTGAAAGCACACACTTAAGGAATGCTGTGAGAATCAGCTGTCTTCTGTTCGCCCCACCGACTGTTCCAATCACTCCCATGTCATGCAGGTACTAACACCACATCATGGTTTCAATTGCCTAAAAATGTATGCATACGAATGCAGTTGCTAACAATGAAATGCCTTGCATTAGTAATAGCTGGGCCTTTGTTAATTGGGCAGCCGTAGGCACTTTTCTATTGTCTGTGTAGTGTACTGGCTGTCCTGCCATGGCTCTGTAGGTCAGCCAGGTTAAATCAACATAACCCAATATTTGAGGGGAACTGAAGGTGGAGGGGGGGAGGGGTAAAGCCTGATCTGCTCTATGGTTGTTGTGCCAGGGGCGTGGCTAGATGGCCACAAAGTAAGACGTGAGCTCCATGTACTCCTGCCGATCCGACATAGATCCGACCGAAAATAGTCGCTAGAAGCTGGCTATGAGGAGCAGACTTTAAGCTGCTGCATTATGAATAGCACGAGCATGCATCAGTACAAAAGCGGATAAGAAAAAGTGGCTACAGGAAACCTTTGGCACCGCAGAAGTTTGCAGAGCTCTGGAACAAAGAAGCAAAATGGCGACCACCTGGGAGACAAAGACTAGTCACAGAAGCGCTGAAGAATGAAGGTGAGCCCGGTACCCGTGAGAAGCCGATTGGTGCACTGAGGAAGGGGTCGGAAGACATAGCAACGACAAGGGTACACTGATAACAAATGCAGGAGTAGCAGCTGGAGAATCGCGGAATACGAGTGTTCGCCAGATACATTGTGGCAAACAGAGAAATGAAGGTCGCCAACAACTGTATGCGCTGAACAGACACATTGTGGCAGCCAGAGGAATGAAAGCTGCAATCAACAGTATGTGCTACATGAATACACTGTCACAACCAGTGGAATGAAGGCTGCAATCATTGGTGTGCACCACACTTATTGATATTGATATTTTATTTCTATCGCGCTCATACACAAGTGTTTCAGAGCGCGACAAGGCAAGGGAAGGGGAACAGGGGAGAACAAAAACAACAATCTTACTAGGCCCAGTGACATTGAGAACGCGCAAGTGCAGAGTAGAGGGGGAGAAGTGCATGGAAGGGGGAACAAAAGGAGAGTGAGGAAAAAAACAAAAATAATAATAAAATAATAAATAAAAAGGCAACAACAATGGGAGTGCAGCCAGCAAGGGGCAAGTGCTGGGTTTATGGCAGCAGGCCGGGTAGGTCTGAAAGTGCAGGAAGAAAAGGGGAGGGCTGCATGGGTACAGATACAAATCCCAGTGCAAGGGGTGGCCCAGAGGCAGTGCGTGAGGGTGGCAAGATGAGTAGGTACCTGGGCCCGGAGGAGTGAGGGTGGCCAGGTGCATGGTGCCGAGGGAGGGTAGAATCAGGAGGGGAGAAGGCAGAAGCAAAGAGGAAGGTTTTGAGGTGCTTCCGGAACCGGTCCTGGTTCTCCTCAAGTTTTAGAGTGGCAGGGAGGCTGTTCCAGAGGGAGGCCCCGGCCGAAGACAGAGATCTACCCCCAGCTTGTTTCTTTGAGAAACAACTAACCCTGGGGGAGTTGGAGGTAGAATGGCAGAGTGCTCGAGATGGGAGGTATTTGCAGAGGGATTGCTGAAGGTATGTTGGACCCAGGCCTAGGAAAGCCTTGTGGACAATGCAGAGGGTTTTGAATTTAATCCTTGCATCCACTGGGAGCCAATGGAGAGATTTCAGAGCTGGAGAGATACGATCCCAGGGCTTGAGGCTAAGGACAAGTCTTGCAGTCCTGTTCTGGATAAGTTGTAAATGGCAGAGAGTAGAGGCAGGTAGATTAAGAAAAAGCTGTTGCAATAGTCCAACATAGAGAGAACCAGAGCTTGGGAGACAGTGAGCTTCTGGGGGAATGAGAGGAAACGAAGAATACCTCTGAAGAGGTGCAGTAGGAAGTTTGACTTTTTTGATACATCAGCGATGTGGGCGGAGAAGGAGAGTGTTGAATCAAAGGTGACACCAAGGTTCTTGCCTCGCAGGTGGGGATAGGAGGAGGGCCAATGGAAGCCGGCCAAAGAGTGAGGAGAAGAAAGGTGATGGTGTGCCAATGAGGAGGATCTCCGTCTTGTTGGCATTAAGATAAAGATCGTTGGCGGCACACCAATCTTGAATGGCAGTTAGCAATCATTGATGAGAGAGGTGGAGGAGGTGGCCGAGGGCAGCATGAAAATGAGTTGAGTGTCATCCGCGTAGCACTAGAAGTTTGAGCAGAAAATGGCAATACAGCGGGCGAGAGTTGCCAGGTATTGGTTAAAAAGCCAGGGCGAGAGGTTATACCCCTGGGGAACACCACAGGTGGAGAGGAAGATAGATGATAGGAAGGACCCAAGTTGGACCTGGGAGGGTTGATCAGAGAGGAAAGAGGTCAGCCAGGCCAGAGCTTGATCAGTGATGCCCAGGTTATCTGGGAGATGGTTAAGTAGGATGGTATGGTTGGCTGTGTGGAAGGCAGAGGGTAGATCGAGTAGGATGAGAACAGTGGGAATGCTAGAGTCAAGGTTGGAAAGCAGATCTTCACGGATGTTCAGGAGAGCAGTTTCCGTGCTTCTGCCAGATCTGAAGCCAGGTTGATGGTCATGGAGACAGCCAACATAATCAGAATGAAGGTTTAGCTGAGAGGTGGCCAGCTTTTCAAGGAGTTTGCCCAAGAAGGGGGTAGTGGAAATTGGGTGATAGTTGGCCAGACAAGAGGGATCCGCAGTGGGTTTCTTGAGGAGAGGATGCACAGGAGAGTGCTTAAGAGGGGAGGGGAAGAATCCTGAGGCAAAGGAGTGGTTGCAGAAGTCGGCAAGGGCCGGAGCGAGGGTATCAATGTGGTCCTTGAGAATTTAAGAGGAACAGGGGTGAACCTGTTTTGACGAGGCTTTCATAGATCAGACTTGTCTAGCAACCTCATCAGGGGAGAAGAGAGGAAAGGAAGAGAGGGAGGGTGGGGGGTGGCTGGAGGAGGGTCAGTGAGTACCAACGGAGAGGGGAGAGGAGAGGGAGTGGAGGAAAGTGTGGACAGGATGTCCTGGGTTTTTGAGATAAAGTGTGAGGCCAGGGCATTGCAAAGAGCCTGAGAGGCAAGGGGAGGGGTAGAGACTGCAGCAGGGTTGGCCAGCTCCTTACACATTTTAAAGAGTTTGGCCGAGCTGTTAGATGCCACAGAGACACAGGCTTGAATGTGGACTCTCTTCTTATATACCCAGCTGGATTACACCAAGAGCCGATACGCAGAAGCTCAGTAAGGAATATTGCGCAAGTGTACCAGGAGAATCCAGAGCCACTGGACACCATGAACAATTCATGAAGAGGACTGACGGCGGAACTGCTGAAGGCATAGAAAGCAGATAAGTGGCAGGCTAGCTGAAACGCTGAGTCTCCTGTCACTTGATAGGCAGCGGTACGTGTGCTGTGTGCAGCCATGAGGGGGGACACTGGTGACGTGACGGACAGCACGGGATACAAGGCGGCGAACGAACAGTGGAAGGGAGCTAGTGTACGCGTGGAAGGTACAGGAGGAGGTGCAGTCCTAGGGCCCCCCAAGCAACACAAGGGCGAACAGCAAAGAGCATCAGCAATACAGCAGGCCCCTGCTGATTAAGGGTGATAGATCCAGACATGAAAGAGCACTTAAGCAGCTACAGTGCTAACAGTGCGATAGCAGGTTGCCACACAGTGCAAACTGGCCGGAGCTGCAAGATTGGAAAGGGTCACACTAGCATACTGCAAGCACCAAGGAGCACAGATCTGGACATTCCCTCCCCCCAAATGAGAAAGAACTGCAAAAAGATGATGGACCCGGAGGCCGGACGTGACCCACAGACCCTACGGGTAACACACACCTAAGATGCTGCGAAAGTGCAGCTGCAGCAGACATCTTGCCCCTGGAATGCACACAGACTGAACACCAGGGCGTGCAATGACGTTGGTGCGCAGTACCAGGGAGGAGAGCTCAGGGTGTCTCCCCCGCCAGGCAGGAACCCAGAATAAATTAAATCTGAGTCGGCAACACTGAGGCTAGCAGCAGCCTAAGTAAGGCCTTGCACACTGGAGACGTTATACAGGAGATGAGTAAGACGGTAGGATCCCCGAAGTCTCCTAGGAGACCCTCTCCACCTCACTGAAAAGAATACCACAGGTACCAAAAGGCGGGTGTGACACATGTGGAGGACACATAACGGTGCAAAACTGTAATACATCTGGGGCCGCAGATAGGGGAAGACTACACAGAGGTGCAGACTCAGGGTGAACCTAAAAAACATCCCCAAACTGCATGCCTAAGGCAGAAGACTACAGAGACTACAGTGCACCCATAGCTGCAACTGCTCAGTTAGTGAAATAAGGAAGTTGCACACACACCTGCTCGCAGCTAAAGGCACATGGATCGCGAACATTAACTCAGAAAGGCGGGAATCAAGAGCTACAGCCAAGGCTAATTACCAGGCCCATGAAACTTTAAACCACCTGACTACAGGGTGAAGCTGGGAGAACTATACAGCGCCTGCACAGATACATAAATAAGAAAGAGAAAACTGTGGCCACAAAGTGAGACTCCCACACTGCACATCGCACAGCTGGCAGTCCTCAAATAGGTATGGTTGCTGGTCAAGCCTATGTGTAGTGAGACACCTGGACAGACCGAATCTGGCCATGTTGGGCAGAGATACCCGGTGGAACCGATATGGCCTCTAAGCTGCCATAAACTAAGGGAAAGCAGTCATGCAGGGGTTCACAGTGGAGAGAGTGCACAGGGCCCAGATGAGGAAGCCACCGCCAGGAGCTCCCCCAAGGCCGATCATCGCTAAAATACTGAATTACAGAGATATGGAGAAAATCCTGGAACACTTCCAGAAAGGGTGTACAATACAAACAGCGTCTGCGCCCATCATGGCGTACCTGGACTATACATTCCTGGTGAAGGGACGGCGACTGAATTACGGAGTGTTCAAAAGAAGACTGCACGAGGCGGGCTACAGATACATGTTGATGTACCCAGCGAAACTGAAGGTGTTTTACAAAAACAAGGCCCTATTTTTTTAGACTACGGAGGATGCGGCAGAGTGGTTGGATGCACAGAACTGTCCGGCGGGACCAGACGACCAGATGAAGGGCAAAACGGATAAATGAAGCTGCAGTTCCAGGGGCTGAAGTGTTGTATAAAAATGTGAGTCTTGGACTTAAATATACGATGGTGCATATCGTGATTGGGTAGGAGAGTTATGCTGAGACTAGGAGGGATGTAAACTGAGCGTAAAATGTTAGCTTAATGCAGGAGACATAGGTACTGCATTACATCGGCAGCACCAGGAGACACACTATCACCCCCCATAGGTAGTTTAGTTGAGATACTTGTAGTACGGTATCTTCCTGCTGAGCTCCGAGTACTGGTGATACCGGAAAGAGCTAGATGCAGGTTAGCCTGAGATCCAGGGATGGAGCTGGGCGACAGTTGCGGGTGGGGGGGAGAGAAGTTGGGGAGGGAGTTGAGATAGCTCAAGTTGGGGGAGGGAATGGGTTGGGGGAGTTAAAGGGAAGAGGATGGAGGGAGATCTGGGAGTTGTTGGGGTGCGAGCCTACACCTATAAATCACTGCACATGGAGCGGAAGACAAGGGCGGACAGGGGCAGAACGGGGTATGGATGAGATGGGGGACCTCAAGATAGCGACCTGGAATGTCAGGGGGCTTAATAATTACTTGAAGAGGAATAAGGTCATGATATATCTGAAGAGACAGAGAATAGATATTGCTTTACTACAGGAAATGTACCTGACAAAAGAAAAACAGGAAGTGGTGGGGAGGAAATGGAAAGGGACCACCATAGGAGCAACATACACGGAGTATGCCAGAGGGGTAATCACGTGAATAGCACTGCATGTCCCTTTTAAACTGTTACAGTCTACCATAGAGCCAGACGGCAGGACGGTGCTAATAAGAGGACTAGTAGAAAATAGGGAGCTGAGTCTTATCATCATGTATGCCCGGAACCAGATGCTACCGGCTATTTTAGAACGCTATGCAGCAAGATCAGCCCATATATTATGGGGGCAGTTATATATGGAGGGGACTTTAATTGCACGCTAGATACCAGGGTTGACAGATCAGATGAGAAGATGAAGAAGCCCACTCCGGTAGCTAAGGGTCTGAAGACCCTATTGAGGGATTTTTGCATTGTGGACGTATGGAGGTTGCGCCACCCACAGGATAGGCAATATTCCCACTACTTGGCCCCACAAAACCTCCACACGTGGTTAGACTACATATTCGCTGCACCGGAGTTAATAGGGGAACTAGTGTAGTCGGAATACAAAGCAAGAGACCTTTCAGACCACTTGCCATTGATTATAGCATGGCAGTACTCGCCGCCCAGAGCAAAGATCCTGACATGGAGACTTAGGGCCGAAGCTTTGAAAGACACAGTGTTCAGGGAGGACCTGAAGAAAGAAATAAAGGAATATTTTGAACATAACACCCGGAGCGTAGAATCAGCTGGCACATTATAGGAGGCATTTAAGGTAGTAGTGAGGGGGGTGGCAATATCTAAATACAAAGGCCTACAAGGTGCAATAACACATGAGTTACATGAAGCAGAAAAGAAACTAGAGACAATAATGCGTAAGGCTGGGCACTCCCCAGAGGAGGCTGGAACTATACGACAATTACAACAGGAATGCACAGAGTACTGGGAGGGATTATGCAACCTGAACTATAAAAAATACTCTGAGCGGTACGGGGGATGGATAGACAAATACTACACACCTAGGAAGGAGTGAACAAAGGTTTTATAGAGTTCTACCAGCAACTATATATGGATTTTGACGAGGGGGAAGAGATTGGTGTGATGGAAACATTGAAGGACATCGGCTTTCCCAAACTGGAGGTAGCAGAGAGGGAGAACTTAGAGGTCCCAATTACGTTAGAGGAATTAGAAGAAATGATCAAGCTCTTACCTACTAGTAAAGCTCCAGTGGCAGATGGACTCCCTAGTGAATTCTACAAAACCTACAAGGCAGAGTTGTTCCCTCCACTACTAGCAATGTTAAACGAGGCACTAGACAGGGGGACACTCTGAGGGAAGCAATTATCATCCTGCTCCTTAAGCCTGACAAACCATGCATGGAATGCAGGTCATATACACCGCTGTCCATGCTTAATCAAGATAGCAAGTTACTTACGGCAGTGTTGGCAAAAAGGCTGGGACCGGTTATCAACAAACTCATACACCCTGACCAGACCGGGTATGTTCTGCGCAGAAGCATATCTGACAATCTCAGAAGGCTCCATCATGCTATAGAACAAACGGAAAGGGACCCCCAGGAGGTTGCAATAATCTCATTAGACGCAGTGAAGGCCTTTGACTCTGTCAAATGGTCGTGGTTGATGGCGGCCTTGAAGGAATATGGAGTGGGGCCCACGTTCTTAAGGTGGGTCCAGATGCTGTACAGAAAACCACTAGCTCGAGTCAAGACAGGAGCGACCATCTCAGATCGATGGCAATATAGTAGGGGTACTAGACAAGGATGCCCGTGGTCCGTGATGCTGCTTACCTTAGCACTGGAACCCTTGCCGATATATTTGAGGCAACAATATGGAGAGGTGGGGATCAGCACGAAAGGAGGGCAACATTTGATATCAATGTATGCTGATGATATGTTGTTGTACTTGAGATATCCTTAAGAGAACCTACAATATTTTCTGGAAGTAATGGGGCGATACGCGGTGCTGTCTGGCATAACAGTGAACCCCAAGAAATCATGTATATTTCCTTTGGGTAGGTATAAGGGGATACCATGAGAGGAACTGCCGGTATTACAAATACAATGGTAGACTGAGACCTTTAGATACCTGGGGATTGATGTACATCACAGTGTTGACGTTGAACACAAACGGAACACAGAGAAGGTGGTGGCCAACATCGAAAACAGCATGAGGTTCTGGGGTAAGATCCCGTTGACCATGATGGGGAGAGTAGCGCTGTTGAAGATGGTGGTGCTGCCTAGGGTGTTGCACTACTTTGTGAACATAGCACATATGATACCCAAGCGATTCTTTGTTAAAATCCAGGGCATATGTAGGGGGTTCATATGGCACAATTCTAGGAACGGAATAGCATTATTGAAACTGCAAAACATGTATGATCAAGGGGACATTAAATTGCCCAACTTTGAGATTTATTATTTGGCCAGCCAACTACAATATGTGGCGAGGTGGTTAACGGAAGACTCCACATCGGAGTCCAGATTGTTGAGGGCTGAACGTGTCCCGTTCTTCACGAAAGAATGGATATGGTTGCCAATGTCACAATGAGGCGGGGGGACCAGAATGTTAGATTTGGGATGGAAGATATGGCAAAGGGCTTGCCGGGTCACGGAGAATCCGTTCCTGTGTTCCCCACAGATGCCGCTAGTGGCATTGAAGGGAGTGGATGAGCAATTGATGAAGATAGTCTGGAAGCATTGGGAACCGATTGGTATAGCAATTTTGGGGGATGTATGGCAAGATGGGAAGGCGTGGAGTTTGACACACTGGTGGGAGACACAGGCTTACACTGGGGACAGTATATCACTTACTAGGTAGGTGTGGAAGATAAAAGACACTTGGTCAGAAATAGTGCTGGGGAGTCAGCCCAACACGGCCATAGAAACATTTTATGATGTGTCAGACGGAGGCCATGAGGTCTCCCGAATTTACGAACTGCTAATGTCAAGGGTGGGGAAGGAGGTGATCCAGTTGAGACAGGATTGGGAAGAGAAAGTTGGAGAACCTATAGATGACGGGCTGTGGGTGAGGGTACAGGGGTACCACAAAAAAGTGTCCAGGAATGTGAGGTTGTAACAAATCCAGTTATATGTTACCCACAGAGTGTATATGACTCCTCAGAGGATAGCAAAGTTTAAGAATGCGGGAATACAAACATGTCCTAAATGCGGGGAGGAGAATGTGGGACTGGTACATATGGTCTGGGCATGCCTGGAAAGAAAGAGATAAGTCTGGAGGTGGAATCTTTGTGGTCGTGCATTGTAGGGGGGGTTCCCTAGGCCTCGTAGAAGGAAACACGTAAGCAAACTCAAAGACTTGGCTTACATACTTGCTAAGCGCAGAATTGCTATGGGCTGGGAAGCGAGCAATAGACCGAATGTAGATGCCTGGTGGCAGGATCTCTGGAAATGGGTGGATGCGGAAACGGTGGTGTGGGCGAAGCGGTAAATAGAGGTGGAGATGAAGAAGTGGAGACGTTGATTGCCTGGAGGCAACTAGTAGCCACACTGTCTGGGTCTCACCAGACATGCCTGGAGGACAATGTCTCTTCCGGGGATAAGGAATGGAGTTGCTCTCAGAAAGGGTGGTGGGTGATGGGGATGAGGGGTAGGCTCGGGATAGGGGAGAGGGGTAACGGAGGGGGTGGTGGACACATCACGAAATTCAACATGAGACATGGAATGTTTTATTGTTGTTCACTGTTTGGTTTGTTCTTTTGTTTTTTTGTTGTTGAAATAAATAAACATAGTTTAAAAAAAGGGTTGTTGCGCCACCGATGCTGATTGAATCTTCTTACATCTTTCGGGCCAGAAGAATGCAATCAATGGGGCTCATTATGAGTTTAGCGGTGCAGTAAAAAAGTGGAGGTAATTCCACTGACCTCAATTTTTCCTGCACCACCAAACTACAGGTTTGCCGGTATTCGGCTTCAAGCTGGAGGTAACGCCTCCGCTTTACCTCCAAAAATCACTGGTATTACCATTTGGTAATACCAGCAAAAATCCCCAATGGAGTCCTACGGACTCCACAAAATGGGGAGTAACCCTGGCAAACAGCCACTTGTAATCAGGTGGTATTATCGCCCGAGATAACGGCAGTGGTAATACTGCCTAACCAAGGGGCAGTACCGGTAATTCTGTTTGCCGGTATTCTGGCGAATATACCACTCATAATGAACCTCAATGGGCCTCATTACCGGCACCCGGGAATGGGCAATTACTGGGGCATTATGGTAATTTCTCATTCCCGGGCGCTGAAAAAAATGCTCCCCATTCCCATTTGAGCCCGTGAATGGTGCCGGTGCATCCGACATGGTCTACTCGCAGCTGGCGGTCCACCCGCCAGGTCAGAGATGGCGGGCGAAAAGGCACCCACAAGCAGACCTCGTAGTTTGCTGGTCCGTAACAACTGCAGTTAGCCTCGGGCTCTGGTGAAATAATGTTGTATAATGTTTAACCCATGTCTCTTCTGAGACTTGGTTGGTGGCTATTGCAGATTGAAAGTCATCACCCTTATTTATTATCTCCCAGAGGCTCCTTGCGTTACCTGTCCTGATTGCTGCCAGCATTTGCTCGGCATCGCCCTGAGCTCTCTGGGCCCTTGATGATCTCATTCAGGTTGTATAAGCCTGTTTACACTTTCTTGTAAGTTCATCCTTATCCAAGAGATTGCTTCGATGTAGTCATAGCAATTGTGCTCGATGTTTTTTTCTTTTGGCTACCAGGTCTTTGTTGTACGCATGCCTCCTTCTAATTGTAATTTACATCATACTTCACTTCACATTCCTTAAGTAGCCATCTGTATTCTACTTTTTCTGGGTTTCCTTTCCCATTGGTATTAAATTGATCCACTATTTTTGGAATGGCCCGAGGTTTTATCCTTAGTCTATTGCGCCCCCAGGTTACTTCCAATGGGGGAGACGTCAAATTATCCATCTCTCTGGCCTTCCAATGGAATTCAATTTCCAATAGCGCATGATCACTGACAGGCTGGTTCTTAACTGTGAAGGAGTTTATCCACTTTTAAGTATTCCCTGCCACAAAGCAGTAATCTAAACATGCACTATTTTCATTGCAAGTCCACGTGTCAGCCCCGCGGAAATCACCTTTGGTCTGCCATTCAGCATCTTCATCTCTCTGTTTTCCATTTCTTCCAGCCATCTCTTCTCACTTCCAACTGAGAGCCTGTTTTCAGCTGTCCTCCTTTTATTTATAACTTGATATTAAGATCACCACATAGGAAAATAAGTGGATTCTTTTCCTCGAGCATGGATTTATCAATGGCCTCCATAATGTCACATATATAATTTTCAGTGTCACAGTTATTTGCGCTCCAATTGGTATTTATTAGAAGTATTCTAATCTCATGTGTTCCCATCATTTTCTTTATTTTTAGTAGCCGGGCAAAGAGATCTGGGGTGTGATGTTCCAACATCTGTAGGACACTGTGAGCTTTTATCAAAGCCAAGAGTCCGGCACTAGGTCTTCCCTTAAGACCTTTTCTGGCAGGGTTCAGGTACACTTTATACCCTTCACATATCGGAGCAGTTCTTATCCATGACTCTTGTAAGCAGATTAGTTCGAACTTTCATAGGAAATTACTTTCTCCAGAAAACAGGTGTTTAAATCCCCTGGTGTTCCATGAGGCACACAGGACCTTTTTTCCCATTGGTTTCCACATTAATCTATTATTTCTTTTTTGTGGTCAAGGCACTCGCCATCCACGACCAATCCTTCACTTGTTTAGGCCCCAGTTTACCAGCTGTAATTTGCTTGGGTTTTGACTTAGAGTTGTCAATAGTGAATCTTAGCTTTGCAACTGAGTCCTCTAATGCCATAATTGAGGACTTTTTTGGGGGGACTTTCTCGTCTTTTTTCTTTAGATCGTTGGTTTTCGATAGGCCTAATCTTTGTTTGATGCCTTTCTATACGTTTGTTGCTGTTTGTCCTACGAGTAGTCTCTGTGACTTTTGTTTTTACCTCCTTTTGGTCTAGCCTGAGCCTCGGACTTCTGGTCTCCAGTTCATGTTTATAATTTTATACGATCTCAAATGTAGAATTACCAAATAGGTTCTTCTTTCAACCACAAATTCAACAATTGCAATGTCATCCGATTAAATATTCTGCAGTGATGAAATCTGTTTAAATGGAGTTGCCACATTTTTTCTATTGAGAAGGATACTTTTATCGTCCTTAAATATTCTTTCCAATTTTAACATATAACTTTGGTTTACGGTATCTTTGTTTTCTACCCGATACAGTGGCTTTCTGTGGGCAATCGGTTTACTGTTGTGTTTTCTTTTACCCTTCTGGCTTCTGATGTCTTCCGGCAAAGATCCCCTTTTATCCTGCACATGACCACTCGTATCTTCCATTGACCTGTGACCTATTGACCTATCTTACATAACCTATCTTCCATTCTTCTAAGGATCGCTTCCATCTTCCTCTCTTCACTGCTAATTTGTTTAATTTGAGTATGTTTATTGATCTCTTTCTCCTTTTTTCCATCCTTAGCAGATTTTCTTTGGTTCCTTTCAATCGAGTTCCTTCTTTTTCTTCCAGATGAGATGATACCCATTTGTTTATCTAGCTCTTGCCAATCTGACACACTGATGTTGACCCATCTCTCGCCATCTCTGTTTTGTTCTATAATCTCAATAAGATCACTTGATTCAGTATCAGTATGATTTTCTTTTTCTTTCTCACTTTCAACCATGATCACAAGGGGATTTTCAACATTAGCAGTTTCACTAGGCATGCTTTCTAATAGCATTTTCTTTGCGGGATGGATCATCTCATCTCGAGGCAGAGTTCTTATATTCCGTACAAAGGATCTAGATCTAGGCTTTCCGTTTTGTGGCTTGATTTTTCATTTTCTTTTGGGGCTTGTTTTCACTCTCCATCTGTGGGCTATCTTTTAGGCTCTCTGATGATTTCATTGTTTGTGGAGTAGCATCCTGAAAAATCGAGTAATTTGATTTGAGTACATCATTCTGACTCCAAAGTGATGCTGAATCCTTAGGATCTATAGCCTTTGCTTTACCTCTGGGGTCTTTGCCATAATTTACAGTGCTGAGTCCCTTCCCCAACACCAGCATGCTTCCCTTAGAGTTTCTCATCCTTTGACTCAGCAAAGGCCAGTCTTCACTTTTCTCGTTTACCAGGAGCCCTTGATTCTTCGTTTTTTCTAAGGCGTCCTCTAATACCCGGAAACAGCGAGGATCTTTTAACTGATGAACCTTTCTCATCCATTTACAATATTCCATCACAGCCTCCATTGCTAAATCACTTAAGCGGTTTTGCCATTGACTTGTTAGGTCTGATTCCTTATCCATTCTCAGATCAAAATCACTCATCAGCTCCTTTGTCTTCATATTCAGCGTGAGAACTGTCTGTAGAGATTCATTAATATTCTCACACAGCTTGAGGAAAGGTGCAATTGCAATGTTTAGCATTGCCATTACCACATTGTGGGTATGCACAAAATCGTCCATTCTCCCCTTTTGGCACAAGTCACTTACTTTCCCTAGTAAGTCTTCATCAATGGTCATTGAGTGTGGACCGTTTGCCTCTGAGGTAGAGTCAAGATTAGATGTATTCGCAGGGGTATTTAGGACCATCATGTTTTGCCCCTTGCCTCTTTCACTGGACTCGACTGGAGAATCGCCCCCATCAAGTGATGCTAGTCAATCCTTAATAAAAGATAGACTTCTCCCTTTTTCCTGTTAAATTGGAGATGTCCTGGATTAATTTGTCAGCTAGACTTGAGTTACTTAGATTTATTTTTTCTTTGATCAACATGCCCAATTTGAGGCTGAGTTCTTGGCATCTTAACGGTCACATTTTTCCATTAACACTCAGTTCCACATTTGGGATTTGGGCCCTTTCTTCAGTATGTAACATCACTCTAGCTTCTATATCGTTGGCAATTTCCACATTCGTGTTTTTTCATTGACCCCCTTTTCCATGTGCATCATCGTAGGAGAGATCACCGGCAGTCCATCGGCCTCCGTTGGCATTTCTTTAAGGAGCTGAACCGGGGATCCTTCATTTAGTGCTTCCCAGAGGTCATCATCTTGCCAGGTTTCAGGATCCACATCACTCAATTCACCTTCCCGGCTTTCATATGTCTTAGTCTTAGTGGGTGAATGGCTCGGTCTCTGGAGATTCCTCCTTTATGGTGGACTAGCAATTTATTTCGGGCTCTTGGCTGCATGCGTTTGTTTTGTCTCAATCATACAAACAGGGGGTTTTGAACCAGACTCAGTCGTGGTCTCTGCTGCGTGAACTATCTTATCAGGCTGATTTGATGTATCGCCAGAGTCCCAGTGTTTAGTGAGGGAAACGCCGCTTTGCACAGGGGAGAGTCCCGTGGGCCTTTTGGGCCGACCTTAGTGGCCTCTACCACTCGATTTGTGTCAGTCTGCCTCTCCCAATGTTCCATTAACCACTGTGTTCTGCGGCACACAGTTTATATTACTTGCCTCTTCTAAAACAGCTTTGGGCCTAAGGCTGGTCTTTGGGGATGCTCTCCCAGACAGCACTTGCTCCGCCTCAGTTGGCAGAATAGAGTCAGCTAAGGGCGAGGTCACCCCAAAGACCTCGAGTTTAGGACCTGATCAGATAGATCCAGATTGCTGCCCTCATTGTTTTGATGAATGCTTTGAGGGCTGTCGCCCTCCACGCACAAGTCCTTGTCTTTGGATAGGAGCCGTGATGTTGGCTCAGAGGTGGTTTTCCCCCTTAGTAAGTGCATCAGGGGCGTGGGGGCGGAAGATAGATTTAAAGTTTCCAAACCCTCAGGACTTGCGTCCATCTGACCAGGGACATTTGCTGTCACTGGGGCAGGCGCTGGATTCATCCCTGTGCCACTGGCCCCATGATTTTATTATTAGGCACAAGGGAAGGCGGGGAAGATGTGGACTGAGCCGGGAGCGAGGTAAGGCGCTGTCTCACCTGAAGTCTTGTTTTAATTCCTGGCTCACCCCCGCTTGCGACTCGTCGCCCGCCGGTCTTCTCTTAATCGTGCAGGTCCTCCTTTAGGGGGAAAGAAAAATAATATCTCCTTATGCTCTGAGGGGGCCCTTTCCCACTTGTCACCACCTGGCAACACCACTTTCGCACCACTTCTGCTCGCTGACCTGGAACTGGATGCTTTTGTGCGGTGATTCACAGGCAGCAGCAGCAGGTTGCTCCTCCTCCACAATTCTTAAAAGGTCAAAGGTGCCCAAGGATCCGAAGCAGCAAACAGCAGTATTTCCGTGAAAATGGGGCAATGCCTCTCATGTCCACGACTGAGCATGGCAACACCACTTTCGCACCACATCTGCCATGCTATGTTCAATATACAAAGAGACAACTGCGTGAAATGGGACGTGTCCCTCTGCCTGCGTGGCACTAGGTGCCAGCCCCATCAGGCCCAGATATGATAGAAATATTTATTTATTTTAATAAACATTTCTAGCAGCAACGTGTAGTGTGTGCAGTCAAACGCTGCAGACTGAGACTCATTATTTAATAATGAATGCACACTGCTGCATTCTTTGTGGGCCGGCAACCACCCCCCACCCTAAATAAGCAGCCACCTCTGCATGATGGACACTTCGGGCCATCCATTCTTCTTTGACTGATAGATGCTGGTAAAGCAGGCTTGTGCCTTCATTACTTCTCAGTGCATGGCTTTTAGTTTCCAGTGAATCTCTCCATGCTCCCTCAACAGCCTGGGGGGCTGAATTCTGCTGATGCTGCACGCTTTTGGAGATGTGCATGTTCTACATCACGTGATGCCCATCCTTGATGATGTGTTCGCGACACCCTGGACAACACTGTTCCACTGTGGACCATTCAGCAGATGCAGCTTGCCCATCAGTGTGCAATGAACAGAAGATGCAGGTGTCCTGGTCAGGAGTCTAGAAATGTGGCTCAGTGCACAGCAGATGTTTCATTGTCTCTGCTTTGTGTTTTTTCTGCTTTCACACTTTTGGGTCGTGTGCACCCTCTCTTAGCTGTCCGGTTTCCCTCTCTCTGTCTCTTTACTGTCTTTCTCGATTTCGGGTCACTTGCAGCGCTTTTCCTTACTTTCGGATCATTCGCGCCCACTCTTGACTGTTTCTGCGCCGCCCGCGCACTTGTTCTGTCCGTCAGTATTTCCTTGCCTCTAGAGCCCTTTTCTGCTACTCTGCTTTGCTTTCTGTCTCCTTTTTCAGCTTTCGTTTGCTTCGCTTCATCCGCTTTGCTTTTGTTCGTCTATCTCCCTCAGGTGGACGCCAGTGCTTTCTGGAAAGAAAGAAATCTTAGTGACAGATGGCAAGGAAGCACTGAAAGTCTCAAGCACTGTTTGAGGGTGTGGAGATCTTTAGGGGGCATAGGTCTCTCTTGCTCGTGCTCTCTCTCTTTCACGGTCGCTCCTTGCCATGACCCGCTTCTCTAACACAGATGTCTGTAAACGCTGGTTAGTGCTATCAATTGTTGACAATGTCTAAGTGCTGGCTTAGACAAATTGTGTTTGTACTATATGTTGGCTCAATGACTCTCGCAGAGACTCCTAGCTTTCCCTGCTCTCACCAAATGTTAGTATTTTAATGGAGAATGGGGTCGTGCCTTGCAATTGCTTGGTGGGATTGCCCTGGGTTCACTTGCAACCACTGTCACCATACCCTTCTACCCCTCTCCTCTGTCTCCACTCTTTCATGTTAACCCTTCTGAGAATGCTACCTGACCCACATTAATACTACTACTCTTTCTCGCACACTGCTACGCCTCCTCCCACACTACTACTCCACCCACCCCACAATGCAGCCACCTTGCTCTCACTCTGTACCAGTCTTCTCGCAATCTCACCTTACACTACCTTCTCTACACACGTGTCTCACACATACGCGCATTCACACTGCAGAACCACTATCACTCCTTAGCCAATGCCTCACCTGCTCCAAAACTCTTCTCTGCTCCCTCCTTCCTCCTGCGGTCACCCGTTCACCTCCTCTTCTGACCTCACCTAATATATATATACACACTTCCTGTTTCCTATCCCCTGATTAAATATCCCTCCCCCTGCGCTGGTTGGCTAGTTGTCTCTAACCAATCTGCTTTTATCTTTTTCCTCCCAGGACATGTATATGCAGTGTGAGGAATTCATGGTATCAAAAGGAGAGCCACAAACAAGAGATGTAAGTTCACCAGCTTTATTTAGAACTTTGCAAGGAGCTGGAGACTTCCTAAGTGGCGCTAAATCTAAATCTAAAGTGGGAGTAAACTTTTGTAATTGTAATGGATTATTTATAACGCTCTTAATACCCAGAGGTTTCTAAGCGCGGACCCGGGGATCGAACCTATGATGCTCTGTGCCATCTTGCTTTCAAGATGAGCACATTTCCCCTGAGCTATCCTCCCAAGACAAACTCGACCATAAAGTAAAAGTAAAACAGTCCTACTCAGTACAGTCAAAACAAAAGTTTCTAAACCTAATACCTGCCCTAATTCTAAAACAAAAAGGTGCAAGGTAAATGTACACAAAATGAAAAGGATAGTGTTCAGAACAAAAGGATCAGGATGGCAAGGGGTCTGATGTAATGATGAATCCCTTCTCCACAAGTTCACCTTGCGACAGTGGGATTTGAGGGCATAGGGGCGTAGGCAAAAAGGTTTTCACCAGTGAGGCACACGCTGGCTCACTGGTGTGAGTCAACAGAATGTTTAGGCTTCTTTCATAATTAAATGTCAGTTTGGGCTTTCCAAAAAAACAAAGCTTGCAAATGTGTCCACAACTAGACTTCTTTGTGTTGTAACAAAACCTTAATAGTCATAATCTTTCACAAAGGTCTCATGAAGTCAGGGGCACAAGTATGCAGGGGTTGCATGCACAGGAGACCTGGGTGGACACTGTCCTGGCGCCTTTGGCACCAGGCTCGTGAACAAAAGTAAACAAGAACATCCATTTAACACCAAAAAGTTTTTATTATGGACATAGCACTTCAGAGGCATTAACCTTGAACATTCCATCCATTAAGCAGCCCCAAGTGTATTCTTGGGTGTGGCTGCTAATGGATTGCCTTCACACATGCTCACTCTCTAGGAGTGGCAGGGTGTGGCTGGCCGTAATGGGCGTGCCCACGATCTCAGCTATAAAAGATGCCCCGATCCTCAAGACAGACGCTTCGCGTTATTCTGCACTTGCAAGCAGCGTAACGCTCACCGTCGCCTGGGGTCAGACTTACCTTTGAAGATCCTGCTTCCTGGCTATCCTGCTTCCTGCCAGCATACTTACCAACTGGGGAAGCTGTTCTTACCTGTACATCTCTTCGGCGAACCAAGTATTCATCTTTACACTTTCCAGAACACCGAAATCTTCATCTTGGCACCGCAACACGACACGCTCCATCGTCGACAGCAGCGCTTGCAGGGAAAAACAGAAGAAAAGGTTAGACATCGAAAAAAAACAGTCAGTTTAAGGTTGCGCTTCGCCATACTTCGTGCTTTCCTTAAACCATCACTTACGTGCTGTCGAACATTGTGGGAGCATCCATCTTCCATCTGTCCGCGTCTCTTTAAAGCGTTGATCTTTCTTTACTTGTGGTTGCCATATTAAGCTCAACCTTGTCTTGATTCAGTTACTTTCAAGCAAAAAGAACCAGGCGTTTGTTCTTCTCTTTTGTTAACTCACCAGCTGTGTTTTAATATTGTTCGCATGTCCGAGTTCAATGTTCCTTTGCTCGTAGCTTTATCGAACCTCCCCAATTCAATAATTCACCGGGAGGGAAGCAGGCTTCTCATCAAGTTTCCCCAGAAGGACGACTTGCAGCTCAGGTTATCAGCTGCTTGTTGCAAGCACAGTTCTTTTTCCTAGCTCTCTTGAGACTTCTCCACAGCTTGTAAAGTCCTCTGGCTTTCTGCTCTCCAATCTCTCATTCGCAGCAGCTCCTGAAGTCCGGTCCCTTCTCGCTCCCAGCCTCGATCAGAGTGTATTTGTGTGCTCCGCCTTTTATCCAAGGTGGGGAAGTTAACAGGTTTCAGGTGGGGATGATTGAAATGGGAGGTCTAACCTTGCCTGACCTCATTACCGGGACAGAGCCATTGAAAAGAGTCAAAGGAAATCTTCATGATTCTGTTCCTAATCTTGCTCGGCACAGTAGTACTGATAGAGTAGGAAGTGTGAGGATCCTGGGAGTTGTAGTGTTCTACAAAGTAGGTTGGGATAGAGGTAGCTAAGGTGTCAGGAAAAGGGGCATACCATGTCTCGCTAGTGGGTGTTACACCCCCACTTCCCGAGGACCCCTTACTCAGGTGATCCTCGCTTGTCCAACCCCAGGGTCGGGATCCAAAAGTGAGGGCCCTCCCCTGGCCACCTGAGTAACGGATCAGGCAGTGAAACACTCCCTAGTTTTTCACAGCAGGGAAAACCTTTAAAATGGGGTTTCATTTTTGATTTAATGTGTTTTATTATGAACTTTACACAAATATTAGAAAAAAACATATTACTATAACATGCATACATTTCATTACATATCATTACATTTCAAAATAACATCAAAATCTTACCAATACATAAAATGGTGTCCAGTCATTTGGTCGACTGAAAACTGGTCGAATGACATTTGGTCGACGCAATTTGGTCGAAAACCAAATGGTCGAATTTTTTTTTAAATTATATATTTATTTTTCGGGTTTTCGTTTTGAAAAAAAAAGGGTTTTTTAGAAAAAAAGGCGGTTGGAGGGGGACCCCCCCCCCCAAAAAAAAGGGGTGAAAATAAAAAAACAAAAAAAATTCGACCATTTGGTTTTCGACCAAATTGGTTCGACCATTTGTCCAGTCGACCAATTTCTTTCGACCAAATGACTGGTAACCCATAAAATGCATACACACGGATAATTACAAAGATAATTAAGACCATTTGTTTCTTTCCAGTGCATTTCTAAATTAATCAATTAATCAATTAGTCAATCAATCAGTTGGTGTGCTTTGTGCCTCGTGACTTTTCAGATATTTCAGTGCCATCAACCAGATCCTATATAGAGAGAGGTGTAGGGCTAAACTGTCAGTATTCATGCATCGTAGCCAAAATGCAGAACTCTTGATTGTGTCTAAATCATAGACTGTGTTACTAAGATGTGAAATATAAACATCTAGTCATATAGTACAATCCATTAGAATATGCCTAGCCGACTCCAGTGTCGTAGTCGACTGACATATACTACAACACTGTTCAGACTGGGGAATTCTCAAAGAAGGCACCAATATTGATGATAATGGCAATCAATTCATACGCAGTAATAGAATAAATCTACGTAGATGAAGAGAGGGGCATAATAGGTATGCTTGTGCACTCTTGATAGTATATATCATATTATCCACAAACTCTTTAATGTAGATATATGTGTGAAATGTTCACACCAATCCCACAACTCCACCTTTTTATTGAGAGGTCTAAATTGGGGGTTATCCCTGCCTACATTCTCCTTCCGGGCTCACCACTTGGCAGACTTGGTGGCATTTAAGAAGTCATATTACAGCTCATGGTTTGGGGTCCACTGATGGGGGTCAATGCCTCCACACAAAACTATTACACCATGAATTTATGATCGGGTGTTGCAATGAACAGGTGTGGTAATTACCAGACCCCCCTGGAGTAAAATGGGACTCCAAAATGGAGGATAACGTAAAGGCTTGCATGACTTGTAATCATGCAGACCTAACGGACCACTGGCTAATTACCAAATGTGGTAACGGTTAAGGGGCTTAGTAGTGTTACTCGCAATCATTCCTAAATTGTAATCAGCCCCACAATTTGGTAGAGGAAAACCTCTACAAAATTATTTGAAGCCATTGGACCTCATCACGAGTTGGGCGGTATCCCCAGCAGTATTACCACCAGGTCTATTAGCGTTACCGCCAAACACCCCAGCGTTATTAGCGCCGGATCACGGGTTTGGAAGAACGGTATGTCCCCATTCCCCATTGTGCCAATTCTGGAATTTCCCATTCCCCATTGGGCCCCATGGGGAATTTTTGTGCTACTACCGCCGGCAGTATTAGCATGCTGTAATAGTGCCAGAAATCAGCAAAATCGCAGCAGATTTGCCCCCAGCTCAGAGTTGGGGTAAATCCTACCAAACCCGTGATTTGGTGGACCCTTAAATGCGGCGGTAATAGCATTACCACCACATTTAAGGTTTACCACCAAACTCGTGATGACCCTGATAGGGCTGAGCCACTGGACACAGAAGATTTTTCAAATTGCTCTAGAAAGGGTGCAAAGCTTGGTCCATGTTGTTACCCGAATTCGTTTGATCTGAAGTCCAGTGCTTTCCTATCCAGAATAGAGTAGTGTCAGCCAGAGAGGTCCTCAGAAATCCACCCCAGAGGTTGATTCCTGCCCACAAGGGTAATGTAACAACTAAAATGTAAGTGAACCCATGCCCTACTGTATATTTAAATATTAAATCCATTTGCAATTAATTCCTGGAACCGAGGGGTAGTTTCTCGCCAGGTAAAATAAAATATCAATTCCCTGTTTCAGAAATCAATGGATTCTGTGATTTCTTGCTGCAGATCATTTTCCAGACTTGGCAAAGGGAATAAAGATCCTAACAGTCCTATGCACAATTTTGGGAATGCACTTTGTTAGGGCGCTGCACTTTCAGAATTAGGGTGTCCTTTTGAATCTGAATGATTGTAATCCCAGGGCGCATGTTGGATATGATAGCTTTTTCTGATAATTGTTTTGTTCCATTTAATTCGATTTTGCATTATTTGAAACCTTGAAGAGCATTTAATGTGTTATTGATATCTATTTGCGTTTATTAGTGAACCATACATTAAATATCTAAGCATAGCATATGGAATAGTCATTCATATCTGGTTACATATGCATGGATATCTGTGTGAATATGCAACGTAAACCTGATATTCTGAGTTCATAAAACGTATTTATTTATTTTTATATTTGTAAAGCACGCAAAACCCTTAGGCATCAAGGCACTATTGCATAGGCAGGAGAAGAGAGGAAAGGATGTTGCGAGGAAGGTACAGTATAGATGGATTAAAGTCAATTAAATAACATAGTTTTGAGACATTTTTAGTGAGACAATAATAGGCATGCTACAGCTTTAGGGGGTAATTCATGGAATCAAGCGCAGAAGTGGCGCACACGGCTGGCGCACAGAGGGAGCGTGCAACAGCTTGCACCAGCGGCGTGTGCCAAAACCCATTTTGACACACCGCATATTCATGGATTTAAACATCCATAACCAGCCGTGGTGCAGCGTGGCAGTGCGACCCTGCAGCAACGCCAGTTACGCCCCAGCCCCGCCCCGTGCACCAAAAACATCTGCACAAATCCCCTACATGGCACAAAGGCCAGTGGACCAGCATACAGCCCCCCAACAATGAAATCGCACTAGAAATGCCACTCAGCCCTCACGCGACAACCCAATCGCATGTAAAACTCATTGCGCACCCCTCAGAATACACGTACCCCACTCGCGCCAGAACAATCGTGTGTAAAGCTCTGCACGCACCACTACGAATACGTGTACCCTGCTCGTGCCAGCCCAATCACCTGTAAAACTCCATGCGCACCTCTTGGAATACGTGTACCCCGCTCGCGCCATCCCAATTGTGTTTAAAGTCCTGTACCCCGCTCGCACCAGCCCAATCGCGTGTAAACTCCTGTACCCCACCCGCGCCAGCCCAATCGCATATAAAACTCCACGTGCACCCCTCCGATATGCATACCCCGCTCGTGCCAGGCAAATAGCATGGAAAAAGTCTCCCCTGTGGTGTGGGCTGGCTGCGGGGCATGGTCAGCAGGGGTAGACTGGGAACTAAAAGAGGCCCTGGAAATAATTATTGGGGACCAAAAGAGGCCCTGGAAATAAATTTCAAAGTGGCCACATACGACACATTTTCAGCAAGCCCAATGCTTTTCCTATGAGAACATTTGGAAATACCACACAAAAGAGGCCCAGGGTGCAGAGGCCCACCGGGAAATCTCCAAAGTTCCCTATAAGCCAGTCCACCCCTGATGGTCAGGGTGGATGGGCTGCCTGCAGGGCATCTTCAGGGTGGATGTGCTGCCTGCGGGGCATGGGGAGGGTGGATGGTCTGTCTACAGAAGATATATGAAGGGCTCCTGGCGGAGTCCTGATATGCCCATCAGGGTACCTGTGGCCTTCATCAATGGATGCGGCTGTACACCTCGCGGTAATGGTTGCAACAATTACCGCGAGCGGTACAGCCGCATCCACTGCGCTCCGCTCCTAGGCGCTCCAGGCCCAATCTTCCCGCCTGAAGGACCCGAATTACTTTTGAGTCAGCCCATGCAACCCCTAAGCATGGTTTCTTCATAATCCGGCATTTCTTAAGGACTTTTCAAGCACAGTGCCCTCGCTGCAACCATAGCAGACGATTTCCCACACGGACAGTACCATTATCAGCGTTCATCCCGATGAAGGACACCATCACTTCGGGCTCTTACCCAGCTCCACATGGCGGAAACACTCCAGTGTCGATGTTCCGTGGCACAACACCATTGTATATGTGTTTGTAGATAGTGTTGTGTACACCGTCTTGTTCAGCATACCCGGACCTACTACAGTCCTGGGCAAAACCTCGAAAGAATTTTTGTTCTCACTTTCCTGTATTTTGTATTTGTGCATCGTTTTGGAAATTGTACCTCAACATTACAGAGGTCGATACCCACCTATATTACCTTAATTTAAACAACATCTGTCCGTTCACTTTCGTGCTTATCGAATGTCATGAAAATGTTTAATTTTATCATCTGTGCAAAAATTGGTTTGGAGGCAAAATAAAATAGTATCCAATAACCAGATAGCTGTCTATGGATCTCCCACCCTGATTTCTAGCATTTTGGTCTGTCTGCATGGCATGGTCAGGGTGGATGGTCTGCCTGCGGGGCATGGGGAGGGAGGATGGGCTGCCTACTGGTCATGTCCAGGGGTGATGGGCTGGCTGCTGGGCATGTCCAGGGGTGATGGCTGCCTGTGGGGTATGTCCAGGGGTGATGGGCTGGCTGTGGGGCATGGTCAGGGTGGATGGGCTGCCTGCAGGGCATGGGGAGGGTGGATGGGCTGGCTGGGGGGCATGGTCTGGGTGGATGGGCTGCCTGCTGGGCCTGTCCAGGGGTGATGGGTTGGCTGCGGGTCATGGACAGGGGTGTAGGGTGCTCCCCTGTGGTGAGGGCTGCCTGGGGGTCATGGACAGGGGTGTAGGGTGGACCCCTGTGGTGTAGGCTGGCTTCAGGGGGTGCATGTCGCTCCTCACCACACTGCTGCATGAATCTGGGGTTACGCAAGTGAGCTTTCCACGCAAATTCACTGGCGCGAGCGGGGTACGTGTATTCCGGGGTACGCGAGTGAGAATTACACAGGATTTCACTGGCGGGAGCAGGGTACGTGTATTCCGGAGTACACGAGTGCGCTTTACACATGATTTCACTGGTGGGAGCGGGGTAAGTGTATGCCAGGATACGCGACTGAGAATTACACGCGATTTCGCTGGCTCAAGCAGGGTACGTGTATTCCGGGGTACGCAAGTGCGCTTTACACGTGATTTCGCTGGCGGGAGCGGGCTACGTGTATTGCGGGGTACGCAAGTGCGCTTTACACGTGATTTCGCTGGTGGGAGTGGGGTACGTGTATTCCGGGGTACGCGAGTGAGAATTACAAGCGACTTTGCTGGCTCGAGCAGGGTATGTGTATTCCGGGGTACGTGAGTGCGCTCTACATGTGATTTCACTGGCGGGACTGGGGTACGTGTATTTCGGGGTACGCGAGTGAGAATTACACGCGATTTCGCTGACGGGAGCAGGGTACGTGTATTCTGGGGTACGCAAGTGAGAATTACATGCGATTTCGCTGGCTCGAGCAGGGTATGTGTATTCCGCGGTACTTGAGTGTGCTTTACACGTGATTTCACTGGTGGGAGCGGGGTACATGTATTCCGGGGTACGCAAGTGCGCTTTACACGTGATTTCACTGGCGGGAGCGGGGTACTTGTATTCCGGGGTACGCGAGTGAGAGTTACACGTGATTTCGCTGGCAGGGGTGGGGTACGTGTATTCCGGTGTACACGAGTGAGAATTACATGCAATTTGGCAGTGAGTGCCCTCACGGGTGTGCCCTCCCCCTCCTCATGCCCCACAGGCAGCCCACACCACAGGCCCCCCTACAACCCTGGTCATGCCCCGCAGGAAGCCTATCCACCCTGACCATACCTCCCAGCCAACCCATCCACCCTCCCCATTCCATGCAGGCAGCCCACACCACAGGGGCCTGACCATGCCCTGCAGGCAGCCCATCCACCCTGACCATGCCCTGCATGCAGCCCACGTGGACCATGCATTTGTGAGCCCCAACACAAGTCCCCCCCACCAGTGACGGGCACCTGCCAGCAGGCCCGGCTCATGTCTCTCCACCTCACCCCCATTGACGGCAACCTGCCAGCAGGCCCCGACTCATGTCCCTCCATCCCACACCCATTGATGGCAACCTTCCAGCAGGCCCCGACTCATGTCCCTCCACCCCACCCCCATTGAAGGCAACCTGCCAGCAGGCCCCGACTCATGTCCCTTCACCCCGACTCATGTCCCCCCACCCCGACTCATGTCACCCCCCCACCAGTGACGGGCACCTGCCAGTAGACCCCGACACATGTCCCTCCACCCCACCCCCATTGATGGCAACCTGCCAGCAGGCCCCGACTCATGTCCCTTCACCCCGACTCATGTCCCCCCACCCCGACTCATGTCACCCCCCCACCAGTGACGGCACCTGCCAGCAGGCCCCAACTTATGTCCCCCCAAACACCAAGTCATAACAATACAGACCCAAGGCCCTAATGCCAACCCAAAACCCACCCCCCTTCCCCAGTACAAGCACACACTCCCTAGTAAATTACCCATGCCATGAGAGTCTGGAAAGAACCAGCATGCCCATGAATACATGTCCTACAGAGCCACACAGTGGCAACACACGACTGAGCCAATGCTCATAGAGACATTCATGAAACCAATGAGAGTAGACCACACCAATAATGAAGATTAATGAAATATATTAAAAATAAAACAAAATGACAAAATGAAAACCACACATGCAAATGAAGAAATAATTAATGCAATATGAAAAAGAAAGTAAAATCCAAGGAAAAATTAAAATCCAAGTCAAGAAAAATGAAAAGTGGTCCATGGAAATAAATCCTAAATTGAAAAGCATAAAAAACCATTACTCCATGTGATGATGCAAAAAAGAAAGTATGTACATGTCCAGAAATATTGAAAATGAAAGTCTGAAGGGTCCATGATCCCAAAACAAAAGGAAACCTACAAAAAACCCTATCTAAAACACAACTATACACAAAAAGTGGAGCAAAGTCTGTGGACTCCAAATCATAAAAAAAACAAATGAAACCTAAACCTAAATAACTATATACAAAGGCAGCGGGCTAGTCCGACGGCTCACTTTTTGATGTCCCGGGCCAGGGCATCATCAAACTCCATGCCCATGTTCCGGAGGTGGGCCTGTTCCCTGGCCTCGAGTCACTCAGCCTGCCTCAAAGCCCGGTTTATGGAGTTCTCCGCCCTGACCATTGTGAGCCGTGCCCTCTCCGCTCGCCGCCGCTCTTTATCTATTTGCTGGCCCAACCACTGCCACACGGAAGACACTCCCAATCCTGGGTCCTCCTGTCCGCCAGCCGATGTCTGCCCCTGGGATGTTGATGGCCCCGAGCCATTATGGCTCCCACGCTGAGCCTGCTGCTGCCTCCAATGCAACTTCCTCTGGCACCACAACGGCATCCAGGCTAATGGAATCCTCTGGTGCCGCCGTGCAAGCGCCCTGCTTGTTGGTGCCTGCACGTCCTCCATTTGCTGGGGTCCAGTTGGTGGGGTGGCCACCCCTGCTGGACCTCTGACTCCCGACTGTGGCAGGGATGTGTCCTCTACCAGCCTAGCCGCTGGCTCAGGGGCAGCTCCACAGGGGGCCCAGGTGACACTTGGGCGGGAAGATGGCACAAAGGACAACTGGTGCATAGGGGGTTCAGTTAAGGAGGGGATCTCAAGAAGATCCAGCACACGGAGGAACCCAGTGCCGATGACCTGTCCTAGTAGTGCGACGCGGACAAACAGGTATTCTAAATGACGTGCATTGTCCTGATGAGAACCCTGCACGTCATCCCGAATACCACGTTGGCGCAACACCACACCAGCTAGGACGGCTCAATCCGGTCACGGATTGCCACGTCCGCAGGGAGAGGAAGGCCAGTTGTTGTTTGCGCATCCCCTCCCTGAAAACAGGTCTGGACGAAGGCATCCCTGCTGGTGCCGGATGATGCAATCACAGGATCAGGGACAGGATTACACACAGGCACCTCAGCGGAGGCCTGTGCTGCCTCCTGTCCCTGCCCCTGGACTGCACCACTAGCACCAGTGGAATCCCCCTTTCCAGGCCTTGTGCGTGGGGCTTCCACGGCCTCATCCTCAACCAAACCCCCACCAACCTGGATGACTCCATGCCATCTCCCTCTGTAGGCCCCTTCTGCTGCCGAGGAGTCCACCTCCAACCTCCGCCTCTTGGACCTTCTCTCAGCAGCTGCAGCCATGGACGTTGTACCAGATTCCTTACTTCCGGAAGCTATCAGTACCTGGGAGGGGAGCTGGGCCTTGTGTCTCCGGCTGGCGGTGGGATCCCTGCCGCTGTGCTCCACAGCACCGTCTCTGCCCTCTTCATCAGTCGACGCTACAGACAGGGGGAGATAGAAAACAGGCATCAGGGCACTGTACAATGGTCTGATACACACATGACAGTTGCACATGAGTGACTGTGCCAAACTTCACAGATGGCATCACACTCCCCAAAACTCATATCATTTAAACCCACACACATGCACAAATAAACTGGTATCATGCAACAGGTATCAGCATCCATAGACACGTAACTGCATGAACAACCAAAGGTTGGCTTGACGTCACAAGCAACATGGCGAGTGCCGATCACATGCACACACGCCACCAGACAGACATGCATCTGTACATCTCCAACACCTGTCACAGTACAACTAAGTCACATCTGCCAATCAGGTACCCACATGTCCGGGTCACATGCATCCATGGTGTATCACAGTCGCACACATGTCACACACACGCACATGTACGCCATGCATGTACATGAAGGTGGAACCAGCATCCATGTGTCACACCCCAATCATGGCATAGGACATACACAGAAATGCAAACGTGTGCATCTCCACATGCTGTTGGGCATCATGCATTGGAACACATACATCATTGATGTGCATCACACATGACTGCACTCACATGCAGCTCAGGCATGTCCCTGCACACACACACATCCATACATGGGCCATGTCAGACATATGTCCAAGTTGCACACTCCTGCCACACCTCAACATGCACTGTGTGGAATGGGATAGCCCAGACACTCACCACTCGACTCCAGACGGGTCTGCCTCTCCAGGACCTGTTGGTGAAGCACTGGCTCGATGCGTTCCAGGACCCTAATCTGGTTGATGGAAAGTTGGACCCGGTGCCCCCCTGCATCCGCTGCACGCAAGAGAGTCCGGGCCTTCCTGAGGGGCCTGGATCTGAAGTCCTCCCAGTGCTTCTGGACGTGTTTGAAGTCACGGGTTGCCTCCCTCTCCACGTTGATGGCAACCACGATGTCCAACCAGGTCCTCTTCCGTCTAGCCTTGTCGGCGCACGGTCGTCTGAAGAGGGCATCATAATGCCCCAGGACTTGCTCCACCAGGATGCCAACTTCTCTGGCTGAGAAGCTGACAGCCCACTGCCTCTCTGGCTGGGGGTTGCCAGTGGTCTCAGATAGTGTTTGCCCTGACATGGCAACCCCGAGGCAGGTGTGGGTGGGCAACTTTGTCCTGGGGCTGGGCTGTGGAGCAATGGAACAGCAGTCGGGAGTCTGTTCCAGCAGGGGTGGTCGCAGCAACTGGACTCCTGCAGATTGCTGATGTGCAGGCACCAAATAGCAGGGCACATGGCCAGCAGGCAGGCAGGCAATCGGCAGCAGATGGCTTGTGGGAGGCTGCTCAGTGCTCTAGGGGATAGGAAAATGGCCTACTGGGCAGGAGCGTGGTCTTCCGTGTGTTGTCATGTGGCCAGCTTGATGCAGAGTGAATCCGCATGCGAAAGAACATCTCGTCAGCATGTAATTTGAAGAAAGGACCTAAGCGCGTAAGTGACGTGATGCGCGGGCATTTCCCTCAGCATGGATGCAGAGTGAATCCGCACGTACAAAATCAGCACGTCGCATGTGAATGCGTGTAATTCGAGGAAAGGGCCAAAGCGCGTAAGTGATATAGCGCGCGCATGCATTTCCCTCAGCATGGGTTAAAGGTGAGCGTGGGCCAGCAGTTCGCTGTACGTGCCTTTTGTGGAGACCGACACGTGTGTTGCTACTTCTTGTTGTTTCACGTGCCATCACTTCAAAGCGGATAGAGGACGTACCTCTTCTTTTGGTGGGGGTCTTGCCTACATGTGTTTTTCTTTCCCACGCTAGTCAGACAGTGAGTCACGCATGCTATTTTTCCGACTGCGGGTCCCCCTGTGTATCACATACCCGTTTTCGAGGTCATAGTAGCCTGTGTGTCACACATGTATGCGTTTTTTGTGTCCCTGGGTGCCACTGCGTACTGCAGGAGGTTCATTCCACACACGTGGGCTACCGGGCGTTGCGTGCATGGTTTTATTGCAGATTTGGGGTGCCTGAGTGTTGCATGACCCGTCATTTTCTCACCGGGGTCACATACAGCCTTGCAGGCGCACAGGGGTGCTGTTTACATCTAGTACCCCACCCCCTTCACTCCAGTTGCCCAGGACAATTGTCATGTACACCTCCCATTGGGACTAGTACATCTGTGCCATGGTTGGGAGGCCATGAAAGGTGAGGGGCGCCTCAGTTGGGCATCCTCCACGTGGTGGGTGCGGTCAGGGACGTGGCCAGGGTGACCAGGGCGTAGGGGGAGTCCAGAGTGGCCAGGGTGGCTGCAGAGGGGGAAGAGGCAGGGGTGCGCCACTTCAGCAGGATGTTCTGCCACGTGTTGGTGCCGTCATGCCACTACCCCCTGTGGCTCCGGGAGATGCAGCTCTTGCATCTGACACTGGCACCCATGTGACCTGGCAGTCAGTTTCATCGACTGTCACGGGCCCAACGGTAGTTGTAGCTGCAGGTGCAGCTGTGGCGACCACCACCCAGGCTCAGGGTCAGCCAGCGCATGATGCATTGGCACCTGAGGACTCCCAGGCTGAATTCCAGGTGGTCAGGAGGCACAAGCAATGTGCACGCAGGGATGCTCTGACCGATGCACATGTCCCTGGGACAGCATTGTCATCTTCATCCCTGAGCAGCTGGGTGTTGGCAACTGCATGGGCAGATGCAGCCAACACCACCCCGGCTGTGAGTCTGTCAACCAGGACAGTCTGGGTCACAGACCTTGGCACAGCGGGTACAGTCCACCAGCGCTACTGCCCCTACTGATCAGGGCGGCATTTACCAGTCAGGGTCCGTACCACTGCCCAAGAGGAGGAAGGTTGCACCTGCGGAAGAGGCTTGGACCCCAGACAAGGCTCCGGCCTCCAGCACGTCAAGAAAGAAGGCTTTCGGCAAACAGGAACTGGACTTCCTTGTGGGCTACGTGTCAGAACACGAACGTGATATGCTAGTGGGCCCAAATTGTCATACTACGCTTGCCTAGTGTTGGGACCACTGGAAGCATGTTGCAGATGGGGTTAGTGCATTCGGACATGAGGTGCGCACAGCTCAGGACTGCAAAAAGCGTTGGGATGTCCTCTGATGCTGTGCTAAGCAAAAGCGTGCCTCCAATTATGCCATGACTCTGGTGACTGGCAGTGGGCCACCGCCTGAGGAGGAAGAACTCACTCCACACGAGGTGATCGCTGCGGAGTTCATCCCAGCAGAATCGGTCGAAGGAGTGGGAGAGATGCAGGATTATGATGCCCTGTCCGGTGAGTGTTGTTGCGTGTTTGTCCAGTCCATGTGTGGTTTGCTTGTGTGATGTGTTGTGCTTGAATGCCACTACATGCTATGTGTACATGGTTCTCATGTGCGAGTCATGTAATGCTTCACTAATGCGTGCCTGTTGTGATGCATGATGGACATGTGAAGCAGACAGGGACTGTCCTCATCACCACACATGCACCCTACTCACATGCTAATCACCTGGCTGACCCTTCGGTCCATGTTCCAGCTCACTGACCTGTAAGCATGTAGCCTGTGGTGTCTTTCCACTCAGCACTCGGACTATGTCACCACATGACTGACGTGTATGTGTGTTCAGCCTGCATGCAGGTACTCCACGCGGGCATGCTTCTTTGCCCCTCTGCCCCTCTGCACCTCATTTAAACCATGGCACTGGTGGGTAACATGTTGGACTACTACAATGGCCTGTTCCACGCTCCTGTGTACATGCACACTTCCCCCTGCGAGCCTGCCAGACACATACTGTGGGGTACATCCTTTGTCCTAGATGCAGGGTGTCTCACTCAGACTGTGCAGATGCTCCCCGGAGACATGAGTGCCCATTCATGCTCCCATGTGCATTCCATGCATGCCCCTATGTGTCCTTGGCAGGATGATCATTGTAGCACGTGTCCAGGATTACACACGTATCATAGTATTTGGCCATCCATTCCATGCTCACTCTGGCTCAGTCCTGCATCACGCACATGTTTAGGGTGTCATTGTCTGTGTGGGGCACAGGCCTCCCCCTGTTGCAGGCCCCTGACTCTGTTTAACTGGTGTAGTGCCTTCTGCACGAATGGGTGTACTACTGAGGGTTCTTCATGTGTCCTGCTCACTGTCCCATTCTCATCTGCTGTGGTGTCAGTTGACTGAGACGATGCAATTGACGCTAGCCAACAGTGCCTGCCAATACACAGTTCTCTGGTCAACCTTTCATTGACATTCAATGCCTCCCTGCATTTTCACTTGGGGGGGAGTGGCCTGTAGCCATGCAACCCAGTGCATGCACATTGCACATGATGGCTGAACTTGCCCTTACACTACCTTCATATTTAGAGATTGACATCATAACGCACTTGTTAATGTAGATAGTTGGTAATGTACACATGTTCTGCACTGCACCCACCCACTTCCGAGCCCTTTTATACAGTTCTACATGCCTACTCAATGCTGCAATGTCAAAGTGACCTGGCTTGTATGTTCAGCTTGTCATCCCTTCACTGTTATGATACGCATGGGCACAGGTGCATCCTGTGACACATGTACTCTGTATTGGATCACCCTAGCGGGTGTTTAGCAAAGTTGATTGGTCAATCAGTGGCCTATACCAAGTGGTATAGGCCGCAGATTGATTATAGGCTGCTAATCGGGTTGTTATTACTTTGGAGCTGCCTGCACGTGTGTATGTGTACACTTTCACATGCATCAAAGCAAGCAGCGTTGAAGCTGCTTGCATTGCTGTATAGGATGCTGTTCATATACACCATACGGGTGTATATGAACATGGGTGTATTTGAACACTTTCACATATACATATGCAAGCAGCTTCAACGTTGGGTAGTGCAACATTGCAGCTACTTTCTTAGGTGTGTGTGAAAGTGTTTATTTACACATGTGTTCTTAGCAGCATTTTTGTTGAATGACTAATATGTTGTTATTTAACGTAAATGCTGCTGAGATTTCAGAATTGCGCCCGTTATGTTCAACTGGCACAATCCTGAAGGTGCACTGTGGTGCAGTACATGTACGCCCAGACCCACTTAGCAAATCTGGTGCAGCCTGGGCGTGGTGATTTGACACACTGAATAATGTTTTTTGGCACATTTAATGCACAATGTGCTGAATCAGGCCCTGAGGGATGTTCTGCAGGCTTCATGCACCGGCAGCTCGCACCGTACTGGGTGTTATCGTCCCTCATGCCTCGTTGCAGGCCCTCGCTTTGCTTGGGACATTCACTATGTCTTCAGGGCCCATGACGCCCAGTAAGGGCCGAGCTGCAGATGGAAGAAGCTATATTGGTGTAGATGATTTAGTGATGCATGTGTACATGCATATTACGTGTGTCATGGTGTGTTTTATTCACTTGCAGCTGTGGCCATTTGGTTATTCAGACATGCATATGCTATGTGCCATCTCTTTGTTGCCATCTGTCATTTCTGTCTGTGATATGTGCCTGCCAGAGGTGGTGTGTGATAGAGGTGATATACTACATTCAGTACATGTGTAGGCTTCGCAATTTAAACGCATCCATTTTGGCTTTCAGGATGCCATTGCATATCAATGCCACTGGATGCATGCCGGAATTCCAGTTGTGTGTGACATGTCTGCTTCATGTGTTGGCTGTCAATGTGATGTCTGTGTGTGTGGGTTCTGTGCTTCTGACATGTATACTCATGTTTGTTTTTTCACTTTACAGGTGATGACGCAATGGAGCCAGAGGATGGTGATGTCATTCCAGACACAGGGTTGCTATTACATCACCAACCCGCCACAAGTGGGGGTCATGGGGTGGTAGACCACGAGAAGCCACTTGTGCTCCAGACCGTCGTGTCCAGGGCTGGCAATCAGTCAAGCTCTGATGATCACTCTAGCACAATGTTGAGTTGGATGCGCGTCATGTTCATTCGTCACCGGTGAGTGATCCTGATGTGGATGATCTTCTGTCCGTGACACCTGCACTGAGGGGCCAGACAGTGTTGGAACGTCCGCCTCTGGTGGTTCTGGATGCACAGTCACACTCCACACCAGTTGCTGATGTGCCTGGGGCATCATGTCAATGGAGGGATGTAGTCCTGCAGCCGCGGGCAGTGCCAATCCAGCAAGGACCATGGCTCCTTGGGTCCCGCAGGTGGCATGTCCAGCAACGCGGTGGCCGTGCACCACCGGGGAATACTGAGTGGGAGCTATTCATGTATGCCAGTTCAGAGCAACAGGGGGCAGCTATTGATAAGATCGCACGGGGCATGGAACGTGTGGCCCAATCCATGCTCCCCCCTGCTAGGCAGGTGGAGCTCCAGCAGCAGGCAGCTCAGTCCACGGGACACTCACTCAGGCTGGTCATGGCGGCCTCAGACAGGGCACGCCAGGCTGAAACGGTGTCTCTGCTCCAAGCACTTGCTGCTCACATAGAGGGACACAGGTAGGCCCTGAGGGATGACCATCAATCACTCAGATCTACTCTGGGTGTGCTCAACATGCCCCAGAGGCAGTGGTCAGAGGAGAGGTTGGAGCAGCTTGAGGACACCATCTCGGCTGAGCTATGTGCATGCCGGGAGGTGCTCCAGATGTCATGTGAGGCCATGTAGGCAGAACTCTGTGTTACATGTGCTGCCTTGCAAGAGGAAGCACCCGTATTACGTGAGGTGCTGCATGCTGACCTACGTGCCATCGCCACACAGGACCAGGATTACCAGGCATGCATGCTTGCTGCCGTTGATGGGCAAGCTGCGCATAGGCGTGGTCAAGCAACTGTGCCACGTCCACCTTCTGATTTCCATCTAGAGGGTGACTCGGACGACAACTTATCTTCCACACAGGTCGGGCCATGCAGGATTTGAGCCCATGGATGTTTATTTTTTGATCTCAATATCATTGCATGTGGGTGTTGAGGTGCATCCTGTACCTCACCCCTCTTGGGTGCCCCCCCCGGGTCGTATGTGGCCATTTTTCTTTTTTTTTTTTAAATAATGTTGTTTTTTTATTGTGCATTCATGTGACGGTGTGGTGCTTTGTGGCTTTTGAAAGCATCCACTGTCTGTTCCAGGTGGGCCCATGCAAGCTTGTCTCGTGTATGTGTTTGTGGCTTGGGGTCCAGACACATATGCCACTCCTGCTTCCCCTTTCCATGGGCTTGCAAGGATGGTTCAGTGTGACAGCAATTTACACAAGGGCATTGGACTTTTGCCATATCTGTGGCCAGTCTGCTGCTGTACTACTTGTGTTTACACCCCTAGTGGGGAGTATGGATGTTTTCTCCACGGCATGTCTGCAATCAATTTTGGTGATTACATTTTTGAACTTTGCATTTATTGAAGTTGATTGTGATGTCTTATCATTTCTTGCCTGTATACGTGCTTGATGCACTTCATGCTGTAGACGGTAGCATGCACCCTATAGCTGTCAAAGTCACACTGATGGTGGGAGGGGGCCAGGTGGTGACAATGTCAAGTTAGTATGTGTTAGGTTCAGCCCCTGGGAATTGTGGCAAAGGTAGAAGCATTAGGAATGTGACCAAAGAACCACAACTCATGGTCCAGTCCTCACCTGAGATGTCCACCTGGACTACTTCTCCGCTCTGTTCCGTTTGGACGGCACGTTGTATCTGTCTTCCCTCTTGGACTTTGCTGCTGTGTGACGGTGCCGTTTTCCTACTGGACTACAGCTCTTTTACTCGTTTGTAACACTCTGGTGCCTTTGGTCCCTGTTTATCTTCCTGCTAATGTCCTTGTTGCAGATCTGTCCACCCATCTCTGGGGCAGTTATAACCACGTACTTGTACGCTACCTCGGTTAGCCTCGGTACACTTCTGTACCACAGCATCTCTTTCTCGCTCCTCCTATCTTTCAACTATTCCATCCATACCTTTATGTTGACTTTGGCCTTTTACCAAAGCTATTCAACTGTTCTGGCTCTTAACTTGCTGTCAGCTGTTTCTGGCAATCTCACATTCACTCTGCCTTCCAGACTTGTGCTGTCTCGGCCTTTCTCCGTTCACGCTATCAGGGATTGATTGGGTTTCAGCTCTACCATCCAGTTGTACCAGCCTCATTGATTATTGTCTACTTTAATTCCTACCCATCCTGTTGAACCATTGTACAACTGTGCAACCTTGGAAGTTATTCTATCATTCAGCTTGGACATGTACTTGGCCATATTCTACAACTTCAAGTCATCTACTGGAGACTCTTCCAGGTTTTTTTGGTGCCTAGAGGCTTTTCCCCTGGTTTGGGGGTTTGGCTCCTTGTAGTTCTCTGCAATTTTGTATTATTACTGGTCATGGTGGCCTCTGAGGGGGCTAAACCCTATTTACACGAAAGGACGAACAAGAAGACCAAGGGGAAGGGGGATCCTGAAGCCAGGTAGACTAGAAGAAAGAAGCCGACGGACCCCAGAGACAGTTCTTCTGAAGGTCAAGGTGATGAGGAAATGAGGGAGGTGCTTTTGTTGTCAGACAGTACACTTGGGCTACAGTGATTGGTCACTGTCTGACATTGTCAATGTGGGGTACTATGTACATGATTTGTTCTGCTGGTCAATGGATGTTCCTGTGTTGGGTTTACTTTTCAGGTGTCAGGGGATTGATGTGGTTTGACACACTGGGGTGTCCACATGGGCAATGTTCTCATGTGATGTGTACAGGACACTGAGGGTCGCTTCATTTCACATGCATGAATTGAGTTCATGTCCCTACTGACACACACACTTACACAATGCACCAGCACACACAACCACCCATCGATGCCCACACGTGCACACAGATTGCCTTCTCTGCCATGCTGTGTCCCTGCAGCGCATGATCACTTACCATTTTCGGATCGTGTTCATGCGTCACTGGGTAATTTTAGTTGCTTGTCCTTTGTATATGATGCTCAAGGTGTATCCCCAACATAATGGCCACTCACTGTGCTGTGTGCTGGGCGGTGTGCTGCAGGGGACACACACAGCACACGGTTTTGGGATTTTCCGATTTGGATTAGACAATGTGCATGCCAACAGGCATTCTGTCTTTTGTTGATGGTACCGCTGGTGGCATGCATTTGGTATGACTTTGTATGTGTGGGAGGTTGTTGGTCAGTGATTTCATCTGATTCCATGTCAGGTGTGATTTTCTCAGGCCTGTTTCCATTTCTCACGTGGCTCTTCATTACTAATTTGTCATGTGTTGTACATTTGGTTTGCTCTTTTGCTGTTGCATGTCATGTCATGGTGTGGCCGACGAGGGTGATGGGGGTTGGAAGGGTTTGGGTGACATACCTGTGATTTTCATGGCCTGTTTTGGAGTGGGGTGGTGTGATATGCACCTTGGATGTGTTCCTTTTGGTCACACCGGATTGGTAATGTTTAAGTAGCTAGGGATGCACACAATGTAGCACTTCCGTGGAAACATTCTCAAGGTGGTAAGGTTGTGACAATTGACTGTCTCTTTGTCATCATTGATTGTCATCTGGTATGTGCCAGGCCTGTGTGCACTCCGCAGGGGTGGGAGTTTAGGTGAAAAATGTGGCAACAAGCTGGGTCCGGGCTGCCTCGCCACGTGCCCTTTCCCCTCCCATGAGCAGCACCGGTGCCTGTGGTTGGGGATGTAGAGGCACCACCATGTCCACCGGTACGCACAGCCGTGTTGCAACATTGTGCAGGACACATGCTGCCACAATGATCCTGCACACTACTAGTGGTGCATATAGTAGCTGGCCGCCAGAGCGGTCAAGGGAGCGGAAGCATGACTTGAGCATTCCGAATGTGCGCTCCACTATGCCCCTGGTTGCAATATGGGCTGCGTTGTATCTTACCTGGGGTGGTGTGGTGGGGTCTGAATTGGCATCATCATGTGCACAGACATGTGTACTCACCAATGAGTCATGTGTCGCCATGTTTCCCAGCTTCCAGGCCCCGGCTGAGGGCAGACATTCTGTATATGAAACTGTCATGGGTAGATCCAGGATAGTTTACATAGACAGAGGTGATGATTCCACGGGCATCGAATACAACCTGTATGTTGATGGAATGCCAGTGCTTGCAGTTGCGGTAAATGTTCTCAGTGGCCCTAGGTGGACGTAGGGCCAAATGGGTGCAATCTATGGCACCAAGCACTTTGGGGAAGTGTGCCACCCTGTAAAGGTCCTGGACCACGGCCTGCCTTTCTGCGGGTGTTCTGGGCATGTATATGTGCCTGCGGACTAAGGGGCGTGCAGTCATGATTGCCAACACCTGGTGTAGGCAGCGTGACTGCGTGGGCTGTGAGACACCCCCAACTATGGCAGTTGTCCGCTGAAATGACCCAGTGGCCAGAAAATGCAGGAAATTGAGCAGCTTTTCCAAGGGGCTCAGTGCTTGGGAGCACAAGGTGGGTGATGAGAGCTCATCCTCCAACTCAGTGGACCAGGTCATGGTTGATTTGAGGTGGACACCTATACCTGCCATAGCCTTCGTCATCAGGCATCCCAAAAAGACTGGTCCTGGGCAATAAAATGCAGGGCCTGGCTATTCTCCTTCTCCTGCGGTGTCCCACGATCACTGCTGCGAGAAATGGGACATTCATCGTAGCTGTATATATGTGTTTGTTGTTTGCGCATACTTTTATACTGCGCGGGGACGCTTATGCATGCCTTCGTGTGGTGGACGTGTTTACGCCTGTGCGTGTCTTTTGGTGTGCGTGGGTTTCCCCTATTCGATTCCATGAATACGTGTTGTTCGCTCCCGTTCCATCTATTTCCCAGCAGTACCTCCCCATTTACGCCCTCATTACCACGCGTTGTTCTCCATTCTGCGTGTTCCGCCGCCTTTTTGGTGTGTGTGCTACCCGTTGTGCGCTTTTGCTGTGTGCGTCGCGCACCGCGTTCGGGATGTCTTAGTGACGTGTGAGTCTGTGTACACCACACGCAGCTGCGGCGCAGCTCCCTGGAAAAACACACGAACAGACTTCCATGAATCGCTTGCGTGCAATTCACACGGGTGCACTGGATTTTTCTCGCTTGCGCCACCGATTTCAGTGCACAATTATTCCATGAATCAGCCCCTTAGTGTAGTGTTTTGGGTGACGTCCTCAGAATTATGAGTTAGGAAACCACCTACATTGTTATCCTTTCGTTAATTTTAATGAAGCACACATATTCTGACTAGAACAACCTGTTTCTTGTCCTACAGTGTGGGGTAGGCTTGTTGTTGCAGGGAGTGTTGGATTAGTGTCGGTCTCTTCCCAAAAACACTGAAATATATTAAAAAGATAAATATTTCTACAAAAAGCTTTGTAACATAACCTAACATTTCCGTGCCTCTGAAGAGACCCTCCAGTTTGGCTGATGGTTCTGCACTAAGCCAAGTGAGTGAGCACGAAGAACAACCCTGCAATGTGGCATGTGGTTTGGGAGTAAAGAAATCTGTTTTTCCCCCCCATACACCACTGAGAGGGGCTTCTACTGCCAGGCAAATGTGGAGGTCGCGAGAACAGGCATAAGACAATTCTGCTGCACCTTATGCACAATGACATTTATTCACATATCAAAGCCCCCTGTCTCCATGGACTTCTGTGGATCAATATTCAAGGGTGATAACAAAAGTCATTTGAAGAGTTCATAGCGCACAGTGCCTGACATGCAAGTTGGTGGTTTTGCAGTGGGAGCATCGACTTTTCCATTCTCACCGGTGATGCAGATGCAGGACCGTCCAGAATGTGTGCGACAGCAGCATAACCAATGAACACATACCTGGGACGTGCTGCAAAGTGGAAGTGGCGGCAACTCACCATTGTCCTTGCTTCTCAGTCCACTGAGACACCGCACTGCTGAGTGCATGCTTGTGCACAGCTGCTGTAGGTTACAGGGTTAACAATGCATGGCTGCCTGCCTGTTTCAGCAAGGCTGAAAGCAATGAAGCTTGCATCAGACCATGTCTGGAGTTTCCCCTGGTTGAATTATGACAACACAGCTTATTGTGTGTGAGCCTGTATCATAGCCTCATATGCATGCTGGTGATTGTCCAAACAACCCGATTATCATGTGCTGTCGAATGGACCCAGAATGGCGGCTCTGTGGCCGTGGGTGGACCGCGTTTATGAGCCTGTTTATATAGGAGGGAGAGAAGTCATCCTGTCATAATACTCGTGATCTGGGAGAGCCTAGCCCCTCCTTCACTCACCCGGTCACCCTGGCTCTACCATCAGTCCATAGAGAGGACATGCCCGTACCATTCAGTTCCTTAAGTACACTGGGATAAAGGCCCACTTCTGAAATAAGATGCCAATTGTGGGAGAACAATCGCCTTCGCATTGGGGAATGTGGAAGACTCCTCCATTTTCATAAATATATCTTCAATGTTTCCCTCGGTGATTTGTAATTCAATTCACAGAGTTTTATTGCGTCTTGTTTATATCCAAATTCCACCTAGATGTCAAATTCCGTCCACACTTGGCAGTATTATTCCTTTCACTGTATTTCCCAGAAGCCCTCCTGTGATACTTTGAGGTACTGATACAAATGAAAAACATTAAATGATTTTGAAAAGCCATTCCATAGGACTGCTGTTGGAGTCTAAAAGGGGGGGGGGGGTTCTCTCACCCACATTCACTCGTGTTATCCTTATCAACTCGACAACTACAAAATGGACACTTTCTCCAAAACTGCACATCTGCAACTGCTGAAGGTATGAATTAATTTTGGAAGTTGTGAGGCGGATTTTGGTCTGATGCTCTCAGCAGAGAACACACAACCAATACATTTAATGGAACAGCTTTGAAACTGGTACACTTGTTTGCTGTCTGTCAACCCTACTTCAATGAGGTGCTGAAACATTGTTTTGTCACTTGCGATGTTCGTGATCATCAGCGACAAAGACGCGCGGATGTCAAGGTTGTCGTTCAGGACCTCTCATTGGTCCTCCAGGAGCTGCAATATAATGTTCTAAAAGACCTTCACCAAAGAGAATATTCTGAAACTAAGATGCGTGGAACACTGGATCACTGTGATATGAAGAACCTTGGGAGGTTTTGTTAAGTTGGTTGAGGTTCCAGCTGGTGATAGCTGGGTGAGATGTACATTTTTGAGAAGACCGGGATACCACTTAGCTCTGTCATGGGTGGAATGTGTCCTTCACATGTGATGGACTTATTATGTTGGTGCATAATGCATGCATAGTCTCACCTCTGCAGAGCTCGTCTGCTTCTGTCAAGATGCAAGAGCCATGCTTAATTAACAGAACAAAATGGTCCGCGAGGTAGGTAGTTCCTTTAGACTCCAGTTCCAGGCCCCGCGAGTGATAGCACAACAGATTGGTTGAACGATGAGAGGAACGCTGCTGGCTTCCTCACAGGTTGCAAGGCAAAAAAAAACAACAAGAAGTTCAAACACAATTGAAAACCATGACTATAACACCAAGACTATAACGTAAGCCCAACTCAAAGAATGGAACGTGGCTCAGAAAGAAATTAACTCCTATAATCTTAACGGGAACCCCCCTGGAAATAGTCTTGCATGAAAAACCCTAGGCCAGAGAGGACCGCCCCGCTGGAACCGGACAAAAAGAACGACCGAAAACAGGGACCTAAACGCAGGCACGCAGAAGGGGCTAACTGAAAAGAGAGTACAGAAACTTCAATGCACATAGCATGACCAAAAAGAATAGACCCAAGGAACATATACAGGAAGCACCGGAAAACCCAGAACATTGAGTGTAGATACGGAATCACAGAAAATACAGACCCATGGGGGGCTGCAGGGAGCACTGCTCGGAGAAGGAAGTGGGGAACATCCAATCAAGGAAAGAATCTTAAAGGTTCCAAGAAAACAGCATATAAGAGAAAGCCAAAAAGGCAATAGACTGGGTCAGAAAACCAGGAAGACAAAATCCAGCAAACACGCTGCAGAACGTAATTTGAGGACAGCAAGAGACCACTTGTCAGGAAATCCGGTGCAAGCGGAGAATGGGGGACAGACATTGCAGGAATGTTACTGGCAGCCTAGAACCCATTGAGGCCTGCATTCAATATGATGCAGTTTTTTACTTTGCGTTGCTGGAGTGGAGCCTTCACTGGAGTGTGTGGAGGACACACCAGCCTGGCCAGTGCTACGTGCCTAATATGCATTGTACCACAGAGTGCCTCTGTGAACCACAGTGTGGCTGGGAGCAGCCGGACGGGAGTCTTCAGGGTGGGCGCCGGCTGCCCAAAGAGCAGTGGGATATCGGGGCCCTCATTGTGACACTGATGACGTGGGATCATCAATGGCAAGTTGCATTTGCATGTCATGTTCTCACTTTATGCAGTGCCTCCTTCATCTTGATATGTGGTAGGCATCTGATGCATCTAGGAGGGACAGCTATAGGCTGTACAGTATCATGTATGTGCAGGGATATCTATTGGCGCTTGAGATTTCTGATACCGGTGGAAAGTTCCAGAAACGGCATCATTGCTGATGTTGTATGGTCCCTGGTGGCTGCACACATGACGTGGACCAAGTCAAGTGCCTGTGTTGTGGCGTAGCGCATGAGACTGCTGAGTGCAGATGCAGGCCACTGGCACCACTGGCAGCAGGAGCTGATTTCATTGAGTGGGCTTGAAGTCTTGCTTCTTTTGCTGTGACTCTTCTGATATCACTTTCTATGCTGTGATGAATGACTTTAGGGGGACCCCAACATGTTAGACTCTTTGGTGCCCTTTCATATTCTGTGTCTTTGCCCCAACCACCAACTGCATCTAACAGCCTTGCTGCAGAGACTGCAAGATCATTGGCTGTGTCCATCAGGGATGTAATTTGGGGGTTGTCAGGGGCCGTAGTTGCGACCCCTGAGGTCTCCCTGGCTACCCCTGCAGTCTTCCTTGCTACCCCTGTAGTCTACCTTGCTATCCCTAAAAACATGAATCTTTTGTTTTACTTTGTTTTCTAAATGTAAACTCCTGGGCTGTCGGTAGCGCCATGTGGCTTGTTGTTTTTGCAGCGGCTGGCTTTCGTGTTCATGTCTCTTAAAAAACAGGAGGTTCCACAAGTGTAACAGGTTGAGCAGTGACCCTAAATAAAAAAGAATAGGAAAATACCAAAAATGTGGTCTTTCTAGAATTCTATACAGTAATGTCTAGACTCAGTAGTGGTTTACTTCAGGCACACTTCAGAGGGTGAGTCACTTCTGCTCTTAAATACCTCAACTCAGCCTTTCATCCTTCTGAGGTCGATAAATGAGTACCAACACCGGTTGGGTGATATTGTATGTTTATTTGTTCTATATAAAGCGCTCAAGCGTAAGTGCTATATAAGAACAAATAATTATCATTTGGCCTTGGACGTCTGCTGGCCTTCACAGTAATTTGGTAATATGGGCCTATACACACTGATATTAACGATACATATGGTGATCCATTCTTGTATGAATTGTAGATCACATTCTAGTGATATCCAAAACATATTTTTCATAGTGTTCTTAGGGACACTGCTATGTGATGCCACTTCCTGTTTTGTCAAGGGGTGAAAGGCCATGTTCCATCACTTCCTGTGATGCCACTTTGGGGAGGGGTCAAATGACATGATATGATATGATAGGTTATTTATAACGCACTTAATATCCAGAGGTTTCTAAGCACGGACCCGGGGATCGAACCTGTGTTGCTCCATGTTGTCTTGCTTTCAATCACTTCCTGTGTTGTCATCAGAGGTCAAGAGTCATGTGATTCCCCTGGCATTTTGGTGAAATTATGTCCCTGCCATCCATACCTGAAAATTACGTCCTCCAACCAGACCTTTAGATGCTCTTGACTTTAGTGATCATACCCAGGACCATCCCCTTACTCCCCTCACGCCCTTACTCCACCGCTCATTCCTCACTTTTTCTGCAGCAGTGATTTGGCAGCCAACCTGTCTGTCATGCACTAGGAGTAGATGGACTTTTGCTGGTTCTTGGATCCAAGGACCTCAGACTGGTTTCCTCGTCATTTCTCACTTTGGTCCTTTCTTATTAACTTTCTTTTGTACTTTAATTTGTAATCATGCCATTTCTTTTAGTGCCAAAGAATCCTGGCTGGGCTCATGGGCGTAATTTTAGGGGGTGGGGGGCCAGGGTGTTTGTCCCCCCAACCTTTGTGGTGCATCATTTTGTCTCCCTCATTTGGCGGGGCCGCTTTTCTTTAGATGTTCTGTCCCATCCCAACATTTTCAGCAAAGTTACTCCACTGGCTGGGCTTCATTAATTATGACTTGTGAGCTCCTAACATTGTTTTGCCATGATTTGTTCTAGTGCAAGTGTACAATGGGTTTTTGGTGCAGTCGAATCCCAGTTCGAATTAACAGTGGGTTGCAATAATCGTGCCCCAAACAGAAGCCCCAGCTCTCGGGCCAAATCTTTGGCTTATTGGTTGGGCTCATTCAGCCCATCAAAGCTCTCTGAGGGCTGATTGGTCTAATTTGTTCAGCCAGTCAGATTTGGAAGCAGCTCCATAAAAGGCCCAGCTCTCTTCGTATTAATTGGAGGTTTTGCTAGGCTAGAGGTCTGCAACCTAAACCTGTGCATATGTTTGGGATCATACATTCCCTGATTCATCACCATTGACAAGGCCGATTAGGGCTGCTGGGAATTCTTACCCACAACTTGTGGAGAGCCAAAGGTTACCTCTCTGATAGGGAACTGGTACACAGGACAGGCTCTCATTTGGAGGGTGTTTGGTGAATTTGCAGAGCTTTGAGCAGTTATAAGAGCAGGTTTAGGAGTTGGGTGCTCTTGGGAGTCTTTTTATAGTCCATGCTTGTGCTGCTTTGTCTGCTTATTGATTCCTCAGTATTTTGTTAGTTTCTCCAATATAATAAAAGAAATCAAATGTCCCCTTCCTGTTTTCTCTGTTTCCCAAAATAAAATGAAAAAAGTAAAATGTTTCCTGTGTCTGATCCTATCCCCAACACCATGCAAAAACACCCTAAAAATTCGCCTTCCTTCTCCCAGCTGCCCCCTGCATTTTTGTTGTTGTGCTAGTCTCATCTCATCACTTGCTGGTGTGTTGGTTTGTCTTTCTCTCTTAATTGAGAACGTCGAAGTGGCCTCTGTGCTCTCGTTGATTGTTGCTGTCGGGTTGCGGCTTGACGTTGGTACGTTCAGTGGTATGTTCGTTGGTATGTTCGCAGGTACTTTCCTCGGAACGCTGGAGCTTGGAAAACGCTGAGCTTCGAGTGCTGAGTCGCAACTCGGGAGCCATGGAGACAGCGGCTGCAGCGTCTGTGATCACCCATCAGCTTGTGGAGCTTGACCGGACGTGTTTGCAGAGCCTAGGAGAAGTGCCACAGTGACCTGTCGTAGTGAGTTGAGGGTGTGGTCATTCAGCCTTGCCTGTGCTGTAAACTTGAGCTGTAAAAATTACCCATTTATTAGAAGAATCTCGCGGAAGAGGGCTAAAGAGGGCGGTACCTCAGTTCTGTTTGTCAGCACCCATGTCTTTCGCGGCAGTTACATCAGCCAGTATTGGGCACTGCTTGGGGGAACAACAAATAAGCAGTGCTCTTGCCAGAAAGTGGCACCGGTTGGGAGACTGCGGGAAGGTTCTTCCTTTGATCCTGACCAGTGTTTTTTTTCCTTTTAACTCTTAATTTGATCAGCGGCTACGCTCCACGGTTGGAGATCTATAAATCTCACATCCCACTCGGAGACGGAAAGGAAAAGGGAAAGGAAAAGGAAAGTAGTTTGGGGATTTATAAGCAGTTATACTGTCATCTTATGGATATATTAAATAATAAAGCAAAGAAGGGCCTTGGAAAGGCACCACACTAAGGCACAAGAAAATGAAATTACGGAGCAACCTACTGCAGGAGGACAGGAGAGCCACGGAATGGGATGAGCCATCAATGTGTCGTCTCTCGGGGTCGAGTAGTCAAGTGGACAGACTAGAACTTCAACAGTTGGGGGTTTCGCACAGAATCCACGCTTAAATTCACTCTAAGGATATTCTGCACACGCCAATGAGGCAGATTGATCCGCAGGAAGAAGTAATCACAACTGCAAAGATCTGGAAAAGAGGTCTTGAATTTACAGTTACAACTACAACAAATCAGAAAACAATTGATGATCACTTTGGGAAGAGAAGTAAGAGTGCCAATGAGGAGGAATCCCGGAGTAAAACCTATAGTGGGCAATACCCCCGCAAGAGGACAAGAAGAGAGAGCGTGCCATCCCAAGTGTTTGTGGATCTAAATAAAAGCGCTGAGCCACCTGGAAATCTGACTACACTGGAATTAGACAAGGACTTTAACATCTGCGGAGCAAATGAAAAAGGGAGGCTGAAAAGCTGGCAAGACGAACTAAACCAAAGGTGCACGCCGCCATCTCCAGCTATCTCTGTGATTAGCCAAGTAAATGAAAATACACTCTCTGCCCTCAATTATGTTTTTAATTCCCTTGTCTCCGTTTTTGAACTATTGAGGGGTGAAGTGCAGTCCCAGACAGGTACTCTGCTAGAAATGACAAACGAAATGGCCACATTAGATGGCGCAGTGGTGGGATGCTGCGATGCATTAAACATCACTGTATTGCAGAGTCTACAGGAGCTAAAGGTGGAAATTACTAAACAAGGTCTAGACTTATCAGCCATTCAACAATCTATGGCAGCACGGGAAAAGGAAGATGATACGGACCTTAAGGTGAAGCAGGACATATTATCTCAACTGCAACTTCTAAACCAAAGGAATTCAGATCCAAACGTCTTGGAACAAGTGGAAGAAATGTACTCTCAAATGAATGATACTCCACTCTCGGAATCAGTGCTAGAAGAATTTAGACGACTGGCAAATGTAGATGATGGCCTCTTGGGGGAAGAAGCACTGGCAACATCTTCAGGGAGCAACCAGTTAAATCAAGAGGGAAATACATCGAATGAAATGCAGATCCCGAGGACTAGAAAGGGAGGAAAAACGGAAAGAAGAAGTGAATTAAGGAGACAAAGAAGAGTGAAAGAGACTGCAACCCAAAAAAAGGGAGAAAGAAAATCAAAGAATCAGAGAAAATGTAAACACAAGTCCTCTGAGACAAATACATTCTTGAAGAAAATGATTAACGCCTCTACTATGCCATTGGGGGTGGATGATCAGAATGTAATAGAGATAGATTCCCCGGTCAAAAACCTGGCCAAGGAAGTTCTGAACAATAAAGGAAAAGGGCAGGGGGGAAAGCATAAAATATGCAAGATGGGTTCTGAGAAGGCTAGAAGCCTAAATAAGGAAAGCAAGCCAGCAATGTCATCAACAGGGTCACAAACAGTGGAGATGTATTGGAGCCTACATCGCGGCCAACAAATGGATCAGACTCTCCCCAAAATGGATCTCTTGTTGTCCCATCGGGGTCAGCCAAGGCATCAGTAAAGGCAAGAGAAACCCTGCCGATAGCCCCGATATTCTTAAGGATCAAGCAAAAGAATGGAGCAATAAAATCATTGACCATGAGTGAAGTCTCCGGAGAACCGAGAACAACTCTGAAGATTGCCCCAATATTCTTGAAAAGGGCACAAGGGAAATACAAAAACTCTGAAAGTGTAGAAGAAACCAGAACGGCTGAAGGGAAACATAGAATGATTGGAGCGGTCAGTCATGGCTCTGGGAAGACTTCGAAAATAGATGAGCTTTCACCGGTAAACAGGGGTAAGGACAACTCCAAGGAAGTGTCAGGAAAGCTTTTAGAAAAGGGAGACAGATTCCTCTTTTTTCGCAAATGCCCATTATATGGCTCTCCATCATTGCAAACAAAAACAAGTTAAAATCCTTAACTAGAGGGGTGATCTTGACAACATTGAAGACATTTCTAAGTCTATATCTACTTAATAGTCTTGATATTGAGTTTGTGAGATTCCCGGACCAAGATTACCCCCCTTGTGGCAGAGGTGGGGCTATCAGAGAGGCTTATGCAGCCATTAAAGAAGCAACAGCAGAACTTAGGAAATGTAATCTGTTGATTTCCTGTCCCCAGCCGGAAGCCAAGAAAAAATCTCCAAGAGAGGTCTCAAAATGGTCCCCAAAAAAGGAAGGTGGAAATGCCAACTCAACCTACCAGACCAGCCTAACAAAAGAAAAGGAAACCTGTAAAGACACTAGATCAGAGAATACTCTATCTCTCCTCCCAAGTATTCGAACAGAAGTTCTACAGAAACTAGGGCTGGGACAAAATCCTCTTTAAAAGTGGGGAGTTGAATGTTTTCTGTTGGAACACATGGGGCCCAATAATTTTATGTCCAAGACCATGAAACATTATTTATTTGGGGAGGGAGATGTCATCATGCTTCAAGAAACATGGATGATAAACCATACTTCAGTAGAGGGCTATCGGATAATGTTGCAAGCGGCCACACACAAAGCAATGGATAGACCCAGTGGAGCTATGCTCTTGGCAGTTAAATGTTCAAAATGTAAAGACATTACACAAATTGATAGTAATATCCAGGGTTTACAAATTTGTAAAGATTCATTGAGAAAAAAACTGGGGTCTTGGACATGCTTTCATACAACATCTATTGGAATCCCATGTGTTCGGAACTTAGGTTCTTTTTGGATGCTCTAGCACTCTCCTTGGGAAAAATGACAAACTTGTACACAGGAGCAGAAATAATATTGGGAGGAGATTTGAACTCCCAATGTATAAATTTGACAAAAGATCAAACCAAAAGATCTGGGCACAGAATAACGGGAAATGGAAGGTTATGGGTAGAATTCCTAAATGATTGGGGTCTAAAAATGCCAAACGGATCACTTCCAGGTGACATTCCTTCAAGACCAACGAGAATTCAAGGCAATTCAGTCTCAAGCCTGGACTTTTTGTTTCTATCTAACATTCTATTTGAACAAAAGGTGATGTTAAATATCTGTGAGGGGGGAGGTAGTGACCATCTCCGACTTGAGCTCCTTTTTCCCGACCTATTATTGGACCAACAAGAAAGAGAAAGAAAGAGAAAGACAACTAATTAGTTGTAGAAAAGGCAGAGTCTGTCTTCTAAAATACACGTTTGAAGGGAAAAAACTGAATGACAGGTTGGTGTCCCTGCCAAGTATGTACAGTGCAAAAACTGTTCCCCAGGAGGCTTCTCAAAGTTTGTCTGGTCCACCTACCCACCGAGTGGGAGTCGAGGCGGCCCTAGACAAGCTCATCGACATGCTTTTGATGAATAAACGATGATCAGGAAAAGAGAAATAAATAAGAATCTAGGAGCCATTAGAAAAGCCCATGGAAATATTGAGATAAGGAAAAAAGAAGAAAATTCCATGATCAGGGTCTATAAAACATGGTCAGTCTCTAAGAAAATAGGAAAGATTACATCAGGATGGAGAACGTATATTGGAGTTAATTGAAATGAATGAATGAATGAATGGGGACAAAATGGTGTGCCATGAAAGTTGGGGGGGACAAACATCTCTCCCACCTTTAATTACGCCCATAAATCCACCCAAAACCATCTTTCACTAAAATAAACAGGTCGAGTGGAAATTAGAATTTGATGAGGCCCTCATTGAAGATCTTATTATGAGGAGCTCGGTCTCAAAAGCGGCAGGCCCAAATGCGCTAACCTATCAAGTATTGAAGAGTAGTCCTGCCTTTTGGGCAAAATTGCTAAATTGTCTGTTTAAAGAGATTCTGAGAAGAGAACTACCACCCTCATGCAGTTCGGCCACTATTGTCCCCCTGTTCATGGAAAAATATTCATGAAGTTACTGTTGGGGGAAGTGGGGAAGTGGAGAAGTGGGTCAGGGAGGTGAAGTTCCTATCCAAATGCAAAATTGGTTTCTGGAAGGGTCTGTCCACTGCTGTAAATGGCATTATGTTAAATCTTTTGAGTGAAAACACAAGCAAAAGTGGGGGCCAGCAATTGTATGTGGCCTGGGTCAACTTCTCCAAGGCCTTTGACATGGTTGATAGGGAAAGGCTCTGGCAGAATTTGAGGGCAAAAGGAATCCCATAGGGTTTACTGGGGATGCTCATAGAATTTCATAAAGAGGACTACATTAGAGTACGGTTGGACGAGGACGGTCATCTGTCCGAGCCGGTTATAGTAAAGTGGGGGGGTCCGACAGAGGTGCGTAGGGGCACCGATGTCCTTTAATCTCTATACAGCAGACATGGGCGAATATCTAGCCCCTTTTGCACTGGCAAGCCCTGAGTTAAATGGTGTACAACTCCACTGGCTCGCTTACACAGACGACATTGTAGTCTTGGATAAAACAGCTATCAGACTACAACACCTTCTGAATGGGCTTCACGGTTATGCAATGTAAAATGGTCTTGCCATAAATCCAACCAAATCAAAAATTTTGGTTTTCATGCAGAAAAATAAAAAAGTGGCATTTTGACAATGGTCAATGGGGGAACAAACCATACCAAAGGTGGAAGAGCTTGTCTATCCTGGATGCAAAATCTATGCTCTTCCAGCACTATGTAAAGTAGAACAAGACATAGTACTGAAAATAAACTCCTTATCCGCCCAGATGAAGATAATCCTGATGAGATACGGTAGATTCTCCTTAATCCCGGTCTTGAAGTTTTACCAGGCCAAAGTGATTCCAGTGTTACTGTACGGCCTGGAAGCTAAACCTCAATTATGGAACATCACATGGCAAAAGTGGGAGGCTCTCCTATGGAAAAACACTCTAGGGCTTCCAATGAGTCTCTCGATGGTCAATATCAGGTACGAGTTGGGACTAAGATCCCTGAACTCCCATGTAGGCTGGAAATTGATATAATTGTTCCAACGGTTAAGTACAATGCATGATGATTCTCTATATTCTGACATAAAAGCTCACCTAGAGTCAAACAAATCGAAAATGCTTTCAACTCTAAGTGCTCGGGTGGAAAAATTATTATTAGATGCAGATATAGAGAAAAGATTGGTAACAGAAAACCCTGTGAAAGCAAAAAAGAAATGGGATGAAATGGACTGGATCCATACAATTACGGGGGCTCACTCGGGAGCCCATCCCAATCAATTACAGTTAGCTGAGAGAAAACTGGGTTTCCTAAGTAAGTACCTGATAAAGGTTCCGGACTGGAGAATTAGAAATACATTCTTAAGATTAAGACTAAACGTCATCCATATAGGTGAAGTACTTGCTAAAAGAGGACAAGGAGAATTGGCCCTAAAACTCTGTCACGCTTGCAAAAACCCGGAAGCTCAATCCACCAAACACCTGCTTATGTCCTTTGATGGCACAAGGAATGCTATATTGCTCTTTTTAATAGATTTATTCCTGAACCTATATATTGTCTGCAAGACTCATTTTGGGAAAGTCTGAATGAAGGTTACTCGCAGCAAAAACAACAGCGGTAATCAAAGTTTTAGAAAGATGGGAGATTGTTCTATAATTTTTGAACAAAGACTTGTGTGCCTCAGGTTAGAAATTTAAATGTTTTAGTAAGGAGACTGATGGATTTAGTTTTCTTGGTATTCTATGGTGAACTTTTAAATTTTCTTTTCAAATTGTTAATAATTTAGGTGCTGATGGGTTTTATATTTAAGTGTGTTAAGTGTTTCTTGTCTGATTGAATTGTGTTATGGTTTAGGATTTTATGTTTGTCAATGTGAACTGTTTGTTGAGGGCTTGGGTTTGTATCATTGTCAAAGGTTAAGTTAACCAAATACAAATAAAACAAATAAGAAAAGTGTGTCTTTCTTGGTAGTGTAGTTTTCTGTTTTGAGTCCTGACTTGTTCCCGGGGATCCTTTGCACTTCCTTGGGTGTGGTTTTCATTTCTTGGGGTGTTTTTGATTATACCGTCTTTCTTTCTTCAGGGGAATGGCATACTTGTCATGCTGGGAAGGGAAGAAGGTGGGAGGAGAACATAACGAGCCACGTTTGTCATCGAGGGAGGAGGATTCGCGTGATTGATGAGGAGGGGGAACCTTGGGCTCTCCATTGGCGCCCTTCCATTTGCACCATTCCACAGTCACTGGCCGTGCAAGTCTTCAAAGTCAGCTCTGGAGGCTAAGGCATTTCCGTGTAGCCTCAGGAGGAGCAGCCAGATGGCTGGGCCATCGCAGAAGGCCCTAAGTACTGAGGCAGTGCCTTCACCCATCAATGTGGGGAAGGCCTGCCCCTTGCAAGGGCCCGAGGTGGAGCTTAAAGGGATTACAGGAAGACATTGGCATGTTCCTCATTTGGAATGATGGCGCAGTTGCTTTCAGCACCCTTGAGAAGGATTACAGAATGACAGCTCCTGTTTGGGGTGGGATCCACGTCCCAAGAGGAAGGGGTATCCCCTAGCAGGGCGAGTGTGCAGAGATGTGGGAGGTGCCTCGGGGGAAGTACCAGCCTGTGATAGTACTGCAGAAGGTGGCACACCTACCTCAAGGGCATGAGGCAGAAGAGGATATTAGTAGGAGGTGACGGAGAAGGAGTTTCGCCCGGTGCCTGTCATGCAGAAGCAGTCCCCTCACAGGGAGCAAAGACCTCTTCCCCACCCAATCCTCATGGTCTCGGGTGTGGCAGTATCTTGTCCTTCTACTGAGCATGTTTGTGAATGGCAAATTAACCTGCACCTCCACTAAAACAACTAGGGACCACCACCCACTCCACCTACCATGGCCAGGGTGCAGCACAGCTTTGGGGCTGATGCGCAGAGTAGCATAAAACCCTTAAATCCGCCAGGCCTGCCCAGTGCCCACATGGCCCCGCTGTCATCTGGGCCTTGTTGCTGACACTGACCCAACAAGCAGTTGCGGGCGGCATGCCACTTAAGCCCCTACATATGGCCGATCCCGTGGGACCGTATGATGAGGCATGGAGGCATCCGTTGCTTGCCTTGCCTGCTGCCTCACTGCGGGAGGAGGATGGACTCCAGGGTAGTTGTGGCTACCTTGCTTGGAGAGACACATGGTGCACCACTCACCTGCCTTCCCGTGGGTCGCTGTGCAAAGGGAAGGAATGAGGGAGCTATGAGGGAGGGTCTGTCCTCTCCGGATAGACCCCACACGTGAGAGTGGCGATCCTCTGTGGGACAGCATGTGACCATTATGGGGTATCAGTGCAGTGTGGGAACCCTGAGAACTTAGGTTCATGTGTTCCTCTTTCCTTCGAAGATGTACATGTCTGGCTCTGTAAACTAAAGTCTGTCTCTCCTTTGGATTTGTGACCTGTAT